>NW_017729033.1:85247990-85248332 GCF_001723915.1 Gavialis gangeticus | reverse complement strand
ACACATACATATACATACACACCACACAGATATCCATATCTACCTATATCTCTCCATCTCTCTCTCTCTATATGTACACCCCTACAGATATAAATACACCTGAGGTAAAAGTGTGTTTACACACATGTCTTTATCGATATGTTGTTTAATACATAATGCACCGTGTGTGTGTGTGTGTGTGTGTGTGCGCGCGCGCGTGTACGTACACAAAATTTAAGTACTTGCTGAGACCAAGATACCAGGGTGCTGAACATAAGAGAGCACAAAAAATAATTTCAAAAGCAGCCAACCTACAAAGAACAGTCTCTTCCCAGAAGGTACATAAAGAGATTACAATAAACC
>NW_017729033.1:85247575-85247840 GCF_001723915.1 Gavialis gangeticus | reverse complement strand
CACTGAGGCAAACCAACCTTCCAGCTCAGTTATCATCACTGCAAGAATTTTAATGTGTGTTGGTAAAACTAAATTGTAAAGCTCTTTTTCGTTTTATTTTCTTGCAAAGATTTAGCAGGATGTCAAAATGTTACTGTAAGGCAGTTTCAGCTCATGTACCCCTTTATATTTTTCTCTTCTTTTTAAGGGGTGGGGGGGGAGGAAGGAGGCTACTGAGGCCCCGTGGTAAGGGAGGGAGTGGGGTGGGGCAGGCACTGCACAGCTG
>NW_017729033.1:85244508-85247460 GCF_001723915.1 Gavialis gangeticus | reverse complement strand
CACAAGAGCAGTTCATCCGTGGGGTGTGGGTGAAGGGGGCGGCTCCTGCTGCTGTGCACACCCTGGCGGAGGCCCAGGGGGAACACACCCCCCAGATCTGTGCACGGGGAAGAGGCAATTGCTGCTGCAGGCTGGACTCTGCACCCCACTGCTGCCGCCCCAAGAGCCATGCAACACCTGCTGCCACTGGGCGAGCAGGGGACAGACGCATAGACACACACAAAGATGCAGACACACATATCCATCACTGCCCCGCACTGCTGCTGCTGTCACACCACACGCCACTTTCTGATGGCCGGTCGCACGTGCAGCTCTGCGGGCTGGTGCTCCTGGGACTGGGCACAGAGAGCAAGTTGAGGTGGGGGGCAGGGAGGCACTGCAGTGTACCATATGGGGCCAGTGGCACCCAACCCACCTCCTTCCCCTCTCCTGGGTAAGAAGCAAAGTATGGGAAGGCGCCGGGGGAGACACTGCTGCTGAGTCCCAGGGCGCGCTCCAACCCCACCTGCCTGCCCGCCTCTTTGTAACCCTCTATGGCTTTTTTTAAGTACTCCTAGGGGTACACGTACCCCCAGCTGACAACCCCTGCTGTAAGGAGTAACAATTTTTACTAGTTACTAATGGACAGGGCAGTAGCCCCAGGTGCCAACTTAGAGGGGACATAGCTCCACACTTAGTAGCATGGGGGGGGGGGAAGCAAGTGAGGCACCAGGGCAGCCCCCTGGAGAGCTCACAGTGCAGGACTCCATCAACCCAGCTGCAGCACCTCAAGCTCATGCTGCTACAGCAGCTGCCACAGCAGTAGCAGCTGCCACTTAAGTGCATAGAGCCAGGGCAGGTAATACTCCACTCTTCCACCCCTCTCACACACCCCACAGTTGGCATTTTCCGCCTCCTCTGCCCAAGAAGATTGCTATGCCTCTGTGCCCTACAGTTCCTAACCAAAAACTATTATGAACCCACCCCTAACAGGTGACACTTCAAAGCTGTTCAATTCTTATGAGTGTCCACTTTCTAAGACACTAGCAGGTTCTTTAAGTTTCTTTCCCTGTTAAACTGGGAATTGCATTTATATATTTATAAGGAAGAGACCTGAAATAATCTTTGAGCAACAGAATGTAATAGAGGGATTTAATTCAAATGTCAGATTCTTTATATTCATTTGCCTGCATATCTCAAACTAACTCTGTGAATGCCTTCTTTTAAGTAACTGACTTAATCTCTTCTACAGTTTCAAAGAATTTAATTAAGATAAATGGTTTATTCATGATAAACCACAGCAGGATTCACTGCTTAAATGAAATTTAAATGAAATTCACCCGTAAATGAGTCTTTACCCTCTATAAACCGAGTCAAGACTCTTTTTCTATAAGTCACTTTGGTCCCCACCATGAGCAGATACACTCTTAAAAGATATTTTCTCATAAGTCTCAACAGAGTATTAAATAGGAGAAATTATAACTGAAATAACCATTATTTGTTTGTGTTCCATTTTGTGTTTTTAATTTTTCTTCTCCTTTCATGACTAATGAAAGTCAAAGCTAAACATGTGGATACCTTTGTTTGCATTTAATCCTTGGTCCCCTATCCAGGGGGACCAATTGCATACCCCATATCCAGTCCTCACCACTCTCCTGCCCCGGCTGCAGTTCAAAGCAAAGATCGGACTTAAAAGTCACCTATGTATCCACACAACTTAGCTTCCACCCCCTCCTTTCTCTTTCCTTTTTTCTCCTTTTTCCTTTTTTGTTTCCTTTCTCTTTTCTCCCTCCCTTTTTCTTTCCCACTTCTTTTCTTTCTTCTTCCCTCCCCACACCCCGCCCCCGATGCGGTCTTTGCCCAGAAAGGGCATCACACTCACAAACAATCCTTGGTCCCCCAAGGCAGGGGTCAGCAGCCCTTTGTTGGCTTGGGCCTCCTTTGCAACTGAGGGCCCACCACAGACCACAAGTCTCAACTTCCCAGAGTGGCCAGCTGCCTGCACCTACCCTTGCCATTAATCCCTACCACTCTGCAGCAAAGGTAAGCACAGACATGGCAGAGAAGCAGGCTCTGCAGCAAAGGGGAAGAGCTGCGTAGTACAGCTCCACGCCACCAATCCCCCATGCCAGACTAGGCCTCTGAGGGCCAGATCAGACCTCTTTATGAGCTGCAGTTTGCTGACCCCTGAAGCCTAAGGCATGCCAAAGCAGCACACAGGACTCAGTCCAAATATCATCCCTCAACTGGCTTAAAGAGAAAATTATTAAGATCTGGCCTACCATTTCTTCCTATTCCCTTTATTAAAAAATTTTAGTCATCTTAAAGATAAAAAGTTGGTATTAAGCTTGAAATGTGCCTTCTGTCCTACAACACATGCATAAGCGGATCCAAGATTTTGAAAAGCAGGTGCAAACAGTGTGTCCCACCATCGCTTACAGAAGCCATGGCAGATTTGCCCCTTATAAACTAATCAAAGGATGTGGGGGGTATCGCATATAACATCACCACATAGGATAACACAATTTTTTCTCCAGTTAACCCAGGGGCGGGCAATCATTTTGGCTGGAGGAGCACTTAAAGTTTTGATGAGCTATCGAGGGCTGCAAGGGTAGTCTCACCCCTTGGTCACCATCTTAGGACCAGAAGTCTCACCCCCTAACTCCTGACCTTTGCCACCTGAAGTCCCTCCCCTTGCCCCCAGAAATACTCCTTTTACTCCAAAGGGGGTTCGCCACCTTGGAACTGGAAACATTATATACTAAAAATCAAACATTGACAATAACATATTTTAATTTTATTTTTAAAAATATTCTTGCCCTGATTTGTGTGCATTTGTGTGGTGTATATAAAGGTGATTGCATAATAGCTCAAAATGAAATCTTATTCTTATATATTGTGGAGGGTTTTGGGGGGTATGAGTGGGTGAGCTTTGGGGTTTGTGAGGGACTGTGGGGGGTGTATGTGGGGTGC
>NW_017729033.1:85230704-85244252 GCF_001723915.1 Gavialis gangeticus | reverse complement strand
AGGCATGTGGATGCGAGTGTGTGGTGGGGTGTGTTCACGTATCACTGAGCCGGGTTCCTCTCAGAGGCATGGAGGTGCATGTGTAGGGGAAGTGAAGTGTTTGTGGGGTATGTGACTGTGTGTCGGGGAGGGTATAGTTGTGAGGAGGGTGGGGTATTCATGGGAGCCCCCCACCCCACTCCTAAGCTGGTCAGCATGTACCTCTGCCCTGCAACAACCTGGAGCCCATGTGCCCTGTGCTGCCTCCCTGCCACTGCCAACAGCACCTGGCCCCACCCCACCCCCACCTTGGATCTCCCCCGCTGGTGCACGTCCACAAAGTTATGCTTAGGGGCAACCAACATGGGTTCATTAGAGGCAGGTCCTATCAGACCAACCGAGTGGCCTTCTATGACCAAGTCACAAAATCCTTAGACACAGGGGTAGCAGTGGACACAGACTTTCTGGACTTTCAGAAGGCCTTCGACGCTGTCTCTCACCCCATTCTCATTTAAAAAATGGGGGGCTGTAGTGTTGACACCTACACAGTCAAATGGGTTGCCAACTGGCTGGAGGGCTGCACCCAAAGAGTGGTGGTGGATGGGTCATTTTCAACCTGGAGGGATGTGGGCAGTGGGGTCCCCCAGGGCTCAGTCCTCAGGCCTGCACTGTTCAACATCTTCATCAGTGACTTGGACAAGGAGGTAAAAAGCACCCTGTTCAAATTTGCTGATGACACTAAGATGTGGGGGGATGTGGGCATGCTAGAAGGGAGGAATAGGCTGCAATCAGACCTAGACAGGTTACAGGGGTGGGCAGATGAGAACAGGACGGGTTTCAACACTGACAAGTGCAAGGTGATGCACCTAGGGAGGGAGAACCAGCACCACACCTACAGGCTGGGGAACTCCCTTCTCATCAGTGCAGAGGCAGAAAAGGATCTTGGAATCACAACTGATGCCAAAATGAACATGGGCAGGCAGTGTGGGGATGCAGTCAGGAAGGCCAACTGCACCTTGTCATGCATCCACAGATGCATCTCAAGCAGGTCCAAAGAGGTGATCCTCCCCCTTTATGCGGCGCTGGTCAGGCCGCAGTTGAAGTACTGCATCCAGTTCTGGGCGCTGCACTTCAAGAGGGATGTGGATAACATGGAGAGAGTCCAGAGGAGGGCCACTCGCGTGATCGGGGGCAGCAGGGCAGGCCCTGTGAGGACAGGCTACGGGACCTGAACCTGTTCAGCCTCCACAAGAGAAGGCTGAGGGGGGATCTAGTGGCCTGTTACAAACTAGTCAGGGGGGACCAGCAGGCATCGGGGGAGTCCCTATTCCCCCAAGCACTACCAAGAGTGACTAGAAATAATAGTCACAAGCTGGCAGAGGGTAGATTCAGGCTAGACATCAGGAGACACTACTTCACTGCCAGGGTGGCTAGGATCTGGAACAAACTTCCAAGCGAAGTGGTGCAGGCTTCTACCCTGGGGGTCTTTAAGAGGAGGCTGGATGTACACCTTGCTGGGGTCGTTTGACCCCAGTACTTTTTCCTGCCATAGCAGGGAGTCGGGCTTGATGATCTGCTCAGGTTCCTTCTGACCCTACCAACTATGAAACTGTGAAACTATGAAGAGCAAATAAGCCAGAACCCATGGGCACAGCCCTGACTCCAGCCCACCTCGCACCTGCTCTGCACTGCCAGCTCGTGGTACCTCCTACCACCCCCTGTGCATGCAGCAGGGCTGAGGCGGTTCCGTGGCTGGACTGCATTTCTAGGCAGCCCAAGTGGCAGCTGCTCCTTCCAGCTACTGCTGCTCCAGGCCCCAGCATCACGGTACCAGTGGGGACCAATGCTGCACAGTCCTGACCCAGCCCACCTGGCATATACTCCTAATTCACCCACCCAGGCTCAGCTGCAGCAGTTGCGGTGGCTGCTGGGCAGAAACTGTTGTTCAGCGCTGGGGAAGAGCAGCCCCTCTCCCTTGCCACTGCCAGGCCCTTCCTACTGCAGCTGCCTGGAGCCTGCATTGGACTGCCCCGCATCTTCCCCGCCATGACCAAAACCTCTGGGCTGCCCAGCAGGGCAGCAGTGGCAGCACAGAGCAGCTCCAGGGCAGCCCAGCACAGGCTCTGGGCAGCTGCAGCAGCAAGGGCCTAGCAGCAGCAAAGAGGAGGGACTGCTTTTGCCCTGAACTGAGCAACAGTTTCTGCCTGGCCACCACCACTGCTGAGCCTGAGTAGATGAGTCTGGACCAGGCACAGGGTGGTTCGGGTCAGAGCCATGCACTGCAGGTCTCTACCAGCACTGTGGGGCTAAGGCCAGGCAGCAGTGGCAGCCAGAAGGAGCCACCACCACCTGAGCTAACTAAAAAGGCAGTTCAGCCAGAGCCGCCCCAGCCTCATTGCCTGCCCTGGGGACAGCAGGATGCGCCACAGCTGGATGGTTCCTGGGCCAGGCAGGACCAAGGGACCTGCCACAGGCTGGACAAAGACCTTCCATGGGCATGATCCGGCCCAGGGGCCATATTTTGCCCACCCCTGAGTTAACCAGAAACTAGAAGCTTTACTAATATGGTCAGGCTGTAGCACCAGTTAAAGATCAAAAGCAAAAACAAATATAAATGTACTGGGATATGCACTAACTTGGCTAGATTATATATTCTGTTTAAAAAAAAAAAAATAGCCAAAAATACTCAAAAGAGAATTCTTCATTAGTTTCTTAGACATTATAGTTAAATGTACATCTCACTCGGATTCCTAAAACAAAATCTAGCCTTCTTGAGTGTCTTGACATTGTTTTTAACTCTAGTTAATATTATAGCCGAGTCAAGATTTTTAACTCAGGTGACCAAATGACTGACAGTGAAGTATTGAAAGCAGTCTGCAGGACTATGAAACAGAAGAAACAGAGTACCAGGAATGGTTAACAAACAGAAATATTACAGATGAAAAGATAGTTTCAATAGTGGAACACCAAGACCATTAAAAAAAGAGAGGGTCATTACCACCTGTGGAATGAGGAGAACTTAGCAGCATTCAAGCAGGTATGCTCCTGCTCAAATCCAGGGGGCACATGTCCCCCCAGACGAACCACTCATGGCTCTGTCCCTCGCCCCTCCCCACCCCAGCTGGTCAGCGCCTCCCCTAGCCCCAGCCCCATTCCCATTCCCTCCCTCCCTCAGGGCAGGGGTCTTAATCTGCCCCCAGTCCCCACCTTCCCTTCCGTAACACCAGACTTGCCAGCTGAAGGCAACTCTTCAAGCTGAAGAGCTGCATACTAGAAATCAGATCAGTATCAGCCAATATGCCTCCTTAAAAATAGGCTATCAGTATTGGCCCCAAAAATCTCTAATCGGTGCACCCCTAGATATCAAATATAGCAAAATGCATATGAAAAAGCTGAAGATCAATAAGTATTCATGCAAGTTATTCAGCCAATAATTTTGAAAAAAAAACATTCAAGAAAATTAAGCTTCTGCCAAGATGTTCCATTAACAGAAATAAGCATAATACACAATTTATGTTCTCAATTATTTGGTCAGATCAAACATGCTGGAAGATGCTCATATCTGAACAGGCTGCATTTAATTTTATTTGGTTTTCATTTAATGAAATGATTTGTTCATGTTTATACTAAAGTTTGTGCCAAAATGTTTATGTTAAAACTATGCAACAAGAATCTCTTTAGTTACAATGGCATAGATATTACACATATATCCAGACATTTTCCTGCACTGCTTTGTGCAGGAGGATGGGAGGAAAGTATTAAAAAAAATCATCAATTTTCCATGTTAATGAAACACGTTATAATTTTCTGCTTAGAATAGTAATAGTCTATTTGAGATTGTGCCATTTACTTGATCAAAGCTCTCACAATCAAACTTCCCACTCTGCTTTGGTTCATAGCAGAATCAGGTAGCCTAGTACCTCACAGAACCTGAACCACCTCAGACATCAGCCATATGATTTGGACCTGTCAGCCAGTAGTCTGACTCCAGCTTGTTTTGGCAGAAACTCAGACGTGCTGCCTATTGGTTGATGCCCAAGTAACACATGATCCAGAACACCCAACATTTCATCTAGAGGTCACCGGAATTCTGTTGCCTTTTTGGCCAAAGGCCTGTCATTTGTGCCACATCAAAAAGTTTAATAGATCTTTGATTCCACTATCCATATCTAATGCATTTCTAAGCAGTAGTGCAAGTAGGGGTGGGGGACTGGGGTACAGACCCAGATGCTAATTTGAAAAGGGCACCAATCTACACATGTCCCTATGTCACCATTACTGTGCCTTCCTTTAGGAAGTCCTAAATGATGGTGCAGTAACAGCTCATACTGCGCTGTGCCAGTGGTGCACAATTATTTTTAGCTGCTAAGCTGCCATAGCAATGTGCTATAGCGAGGGAGCGCATTGCTACAGCGATGTAGCATCTCGTGCAGATGTGCCCACTGTGTACAACAAGGGCTTTCAATCATTTTTAATAAGTGTACCCCTTCAGACTCAAAGTTTCACCTCCTGTAGCCCTTTATATTTTTTTTCCTGTTTAAGGGGGACAGATTGAGGCCCCCACAGTGAGGGAGGGAGTGGGGCTGAAGTGGGGCATAGGACAGAGCTATGATCATCCCATAAGGTGGGGCACAGGACAGAGCCATCGGGGGGGGGGGCACGAGGAGAGGGGGTAGCTCCCACCACAGCGCACTCCCTGGGAAGGCAGTTGTCCCTGAACCTGCACACAGAGCAGGGTGGGTTGCCATGGAGCAGGGAGCGGGGCGCAGGATGGCTCCTGCTGCTACGTGCACCCCTGGGAGGGCATGGGAGACGTGTGCCCCCAGATATGTGCATGGGGCGGAGTGGGCTGCAGCTGGGGCAGCACCAGGCTCTTCCTGGTGAGGAGCTGGGCTGGGCTACACTCATGACAGGCAGCAGTGGCACTGGGAGGTGGGGGTTGGGGGGCTACGACAAATTCTGGAGTGGCTGCAACCCCCCCCATAGCATTGCTCCTGTATGCCCCTCATGGTGAGGGAGGGAGTGGGGCTGGGGCAGGCGCTGCACAGCCGGGCAGAGCATGGGACGGAGCTGCAAGTGGCTTGTCCAGGGGGTGTGGGCAGCTCCCGCCCTGCATACACCCTGGGAGTGAGTGGTGGGGGAGCTTCTGGATTTGGACGTGGGGTGGCTGGGGCTGTGCTGGGCTCTTCCTGGTTGGGGGCCAGGCCAGGCTGTGCGCAGGGCAGGCAGTGGCAGCTTCTCTGGGAGGTGGCAGCCCCTCCAGAATTCGCCATAGCCCCCTCCCCTCCCCTCCAGTCCAACCCAACACCCCCACCAGGAACAGCCTGGCAATGCCCTGGCCCCAGTCTGCAGTGACAGCCCAGCCTCACCCTGTGTGCAGATCATTGTAGCTCACACCAAACCCCCCTCCCAGCACTGCCGCCACGCGCCCCGAGTGCAGCCCAGCCCAATCCCCCGCCAGGATCTGGTACCATCCCGACCCCAGCCCACCCCACCCCACCCCACATGCAGATCCAGGGGCACATGCCCCCCGTTCCCTCTCATGGGTTCACATAGTGGCAGAAGCTGCCCCCACAGTTCAGTCCTGCACTCCTCTCCAGCTGGGTAGTCCCTGCCCCAGTCTCTCCTCCACTGCTGGAGCCTTGATCTGCCCCCACCCCACCGTTTCCCCCACAGACTTACCAGCCAAACTCAGTTGCTTTCCATGTGGCTGGGCTGTTCTCCTCCAAACCTGCATGCTGTGTTGCAGCTGAGCACATGGCATTTATCAGCCACATCCGTTCTGTGTGCCCCCCTACGATCCTCGTAAGTACCCCTAGGGGTACACGTACCCCCAGTTGACAACCACTGGTGTACAACAAGACTTTAGCTATAGGGGGAGGGGGAAGGAGTCAGTCATAGCCAGTGAGGCAACTTGGAGCTTGCAAGAGAACCAGTAGCCCCAGTCCCTTGTCAGCTTCATGCCCCCCCAACCTCCACGGGAGATCCCACTGCTGCAGGGGTGGAGGCAGGTCTTGGTGTGTTTGGGAGCCAAGGGGTTAACGAGGCTCCTGCCTCTCACAGCTGAAGTCAATGACTGCTGGTAGCAAAAGAAATTGGTGGCACTGGGTGAGGAAGGATGGAGACTGACAAAGTGACTGGATCTACTGGAACACAAGCTCCACATTATCTAGGGTTCAAACCTTATTAGTTATGCCTCTGTTTCTAGGCCTTCTCCTGGATTTTCAAGGATAAGACGCATTTTTTTAACTGGATTTGACTTGAGGCTGGAAGATATTGTATGGTTTGTTTGTTTTTTCACTAGAACTTTTGGCTGGCTTGTCTTTTACTTTGAAAATAACAAAAGTATAGTAAAATTCCCACAATTCTGCATTCTGATGAAGGACCTCCAAGTGGAACTCACACCACCTGTTCTGTTACCTCTAACAGCTCACTGCAGGAATGAAGCTACTGAATATTCAAAGATTTCTTTTCTCCAGAAGGTTTTAGAGCTGTGATGATTCACTGGGTTAATAGAAAACATGGAGCATTAAACAATAAGACTAAAACACTCCTCCCTTCTCAACTGCTCAATTTTTTTCTCAGGACTTCTGACGTCACTATTGTGCCAGCTCTCTCACATTGTAGACCCTCTTGGTAGAGGTGCACTGATATATTGGTCGCATATTGGATCAGCGCTGATAAAAGGAAAATTAACGTTACTGGCAATTGGCTTTTTTTGGCTGGTGTAGTCAATAATGTCACCGATAAATGCCACGTGCATTCCTGCAGCAGCAGCATGCATGAGGCCAGGAATGCAGCCAGGCAGTGTGGAGAGCAGCGTCCAACTGGTAAGTCTGCAGGGGGGAAGAAGCATAGGGAAAGGAAGACATGTGGGGGAAGGCAGATAGAGGCCCCCCATGATGAGGGAGAGAGAGGGGAAGGGGCAGAAGCAGGCACTGCCCAGCCAGGATGATAAATCCAACCCCAGGGCGAGGATGGAGCTGTGGACAGCTCATCCAGGGGCCATGGGATGGTGGGAGGGGGGAGTTCCCGCCACCACACACGCCCCTGAGGGAGGTATGTGCTCCCTAGATTTGTACGTAGGCCGAGAGCCAGCTGCCCACTGTGGGCTCGAGGCCAGGGGTTGTGCTGGCCTCTTCCTGGCAGGTGGGCTGGGCCAGGGCTGTGCTCGGGGCAAGCAGGTCAGGCAGTGGCGGCACTGGGAGGGGTGGTTACAGAGTGAGCTATGGCTACCCCAAATTTGCTGTAGCCTCCCGCCTGCCCCTCCCCACCCCCAACTTACCAGCAGAATGCTGCTCTCTAAGCTGCCAGGCTGCATATCAGTTATCAGATCGGTATCAGTCGATATGGCTGGTTAATAAATCAACCAAAAAATATCTTTATTGGTGTGCCCCTACTTCTTGGTTACATCTTTAGGTGTAAATAAGTAGAAGAAAAAAAACCAAAACTTTATTTTGGGGGGAAATTTTCTGGCCTCCTTTAGATGGTATAAAAATAAGAATTGAGCACAAAGACTTTTTCTCCCCCTTTTTACAGGTCGTTTGTAAGCCTGGATCTCAGCTTGTCTTTTTACCAAAGCAGAACATGGATATGGATTCCCCCTCCCCAAACCTTACTTCCTGCTTTGCCAGACCTTTACAGTACAGCTAGGAGACTGTATCCCATCTGTGAGCTATGCTTAAGTGATATCTTTCTAATTTTTGTGGTATACAGACTGAAGCCAAAGCCTACTGAAATCAATGGTAGTTTTTCCACCGACTTAGAATTTGGATCAGGCCCTAAAAAGACTTACACTTTTTGTTGGTTTTTCTGACCTCCAGATGGTTACATTTATCTTTCACTCCTTCCCATAATAATATTTTGTCTCCATATAAATTTTTGGTGATTTAAACAAGGGCAAAAAAAGACAAAAGTTGTTTTTTCATAGCATTCTAGTTTTATTCTAACACAATTTGAAACTGGCTTGCATGGTCATACCACATGAACCTACTTTGCAATATTTTATATACAAAAAGAATTCCATTAACATTATGAAAGAACATTATTTTAAAGCAGGGGTATCAAACAAAGGCCATGGAGCTGTTCCATCCAGTTTGCCTCTTCCAACATGGCATACAGACACCTGGCCAGCTGCTGCCACCTCAGTAGTGGCTGCCACTGCCACCCTGTGCCCTTGGTTAGAATCAGGAGGAACCCTGTAGTCAGGATCTAGCCCAGGGCACACAGCGATGTCACAAACCTGTCTTACAGTTTCTTGAGGTTGTTTTGCTGATATGGCACGTATAGCCTCTATAGATCGGCAACATCAAGCTGCGCTCAGCCTTATTGTTCTTATATCCATAAGCATTATGATATTTGATATAACATGTATTTATTTCTTGCACATTATAACTGAGCCAGAATTGCACAATGTGATAATGTTTTTCCAAGTGATAAACAAGGAGCTGGCACCTAGGAAAGGCTGAAAGGCAAAGCCTAAATGGCTGAAGAGCAGTAATTGCTTAGAAGTAACATCTGACAGGAGTGCGCTTACTCATAACTAGGCACAAGTAGTTTGACACACCTGTTCTAAGTGCTGTTTCACAATATGCAGATATATAATAGTACTGTAAATAACCTCCAAAACACTAGAGATTAAGTAATACAATACAGATATTTACAAATATTTATCTGTTCTTATAGACCAAGGGTTAGCAACCTACAGCCAGTGGACTGATCCGGCCTGTATAGCCGATTTATCCAGCCCACGAAGCTGGGCATGGGGTAGGTTCTGGAGCATTTTGGCACCAGTTTTTCAATAGGTAGAAGCAGCAACAGAAACACTAGAGGCTGGTGGGAAAGGAGGGGTGCAGTGACTGTGGCTCTGGCTCCCACTCCAGCATGCTGTTCAATATTATTTTTATATTCTATTTAAAAGTCAATTGACAATTCTCCATCTAGCTTAAGTCCCGATTCATTCAAAAAAGATGTAATTTAAAACATTAAAATCTATTTGAACTTACAAACCTTCACTGGTAGTCACAGTTTCCTTCTGGCTGTTGAACTGGTCACAACAAATTTCAACCCAATTGCTAGAGCACTCATGTTAAGAGAAAACTATGTATTTAGCTTAGCCCACTCACGTAACCTAATCCATAAGAGGTACCTCATAGTTAACTTAGTAGCCGATTAGGTGGCTGGGAGAAATCAGTTATGAGAAAATGCCAAGGCACATTAAACAGTATTATTTTACATGAACTGGTAATCCACTGCTGAAGATGGGTTTAACTTTCAGAACTGTAGAAGTAACACTCACAACATCTTAGCTTAAGTCTCCATATAGCCCACAAGTCTCCTTCCTCAGGTCACTTGATGCCTGAAAGCAATCAGACAGCTCTCCCAATTACAAGGTTTGTTCAATTAAAAAATTCACAAAAAAGACCTTGCCTCTAGCATAAAGTTCTCATTCATAACTTACTGTATTTACTTGAATATAAGTCAACCCCCCGAATAATTAGATTCTATATATGTACAATTTATAAATTTGTTATAGTTTTCCAGGCATAGACTCAAGTTATTGGAGGTTTGCCTTGTATTTATCCCCCTCCCATCCGTACAGCAAGGAAAAGAAAATTGGGGGGGAGGGGGTCAGGTAGCCCCTATACTCCCATCATCTTCTTTCCACTGCAGCCCCTTCTCAATTCCCCCTTACTGTCAGACCCTGCTCTCCCTGAGCACGTGGAAATGAGGGGCAAATTTGACAACACTGATTTTAAAATAAACATGCGTGTAGTAATTTGCCTATAGGCAAATTATAATGGGTACCCATAGATTTAGTCCATCCAGAATTGATGCATTTCACCTTTTTTGCAACTGCTACAAGTTTTAGCATAGATACTCCATAAATACACTTTCTAGCAGGACATTTATACCTACTTATTATATATAGCATAAACTATGTGCAAAATTTGTCCAGAGCCAAAAAGCTCATGATTTACAGCATGGTTCACTGGGTTAAGTCCCAACAGAGTTAAAAGTGTTTCATGCATTGGTGACCCACGGCTCAGTACTACTCTGTATGCATGTGTACTCCAGATACCCCCCACAAAAGATCCATCTTCTATTTAGCTTCACACCCATGGTGTCCTAAGACGCTCCAAAAATTTACACGCTGATAAGGCGCAGGGCAACCTGGTCTGGCTCCACCTCATGAAGGGCAGGGTCTCACTAAACATATGCAACAGCCTGGAAAAGGGGCAACAAAGGGGTTCTGGGTGACCTGTTTGGAGCCCCATTTTATGTTTGCCAGACATTTAAGTCTGGTGAAGAAACAGGAATCACTGGACATGGGAAAGAAAGGAGCAGTTCAGGTGTGGGAATAAAGTAGTCAAAATGTACGCAGTATAGTGGCTCACCATGACTTCAAAAGAGTTAGCACAAAGGGGGACTGAGTACAAATGAGTACTACCATATATATCTTATGCAGGTAGGCTGTACTAATGTGCTTGTGGTACATTCCCTTCAGTAGGTTTACCCAATACGAGTCATATGTTTTTATAACGTGTTCCATCTTGGTTGCATTTAAGCAACCTTCATAGTTGGTTTCAGTTATTGACTACTGTAGCCAAAAGCAGCATGTTGAATGATAGACAATGTATTTAATGAGGTTTCCTTATATGGAAGTGTAACATGAGGAGCTTCCCCAATGTTAACTGAGGGGGGAACGTGTCTTGTATTTCAGTAAATATGGGACTTGGCTCACTAAGACCCAAAATGATAATGGGACGATTGTTCTCTTACCAAAGCTATTTTAGACAGAATTGTTTCCTCAAATCATTTTTTTCCAGTAAGACAGAAGGACCGAAGTCTATCTATTACTAACATCAGGTTATAGTTTTGTAGCACTTGCGACTAATTGAAACTCATGACATCATAACAACTTTACAGAAATTTCTCCTACGCTTATTTAAGTATATTTTTATGCCTTCTTTAAAAATTGCAAATGTAAATAGTCAATAATATTATTAATATAATAATATTAAGGTGGGTTTTGCTCTCTGAGGAGCTCCTCAGACAGTCCTGTCAAATAAAACACAGCCTTTTAAAGAAACAAAACAAGCAAATGGATTATCTCCTTTGGTCCAACTGCTGCAACCAAGCTAGTTCCAAACATTCTGGCGCCTGCCTTTCCTTTTGTCACAGGGAGAAACAGAGGGGCAGACCCCAAAGAGCCAGGGGGGAACCCTGGGGTCAGGAACCCGCTGGGGAAGGCAAAAGTAAAAGGAAAGGAACAAAAAACTTCTTGCCTGTAGCACGATCCGCGGCAAAGCCGAAAATGGAGGCAGGACCTGCGTTAGCTGCACCTTTATACCGCTATGGCTAGCGGATAACGCTGGTGGCAGGAGCCAGCCGGCGCATATAAAAAGAGCCGCTGGCAAGGAAGTGGGGGAGAGACCCGCAGGGACCTTAACAGGGAGGTCCCTCCCAGAGCCCCTATGAGGGGAAAAGGGATGGGAAGCTGCCTCTCCCAACACGGGGGAACGCAGCGAAGCCCACCGCAGGAACAATGCTGCTGGCAGCAGGACAGGGAGCAAGGAAGCTGTCATCCCTCGCTCAGACCGGGGACCTGGCCCTGTAGACGGGAAAGAACGGAAGGAGAGTGACGCCAGGGTCTACTACCAGGGAGCCGGAGAAAGCAGCAGCCACCAGGATGCCAGACCAGGTGGGATCATCACGGGCTCCAATGGGCTTGAGGAGATGCCCCAGGTGGGGGACGAAGGGCATAAGCAGCGCGAGGGGCTGCAGAAGACGGGCCCCAGTGGCGTAGAGCCCCCCCAACAAGGGACGTGTGGGAGGTGTGCAGAGAAGGGCCACCATGGGTCCAGCGAGCCCACAGGCGGGTCAAAGAGTGAGGAGGAGAGCATTGGAGGTGGCAGTCTAGCCAGGTCCCAGTTTATGGCTACCTAGGGACCTCGGGCATCTGAGACCTGGCATTGTTGAGCTAGACGCAAGTATAGAAGGCAAGGGGGCAGAGACTTTCCCCTTTTTGTGCACATCTTCATATTTTCTTTGTTGTTAATAACGTTTCTTTTGTTTCCCCCCTTTGGAGGGGTTGTGGTGCAAGGTATCTAGGGACCAGGTGTTGCTTAAGACCAGGAGGGGTTACTATGCCCTGAGAGGCCAGGCAGTAGTAAGGCGCTGTGGGCGGAGGTAGGGTTAGGCCTCACAGGCTGATACAACCATCCCCTGCGAGCATCTGCAGAGCCCCAACGGTCGGAGAAACCGGCCAAAGGACATCGTGAACCTGTCAAGGCAGGGTGCAAGGGCGAGGTAGAGGGGAGGTGGAGCCTCGCAGAAGAACGTCATCCAGCTATCTCATACTCGAGAGCACCCCAGCAGTCGGACACCCCACCACTGGAATAAGATACAAAGTCGTGGTAGACAAGATTGGGGAGGGAGACTATTTGGGAGAGTGACAACCACTCGGCCGGACAGCAGGAACGGACAGGCGAACACCCCCAAGCATCCAGGGCCGCGCGGCGGGTGACCAGATGTTCGAGACCAGGCAGGCACACCTTTGAACTAAGCTAGTGTGCAGGCAACCCAGTGTTTCTCTATACACTGCCTGTGCTTTTGTGCTTGGGAGAGATCACTCCAGCTTCACAGAAAAGCTGATGTTCAATGAGCAAATGCCTCACTTAGCACAAATCTATTGTCTTGCAAGACAGACAGATGCCTATCTATCTACCTTTATGTCCCAGACACTGGGAGAAATGACACTGGGAGGAAACTCCCTTTGGGTCTAGCCCCACACAGCAACCTGGCCTCTCCATGTAACAAGCGGCTCACAGCTCACACAACTTGCTTCCTCTTCAGTTCTCTCCCCTGGAGTTTTAAGCTCCCTGTGGAACATTCCCATATTTTTCAGAAGTCTCAACTCGACTCTCTCAACAAGGTTAACTTTTCCATCTTCAAGGCATAAACCCCCCTGGAACACAGACACCTTGTTTCTGCAGGTGTCATAGCCCAAACATTGGCAAAAATATTCAAAAACTCATGGCACTCAGGTGAGATACCTAAAGACTGGAAGAAGGCCAATATGGTACCCATCTTCAAGAAAGGGCGGAAAGTAGATCCCAGGAATTACAGGCCAATCAGCTTGATCTCAATCCCCAATAAGATTCTGGAGAAAATGATCAAAGAGGCCCTTCTTGATAAGCTGGCTGATGGCAACATCCCGAGGGACAGCCAGCACGGGTTTGTCACGGGTAGGTCTTGCCTGACCAATCTCATCTCATTCTATGACCAGGTGACATATCACCTGGACAAGGGAGAAGAGACTGACATCATATATCTCAACTTTAAAAAAGCCTTTGATCTGGTGTCCCATGACCTCCTCATGGAAAACTGGCCAACTGTGGCCTTGGCTACAGCACAGTCCGATGACTGGGAAATTGGCTCTGAGGTCAGACCCAGAGAGTAGTGGTCGATGGCAGCAAGTCATTATGGTGCTCCGTAACCAAGGCTCTGTCGTTGGACTGGTTCTATTCAACATCTTTATCAACAATGTGGACATTGGTGTCAGAA
>NW_017729033.1:85224177-85230611 GCF_001723915.1 Gavialis gangeticus | reverse complement strand
TGGATAAGCTTAGTAAGTGGGCGGATATAAACCTGATGATGTTGAATACCAAAAAAATGTAAGGTACTCCACCTGAGGAGAAAAAAAAACTTGCAGCATACTTACAGGCTCAGCAGTGCTACGCTCGCTAGCACCATGGCTGAAAGAGACTTAGGGGTCATGGTTGACCACAAGATGAACACAAGCCACCAATGTGATGTCGCAGCTGGTAAAGCAAAAAAAAAAACCCTGGCTTGCATCCATAGATGCTTCATGTAAATCTCAGGGTGTTATCCTCCCGCTGTATTTGGCCTTGGTGAGGTCGCAGCTGGAGTACTGCATCCAATTCTGGGCTTCACAATTCAAGAAGGATGTTGAGAAGCTTGAGAGAGTCCAGAGGAGAGCCACACGCATGATCAGAGGGCAATAGAATAGGCCTTATGAGAGACTGAGAGCCATGAGACTCTTCAGCCTAGAAAAGCGCAGGCTCAGGGATGACCTGGTATCTGCCTATAAGTACATAAGGGGGTATGCATCAGGATCTGGGGGAATGTCTGTTCACCAGAGTGCCCCAAGGGATAACAAGGACCAACAGTCATAAACTCCTCCATGACCGTTTTAAGCTGGACACAAGGAAAAACTTCTTTACTGTCCAAGCCCCCAAGGCCTGGAATAGACTCCCTCCAGAAGTGGTGCAAGCACCTACTCTGGACTCATTCTAGAAACGTTTGGATGCTTATCTTGCTGGGATCCTTTGACCCTAGCTGACTTCCTGCCCCTGGGGCACGGGGCTGGACTTAATGATCTTCAAGGTCCTTTCCAGCCCTAATATCCATGATTCCTGCTCCATTCAAATTTGAAAACAAAATTGCCCAGAAGGGACAGCTATGTTTCTAGTCAGGTAGAACTAAAGGAGTTAACTGACTTCAAGACTCATTATTATCTACTTGATTCCTGACAAGTTCTTTACTCCACGTTAACAACCCTTGACCTTCCACTGATCAAGCTATCCTTTCTTCTACCATTATCCTGTCTGTTACCTATGCCAGATAATGTTTCTCTTGCTCACCTCCCAGCATGCCCAATAAGGTGTGCCACTACCTAGGAAGTTGTATAGGGGGCTTTACTCTCAAGAGATTTGAATCCACAGCAAAATCAGAGACAGGGAAGGTGGCAGGCAAGGCTAAAGGCAGGCCAATCAGTGCAATGCCACTGTGGTCACAGGCAGGAGGGAATTGCCAAAGTGAAGTGAAGAGGTAAGTTGCTGGAGTGACCCTTTTCTGGGTTATTCACTAAGCAGATAATGGAGGCTGAACCAGGAGCGCAACCAGGGTGTTGTAAGATTGGGCATGGGAAGATCTATCTGAAGTAATCAGCACTTTGGGAGTGCGGCCAGTGGCTGGGGTGAGTCCATGGCAGTCCTATAATTTGCCCATGTTAAAGTCTATCAATCAAGGATCTAAACTGAGCTACTTGGAGATAATTATGCGTTGGTAAGAAGCCTAGCAGTCTATTTGCCCAACAGCTAAAAATCCAAAGATTCATCTGAAGATACCTAACACCTGGTGCATTTGAAAAAGGAAGAGTTCACCAACATAAGATTATATGAGCCAGGGAGAAAAGTCACCTCTGGCAAGAAAATTAATATCCAGACTGGGAGTGAACGCCACCACCCCAACAGAGGATATATTCCTCCCAGTTTAAGCATACTCTACAAAGACAGCAGATTAAAGTAACAAGTGGTTCATGAACAATGGCATTTGCTGTCCCATGCATTTTAATTCTTACCAGTTTTGCTCACATATTTCACATGTCTGAAATCACTCAGAGTAATCTTTGCTTTTGTCAGGAGTTTTTAGACATGTAGCACAGTGACAGTCACTCAGCTTTCTTCACTGGGAGCAGACATCAATTCTAGGACACGGAGAGAAAAGAGCTTAAGGAGGAAAAAGAAAAAAAAAAACCCATCATGCTCAAAATTTGCAAATTTAGATGCCTGAAATTAAACTCTTAAATCTGTATTTAGGCACTTAAAAAGCAGCATGAATTTCAGGGGTAATGAGAATGTCAATGAAATGCAAAGAACCAGAAGGTACTCTGCACAGAAAATTCAGGCTGTTTGTTATGTGCCTCAATAAGAGATTTATTTTAAGCACCTACATTTGAAGAGTGTCTGGTACTGAGAATTTCACATCACAAAAGACTCAATGCAGCACAAGCAGATGAGCTTCACTTGGCAGCAGGAGGCCAACTCTCCCACTGCCCTTTTACATAAATTTTTTTTTAAAAAGATGCAGATGCATTAAAGAGTTCTTTCACCCTCCCCAACCATCTTAGCTCATTTCCATGGAGGGCAGCCAGTATGTAATATGATTAGGTAAACAGGAACTGGTTAAGACTCAGCTGGAGAACTCAAACATCACTGTGGATACCAAAATCTTTTAAGATGATCCTTGGATTTGTGTTCTTGTGGTTGCATTGGTAAAAACTAAAAATGTGATTTAAAAATTATTTAGGTAAACTGGTGCAAAAGGCTGCGTAAACATTTATTTTGGTTAGCCAAGCTTGTCTGTTCTAAGCTGATTAGACACAGGTGTCAGACCAAAATAAGCCCCTGTAAATTCAAACTAAAAGCATCCACAGAAGAGTTCTGCATCAGCTTAATCAGTCCACTGGCAGGTCAAGATTGTACAGGCTGACTGAAGTTACTAGGGTCCAGGCAGATACAGAATTATCTCCATATGCATAAGCTTAGTATTAACCAGGGACTAAGCTCAAAAAAAAAGACTACTGCTCAAAGCTACTGAAATAACTGAACTGAATTACTGTTAACTGGCTAACAAACAAACATCCTTTCTCACTTCAAGCCTTCTACCACAACACTACCCTACAAATGCGAGTCAGTGTACCAAACATAGCTTCCACTGACACCAAATGATTTATTCACACTATTACTGTAACTTAGCAGCATCAACAAAGAAAAGAGTTAAATTATGTATATCCCTTTTGAGAGAAAGTCACAAGACTACTTCCACTGAACCTTAGCACATAATACCATAATGTGGGTAGGACATGCATTTCCTTTAAGAAGTTTTACATTTTTGCTTTACAGCCTCACTAAGAACATAAAACCCCCCACATATTTAAATATAATTTAGTTGTATTGAACCAACTAATCAGGAGGGCATTTAAGGAGACACAGGGATCTGTCCAACATAAACCCATACCTCTTATATGGTTTACACCTCTTACCATTTGTTCCCAACTTTCCCACTAGTACTAGATTTTCCAATATAGGCTAAATATACTAAAATTCACTTATCCCAGAACAGAACTTCTTGCCTCCATACACCTCTCCAACTTGTTTGATTCCTAAACTCATTGCTTAGGGTTAAGTTCAAGAGATTTTAAAAGCAGAGATTGGCAGGTGTAAAAATACACATGTACAAATTAACAGCATTTTAAAATGAAATCTACAATGTACAAAGAATACAGAATGAGGCCTGTGATGATACCAAGTTATCCAAGTTTGATATGCAGAGGTAATACATTTTGTTACTACATATAGCAAAGCAGCACTTTGATGTTTGTACCAGTATTGTATTTTGCCTTGTTTTCCCGTAAAGCACATTTCACTTTCATCTACATCCTATTTTCTTCTTTCCCAGACATTAAGATTGGCAAGCTTTTTCTTTGTTTGATAGTAATGCCATTAGGCCTCATCTTACTCCTAACGAATAAAGAAGCAGTTCTGCTATCAGACTACAGCAGGGGTGCTCAATGCCTGGCCCACAGAACTGTCATCTGGCTCCCCATAGTCAGCAAATTTGGCAACGAGCTAGCGGTAGCAGCTAATTACTGCTCCCATGCTACTGAATTTCCAGACTGTGGGGAGCTGTGGGCTGGATAAAGCGGCCTGTGCACCAAGTTGTACCAGCAAATGAGGCTGGGCCAACACACAGCCACATCCATAAGGCCAAGCCGACACGTGGCTGCATCCAAGCTCGTGGGCTGGGCCAGTGCATAGCTGCATCCAACCCCGTACCACTCAACTGATCCTCAGGGGCAAAACATGGGTACCACCCACTTACAGAATGAAGATTTAGGGCATGATCATAACACTGTTACAGAAAAAGAGTATCTACTAAAATCTGAAGGGGAAAAGCAGCAGGGATGAAAGTGCAAATTTTCAAAACACTGAATATCATTTGCTATTAATATTAAAGTAAAAAAAAAAACAAAAAAAAAAAAAATCACAAAACCTATTCATAGGTAGGGACCTACCCAATTCACGGAGTTTGCCTCCGGATTTTAGGGTCCCAGCACAACGTCGAGCACCGTTTTCATGATGGAGCTTGGCGCCCTCCCACCCGTATACACACACTCTGATTGGCTGAGGGGTCCTGAAAGTCCCACCCTTCCCCGGAGATTGACAGCTAGGCATGTGTCGGGGCCCTCTGGTCAATGGCGGGAGGCAGGCACCAAGCTCTGCCTTGAAAATCTCGCCCCCGCCCCTTCGGGAAGCCAGGGCTCCCTGCCTCTGTTAGCAGCTCCCCTCTCCCCCGCTTCTCCTTTCTCGCGGCTCTCTCAGGACCGGACCTTTTTCACCTATCCAATCTGCCCCGTCTGAACAGACCGTGAAGTCACGAAGGTATCGGGGCCCTCCTCACAGCGCACCGTGACAAACAGCCGGGCCCTTCCTCGTCTACAGCCACCGGCCCCCCTCGGTAACCGGCCACACAGGAGCCCGCCCTTCTGCAACACCACTCGGATCCCCTCCTCCGCCCCCTCTCCTACTCGGCTGTCCGCTCCCTGCTCCCCCGCCGCTCCGCTTCTAGCCCAGTGCTCCCAGCTCGCCCCCTGCGCCCACCCGAGTTCCTGCTCCGCTCCCCGCCCCGCGGTACCTGCACGAGACCACTGCTCAGCAGCGCGGTGTGCACGCAGCCCGGCACCGCCCCGCGCAGCGACACCGACCCGTTGCCGTTGCTCAGCTGCCACAGGCCCGCCAGGCTGAGTCCCGCCGGTCCGCGCCCAGCCGCCAGCAGTAGGAGCAGCAGGAAGAGCAGCGCGACCCCCGCAGCCAGCGCCATCCCGCGCGCCGGCCCCGGCAGCACTGGGTTAACGGCGGGGGCGGGGGCACGCGCCAGTAGGGACCCAGCTGCTGGGGGGCAGCGTTCTGCAGGGCGCATGCGTGGCCGTCACGGCCTTTTTAGCCTGCGTCACAGAGAGCTAGGGCCCGTACCGAGTCGGGACTGGGCACTCTCCACCGCCGGGATTCGTCCAGCCGGGTCTTAGACATCTCCACGGATGGAGATGGCACCAGCTCTCTCACTGCTCTATTATTCTTCCATAGGTTAACAACAACAAGAGAGAGAAAAAGTGTGTTGTTTTGTGTGTGGTTTTTTTTTCTTTTAAGGTCTGCTACAGGCACCTCGAGTCTATAAAAAAAAAAAAAAGGTGAGGAGTCCCTGTATCGGAGCAAGCCAGCCCACAAAGGGGTGGCATCCAGAAGAGTTGCTAAGAGCCCTTGTGGGGCGTTGGAACAGAAAGCAGCTCCAGAACAGGGGCCCAGGGGAATCAACAGACTTCACCATGTCACAGCTGTTCCAGTCAGAAGGAAAGCTGGGCTCCCGTTTCTCCAGGAGAGCTATACTAATGCTGGCGCAGCAACAGGTGAATGAGAACGAGTGCACGGACTCTCAAAAGGCCTCAACAAAGCATCTTCTTCCCAAGGTAGAGAACAGCATCTTGAGCTGAGAGATCTGGGTCCTGTTACAGAAGGCAACACAAGTGTCCTGTCTGCCTCATTCATCTTGGAAACAAATGAGGCAAGTTCATCCATAGAACAGCACAGGAACTGAAGGAATCCCAGGCCCAGTTTGGCTCCTGGTACAGTCCTGAGGGTTGTCCGGGCCCCTGTTCCTGCATCAGTAAGCCTGGTGCACAGTGCAGTTGCCCCCTAATTACCAAGGCTTGTCCCAACCCTGAGTAGCCTCTTGTCTTAGCAGAACCCTTCTCTTTCCTGGGAGGGATTTGCTATGACCCCTACCACAGATACACATCAATCTAGACCAGTAACTTCCAGGGCAGTACAAGATCTGCACCACTGCAACAGGGAAGTATACACCAGGCTTGTCTACCATGTGGCCTGCCAAGCCATTTTCTGAGGTCCGTGGTACTGCAACGGGAAACAAGTAAACACTGTTTACTTTCGTTCCCACCCCTTGGCTGCTGAAGGGCTGGGGATGGGACAAGGTTCCCACACACACCTCATCTGCTTGACATTGCTGACACGGTGCGTGTGGGAAGGGGAGCAGCCATGTGCTGTTTGGGACAGGATGAGCCTGGCTGGAGCAGCAGGGGCTGAGCTGCACTTTTCCCCCTACCTGCGCTGGTCAGTCCTGAGCGGCACGTGGCTCCGCCACCACTTATGGCTCATGCCAACCTGGATGGGT
>NW_017729033.1:85217621-85219177 GCF_001723915.1 Gavialis gangeticus | reverse complement strand
GGGAAACAAGTAAACACTGTTTACTTTCGTTCCCACCCCTTGGCTGCTGAAGGGCTGGGGATGGGACAAGGTTCCCACACACACCTCATCTGCTTGACATTGCTGACACGGTGCGTGTGGGAAGGGGAGCAGCCATGTGCTGTTTGGGACAGGATGAGCCTGGCTGGAGCAGCAGGGGCTGAGCTGCACTTTTCCCCCTGCCTGCACCGGGACTGACCAGCGCAGGTAGGGGGAAAGTGCAGCTGAGCCCCTGCTGCCCTGGCTGGGCTCATCTGGAGGTTCATTTAATGTTTGTAAAATGCTTGGAGAGACCCCCATAGTTGCATTGCATAGAAATGCAAAATATATTTTGACTTCTTTGGTTGGCACTTCGGGCTGAGATTTTTCAAAGCTGAATCAAAAGGCCAATTTCCATTAAAATGAATGGGATTTACAGGGCTCCAAATCTTTTATGACAACTTTGTAACACACCTATCTACCCCTTTTTGCAAATCTCAGCCATAATTTGGAAGCTCAGCCAAAGAACATAAGAGCTTCTGAACATAAAAGCATAAAAAGTGTCATGCTTGGTCAGCCCTATGGTCCATCTAGCTCAGTATCTTGTCCCAAACAGTGGCAGAGGCAGAAGCTATAGAGGGAGAGTTTTGAACTGGTTAGACCCATTTCATTGTCACTTCCTGCAACTTCATTGGTGTCAAAGGTCACGTGATATCACTTCCTGATGTGATGCCACTTCCTGTGAGGTCTTTGAATATGGTTCGCCAGCCCACTGGGTGATAAAAAGTTCATGATCCGGCCCCACATTCAAAAAGGTTGGACACCTCTGGTATACACCCTGAGCAGAGAGATGTAGTTAGCTGTGTTAGGCTGAAGTCAAGTAGAAGGCAGGGCAGATTTGCACCTTATAGACTAACCAAAGTAGATATAGACCTATAAACCTCTAGGTATACATGCTCATATACGTAGATATATATAGGTGTAGGCTAAACAAAGTAGATACAAGGTTTATACCATGACAGGTTTAATTCTCCTGGACTAGGGACTGGAAACTTTGTGCCTGTGTTTGTCCCAGAACAGAAGAGTCCTGGGATTATCATGTACACACATACCCGCTCCGATCAGGGTTTAGTGAGCGGCTGAATACACAGCTGCTTTTCTGCCATTGAGTCTACGAAGCAATCCCAGCACACACGTTCAGGCGGTCTTTGTGGGGCATGTTCCAAAACAAACTCTTACCACTTATCCTGGAAACCTTTTCAGGATTTGTCCCAGGACAACAAAAATGTTTGAATGATTCAATGTCCACGAGGGGCCAGCAGGGGAGATTATGCTTAGGGGCAACAAACACGGGTTTATTAGAGGCAGGTCGTGTCAAACCAACCTGGTGGCCTTCTACGACCAGGTCACCAAATCCTTAGAGGCAGGGGTAGCAGTGGACATAGTCTTTCTGGACTTTAGGAAGGCCTTCGACACTGTCTCTCACCCTGTTCTCATTAAGAAACTGGGGGACTGTGATGTCGACACCCACACAGTGAAATTGGTTGCCAACTGGCTGG
>NW_017729033.1:85205023-85217512 GCF_001723915.1 Gavialis gangeticus | reverse complement strand
AGGGGGGATCTAGTGACCTGTTACAAACTAGTCAGAGGGGACCAGCAGGCACTGGGGGAATCCCTGTTCCCCCAAGCGCTACCAGGAGTGACTAGAAATAACGGTCACAAGCTGGCAGAGGGTAGATTTAGGCTAGATATCAGGAGGCACTACTTCACTGTCAGGGCGGCTAGGATCTGGAACCAACTTCCAAGTGAAGTGGTGATGGCTTCTACCCTGGGGGTCTTTAAGAAGAGGCTAGATGAACACCTTGCTGGGGTCATTTGACCCCAGTACTCTTTCCTGCCATGGCAGGGGGGTCAGACTCGATGATCTGCTCAGGTCCCTTCCAACCCTACCAACTATGAAACTTGCTGCACGTGTATAGGCACCCTTGGTGACCTTGACAAGCCCACTGTGCATCTTAAACATTTAGAAGAAACTTAATGCCCAGTAAAACAAACAACAAACTAAGATCTATTAAAAGTACGGTGACCGCGGAACTAAAAATAAAAGCAAACAAAAACTGAACTGGGAACTCAGCCAGAAGTAGTTGAGAGGAACTGAGGCCTCATTTGGTGCACTCTGCCCTTTACCTCCTCAAAACAAAGCATGAGAACTCCCACAGCACATATACACCACAAGTATTGCTGGCCAAAAGAGGCTCCCACCTCAGACATATGAGGTGACATGCACAATAATAGCAGAATGTGCACATAGGCAACCCCACAACAGAAAACACCTCACTGGATTAAAAGCCATATTCATGCCTTCAGAATTTACATTGACATTAGGGCTGGAAGGGACCTCAGAAGATCGAGTCCAGCCCCCTTCCCCAGGGGCAGGAAGTCAGCAGGGGTCATAGGATCCCAGCAACATAAACATCCAAATTTCTCTTGAAGGCATTCAAAGTAGGTGCTTGAACCACCTCTGGTGGCAGTCTATTCCAGACCTCAGGGGCTCAGACAGTAAAGAAGTTCTTCCTTATGTCCAGCCTGAAACGGTCATGGAGGAGTTTGCAACCGTTTGACCTTGTCATCCCTTGGGGCGCTCTGTGGAGCAGATGTTCCCCCAGATCCTGCTGAGCACCCCTTATAAACTTATAGACAGCCACCAGATCACCCCTGAGCCTACGCTTTTCCAGGCTGAAGAGTCCCATAGCTCTCAGTCTCTCATCATAAGGTCTGTTTTCCTGCCCTCTGATCATGCATGTGGCTCTCCTCTGGACTCTCAACCTTCTCCACATCCCTTTTGAATTGTGGAGCCCAAAACTGGACGCAGTACTCCAGTTACAGCCTCATCAAGGCCATGTACAATGGGAGAATGACGTCCTGAGATTTGCTTGAGAAGCATCTATGGATGCAAGACACCATTTTGCTCACTTTACTAGCCGCAGCATCACATTGATGGCTCATGTTCATCTTGTGGTCGATTATGACCCCCAAGTCCCTTTGATCTGTAGTGCTAGCCAGTGTAGCACTACTGAGCCTATAAGCATGCTGTGGGTTTTTCTTCCTAAGGTGGAGAACCTTGCATTTTTTGGTGTTAAACACCATCAGGTTCTTGTCCGCCCATAAATTACCCTAGAACAGTGGTCACCAATCAACTCGGAGTCTCTTGGAGTCTATCCAAGGCTGGGGTAGGGGGCTGAGCATGCACGTGTATGCATGCACATGCCCCACCCTGAGTCCAGAAGGTCAGTCCGTGGGGGGAGGGAGGGAAGGGGCGGGGGCCTGATTGAGGCAAGGAACAGAGTACCACAGAGGCAGAAGCAGGGGTAAGTTGAGTGGGGCCCTGGCCGGGTGTGTGGCAGGAGGATCAAGCCCAGGCAGCTCATCCAGGAGTACAGGGGGGCTCCCATCCTTGTGTGCACACCAGTATAGGCCCTAGGGGGCATGTGCCCCCCCCCCCCGTATACAGCAGAGGCAGCTGCCATTGAGGGCTGGGCTCTGCGCCCCAAGCCACGCTCTTCACAGCAAGTCTGGGCTGCACTGCACTATGGTGTGGTAGGGTCAGGTGGCGGCAGCAGCACTGAGTGTGGGGGCTTCAGCAAATTTTTGTGTGCCTGCAGTTCCCCCACGTAGACCCACTTCCAGCACTGCCTGGCGCACTCTGGCTCCAGCCTGCAGCAGCAACCAGCCCAGCCAGCATACAGATCCGGGGGCATGCACAACCCTCCCCCCCAAACCAACTAAGAGCTTCTCTCATCACTCCAAAATCTGAAAGCAGGCAATGTGTACAAAAATTAGGACAGAAGTGCTGCACTGATATAAGGCAAAACTTGCACTTGATTGACTTAGCCTAGTTCAGTCACACCAGTGCAAGCCCCATTTCACATCAAAGCAGCATATGTAAATTGGAAGGGTATACCATTTTCATTCCACTCATGTAGGAAAAAAAAAATCCTTAAAATAGACAAGCCCACCAGTTATTTTTTGGATGTCTTGGGTGTGGAAAACTACAGCTAAATTGACTATGTGAGGAGACCACTGTGGGCTGGTATAAAAGCCATAGGGCAATGCTGTAGTGCTACTATTTAACCCTGGACTCTCAGGGAATGGGCAAAGAGGGAATAGATTTCATACATTATCCCAAGTTTAAATTAAAGATAGCAGTACTCCTGCATAAACTGTAAAGTGCATCACCGATACAAAGTTTCATGTATAGCATCTTAACCAAGATATGCAACGAGACTCAGAAATGACTGGCCTATGATAGCCGTACAGCTGTTCACAAAATGCAAGTTGCATTTTATGATGTTTTAATTGCTCGTGATGACAAGTTCTGAGTGTTTATTTCTGTTTAGGAAATACCTAGATAATGTGTAGGAGAGAAATTATTGCCATGTGCAAGTGTCCATAAGGATTGCTATGTACAGGGAAGTGCAAAATAGAAAGTCATAATTTAACTTGCATAGAAAGTAGCAGCAAAGGCCTTGATTATGACCTTTTAAAACTAGGTATTCTGGGCTAACATTTTATATGTGTGCATGTGTAAAGGCTGCACCAATAATTGGTTCATTTTTAGTTTAGGAATGAAATTTTATGTTCATGAATTAAATGAAATTTTTGTTAATTTTTAGTGTAAGTTGGCCACCCCACAAATACCAGTTAAACATCTTAATTAGAAATGGGCTCAAACCATGAGATATAGATTTCAAAGGGTCTCCTTCACCACAGGCTCTGGGTTGTTTAAAGCAAGAGCTCAATTCAAGGTCATCTCTTATTCTGATGTTCAGCACAAAGATTTGAAAGACCGTCTCCTTTAGGCTTTAGATCAAGTTCTTCGTGGTGTTTTGTTGCCTTCTTACTCCTTAGAAAAATGTTAATGCATTCTCTCTCTCACAAATCAATTCATATCCTTTATCTTTAGATTATAGCAGATACTTTTGGCTATTTCAAACTTTTCTAAACATTTTGAAACCTCTTATCAGCCTTCACAACGTTGACTAGTGTTTTGTATCTTCTGTCTCTCTCATAGTTGAGGAAATTGCCACACTCCACACCAAATGTCCCTAGACAGTGTGGACACAAACTCTTACTAAGTTCCTCAGGCCTGTTACTAAAACACTTACTGGAAATGTGTTGGTGGTGAAATTGATTCTGTAACAGTTACAGAGTGCATGCAATTAAGACAGCAGTATGAAACAGCTGGTTAACCTTTAGCCTAAAGCTTAAACTTGTGTAGGTCAGTTATCTATGCCAATAAAAAAAAAAAAAAAATGTACAATTTGTCCCTGCAGATGTAAGTACTCAAATTGCTCTTTCCAGAGAGGCCCCATTCAGTCTTATTCATGCTATTCAGTTCTCTTGGAGCTTTGCCACTGAAATCACAACGTATCAGCCAGACTAAAAAAGAGAATGTAGTGTATATCTACCCAGCCATTTCTAATTCACAGATAATTCTTCCTTTAATACAGATCAAGAATTTCCCATCAAGGAAAATATGGGAATATCAAGAAACATGTAAACACTGGTGCACTATAAGATTAAACAAAAGATCATCTTTAGGTTAGCAAAGATGCCTGAGAAGAAATTAGTCATTCTAGTTCTATTCCTAGCCCTACTCAGTCTTTTTTTGTAATAAGTTGGCAAAGTCAAGTCTTGATCAGTACTTCAGTTTCCTGAAACATAAGTGGGTATAATTTACCTATTTCCTGGGCAGTATGAAGGTTATTGCAACATAGTCTGCTCATATCTTTTATGTAAAATTATTTCAGGATCTGCTAAATGCAGGCATACAGAAGATGATTACAACCTTGACATACATGAGATAACTCAGTCTTACTTGAAACTTTGCAGTCTCAAGAATCACTTTTAATAGGTTAGAAATTGCATTTGAGATCCTACAAGAAAAGCCAAAAGATCTTAAACCATTATTGAGTTATCCAGGTTGTAGCTGTACTGGTCAAGAGGCAAAAAGAATAGGAACTCGTGGCAGAGGTGGTATCTTTTATTAGATCAACTAGATATTTGCAAAAAGTTCTCTTTATTTGAATGCTTTTGGGCACAGGCACCCTTCTTTAGGCATAGGAGAGTGCAAAGACTGTAAAAGTTCTCCTAGGTAGAAATGAAAATTCTAGCAGCCAGTGAGTTGGGGCTTTTTAAAAAAGAGCCAGGAGCTGGGGCCAGGCAGCCATGGGGGAAGGGAGACACTCAGAGGGGCTGGGGGAGCAGGCAGGGGTGAGCCCTGGCAGGGATCTCCCCATGGTCCCCTCCCCCCTGACCCCCTACTTACCAGCACGGAGTTCAGGTCCAGTTCCAGTTCCCTGCAGCAGTGAGTGGTGACTGCCTGAAATCGCCAAAGCTCTCTGAATGATTCAGAGAGCTTTGAATCAATTTGCACCTTTTAATTGGTCTCCTGATTCAGTTTGGTGGCCAGATCTCCTCTGAATCAAATTGGCACCTGAAGCTTTGCACAGCCCCAACATCTAGTTGATCTAATAAAAGATAAATCACCTCTGCCATGAGTTCTGATTCCTACTGAGTTAGTTAGCATTAAAATTCTAGTTACAAACTGGGCCAAACTAAGGCCGTGTTTAGATCAGAGACATTTTTACTGGTGCAAGTTACTACAGTGCAAACCCCTCATGTGGGCATACTGTATCCATAGAGAATGATGCAACTCAATCCAGCAAGACATACCCACACATTTATCATGCATAGACACGAGTTAAGGAATTTGGCTGTTATGCTCGTTTAACCAGTAAAACACTGGAGATCTAAACTTGTGTATAAAGCTCTGAGTACATGAATGACTATTAAAACAAAACAAAACACTTTTGCTTAGTCATAAGTTGGAGAAAAGATGTAACTGCTCATAAGATTATAACAAACAGTTATAAGACTGCAAATGCAATTTAATTCAACCCTGTTCAATTCTTCTGTTCTAAAAGGAATTTTCTTTTAAGCATAGGCCAAAAGTATGAATGCTTCTATGCATTTGAAGTGAGAAAAACATTATTTTTTGTTGTTAATTTTAAGTAAAATAATAAACTTTAGGTATCTGAAAACAATTCAGGCTCCTCTTTAATCTCACTCCTGAGTGGAGAAACATACCATACCAAGAAAAAATCCCACAGCTTCTTTTAATAAAAAAATCTATTTACAAATGCATGTTTTTTGGCATGCCAGATAAACCTTCAGTCTCATAAACCCATAAATAATCTTTTGCTCTCTAACAGTCTACAGATGACAACTACTATAAATTGTATGATAGTATAGAAAAGTAGATGTCCCACTGACAGGAAAGTGGGGAAAGGGCAAAGGCAGTCTGAGAAATAGTAGAAAAGCATTTGACATAGACCCACTGAAAGTGTTACACAGAACTCTCCCTTTTAATGAGCTGCAGTTACATTTACAGGCCCACTTACTAGGTTATTTCTCTTATCTTTTTTTATCCAATCCCATGTTTTAGGCTAGATCTGATGTAAGCTGTTAATGACTTGATGCACTGACAACGAAAATACTGCTTCGGTGTCCAGAACTGTGTTCCTTGAATGGAACCAATCAAGTACAAGCGAGTGGATACTTTTGCAGTGACTTTCTGAATTACCATTTGATTTGACACGCAGCATACCACAAAAGGGTTTAAAGTACTGATAATTCATTTTACTTGGCAAAATCATTTGTAATTGAGTTCTCACTATTTGCAGTGTTCACAGGCCAGGTGAACGCATATCTAGTCTTGGTCATGAAGAATCATGGAAGACTTTTGCAGCTGGCCACATCAAAACTTGTTTTAACAGCACTGTGGAGGAAAGTCACGTTTGTTCATTGAAATTACCCTTTGAGTGCAATTTCCTGGCCTGTTTATTGAGAGAAGTCATTGAAAAAATACGTGGTAAAAATCCTGGTGGTATTTTTAGTCATGAGCTTTTCTTGGAAAGGCATTTATTACGTATAAAAGGTCTCTTTTTTTTTTTCTTTTTTTTGGATTGAGGGCTGATCCCTTGTTTATCCCAGTGACCTCACAGCAGTTATACATGACCTTGTGACCACAAGCTACAATTATTGCAGTTTCCTCATAAGCTGTACTGAAAAGGTTCTGCTATCTACTAATTGCAGCTTGTTCAGAAGGCAAAACACAGCTATTCTGTGCACTGAATACACCCCATGTTCTTTATATCACATATTAAATGTGTATGTTTCTTAAAACCTTCAAACGGAGATGACTGGCAATATTTAAACCTCTCCTTCAAACCTATCCTAACATATCCACGTTCATACTACCAGATCTGTGAACACACGTCTCTTTACCCACTTATCGTATTTCATCCAGTGTGTGTGTGTGTGTGTGTGTGTGTGTGTGTGTGTGTGTGTGTGTAATCCAAAGATGGAGATTATACACACAGTTTTGAAAAAAAGCTTTCAGAAAAAAAAGCTTTCAAAACTGTGCATTACACACACACTTCCTCCAACCCTCTTCCGTCTCTTGTATATACAGGTTTCCCTCGCCAACCACAGGGGTTAGGTTCCTAAAAGTTCCCATGGTTGACAGAACAGGCAGGACTGGGGGAGCAGGGGCTGTGGGTGCTGGGGGGGGGAAGGGGAGGAGTGAGAGGCATGAGCAGGGCCAGGGGGGCATTTTCAGATTGTACACCCCCACCCCCCCGGTCTTGGAAGCATGGATACTCACAACTGTGGTTGGTGTGGGAAACCGGTATTAAATCATAGAAATTTAGGGTTAGAAGGAATCTCAGGGGGTCATTTAGTCCATTCCCCTGCTCAAAGTAGGGCCATCCCCAACTACATCATCCCAGCCAAGGCTTTGTCTATCTGGGTCTTAAAAACCTCCGAAGATGGACATTCCACCTGTCTGGGGAGCTTGTTCCAGTCCACTACCCTCCTAGTGAGGAAGTTTTTCGTATCTTCTAACCTAAACTTCCCTTGCTGCAACTTGAGACCATTGCTCCTTGTTCTGTCATCACTGAGAACAGTGTAGCTCAGGAGTGGGCAATTATTTCTGGCAGAGGGTCACTTCCGAAGTTTTAGCAAGCTGTCAAGGGCTGCACTGGTAGCCCTGCCCCTTGGTCACCATCTTGTGACTGGAAGCCTTGCCCCCTAACCCCCTGACCTTTGCCACCAGAAGTCCCTCCCCTTGTCCCAAGAAATACTCCTTTCAGCACAGGGCTGTGTTGTCTTGGAACCAAAAAAAATTACTGGGGTAGCTGGGGTGTGTGAAGGGGTGTGGCTGGGGGGTCTGCATGTATGGCAGTGCAAGGAGGTGTGGGACTCACCCTATGAACACACATGCACCCAGTCTCTCTCTCATTACTCTCTCCCCCCCCTCCCTCATTGCAGGGGCATGCACACATGCACACTCTTGCTCCTCGCCTCAGGGTGGCTGCGCGGTCCCATGCTCCCGCAGTCTGGTGATGCAGCTGGGGGTCATTTGGTGCTGAAGCAGCCAGTAGCATGCAGGGAAGCAGTGAAAGCTATGGCAGGGAGACTTCTGGTTGGGAGGGGTGGGGCCAGGCTGGCCTTGCTGGTGTGACTCCAGACAGCTCCCCTTGGGTCGTATTGCTCCTGTCTCCTGCCATCTTTGACAGTCACCCAGAAGCAGATAAATACAAATTTTCTAAACTTTTCAGGGGCCCCGATAGAATGGCCTGGCAAGCTAGATCCAGCCCTTGGCCCATATTTTGCCCACCCCGGTCTAGGTCTATCCTCTTTGGAACCATCCTCCAGGTAGTTGAAGGTTGTTACTAAATCCCCACTCAGTCTTCTCTTGTCCAAACTAAACAAGCCCAGTTCCCTAAGCCTTTCTTCATATCAGCTCCTTCCTTGACCCCAAATTATTCTAGAGCACTCTGGGGCTTCAAAGAGTTCCAGTAGCACTTTTTTTTTTTCCTCTAAGCAGATGCACGTGCTTCAATCAACCAAGGCTTTCTTCAGCTTCTTGTATCTGTACTCTACCTCATCATTAGCATCAGCAGTCCCTGCCATTACAGCAAATTCCACCAAAAATGCCACAAGATGTTGCTCCAAAACAGAGTCGAGTTCAGGCAGCTTCTAGGCAGGTTCCTAGTCAGACCAGGAAGCACCAGTCCAGACATCAAAAGAAGGGATACCTACTTCCCTGTGGAGGAGAAAAAAAAAAAAAAGTGTTGTGACAGTAGGAGAGGGAACAAGTAAAGCAGCAGTGTAATGGAAATAAAAGTAGTAAAGTGAGTTCTGGTTGGTCAAACAAAATCATTCTTGTAGCTGTCTCTCCAGACCTGTGAAGCAAGGATGTACAATTCTAACAAAACCAACAATAGCAACTTGCCTGTTTGTCTTCCTGTTTTGCTATAGCATAACCTTCCACTCTAAAAATTAAGTTAAATGGATATTTAAATATTACACCACCACATTTCTAGGAAATAGCTTACACAGTCGGACTTAAGAGGGAAATAGGACATACCCTTCACAAGCCTTTTTACTCATGTGCTTAGCAACACTCAGAATGCTTTTCTAGCTTAGTTATGGAAGAGCCTTAGGAAGGGTAAGCAATACCAAAAATGTTTTGCAGGTTGACTGCATTTTCTTTGTTCCATGAGAGATTACTCATTTTTCTAAACTACAAAGCAAGTTTAACTGAATGGGTTTTGCTTCTTTTACATTTGCTAGAAAGCATAATAAAAATAACAACAATTAGCTTTTTCAACACAAACACATAGTATAAAGTGAACAACTGAAAAACTGGAAATGAAATAATTAGCTAAACAACATTACAGAAATAGTCTGTTTAAATTTAAGTGAGTCTTACACAGATAAAAGGGACATGCCTTGCCTAGGTAAGAACTCTCAAGAAAGTTAAGCAATTTTAAAAGGTAGGATTGAAGTGGTTTAGTTAATCTGCTTTAATAAAATCTATGTGGACATACGCAGGGGCAGATGGGGGGTAGGAGAGGGGTGGAGGGTGTAGCACACAGGTGCACCTGCATTTCAGTCTTAACACACCACAGGAGAAGCAGTCAAGGATTAAGTCCCCAAAAGAAACACAATTTCCCTCTCTCTTCTATTCTGCACTCAGCAGCAAGTCCCTTCCCATCCCCCCTTTCCTTGCCCAACTCAGCCAGTCTCTGGCTGCCCAGTGGTGGAAGAGCTCTTGCCTGACAAGTCTTCTGTGGTGTTCCCTGCCAGGCTGGGAGCAGCAGTGGGAGTGGAGGGGGATGGGGGAGGGGGGGAGGAGGAGGAGGAGGAGGAAGGAAGGGAACCCACCCACTGCCACCACTTTCTTTTGTTGAGCTTGGCTGCAGTGGAGCCAGAGGGGCTCTGTAACTCTCCCCACCTCAGCTCAGCTGGGGACAGCAGCAGCAGGTGAGTAAGGCGGGCAGGTATGGGAGGGAAGGGAAGAGGCCACTGAAAACAGAGAGGATGAGTGTGGGGAGTAAAACTTACCTGTTTGAGGAAAGGCCCTGGCTGCTGCTTCTTTGGCGATGTTGGCCCATCCTGGTGTAGGGGGAGGCTGGGAGCCAGGGTGCATCCCCCCTGCAGCACAGGTCATAGCTCCTGTACTGATCCCCCCCGCACCCCAACCGTTTGTGAAATCCTGGATCCATCCATAGATACACATTCAGAATTAGAACAACTTTAATTCCATGTAGACGAAAGTCACTTTGGAAATGAAGTACACCAAAATCAAGTTTATGGACACTTTTAATGTGGAATAAAAATTAGGGTCCAGATGAGGGTTTAAAGTAGTGGTGTCTGAGCTTTTGGCCCTGTGGACCAGATGAGTGGCATGGGGCCAGTCCACAGGCCATGTCCGGCCCCATGGGGCTTGGCACCACCCCCTGCATCAGGATCAGTGCCACTGCTCCTCCACTGCCCAGTTTCCAGACCCACAGGGAGCCGCACAACTTGGATGACAGGTCACAAAGGGCTGCAGTAAGGAAACTGAACCAATTCACATAAAAAAAAAAATCAAGTTGGCTTTCCTGAGTGACATTGTGCAAATAAACTGCAACCCTTAGGAAATAAGGGTCAGAAACAAGAGTAATAAAAAGCAACTGGCAATAGAATAGTAGCTAAAGGCTTATCAATTAACTTGTACTTTAAATCTTTTTCCAAGCAACATAAAGTATACGCCAACAAAGTATAAACTTATGACAGATTTTGCCAGCATATTTAAATTCTTTAGTTTATACCAGTGTAATATATCTGTGTAAACATTTCTTAAGAGTAGATTAGGAAGGACTACCTTACTTATATCTGTCAATAATATTTCTCTGATAAAAACTATGAGTGGAGAGGACCAGTCTTCATTTTTTGAAACAGAAAGCAAGTACCTAACAGGCTAATTACAAAGGCAATCTTTCTATCACAAAGAATTTATAATCCAATATACAGACAATGCTATGCAGCCTAAACAATAGAGGGAACTGCTACTATATAAGAACTATAATAGAATGGTTCTGCAAACATGCATCTACAAAAGCATGTTTCTTTTTTGCTATGTCTAGTAGAAATGTTTGTGGGATAATGCAGCAGCTTTACAAATCTATTCTAATGGGGTGTTGCCCTTTTCAGAGCACATGGTGGGATTTGCTGCTTATAGAATAGTCTGCAATATCCTTGAAACAAAGCAGTCCTCTTTAAACAGCATGCACTTCACTAACGTACATTATAATCCAATTGGATAATGCATTTTTATTGGGTTTGTCATCTATGCCTTTAAAAAAAGGCTTTCAAAACTTCAACATTTCACATTTTAATAGATGGGGTGTGGGATTCACATCAGAATCATTTGGCCTCAGAAAGGCTTGAGAGGACAATTGCTTCCTTTTTTTTAGGGGCAGGGTGAGGGGGAAATCAGTGGGTTGTGTGTACACACAAGCAGGTCACAGGATGCAATATTCTGTTCTTATGTTTCTCAGTAGAAAAAAAATATGTATGCAACTGCTAGTAAATTTAAATGAAGACAATTGTTACTAGAAGGATATCTTTCAAGGAGTTTCAAAGTTTAAGTTATTGACTTAGAAGGGAGGGGATGGGAGATGTGTTCCCAAGCATTAGGTTTTTCTTCAGGTCAGGACCACTACTTATTCTACGGGATTATCAACCAGTGACATACCCATGAATTACCTTCCTGCTTCCCTCTCATGGACTAAGTAATGCCTTCATAAAAGCCCCGTCAGGGATGGGGAACCTAGTATCTTACAAAGAATTAATTTTGCATTTCTTTCTGCAATGAAAGGATGTTCTTTTCTTAATGCAGTAAGAAAGGAACAAGAAAATCCCACACTTCTCTTAGCAGGATCTCCTCAGCTAAAAGTATCTTTGTATTCCAGTGAACCTTCACTTAGTTATCAAAGCAAAGTTAAAAATGGGGTCTGAGGAAAATCTTTTAATTAAGGAAGCAAAATCCTTCTCTGGAGAAAGATTAATTCACTACATTGATGGCCTATCTTTGCTATTTATCTTTATACATCTGTGAAAGGAAAGATGTAATAGAACACAAAGGAAGCTGGGGACCCTTAGGGTGGATACAGCATCCTGCAGCAACCTACTTAGAAGCATAAAAGACTTGAACAGAGCCAGGAGTTGGGCTTTCACCCTAGTCATACAACTTGGAAGTCAGTCATGAGTTGCATTTGCTGCTGCATGTGGCTATAGGAACTTCTGTTTGGATCAGCAACAAAAAATAATGCAAGACTGAAGCACTCAGGTGTCTGTGGCCAATGGAAGTATAAGTATGGCTTCAAGAAAAACATGGGATTCTTGTGTCAGACACCCTGGAGTGGAATGTTAACACATCCCCTATGCGTTTGGATCAATCTATCAACATTCTCCAAGTTCAGAACACAGCCTGTTAAGATTCATACCATTACAAGAAGCAAACAACTTTTTAGTCGGAACAGGCCCACTCTGTTAATGTCCAGTATTCTCTCTCATTGAAGCTCACGTTCAACAGAAAGCCCAAAGGAGAACAAAACCTCTAAGAAGAAAGGCATCCCATCCCATATAAAGCTATGATCCAAGTTCTTTTCCCAAAGCTCCAGAAGGATCAAGTAGTATGGGGGGG
>NW_017729033.1:85187875-85204863 GCF_001723915.1 Gavialis gangeticus | reverse complement strand
GGGGGCAGAGTTAGAAAGCAGTCCATCTACCTGCCTCTAAATCAGTCAGAAGAGTGAACAGATACTTGTCCACTCAGGCAACAATGCTGCACAAGTTTTGTACGTCTAACCTTACTTTTAGTTCCATACTACATCACTGCAGCATTGTATATACTTTATTTCCCAGCTGAAAGGAGGCTAAAGGCAGGAGTTAGAATGATACTGGATTCACAACACCCAGGGTTCCAGTTATATTTATAGTGTGCATATACTCTCATTCACAGCTCCTAAGAAAAATTAGCTCACATTTAAGAACAGCCAAACACCTGCTCCCAAAGGTGAGCTAGAACAACTGCTCTAAGTGTCGTAGCCAAGTAAAGACTGAATAAAAAACAAACTGGCATTCTGATAAACATGCATATTGGCAGAAAGAAACTGGTTTCTTTGTTTCAAAACCACAATGGCCGGTACTCATTGGAGTATTGACTTCGAAACAGATCCGATCATCCCACAATCACTGAGGAATGATGTCATTCCCCTTTATTTAGAGAGGATGCTGGACTCTTAGCAGTTGCTTTGTCATATCCAGGAAATACAAGAACAAAACAGGCAAGTAGGGATGTTTTAAAGTAAAGACCTGCAACAGATCAGTTCTTAAATCACTTGCCCATAAGTATATGGGGGTGGGTGAGAGGCATGAAAATCAGTGTACAGGCATATAGCACATTCAAGTTGGAAGACAGGTTGTCTAAGACAGTAAAGACATTATTGTTAATGCAGGAGGGTATACAAAAGCCTGGTTAAGAACACTGGGTGTCAAAACTCTAAAACACCTTGTAAACATCACACACCAACAAACTTATGACATACACCAGAATTCTCTCCAACATAACTGTTGGTCTTCAAATAAAAATTATTCTGGTTTGATAAAACGATAGCAGAACACTGCAATCAACCATCAGCTGCTTGATGAACTCTCTCATCACTACCATCTTTCATACTCTTACAAAAAGGAGAAGTTTTTAATAGAATGTTAGCGATATTTTACCTTCAGATTCACCTCAGCAAACTTCTGATCCATTCTGTTTTAGTCCTTTTTAATGTCATATATTAATATCATTGAACAGTTTATGTACAATTAAGATATAATCGAAGTGGGAATACGAATACAATTTCCTTATTAATGCAGAAAGGGGATCTTGACTTCATCTCAAGCTCAGTCTCTCTTAGCAGTCTATTACAACAGCAGACCTACAGATAGCTTTCGTTTGGTCCACTTACCACAGCTAATGAACGCATCTATTAGAATCATTTGTTTTTTTTTCCCCAACACCAGATGGGACAAATGGTAATCAATAGAATTGCTAGTGTTGCCAACTGAGTAAAAAAGCAAAGAGGGTAACATAAGGATATGTAGATCTCTGGCTCTGGATATCCCAACTAGTTTTTTTTTAGGAAGACTGATTTCTTGCATAGAAAACCCATGATTAAATATCTAATGGGTAGAGCTTCAATATCCAGGGACAAGAAAACTGTCTGGCTAACAGTCCTTAGCCATTAGCTAAAACTTAGTCCAACTTCTCCCTAGAAATAGAAAATTTGAATATAAAGTTTCTATATTTAAAAAGAAAAAGTTATGGTACCTACAGAAAAAGAGAACTAAACATTTATTTTCTATAATAGAATGTTCCAGTTTGTCTGGGAAAGGAAATTCAGTATTTCCAAATGTCTAGTGACTAAATGTGGAAACTATTCTTCCAATCTGCTTTGTTAATTTATTTCCCAAGCTTAAACATAAATCTTAGTGCCTACTCAACATTCTTTTTGCATCTCCAATAATGTCTTTTGTATCTCATTAAATATCAGCTGCATTCATTCAATGTTAAATATTCTTTTAAAAAAACCCTGCATTTTTAGTTGAAACAAACCTAAAAGATCTTATGTACAGAGACTATGTCCTTGTAAACGTCCATTTATTTTTCTTTCTTCTTTAATTGAGTTATGGGTGTACCTTTTATTCAAGGTCATCGTGTATTTGAAGAAATACAGCATTTTATTATTTTTTAAAATGACACATAATATTGTATATAACATACTATTGCAGTAAATAAAATTCAAGACAGCTAACGAACCACTGCAAGGATTTAGTCCAAAACTCACTTAAGTATATATTGATTTCAATGGATTTTGGATCAAACCATGGGTCTTATTTATACTTATGCAAATAATTACAAAATGAAATTAAAGCTAATATTGGGAGGTATCACCTTTTTTCCTTATTATGGTATGTGGATTTTTCCAGACAATTCATTAACTCCTTTTTTACATTTTATTTTTATGAAAGCCATAAGGAGGTAAGATTAATATGCAACTGTATTTTTAGAAATGGTCTTAAATTAACTTCAGGATGCAGGAACCAATTCCATTCTTGAACGCATAATCTTGACATAAGCCTCAAATAGAACTAGCCAGGCAACAATTTCATCTTGTGAAAAAATAAAGCTTTGGGAAAAGGTTTCAGACTGAATCACGGCAAATAAGTCACAGTAAAAAAACCCCCAAAAAACAACAAACCCTAACTTTTTGCTGATATGCTATTCTATAGCATTTTGTTTTTGAGAGCGCCATAACTTGCCTGCTGGTTTATGAAATAAGCATGCTCTCAAAGCCTCAGCTCTGTAGCAGGCAATGACTCCCATCAGAAGTTATCAAAATTGATGTTTTCGTGGGACACTGACAAGTTGGCGTTGTTGGAAGAAAAGTGTCTCAACAGAAAGTTTCTGACCAGTTTTTTTATGTTTCATTTGGCACAGTGTTTCTTCTCTCCAGTGCAACTAACATGGCTTCTACCAGTAGCTCTTTGTTGCTTATGGAGACAGATTCAGGGCCTACTTATTTTTTTCTTGCAAAGTATTTCAGTCCCTTCTCACCTCATCTCCAAATCAGATACTGGATCTTTCCAACAAGTTCTGGTCAGAGTCTTCCAACCAGATTACTACATGAAGTTAGTTCTTGCCACTCCTAGACCAAGAATTTTGTTATACCCCAAAAAGGCTAAAAAATATCAAAGTTCTGATGCTGTATACAATCATAAGCTATACACCTGGAATTCCTGCATCAAACCTGTAACTTCTGTTTGAAGAATACCACACACCAGGAATAATAGTGGTCAAGAGATTAACTTCAAACTCCCAAACAACAGATTGATGTGGACTACTGTGTCTTCCCACTCCCTTCCACACTGAGCTATAATTAGGCAATGTTTCTTCATATGAACTTGAACTGTTAAACTAATGTTAACAGTTTTAAATGGTGGCCACAGAGATGGGACAGCATGTTCAAGTGACCACTTGAACACAGTTGACCACTGACAAACATTATGTCAAGTACATTATCTTACCCCTATACCTTGAAGTTAGGTGAACACTCTAATGCAAAAAACACTTTTTCATAAATGATAAAAGTACACCCAATTCTGGTATAGATTCATCCCATAAAGACTGGAGTGAACCCTCAAAAATCCTGTGTTAGTGCAGCACTAAAAACTGCAAAACTTTGGAACTTCAGAAATCTAACTGGGCTCTTACAGCAAAGCATGCTCAATCAAGAATGACTTTTGTTTATATATGCTTTTTTGAAATATCCTAAAATCTAGTTTACCCTAAAAACATTATTTTTAAATTATGGAAGTGGAAATCGGAACAAACCATACCCAAACTACATATTCAGATTTTTATAAAAATTAAGGTTTAACATTTATTTTACATCTAGCTTTCCACATTTATGTGGAGACAAGGAATCAGAATGCACATAACTATAAGCAGTGCAAAAAGTGGTGCCAGAGAGAAGTCACAGATGCACAACAAACTCATAATACAGGACTAGAGAAAGTGAGATTATAGATAGTAAAAAAGAATGGATACAAAAAACCAAACCAAACAAAACAAAGAAAGCGTGGAGGAAAAAGGCAGGAACGAAGAGAGCAGGATGATTTATAATGCCATTGATGCTAAAAAGGCAAGAGAAACTAATGGCACAAGACAATGTTTCTGGTCAAACAAAAATCCAATAGCAATGACTCTTTATTCATTCACGTTTAGTCACCTGAAATGAGGAAAGTGTCTGTTGCATTAAAATTGTCATTAATGTAAATGGCAGCATGGCTGAACACGACCTTTTCAATGGATAACGAACATCCAACATAGTAAAGTCACTTCAACACAGCCTCTGACAATTCCCACATCAAAACAGTACTTTATTTTGCATTTTTGCCCCATTTTTATTCCCACATTAAGATCTTTCAGCTGTCAAGTGTACAAGATGAAGAAAAAGCTTCTCAGTCAGCAAACAGGGGTGCATCTGGAAATGCCTCCACAATACACCACTTCAGATCTGCTGGGTCCCAAGTCCATCCTTGAACTCTGGGCTCCCAAGTGTAGCACGCTACAGCCACACTACTACGTTAGCTTATATTAATTCTGCATACAACAGGCTGATCAATGTGTCAGCCTGCCACAGATTATTATAACTGAAAATGGCAAAAAGATTCACTCTATCCAACTTTACATCATTATCTGATGTTAAACAACGAGGCAAATCCCAACAGTATATACAAAAACCAGCTTTGCTTTTACAAAAGATTTTGTTTCCCATATTGATTAATCCAGGCAGCTTACTCATTGGTTTATGCAACTTTATTGAAGAAAATAAATCAATTACTAGCAGAGCTATTAGTTGATCACTCATCCATTGACAACTTGCATCATTTATTCAGTGCTATATTAAACAGTGTGTTGGAAGATAGATTAACTAATAGCTCCAAGACTCCTAACAAAATTTAAATGAATTACAAAAATGTTTTTAGACCCTATTTTGGAATACAATGGATGTCTGACTTCCAATTTCCATTCTCTGTAGAACAAGAACTGGTCATTCCTTTATTGACATGCATAAGATACATCACATTTTCTGTTCTGCTGATGCTATAGATTCTGTACCAATTCTCCAGTCACATCAGTTATGAGCATAACTATATAATAAAACCTCAAATCTCTAACACTGGAAGGTTTTAAATAAGATGGATGTTGCTACAGCAATGTTACTTCCTTTGATGTGAGAAAATTTTAACATCCATCTTCCCCCCGCCCCCTTGATGGTATCTTCAGTATCTGTTAGAGCAGTGAGGAATGGATTTACTCTCATAACCAAGTTAGAATGAAGACATTGGCCACATAGTACACATGCTCCATTTTAAAAAAATTCTGAATCTTGGGCAACTGTTCTTGTGTAACTACTTTACAGATTCTAAAAGCAGTTATTGTCCAAAGCTGGAAGAACTAAAAGTCTTCTCAGATGAGCATGTGCATGAATGGAAGGAGGTAAACAAAAAGTTAAAAAAAAATAAAATAAAGATGAGGTCTGATAGGGGAGCAGCCGGATAAGAAAAATCAAAAAAGGAACAGTAATTTAAAGTTTATTCCAGCTATAATGCAGGTTATTCTGACTTAAAGGTAGCATCACATGGCATACTTCTGAGTCCATTCCCGAGATATTCTGTTGTACCTGTGAATAGAGGAAGAACACATTAGGGACAGTTAAAGCCGTAAGGATAGCAATTGCCTACCTGAAGATATTCACCATTGACATTTCAATTGATTTCTCCACGCCTTTTGTCCAGGACTCTTTCTATGCTTTGCGCACTCTTACTAAAGTAAGGAAAACAAATCTTACTTGGATATTTTCAGTAAAACAGGCCTCCATTGAGACTTACTCTTCAGCTCAAATCAGGAGAATTTGCTAGAAGCATGTATTAGGAAACAGAGGACCACAATTTCAGAAGGGGGATGCAGGACATTTAGAAGTTTGCTTTCCTATAACATGACACCAAGTTGTTTTGACCCTACTTTTATGGTAAAAATCAGTAGAATAAGGCATCCTATAATTACATTATTGGTGTATTTTTTACAGTTATCAAATTTCCTATTTTGGTCAGAGAATGATGCAAGATGCTACTAAGCTACTTTTCAGGAGTAAGCACTTCTGGATACCCAACAATTTTTCTTCAGCCAACCATCCTTTTCCTGCCCCCGGACAGAAACTTTAACTGAAGTACTACTACAATGAATTCTAGCATTTGCAGAGTAATAATACGACGTGAACTTTCTGTACACATTAATCCACAGGAATTGAACTAATACAATTAGTTTATGCTCATCTGCATGCTTGTCAGTAGCAAGTTAATTTCCAAATATACAAGCAAGATCTAAAACAGTACTTTTCATAATTTAAAGTAATAGCTATGTTTTGCTTGTATACAAAGTTTTAAGTTTGGATTGCCTAGATTTATTTACATACATGTAGTTGGCTTTTCCACTTCATTGCTTTTAACAGTCTATGAAGTTTGTCTAAGTACTTACCAGGACTCAAGATGAACAAGTTGAACCTAGACAACTGTTTCTTACCATCACCTGTTTTTTTTGCCATGCAAGAGCATTATCTATGTGAGAAACAGTGACTAGCCAATACATTTCACACTAATCACAGATCAAGCTGTTAAATATTCAGGTTGAGTAACTGGTGCATCCATTATCTGTTAGTTAATCCAGTGCCTTGAAGCATGCAGCACTCAAGTGCTGACAGTCCCCATTTTGTTAAACGCACCATTAAGTGCAGATATTCTTACCCTACAGCATAGCGTATTTCTCTGTCCACTCTCTTGCTAACCTATTGTACCTATTTGGACAAGTATATTCAGCATTAATATACACAGACTTCAATGGCTACTTCACTGAATTCTACCTGTGCAAAACTTAAAACCTAATTTTAACAGAAAGCGAGATTATAAAACCTTCACCCAACAGGGAGCTTCAAAACAAGTAGTTATCCAAAAAAAACCACTATAGAAGGGTCAGCAACATTTTTGGGCCACATGCCAAAAAACCCTGCAACCTCAGCGTGTAAGGTGTTGGTGTGCCAGGAGTGGATGGTGGGAGAGCCGTGAGGTGTTTGATCCTTCTTGTGGCAGCGCAGCCCTGACCCCTTCTCCACCTCGAGATGTGCTGCACATCACCAGCACCTGCTGTGAGCAGCCCAGGCTCCATGGCCAACAGTCTACCCAGAACCCAGGTCAGCTGTGGCATTCTGATCAAAATGGCTTCACATGCCACACAATAGCCAAGGTTTCCTGATCCTTGCACTACAGTATTTATTTACCCGATTAATCTTTCCTCAAAGCCTAGAAGTGTTATAACTGATACCTCCTATTTAAATATAGTAAGCCAATAATAAGACAGTGCAAACTTTCAAATACTTATTGCCATGACCATCTAACCCCTCCACTGCAACTTCAGGTAAAATGTGACATCTTTGTATTATAACTGTAACATTTCCTTTGCCAAAAATAACTACCTAGTCTAATGCACAAATTCTCTCCGTCCCAGACTGATTGCAAGTGACCTACTCCTCCCCACCCTCTGCTTTATACCAGAGCAGAATGTTCCTTGAAAACTTTGTTAGTATATTACCCTTACATAATTCTGTACTTACTTGTCTCTGTCTGTTTTATAGATACGTGCAATCTCTGGCACTAGAGGGTCATCTGGATTTGGATCACATAACAGTGAACAAATGGATAAGAGAACTGTGAAGGAAAAAAAAAGCGTTGACAGTGAAATCAAAGACCTTAACCAGAGTAGAAATGCCATTATTTGCTTTCTCAGAACAAGCTTATGACAGATCAATTAAGTCGAGGGAAATTTTGTTGCTCACCTAAATGCAAAAAATCACTGACCTACCTCTCTTTAGAGATTATTACAATTATCAGAGGTAACCAGAAAAACAACCTTGTTCTCTAAGCTCTTCATCTCCTGCAACTTCCTCTATTGTCTATGTGTACACAACAGCATATATGTGAGAAAGGCAACAAGGTTTACCATGAAGTGAAAGTGTGCACAAGTTGTTACCACAGAGTAATCAATATACTGTGAATTCACACCCTAGTTTCACTGAGTGGCTTGTGTGCCAGGTCCTAAATAAATTTAAAGTGATCACAAAAAAGGATTAGAATCAGACTGATTTCTTCTTTGCACTAAGACAGTAATATACTAGTCTGTCCTGTTCAAGCTAAATATATGCTGATAAAATAAAACATTAAATTGAGACTGTCACAGAAAAAATAGCTGCAAGCAACAATATTAACTTTATTCTTTACTTTCGCAACCACTGCAATATGCCATGACATGATGGACCCTACTATGGGTACTAAACTTGGTTTGCACCTTTTGGACAAGTAAGTTTAACTTCAGGAACTATTTTAACACAACTTAAAAACCAACACAAAATCTGTTTAGATAACCTTATTTTAATTTAAACCACACATTTCAGTTTACTTTAAATATCAAACAAAGGAGTTAAGCTGAAATGAAATAAGCCACTTTTAAACCAATATAATTGTTTATATGAATTCAATCTTGCAGATTCAGACAGATAGGAAAGCCAGTCCTTAGTAATAGCTAAACTAAGCTGCATGATTTTTTTTTTTTTTAAAAGAGACAACAGCATAAGGATGCAACACTTATAATTATTATTATCCTTTTCTACTCAGGATCGAGCAGTATTCCCCAAGCCTGCGATTCATTGAGGCTAAAAAAAGTTGAGAATCACCTATTTGGTTGGGGTCACTGAAAGGCAACATGGGTAGGATCTCACCCTGCTGTGCCCTGCTCTTTCCAATATCTACCCTCTCTTGACTTTTCAATTTAGAAACGAGAAAGCTGAGGGGCATGGGCCAAGTGAACAGGGAACTGTTGTTCGCCAAGTCCCAGAATATTAGAACTGCTGAACTGAGTAGGCAACAAGTTTAAAATTAACAAGACAAAGGACTTTTTTATGCAACATGTAGTTAACTTGTGGAATTCACTGCCACAGAACATGGTGGGAGCAAATAGCATAGCCAGATTTAAAAAAAAGGGACTGGATAAATTCATGGATGATAGAACTATTAATGGCTATTGAACACAATGGTTGGGTGCCAAGGGAGGATACTGAATAAGGGATAGATCATTCTAGACATAGCTTGGCTCAATGATCTCCCTGTACTTCTGCCACTGTTGGGAGACAGAATACTGGACTAAAGAGACCATCAGTCTGACCTAATATGGCACTTTATGTACGCCAGGGTCAAGGGTAGCCCCTGCTTAAGCTGCCCCGAAGGGTCTCGCATAAGCTGCTGACCACCCACGCAGCCCCTCCTCCAGTGCCATGCTCATGGGGCCAGCAGGGGACAGGTTGGTCTGGAGAGCACAGCTGGATCTGTGCAGCTACCTGCCTACACACCACAGACCACACTGCTGAGGCATGGAGAAGGAGGAAGAGGGGCAGCAAAGGGGCTGCCTGGAGGCAAGGAACAGCAGAGAAAGCAGCAGCAGTCCTTAGAGCAGCAAATCACAGGCACTGCTGGAGTAACTGGAGCAGACACAGGGTGCCAGACATGAGAAGAGAACATTTACGTCCTCACATGTGGAGCTCACATCACACTAGCTAAGGCACACCCTTTGGAATCACTGGGCTAGAGAATAAAAGGTAATTCTAGAGGGAAAGCCAAAAGGGAAAAAAAAAAACAAAAAAAAACACACACACACAAAAAAACCCAGCAACACCACAAAGAAGGAAGACATAAAATTAGGGTTTTCTGAAGAAAACTTTACCTTTAGAAATAGTTAAAGCAGGAGACCATTGTGATCTTAAAATATCAAGACAAATGCTGCCATTACTGTTAATATTTGGGTGATAGATTCTTGTTGTAAATGCAACCTATAAAAAAAATTAGGTTAGTATTTGCATTTTATATAAAACATGCAACTGATATTGCAAATCAAACTACTAATCAATTACATTTATTCTAAAGAATAATTATGAATGAGATATGAGGATAGTTTTTACAGTTAATGAAAAAAAAAAATCTTGAAATACATGTTAAGGAGGCCAAATTTCCAGCTTTTAAATGGCTCATTTTTCAATGCCATGTAATATTGACACTGGTCAGAGCACATTTCATAGTTACAAGTCCACAAGAATAAGGCATGGAATGAAAGTAACAATGGTAAGACTGCAATGGATCACACAACACTGCTTATCACAAAACTGAAAGACAGTTCCATGTTTCCCAGCTTCTCTTGATCATCTGGTCAACTGTATGATTTACAGTATTAGAAAATATGGCTTTAAGTGCTACCAAAACAAACACATGCCAAAAATGTTAAGTTTGGCCACAACGAAGAGTCTGTATCCAGTATCACTTCCTCTATAAAACCTAACAGGGATTTTAAAGATAACCTGAAAATATTACATTTTGTTATAAAACAAGTTCACTAAGTTAACAGGGTGTTTGTTTTCTAATTTCATAAAAAATAGTCAACTGAAAGTGATTTTCCACTCAAATTGCTTTTGGACTTTTATTTTACCACACTTAAAAACCAAACTAAGTCCATCTGAATTTGCCAAATCATTAACATTTTTATAAGTTACAGTAAAAAAAACATAAATGTTGTAACAAGTTTTGATGCTATACATGGATATATATCAAATGCTTCCAAAAATACCTCATCTATATTTAGTTCTAAAAGGTGCAGTTACAGGCAGCTACCCTAAAATATGTCAGTATTGATAATGTCTGTAGTTGTTTTAAAATAATTTCAGAATTTATGGTTCTTTTTAAGTCAAGACAAATTTGAACGAAATACATCAGCAAATGTGTAAAACTTTTCCTATGCAATGTACCAACAGATACCCACACTGAGAAGGGATATTATATATTCAGGACAAAGGTACAAACATAACAGGGCTAACATAAGAACTCATGGATTCATAATTTCTCTCCCTGGGTTCAGCTCACTAAAGGGCACTAGATGTACAAGCGTGAAAATGAAACTTGCCTTAGGTGGTTTGAAAGGGTAGTCTGTAGGAAAGTGAATTGTCAGAAAGAACACGCCACCTTGATATGGACTGTCATTCTGTCAAAGAAGCAAGTAATTATTCTTTAGTTATTCCTTGAGCATTAAAACTTTTGCTAAAAGCATTTTAAACCAAAAAACCAAATAATCACTGACATACTGTGGATTTTTTTTGTGCTTACAAGTAAAGCTATGAATAAAATTCAATCCCTGTTGCCCAATATGGGTTGTACAAAGATGAACTACAGTATATCAGATTGGTCACAGACGCACTTAATTTTCTCCTAAGGAACTGCTACATTTACTCACATACCACAAACATCTTTCCCCTCCAGAACTGGCTTATGCATCTTAAGCAGGGAAACTCTTTTTGATTCACTGTAAGAGGAGCATAGAGACACTGTGTTCTAATGGCTATCGAAATGGCTCCCACTTCCCTCTGGCCCAGCAAATAAAAGGGGGCTGAGTCCAACCCTTTCACAGCCACTGAGGAGCTGACAGTAGCTAGTGACTGAATAGTCAATGATCTCCCTGTACTTCTGCCACTGTTGGGAGACAGAATACCAGACTAAAGAGACCATCAGTCTGACCTAATATGGCACTTTATGTATGCCAGGGTCAAGAGCCCATGCTGAAGCTGCCCCGAAGGGTCTTGCATAAGCTGCTGACCACCCACGCAGCCCCTCCAACAGTGCCACGCTCATGGGGCCAGCAGGGGACAGGTTGGTCTGGAGAGCACAGCTGGATTTGTGCAGCTACCTGCCTACACACCACAGACCACACTGCTGAGGCATGGAGAAGGAGGAGGAAGAGGGGCAGCAAAGGGGCTGCCTGGAGGCAAGGAACAGCAGAGAAAGCAGCAGCAGTCCTTAGAGCAGCAAACTCCTTAGGGGCTGTGACAGAATCAACACTGTAGCTTGTGCCTGAAGGTACAACTGAGTGGGCTTAAGGCAAGTCAACTGATGTATACACTCAGCCATGATTCTAGAAAATCTATTTTTGGAAGGCAGAATGCATGTGGGGAAGGGGGGAGGTGGGAGGACAGAAAAGTGCACATCTTGTTGGGGGGAAGGGGATGGGAGGAGATGTGATATGCAATAACAGAAGGTGTTCCATAAAGCCTTAATTCAAAGGAGGTATTTGTCAATATTCTGGCCAGATCCACCAGATCCCTGGAAAAAAAAAAAACCACATACATGCCTTACTGCCCTTGTAGTTTGCAAAAACTCTGAGGACTACAGGAAAATGGAATAATGGTGAAGAACAAAATAAGGAAGTACACAGAGGAATAGAAGGTTTCCTTAACACTTTTACTTTTTACAGTAGTCTTCAGTTGTGATATTTAAACCTTGCTACAGCAAAGTCTGTTTCCAAAATAATGAGACTGCAGTATCTGCCTCTCTATCCTCTAAGCTAAAGACTAGGAGGTAAAAGGGTAATTTGGTCCTCTAATACTTTTGATTTAAAGCAGGGGTAGGCCAGATGAAGGACATGTGGCTGGTCTTCAGACTGAACTGGGCCCACAGATTGGCTCCACATGCTGGAGCCAGCCCACAGAGCATGGCTAGTGTGGGCACTGTATGCAATGTGCGCCCCAGACTGGTCCTGTGCGCTGCTTGTAGCCTGCACATGCCAGCTCCAGCCCTGCATACCACACACAGCATGTTGGCCCTGCCCCTGCACTACACGGTACACATGACCAGCCTGGAGCACATACTGCACATGGTACCAGAACCAGACTGACCCTGTGCACTGCATCCCATACAAAGCACCAGTCTATGGGCCTCATCTGAACCAGTCCTGGATGTAGCACGAAGGGCTAGTCTAGTGCAACAAATTTTAAAAATTCTCCTTAAAAGGAGAAAAATGCAGCAAACTGTGGCAGAGTTCTAGCCTGCAAGGGGCTGCTTAGGGCCCCTCATGTCCCCTGCTCCCCACCCAAATACTGGGAGGCTGGGGCCTGGGGACAGCAGGTCAGGAGCAAGGGGGGCACTGGGTCAAGACTGGCCACTAATACTTACAAATGGGTTCTGGCACAAAAATGGCTGAGAAACACTGGTTTAAAGGAAACCTGGAAGCTATTTGAAAACTGAACTATCCTGACTTCTTAAAGGGAAGAAAAACCATCATCTGCACATACCCTAGCCCTATCTCATTTCTTTAGTTTAAATAAATTTGAACAGCAACGAAGAATTCCAGTAAGAGGCAAGATGCTCAAAAAACAAAAAACAAAGTGCCACACCTGATACTTTAATGGCACTGCTCTGGCAAAAATCAAGTGCATTATATCTAGTATTCACTGAACGTCTGCTATATTGGCAACTACAGTTCACAAATGACCTTAGGCCTTTTATTGTACATTCTGGAAATAAAATTTTAGTGTTTATAAAAATGAGGAACTCAAAGAATTACTTAGAACCAGTGTAGACTAGACCTAGGCAAGCTTCCTCATATCTCATTGACACTAAAATCTCAAATTCTTATTCCTAAAATTAGTACAGATGCCAAGACACGATTTATCAAATCAGGGCTGTCCAACTTATTTGACTACGCAGGCTGCTCCCTTAATTCAGCAGCAGGCAAGAGTGGGGGAGTACAGTAACAGCAACATTTGTCCCGTGGGTTCCAGAGATATGCCAATGCAGCAGTTTGAGCAGTAGAACAGGTTGCCACTTGGACTGCACCCGGTACATTTACACCAAAAATTCCTACATTTTGGCAAGGTTCTAAGTCTGTGAGAGGACTCAAAAAACTATTACCATAAACCCAAGGACAGGTAAAATTACTAGACTAATTCAGGATACTTTTAAATTATTCTCTTGCTCGAGCGGCATGCACTTTAAGGTGAAAAGGCTAATAAATGCCTTTGGACTGATAGAGCAAGTTGTGTGGGAAAGGCCTGGACAACACTGAACGAAGAAGAAAGGCAGAATGGAAAAAACAGTCTTACAAGAAAAAAGACCCCAAACAAACACCCAAACCCTTATGACCATGCAGACACTAGTCAAAATTTTACTCAACATGCAACTCAGACTACTAAATTTGTTCCACTATCAGCAAAGCTATTGACCCAACCTTCTGAGCACGCACTTTGTTGCATTCAAGGAGATAAAGGATAAAAACAAATCCAGTTTCTGAACTTTGAGCTGAAGATCAAATTCTTCATTTTCCCCCACAGAGGAAGTGAAGATGAGCAGATATATGCAAATGATATTTAAACCAGACCTATACGTAAGGTCAGATCAGTACTAACAGTCACCTAAATTAATAGTTCTAAAATGTAACCCAACTAGAGGCACCACCGACAGGCTCCACATCTACTGGTACTTGACCAAGTTTAGCTTACTTGAATTACATTTACAAAAAGTGAGAATTCAGTCTGGAACCCAAAGACAACCTGACACCCTCTCAACCACCGTTGTTTAAAGTAACAACGCAGGTTAAGTGAGCCCTTGATAAATATGGACACCACTGCTAGCATTCAGTAGGATTACAGAGGTAAATAAGGATTTAAAGTGTTGCCTGCAGAACCACGTTTTTTATCGTGCATGAGAAACAATATTTAAATCAACTTTCAGACTGGAAACCAAGGGAAACCATAGAACCAGGGAAAGAGGTCCCAGTAAAGGTCCCCCCCCAGTGAGTGCCACTGAGCTCCACATCTGCAGGCAAGATCCAAAGGCACAACTGCTAAAAGATGTACCACATATGAATAGTGTTCATTCCAAGCAAGCACATTTTTCTAAAATAATCCCAATAAAGTTCTCTTTGGTCACTGATACTTTTTAGAACTGAGCAGCTTCTGCTATAAAAAAAAGCTACAGCTATTTTGATATCTTAATTCCTAAGCAGTCTAACTTGTAATATATTTAAACCACAATAAGGACAAGTGCCTTTGATAAGTATTTCTAATCTAAATTTTCAAGCCATAGTAAAATTTCAGGAATTTATAGTGAGTACACAAAGCATGTTTTGTTCCTGCAGCTATCTGAAATTCTGCATGTCAGATTTTGTTTATCCCCTGTCAGAGCTATAGACGTTCTACCAACCCAGTCCAATCAAAGCTTTCCTCATCTGCACCAGTGCATCTACCCCGGTAAACAAAAGTCTAAATTCTGCATACAGACTAAGCCAACGTTGGATCAAACTAAAGAAACTTTGGGGTGCATAAACATATGTTCTAGATAAAGATAATATTTTGTTTGTGTTATTTTTGAAAGACAGTTCACATAACATACACACACGTCATGTTACAGAGATGACCTTGCAAACAGTAATTTTTCCCCTTCGTTTCTCCGAACAGAATTCTAGGGGGCATCTAAATTAGGGACTAACTGTAGAGAAATTAAGATGACAAGAGTTCTTGCTAATCAAAACTATTTCACGCTAGCATTAACATTCAACGAAGTGGGAATACTTACAGGTCCCATAATTGTGGCTTGCCAATGAAACACTAGAAGAGAAAAACTCAGTGTTATTACCTATGCATTATATATTCTCTGAATTAAGAAAACATCAGATCAAGTTGAATGCTACTTACTATCATCTCCAACTGGACCAGCTGAACACTGTGCGGGAGGATCACGGGCTAAGTCACTAAGCTCCTGAATAAATTTAAAAAAAAATCTGTTCAGAAAAATGTTAGTGAAGTACATTATTTTTCACTGAATATACAGAAAATCCTTGTATTTTCTTAATGTAAAAGACAATACAGACCAAATGATATGTCAAACCCTTAAAAATTGCACTCAGGCCATGGATGGCACTCCAAATACTGGAGTGCTTCAAATTTGGTGCTATGCAGACATGTACACCTCTACTGATTAGCATGAGTCCCAAGGGCAGCTGACTGCACAGAAGACTACTCACTGGCCGTCCACCCTGCTGCCCATCCATCAGGGCAGAGCGAAGTAGAACAGAGGACCCCTTGAATGTACAGATATTTCAGGAAACGCTTCAAAAGAAAGCAGTTCAAAAGATGTTCCTTATTTTTTAAGGGCTTCTTTAGCCACACACACCTGCACCCACCATTTGGAGCACTTCAAAAGGCAACTGCAAGGCTTTACATATCACAGGGGTGGGCCAGATGTGGCCCACCAGGCCATTCTATCCAGCCCACAGGGCCCCTAGAAAATTCAGAAAATTAATAGTTATCTGCCCCTGGCTGCCTGTCATGCGGCCCTCAATGGCTTGCCAAAACTCAGTAAGTGGCCCTCTGCCTGAAATAATTGCCCACCCCAACAGCATGTCTGTCCAGGGCCTCAGCAGGTATTAGAAATGTCTTCATGAAAGAGAAGACCTACTAAGCTTGGCAAAGTAAATAAGCTTCTAAATTCAAGTTCTGAGATTTAGAAGTCAGTTACTATTTGTACTTTTTTTTTTTATACACCCCATGTTAAAAGATGCATGAAGAATTAAAGTCATTACATACTCTATTAATACTTTCTTCCTTAAACGACACAAGGGAGGGAAAAAAAAAAAAGGATAAACATTAAGTTAAATGTCTTCACAATGTACCAGAAACTAAAGTTTAACACAAAAACAGGAAGCTCAGCAGTTCCATCTTCTTGGAAGTACCATGCACATGATCAGCAGTTTGCTATATCTATTTAATGCTTTAAATAGTGAATTGCAAAGACTGGCAAGTGTCAAAGGATTTCTGCAAGAGTTAATTCAAAAGAAGGGTTTTTTTGTTTTGTTCTGTTTTTTGAAAACTGCACCTACCTATATCAGTTTCAGAAAGCTTTTTTTTTTAATCCTATGAAATCCTGTCACCTGCATCTTAGGCTTCTCTGTTATTTATATGACTCTAGCAAAGGTTTACAATGCAATGTTCTTTCAATCCAATTTATAGGGATTACGATACTACATAAGACACAGGTATCCCATTTTCAGATGTTTCTGTTACTTTGGAAATTAAGTTATGTAGTGGTCCTGAAATTCATTAAATATACAGTGTTAATTTTAGGTTTATGTACTATTTAATTAATTTTTAGAACTCCTTAAAAATTATTCTTTAAGTGCTTACAGCTAGCTTTTTAGACATTAAGAAATTCTGAG
>NW_017729033.1:85181299-85182875 GCF_001723915.1 Gavialis gangeticus | reverse complement strand
AAAATTCGGCGGGAAAGGAAACACCCCTTTCTCCCCCCCCCCCCCCCCAAAATCACAGATGTAGATCTTGGCAGTCAAAAGTACTACACTTCAGTTAAGGCACTGAAACAAGTTCTTTCCAATATGTTGGCTAAGTTCCTTGAACATTTGTCACTTGCATAGCTGTGTACTGTAATGCACAATGGAGGAAAAAAGCCACAGCATTCATTAGTTGCCTGAAAAACCTTAATAAACAAAGTCTCTGAACTGTTATTAATTTAGAAAACACAGCACTTGTCAATAATTTAACAGAAGAGAAACATACAAGCCAACATGCCATCAAAATGGTCTAACAATAATCGATCACTTTGGGTAAAATAATATTTACTGGCAGGCATACAGAAAATATGACCCAGTTTTCCATACCAATTCACCTCCAAAGGTTTCTTAAATTACTTAAGACTATTCCAGTTTCCTTTGCCTTAGGAAAGTCTTTATACCATAAGTTAATTCATGTTTTACTTTCTCAATTTTGCAGAAAACAGCTTAGCAAAATAGCAGTAGCTAAGATTTACAATTCCCACCTACTAAAAGTAATCATGGTTAATGTCCAAGTTTAGATGAGGACATCTAAATGAGCAAAGAATAGCAATCTAAGGTGCAGAAAGAATAATCAAGGCTTAGGCACTTCAACATCTACAACTATTTCCTCTTCCTTCTTGTATGTCTTGTATGTCTCAGCCCAAATCAGGATTTCTAACACTACCTAGAATCTGGAACATTTCCTTACCCTTCATGCACAGCAATTTGCCCCAGTGCATGTAGCTTAAATATTCTGTATCAATTAATCTTAACCTATAAAATGGGCAACTTCAACACCATTGTATTCCAATATCCGATGCAATAGATCTGCTAAGTTAAATTAGCAATATTACCCTCAGTTTCGCTACTCCTACTCAGAAGCACAGGCAGCAGTTCCTTCCAAACAGACCAACATAAATCCTATGATGTCTAATCCACAAGTCTGGACATTCTCTCAAGCTTATTTTAAGAGGCTTCAACTCTACCTTATTTAAAAACACATTTTCTAGTGCACCAAGACACTGGTTAAGCTCATTTGTTGTTTTAGAGAACTGCCTTATAGAAAACCTGTAGCTTAAAATTAAACTTGTAACATGACTTAAGCCAGTGGTGTCAAAGATTTGGCCGATGGACCCCTATTGCCCTGCCCATGGGTGTTGGACTAGCCCTGCACATGGAGATACTGTATGCAGCACATGCCATGGACGATGTGGACCCAGCCTGTGGGTCCAATCCAGCACCATCTCTCTCATCTGGCCTCTTATCAAATGAACTTTATAACCTTGACTTAAGAGATCGGAGAAAGACCCTTTTCTTTAAGTTTCTTTTTAAACGATCATTAACATATACCTTCCAAAAATGGTATTTCTACATGGAAGCAGAGATAGAGGAAAGCACACTTGCTTGAGTTCATGAAGAGATCACTTTTAAATCAGCAACTGGCTAGAAAAATTTGCCCTGTAAGTGAATTCTAGGATTTACAATTGGCTGGGGGGGGGGGGGGGGGGGGGGGGGG
>NW_017729033.1:85179759-85181129 GCF_001723915.1 Gavialis gangeticus | reverse complement strand
GGGGGGGGGGGGGGGGGCGCGGTGGTGCATCAGGAGAGAGAACCTGGAAAAAAAGGAATGGGAAAGAAGCAAAAGGTGTAAAACTCACTCTCTCTAAACCAACAGTTCTAAACCCATTACATTCAAGACATCTCTCAGTAAATGCTTGTTAAAAAACTTAAAAATGTTAAGAGGTTTCAAATCTGCATCATCTAAAAATACATTTCAGAAAATGCACCAGAAAAATGTTTTTAAACAACGTACATCTGAAACCTCATTGAAGTTCTTAACAAGACAGATATGCATATATACTTGTCACTTAATCATTTAATTTGACCTGAGAAGAGAGACATTTTCAGTGCGGTTCATTTTCTTAAAATTATTTCCCCACTTATATTCTGTAGCAAGCTACACCTACATTTTGCAGTAAGCCTAGAGGATTTCAGCAGTGGTCCAACAAGAACCAGGAAACTTTGTGAAAAGTAATTTCAAAAACTGAAGTTTAATCATAATATTCAACTAAGCAGCAAACTTTCCCAAATGCTCGCATCAATACTACATTCTGTTTTATTCTACTTCCAGGTTTGACACTTGGGCTAACAGCAGAAGTTATTTCAAGAACAGCTGGATGACTTTGCAGTCACATAGCATAAAGTTCTATGTAAGCATTTAAAGTAATCCTAACATTATTTTCCAAGTTGCTCCATGACAGCCAAAGACAAAGTCATAAGAATCCTGTGATTGAACTGGACCATCTGCAAACTGGAAATGGCCTCACACAGCCTATAATTAAGTTTTATAGTAAAGTTTGCAGATGACACCAAGCTGAGGAGAGTAGTCAATAAGCTGGATGGTAAGGGTAGGATTCAGAGAGATCTCAACAAATTGGAGGACCGGACCAAATCTCGCACCAAGACAGATTGGCTAAGCAGCAGCTCTGCAGAAAAAGACCTGGGGATTACAGTGGACAATAAGCTGAATGAGCAAATAGTGTGCCCTTGCTGCAAAGAAGGCTAACAGCATACTGGGCTGGCACAAATAGGAGCACTGCCAGCAGACTGAGGGAAGTCATTATCCCCCTCTATTTGGCATAGGTGAGGCCAAATCTGGAGTGCCATAGTCAGTTTTGGACCCCTCACTACACAAAGCATATGGACAAATTGGAAATAATCCAGCAGAAGGCAAAGAAAATGATTAGGGGGCTAGTAACTGGGCTTATTTAGCTGGGAGAAGAGATGACTGTGAAGGGATTTAATAGCAGCCTTCAACTACCTGAAAGGGGGTTCCAAAGAGGATGGAGCTCGACTGTTCTCAGGTAGTACAGATGAAAGAACAAGGAGCAATGGTCTCAAGTTGCAGCAAGGGGAATTTAGCTTAGATATTAGGAAAAA
>NW_017729033.1:85168844-85169638 GCF_001723915.1 Gavialis gangeticus | reverse complement strand
CTGGGCTTATTTAGCTGGGAGAAGAGATGACTGTGAAGGGATTTAATAGCAGCCTTCAACTACCTGAAAGGGGGTTCCAAAGAGGATGGAGCTCGACTGTTCTCAGGTAGTACAGATGAAAGAACAAGGAGCAATGGTCTCAAGTTGCAGCAAGGGGAATTTAGCTTAGATATTAGGAAAAAAAACCCTCTCTCACTAGGATGTTGATAAAGCACTGAAACTGGTTACCCAGGGAGATGGTGGAATCTCCATTCTTGGAGGTTTTAAGACCCACTAGACAAAGCCTTGGCTGGGATGATATAGTTGGAAATGGTCCTGCTTTAAGCAGGGGTTGGACTAGGTGACTTTTAAGGTTGATTCCAACCTTAATTTTCTGTGATTCTATGATTCTAAAGCTTTTCACAGTAGGGACAGAAAGGCTTCTCACCTTCCTCTTCATCTGTAGGAAATACTAGCGTTGATGCAAAAGGACAAATTTAGGAGTACCCCGATAAAGATTTTTGGGGTCGGTACTGATGGCCAATTATTAATAAGCCATATAAGTGGATACCAATCTGATTCCCAATATGTGTCCTGGCAGCTTGGAGAGCAGCATCTGGCTGGTAAGTCTATAGAGGAAAAGGGGCAGGGAAGGGGTATGGGGGGCAGGGTGCAGATCGAGGCCCCCAGCATGAGGGAGGGAGGGGGACTTGGGGCAGGCACTGCCTACCACAGGATGGAGCAGCAGGGCAGCTCCCACTGCTGGCACATCCCGGGGGAGGCACGGAAGGGCACATGCCCCCCTGTATCTGTGC
>NW_017729033.1:85163570-85163844 GCF_001723915.1 Gavialis gangeticus | reverse complement strand
CTGCCTACCACAGGATGGAGCAGCAGGGCAGCTCCCACTGCTGGCACATCCCGGGGGAGGCACGGAAGGGCACATGCCCCCCTGTATCTGTGCATGGGTCGAAGGCGGGCTGCTGCTGCAAGCTGGGGCTGGGAGCGATGCAGGGCTCTTCCCAGCAGGGGTTTGAGCCAGGGTTCCAAGCAGGGCAGGCAGCGGCGGTGGAAGGGAGGTTACAGGGTGGGCTATAGTCCCCCCTAGAATTTGCTGTAGATACCCCCCACCCACCCTCCCAATA
>NW_017729033.1:85146937-85163476 GCF_001723915.1 Gavialis gangeticus | reverse complement strand
CCCCCCCCCCCCCCCCCCCCCCCCCCCGGCACGGGCCCTGATCTGCCCCCCAACCCCTTCCCTCTTCTTCTTCCCAGACTTACCAGCCAGACTCTGCTCTCCAACCTGCCAGGCTGCATGCATGCACACAGCATTTAATCAGCGACATTATCAGTCACATCAGCCAAAAAAAGCTGACTGCTGATAATGTCAATTTTGCTTTTGATCGGTACCAGTACGACATGAACTGATGCATCTGTGCACCTCTAGAGAAATTTCCTCCTCAGAGTGACCAGCTGCCTTAGCTCTAATATTTGCCCTTCCCTGTCATATGTATCGATGGTTTTTTAACAAGTGACTTCCCGAATGTTAGTTCTAAGGAGCAATCATATGCAGAGATCTCAGATCTAGAGCAAGAAATAGATGAAGAATAAGCAGGACACAGAATTCAAATTATTATAACAAGAGAAGGGCAAGTCTCGTGTTTAAAAGCATAGGGATACAGGACTCTAGTTCTTTGGCTCTGACAGACTGCTGGCAGGGGCGATGTGTAGGGGGATACACGAGCACCCCTGAGCATGACAGTGCACCTCCTACAAAAAGGCACCGCCTACACCCTCCGCCACTGCTGGCAGCATCTGCGGGAGCACCCGCTTACTGATGCCATGCTCCCGCTGCCTCCAGGAGCACATATCGTTCATGACTGCTGATGTAGCTTTGTGGACATCATAGCCTCTATGCCCCAAACTCTACTTTTCTGGTGAAGATTAGTCACACAAGATGCTGAAAGTTTAATCCAGGATGCTGGGCTGACATAACTATGACAGTCCAGGAACTATGAGGCAAGTTTTTTTTGTGGGTAATACTTTTTAGTGGACTGTCTAGTTGTCTAAATACATTAGACAAGCTTACAAATGCAAGACCTGCTTGGGCTCAAGGGAAATTTACAAAATACCTTCAAAAGGTAAGCTGGGAAACAAATATTCATAAACTGGCTGAACACAAGGAACCAAGGACTGAAGATTGGTATTGAATTTATAGCATACTATAATTTACTTGATTCCTGAAATTCTGCTTTTACCCTACAGGTGATAATGACACTCTCCTCCCTTTTGATAGGTCTTGATTTCCCATTAATCAGGTTTCTTTTCTTCTATTAATTGTCTCCTACACATGGGAATCTCTTCTCCAATTTCACACCCTGCAGTTTTTAATCATTGCTGCGCCTGCTACTTCCCTTAGCCCTGAAGAACACCTTGAAGATTAAAAGCATTTTAAGCATCAGTTACACCCTACTACTCCTAGTCAGAGTCCTGTGAGCTGCAACACACACCACAGCAATTAAGCTAGAATTAATTTCAGTAAAGAAGTATGAAAATTACAGCACAACTGAAAGAGTGGAGAACCCACCTGCTGTTAAGACAGTCAGGACAGTAATCATTTTTGTACAGGGAACAAGAGACTTTTCTCAAAGTCTTGACACATACTGTATTTTCTTGCATATAAAACACACCCTTAAATAAAACATACACCTGGTTTGTTTTTGCAAGGCAGAATGTAGAAAAAGATTTTTCAAAGGTAATGGCCCACTGTGAGACAGAGCAAGTGCTGCTGGAAACACAAGTCCATGTGGCAGCATGAACTTCCTGGTGTGACAGACTTCCCTCCTGCGTTACGTGAGGAATAATGACTTGCATTTGAAAACTTGTCTAACTCCATCACAGTTACATAACTGGTTCAATGAAAGATATAACTCTAAAATCTTTGCCATACTTCCCAGACGCTCTATATGTTTTTAAGAGGTTAGGCTTCAGAACATACCCAAGGGCAAGTAGCAAGACTATTACTTCTTTATTACAAGTAGTTCTTAATAAATCCCTACACCTAAAATGTCAGTTCCACATCACAAGCCTTATCAAAATACTATCATACAGTTCACTTGCTGCTTCTGGCATAAGCTACAGTGCTCAGCCAATAGCTAGAACTGTGAGAAAGTTAATACAAGACTCCACCCCTTCAGTTTGCTAAGCAGACACAAGCAGCAGCCATCTTGGCAACTTTAAGGCATCCAGTATTTCCAGGAGTGCTGCTTTTCCAAAAAAAGAAACAGCTTCCATGCTCAAAATGCACACCCCAATTTTGGGAGCAGAGGGGGGGGCTGATTTTGGGGAAAACTACATCCAGTATGTGAGAAAGTGTGGTAATTCAAATACATATCTTTATTTAAATTTCCATCATATGTAATTTTGAACAATGGACTGTACTCCCACTATACTATAAACTAGTGGCTTGTAGCCTTTTCAGCCTTTACTACTACATTTTTTTTTCCCGTTTATCAGCAACTCAGCTAGGAAGCACAAACCTACAATATAAACTCAGAAGAGATAAGAAGAGGTGAACGGAAGATTAAAAAGTTGAGAACCACTTGCTGGTGCTAAGTGAGGACAGTGGCACCAGAACCATACCCTGCCTTGCCCCACTCTTTCTACCATCCACACTTTCCCTGCCCCTCATCCATACTCAAGGAGATGAGGGCAAGCCCTGAGGCTGCTTCTCTGGGTCTTGTATGCTAGCAACCAGGGCCATGTATGCCTAGGGCCCTTCCTGCCAGCCCTGAGAGCATGGTTGGAGGTGTGGGGACAAGCCAAAGGGAAAAGCATGGCTCTGACCCACACATCTGCCTTCCTGATGGAAGTGGAGTGCATTGCTCAGTGTGGGGGGCAGGCAGCAGAAGCCAGTAACAGTGCTGGTCCCCAAAGGAGCAATGGCAAGTGTTGTTTGTCCACAGGAGGCTGGGGTGGACACAGCATGTTGGACATGGGGAAGATTACCTTCTCACACAGGAGCTGTGGGCTGCAGCAACCTTAGAGGGATCTCATAGCACCCTGAGAACCTCTGCTTTAGAGCACATGAAAAACTTGACATTTAAAACCCAAAAACATCTGAGTCAGCAGTGACTCCCAAGAGAATCTGAACGTCTATACAAGGCCAGTGATGGTGAACTGGGGCACCAATTATAATATTATAATTATTCATGTATACTTTTTCCAGTTTGTTCAAATACTGTTTCCAGTCATGTTATTTTTTTATGTGCTATAATAAATAGTTTTTAAATGGGGTGCCACTAAATTCAGAAAAGTTAAGGAGGGGCATTTGTGTCTAAAAAGTTGAGAACCACTGATTTAAAGGTTAACCTCATCAGGGCACGAACTGTACATCTGGACAGTCTGTAACAATGTGGTCTTGTTACAATGTTCACTAGCCCTGATCAGAAAGGTTACATTACATTTAAAAATCTACATAAAAAAAACTTAAGCACTTTATTTCATAAGTGTTACCCTTGTTTCTTAGAATCATAGAATCAATGAGTCAGAAGGGACCTAGATAGATCATCTAGTCCAACCCCCTGCCATGGGCAGAAAGGAGCACTGGGAGTGGCAGGGGTCGTAAGACCCCAGCCAGGTGCCTATCCAGTCTCCTCTTCTTATGCTACCTTACTTAAAACATCCTATGTACAACTGTAATTCAGCGTACTTATTTACAGGACCACATTTTTTCTGATAGAACTGTGTCATTCACTATACAATACAGTGCATTAAAAGAGACTGTTCTCTGTAAATGAGGTCAGCAACCTATGGCCCACGGGCTATATCCAGCCCAACACACAAAACGAAATGTGAAAAAGTGTAAGTGGGCTGTGAACTTAGACATGGTATAAAATACTTCAAAGCATTCAAAAACCAAGCCCTGTGGTATCTCAAGTTAAAGATGAACAAAATCACTTGTCTCAATTACCTAACCATGAAATGGAAGAATTACACGTCACAAGGTGTAGAAGATTAGCAAACATTAATGAACTTAAGTAATAAAGACCATCAATAAACTTGAAAGAAAATTCACAAATCTGTATTTAGTGCAAGATATGGGCAGTGTAAAAACTAAGATATGACTGAATGATCAAAAAAGAGAAGGTCCACCTTTAGCACCATAATCCTAATGCTTCTTACATTTAAATTCCTTAACTCTGCAACCATAATACTATAACATAGAGGTTTTCTGGCACACATTTCCATGTTAAACACAACAAAAATTAACTCCAATACAGGGAATTATTTTGGTCTCTATATGGGGCAATCAGAGGGGTTGGAAGCTATAGAACTGCATCAAACCTCCAACACTTGATCACATAACTGGTAGCTGCATAATTACCTGTTGTGGATCAGTCATAGTAGACTGTGGGACAGAGCAGGGGAGAAGGGAAACAGACACAGAGGAATAAAGCTCTGCCCAGGTGCTTTGTGGCAGTTTCCAAGAGCATAGAGCAGCAGTTTTCAACCCCTGGTCCACAGACCCCTGAGGTCTCACATAGCTAAGGAACCCACAAAAGATGACTATGATCAAAGGTATACAAATACCCACACTTACAATTCAAAGGTGTCTGCACCTCCATTTGAAAATTTGTAGGGGTCTGCAAGTGAAATGGTTGAAAACTACTGCTGCAGAAGACCATTCAGGATCAAAAAGAATTGGTTCAGTTTCAATGTTTGTATTTTATTTTTTTCTTCTTTGGTGGGGGGCATAACTCCAAAGTATGGTACCACAACGGCCAAGAGAAAATTACAGGGTTCCAGGGCTGAAGGATATCAGGTATGATCATCTTCATGAAACTTAATCCTAACAAGGTTTTACCAACCGTAGGCAGTGATTCAGGCACTGGTTAGTCTATCAAAGTCTATCTGAAGCAAATTTTCCTAGGAATAGCTAGAAGCACCCCTCTAGATTTTGCATGATAGGAGTCCCACTGTGTGATTTCTCAAAAGGTAGAAAGGAAAACTTTAAAATAGATTAATTTAGAGTCTGAACCTTTGCTACCCAACACATCTGGCATAGTAATTCACTTTTTTATGAACAACTCATCCTGAAACAAGCCTTTAAAAATTCTTGGACCCCCGTGAGTTGAAAAATGACATTTAAACTTGTTTTTTCCCCCCCTTTTTGCTGTTTTGTGACATGTAAAGGTGACCTTTTTTTAAAACCAAGCACAAAAATTGTAACTTTTTTGATAACTAATCAGCAAGGGTTCACTTTGGCTAGAAACAGACATCACCTATTGAAGCAGATCAGCAGCACATGATGTGTTGCGGTAGCCAATCAGCTTCATTTAGCAGAACACAAGTCACCCCATGCCCCACCCTTGAGGGTGCAGGACAAGGGGCAATGTAATCTCCCCACTTTTCATGTTCAGCCAGAGCTGATCTCCACAATCACAGAGGACAGGAGTGGGAAAAGCAGGACTCTTCATCCTCATCCAGATCTGTCTCCTGCAATCACTTGGGAGCAGGTAGGGCTGAGCAGGAAAGACCTTTTCTCTGTTCAGCCAGACTCACCCAACAGTAGGGAACACTGACTTCCTTGCTTAAGGAGAAGCACCTCAGATTACCTAAGCTGTATGGAAAGCAGACAGGTGAGAGTTCCTCAAGCCCCCAGAGTACCTGCCTGGGGTGGCTGGTGAGTATGAACAGCTCAGGCTGCTCTAGTCTCCCACCAAAGAGGTAATAGACATCTGCTGCAATAAAGCAGCAGGGTCTATTACTACCTTTTGTTGTACCATTAATTTTCCTCTGATGTGGTGTAGCACAGGGTAGCAACGTCTATTAGTTCAACATTTGTTCTGCCATAAAAATGTTTATGCGAGTGAGATGTCAGGTGCCATCTATTTGCAACCTGAGATGTAACACATCAAATGAAGGCCCTGAGTACTCTTCAACAAGCTTGTTTTATTCAAAATGTTTCCTGTTAATAAAATAATTATTTAAGTGGTCTGACTAAAAACAGTTTCCTCAATCTTTACTCAGTTTTCAGTCTTAGCTCTTAAGCTACTCCACGTGACTAATTTTCCAGCAGCAAGTCTTTTTCTACACTTAAATCTCACCAAAATATACCAAAAACATTAGCACTAGATTCAACTACTTTTAAAGAAGCAAAGAAGTCATCTTTTTTACAAAGTATCTATCATATAGTCTAAGCCAGGGTGGTCAACCCCTCTGCTTCCCCCCCAGGCCTGTAGGCCAGATCCAATCCCCAGTGTTGTGTCATCCTGTGTACAGGGATCCCCCATGGGTCCAAAATGTTGGGGACTGGAGAATGGTGATATTCTCCCCTTCTGCCAAATTCACAGACCTCTGGGGAGCCCTGCAGGATGGATAATGTGGCCTTACACACTAAATTGGACTCTGGACCATTGCTGAATGCCCAAGCCCAAAGCAGGCCCCCAGGGCCTGATTCCAACACAAAGGGCTGGGCAGGCGTGGCACAAGCCTCCCACAATGATGTGGGGTCTGATTGTGCCATATGGGGCTGGATCTCACCCGTGAACCAGCCCCATGCCACTAATTCGGTGTGTGGGGCCAAAAGATTATGTACTACTGGTCTACGCTGAACTTCCTAAAGAGATAAAGAAAAAAGTTTCTAAAAACCCTCTGCCCTCCATTATACACCAAAAAACAGCGAAAAGAAAAGGTAAACTCCACCTTAATCCTCAAAGAGGACTTACATAAAGATATTTTACTGTTACACTTTTGCTGTGAAACATGGCCAGTTCTGTAAAACTAACCCCTGCTACAAGGACAATTTTATATTACTGAATCAGAGAGAGGGTTTTTTTCTCCCCATTTTTAACATTAGATGAATTTAACCCTCTTTATTCTACCTAACAATATAAAATATTATCACAAAAACCCCACAGAAATGTCAAAGAGAGCCAACTACTGATCAAGACACACAAGCTTCAACAAGAATCACTGTCTAGTGACAAGGTCAACCTTACCTGAAGAAGAACCATTTTAAGAACTTCAAGTAATTATATTACTTAGTAAATAACCAACGCTTAGAAATATTACGACGTAAGAGCTTATTAGATATTATTTTAAACTTGAGTTAGTGTAGTTTTCTTAGAACCAAATCTCACATATTTTGAAATCCAGCTTGCAAGAAAGGAATAGGAAAAAAGATTTTAGTATAAACACAAAAGTACATTTGCATAACTATACAAGCAGAAGCACCTAGTGCTTTCAATTTTATTATCTGCCCTGCCTACTTAGTTTCTTTTATTTCCATGGTCTTCAAAGAGCAACAGGATAACAGTATAACAAAAATACCGTTTAACTAGTCTGGAACAAAAATTAAACACCTGAAACAACTCTTGAAGCAGGTTTTCACATTGGTTAACCAGTGTTAAAGTGATAGCACAAAAATAAAGCCATCACTTATCTCAGAAAACTTGAGGTACTCAATTTTTAGTGTGGCTTCATGCTGTTTACCCACTTTCAATAACACCCCTATAGTCTTCTCCATGTTTCTAACAAAATCCTGAAGGCCAGACTACATCCTGAGTTGTACAGAGTTGTTCCCTTTTAACTACTCAACTTTCACCTGGTGCCCACAAAAACTGAATAGAGTGACTATGGGAGGTCGTTTGAAGCAAGTGGATGCCTCTGCACCTTACAGAGGCCTATCTAGGACCTCTTAGCTTATGAAAGAAGTAAATACACTTTCTGGATAAAGAGGCTTACTGCTCCACATTCAACACCTGCTATTTAGCTGTTCTCTATCATCTGTCCTACTGCTGTCCCTCAGATAATACTGAGACAAGGAGTTCAGAAAACACACACAAAAGGTAGGCAACAAAAAGAAGTTAGTGTTTCAAACTGCAGTTCCACACCTACATAAGAACAGAAGTGATGGGTAGAAAGCTTCATTTTCAAAACTCCTGCCTGCTGCTCAAGTCATTACAGAATTGTCCTTTTGATGACAAACTGGTAATATACAAAACTCTGCAGGCATGTAAAAACCAAAAATATCTGTTTTCCCAATAGAGTATATTTTAGTTCAAAATTAAATAAACTGCACAGAAAACTGATCAACACATACAATCTTCAGTGATTATAGGAATTTCTTTAGCATTTCAATGCAACTAGAACTGAGATTTTATTTCAATTGTTAGCACCAAAAACGTATTAAGAATAGTTTCTTAAAACCTGATAACAACACTACAATAATCAAACTTGGGAACTGTATTAGGTGATATTCCTCCTATTTTAGTGCATTAAAACTAGAAATCTGTTGCTATTTGAGAAGCTAAATATTAAACAAGGATTGAAGTTGTAGTTTCTCAGCTAACATGAAAATGTTATTCAGATCTACAATCAGGTGTTGAGGTTGTTTCTATGTAGTACTGTAACTGTAAGCTAAAATTTAATTGCTTTAAGTTCACCATGATGCTATTTTTGACTCCACAGTTGCACATAGCACATTCAATACTTCTGTCAGGGCTTGTCTGTGCAGGGACTCGGTATAAAGTTAAGAAGAAATAGCTATGGCACTGAAGTTAATGCACATGAAGAGTATCCATACATGTGACCATATTTACTCGAATAGAAGACTAGGAATTTCCCCAATCAGCTTTGAGGGAAAAGCCCCATGTCTTATACTTGCATAAGAAGTAGAGAGGGAAGCAGGCAGCTGCTATGGCTCTGACTCTGGTCTTGAGTCCAGGTTGGAGCCAGTGTCAGACCTACAGAACCCTCCTGCAGCTTCTGCTCCCCTGCCCACTCCCTTTCCTCCCACTTCGGCTTGGGTCTTTCCAAAGCATAGAGCACATGGAAATTCCTTGCCCTGCCTGACCAACCAGCAATGTACTCTGTTGCATTGCCTGCCTGGCCAACAAGCAGCGTTGACACTGCTGCATGGCCAGGCATTGACTCAGCTTCAACAAGTGCTGTGCTCCAGGACAAAGCAGCCGGAGCAGCATTTGACAGTAAGGGGAGGTAGCGGTGAGAAGAGGCAAAGACTGGGGAGAAGAGCAGAAGCCGTGGCAAGCTGGAGGTGAGGGGTGCACATGGCAAGGGGAGCAGGAAAGCTGCAAGGTCAAGTGGACAGGGCAAAAAGGGGCCACCAACTCCATTCCACAGCCACTGCTTTCCCTGTTGCAGCAGGGGGTGGGGATGGATTCAAGACAACCCTCAAACACTTAGATGCTATACCTAGAAAATAACTACAAATTTATAAATTTGCCAAATATAGAATCCAACTATTGGGAGGTCATCTTGCATTTGAGTACATACGGTAAAAGTAGCACACATTTGTTCCACTCTTTATATAACTGTTCTTAACTTCTTAAATGTCTGCAGACCACCACTCAGAGCTGTTATTTTCCAAACTTGCATTCAAGCTGAAAATAAGCAAAGCCCAGCATACTACCTATATGTAGGAAGTCTCAAAGGTTTTGTCTACAACAGAGGTGGGCAATTATTTGAGCCCAAGGGCCACCCAGGGACTTTTGATAAGCTGTAATGGGTCAGGTCAGTACTGTTCCCTCTCCCCTTCCCCCACCCTGCAACAATGCACCCAAACTCCCTCTGGAGCTTTGTACACAGGCAGGGAGGAGTGTTCGGGACCAGGACAGGCAGGTGAGGCCACAATCATGGAGCTAGGTGTGGGGCAGTGACAGCTTGGGGCCAGGGCCCAAGCTGAGGCACAATCCACTCCCTGCATGCCCTACCCTGTGAGGGTGGATGGGTGTAGAGGCAGGGCGATGGAAGAAGCTTCAGCAGAGCAGTGCCTGCCCAAGGTCTAGCTCCCAGCCACCTTCCAGCTGCTCCACCTGATTACAGGTGGTTGCTTATCGCACTGGGTGGTCAGAGCAGGTAGCCTGCAGCCCAGAGCTGGAGCCTGGGCACTGAGGTAGGAGCTGCCCAGCTGAAGCTCGCCCCTTGCTCAGAACAGTGCAGCTGGAGGAGAGGGAAGCAAAACAGCCCCACCAGCCTGGGCTCCAGCCAGCATGCAAATTCTGCAGCCAGCTGGGTGCCGCTCTGCTCCCCTCACCTCCTTCCCCCACTGGATCAGGGCAGCAAGAGAAGGCCATGGTGGCTTCAGGCAGGTGGCTCCTGCTGGAGGCAAGGGGAGCAGAGCAGCACCAAGAACAGCCCCACCAGCAGCTGTGCATGCTGGTCAGGGCCCAAGCTGCTGGGCATGGATGGGGCTCAGGCCCACAGTGCCATGGAGGCAGATGCAGGCCAGATCCAGTCAGTTGGTGGGCTGGAACCAGCCCACAGGCCAAATTTTGCCCACCCCTGGTCTACACAGACAAACTGCAATTTAAAAATGGCCTATTTCAGTTTAGTTAAAGAAAGTGTGTCAAAACTCAAATGAGCTGTTAGGCTAAATCTAGACCTCAGGGTGTTCATGCTACTCGCCACTGATTTGCATGCCAAACTACAATCGAAAACTGAAAATTGGGGGAGGAGGGATGGAAGAAGGGGCAGGGTAACATTAACCCACTGGGGAAGAAGGGGCAGAGCAGCACTGACCCACCTCCACCATCTGTATGTTTGACACCCTTAGTTTAAACCTGTTCCTGGATCAGCTACACGGCAAGCCAAACAAAAATATGAAACCTAATTAAAAAATGGGAGTAGTCAAACTGGAATTTACAACCTAACTCATATCAGTTATCATCAGGAATCCAGGTTTTTCGCTTCCCATGGAAAAACAGAAAACACACAGATTTTCCCCTTCACAGGAAGAAACTGCGGATTTCTCTATTTAGTCGGGAAACCCATGGATTTTGTACTTTTGCAAAGAGCTCTCCGCAGGCTGGCAGAGTTCCAGTCTGCAAGGGGCTGGGAGGGAGTGAGAAGACAGTGGTCAGGCAGGGGGCATCATGTGCATGTATACTGGCTACCAGCCAGCCTGGACAGCAACTCCCATAGGTAAGTGGGGGGCAGGAATTGAGGCCCCCACAGGGAGGGAGGGATTTGGGCAGGGCTCGGGCTGCTGCCCAGCCAGGGGGTATGGGGGGGCTGGGGCCCAGGGCCACAATGTGCAGCCTGCAGGAATGTGACAGGGCCACAGGCAACTTGTCAGGGAGGTGGGGAGGGGTGCTGGTTCTCTGCTGCTGCAACCACTCCTGTGCTCCTCAGATCTGTGCATAGGGCAGGGGTGCGCTGCTTACCCTGCTGCCCTCCAGCAGGGCTTCTGCAACCCAGTGCTACAGGGCAGCATGGGGCCACACAGGAAAGCTGCCTGACCTCTGAAAGTGTGTGCAGTAGCAGGGAAGCCCCCACGCCCACTGCCTAAGCCTGCAGCAGGTGGGGGGGGGGTTTGGCACTCCCTGCAGCAGCCACGGCCTTCTGTTGGGGGCAGGGGGCTGCAGACCCATGTCCCTAGCAGCTAGAGGTCCCCCTCTGGCAGGGCGGGGGGGGGGGCCAGGGAAGAAGGACCCTTTCATTTTAACCACAGATTTTGGGGGGTTTCATCAGAGAATTTGCGAATTTTTAGCCATAGAAAACCAGGATCCCCAGTTATGTAAACTAAACTAACTCAGATGGAAAACATCTTCAGTTAAACTGCTTTGAGTTTTCTTTTGAGCTAACAAGACCTCAGCTAGTCTGAGGAGAACTGCACCTCATTCTCTTAAGGTAATGAGAGAAATCAAAGCGTTAGTCTCAATTCATAATATTCTGCTTAAGCAGAATAATGAGAAGCGAAGCTTATTCTGGAGACAGACATCTAGTTGAAAACTGATACTGACATTGGCAATACAGCTACTCCTTGCTTTACATAGTAGTTACATTCTTGAAAATGCAATTTTAAATGAAACGATGTTAAGAGAATCCAACTATATCACAGTAGTTACCTACTAGCAGGCGGCAGCCAAACACTGCGCGAATTCAAACAAATATGTTCTCTAACAGATCGGTGATGTAATAATGAAAGAACTTTAACGAGGACAATGTTAAGTGAGGAGTACCTGTCTGTCGTTTAAGACAGTTTCCACACATGCTTTTATAAACACTTTTCATCAACATGGTTGCTCCCAGAGATACCAAGTGTAAACTTTTCTAGGGAAAGCACATGCATTCTCATAATTTAAACGCATTCCAAAGCAGCAGATACCCATATTGCAATTCAAGTATTTGTTATACATAGACACAAGTGACTAAGCTACCAAGAATAAGTTATGATACAAAATGCCTCCCAAAGTCTTAGTTTCTTCTTAGCTTCATGTACAAGAAACAGGAGAAGCTGAATCCAAGTACAATATTCTTATATGTAATACTTCATATACCAGAAGCAGAGGTTCTAATCAGATCAGCACCTCAGGAGCTGTACAAAGTAAGGTAAGTATCAAACATTAAGAAAAAAACAAGGAAAGGAAATTTGAAAGAAATAGTAATAAAAATATGGATTTAGCAGGCCAAGAGCATTACAAAAAATCTCTACTGGCTATGTCAGTTTCCTTGTAGGCAGAATATTGACTAAAGATTTGAAAAGACACGGTAGAAAAATCTAAGAACTAATTCTGGAAGGCTGGTTTAAGACAGCCTAGAAAGAGAAAAAACAAAAAACCCCAAAAAACAACCCAGAAATGCCTTGGAAAAGGTACTTGTGGGAAACTGTATAAGCAGAGGCTGACATCATCAGACAGCCAGAGTGACACAGCAAAATAAAGAGCAAATATGCAGAAAAAGAGCTAGGTTTCTGTAAAATGTCTTTTAGCAGAAAACAAATGTTATATTTGATTACTAAAGAAAAGAAGGGTCTGTGCTGACATGTCAGAACATGTACTAGAGCAAATCAAAGCATACAGACCACCAGTACTCTCCAAGCACTGTGGTTTTAAGTTACTGGTGCAGATCTCCCACCAATGATATCTGAGGTTTGTCTGATGGCTTTTGAATACTCTCTAACCAACTAAAAAATAAGTATTCTGTGCACTACTACACTCTATGCAGTACTAGATAGTTTTGGGGGCAAACTGAACTAGAAACAATACTGAGTTACACACCAGGGAACAGCCAAAAAGCAGTGTGGTCTAGAGAGATTAGAGCCATAGCAGCTGCAGGAAACGAAGGGAAGATTTAGATTTGAAGGCAAGGTTTGCACCCAGAAAGTTGAATAAAATAGATAAACAAATTATAACCAAGCACTTATACTCAGCACGTTTAAGTTGGAAGGGAACAATCCACGAAAATCACTTTGGAAGCTGTTCTTACAACAAAAAAAACAAAACAAAAAACCTCAACCATAAACACCTACAAAAACCATTTAATCAGACTGTTAGCCTGTGACAAACATAATACTCCTTTACTATCTAGTTAAAAGAGCCCTCAGTTTTATTTTTTTAAAAATGTAACTTAGTATTATAAAACATCTATTTAAGTAAAATTCAAATGCAATAAAATATAATCCAACTTAACAGCAAGCATCTCAAGTCTAAGACTGCATTTCACCCTCTATATTTGGAGAGCACCAATTTCTTGCTATTTTTGTGATGGCGGAGTCACAAGAATGAACAAAGAAAAAATTCTGGCACATAACGTAAATCTGTGATGGGACCAAACAGGCCAGTTTTTAAATCTATTAATTTTAGAAGTGGTCATTATTAAAAACAACATCTATTTTAGACAAGTTCCCACTGACCTATCCCATTTTCTGGGTAGATTCACAACATGCGTTTCACAGAGGAATATAGTCCCATAAACAAATGCTCAAGTACTCTGAAATTGAACAGGACTTATTTTTTTTTATTATTAAAAAAATCCATTAACATTTATACATTTTCCATCTCTTCCCAAATATCATAAGCCATTATTTTGGTCATATAATCCCATATTTAAAAGAAAAATAATTAACATCAAAATTGAATATTCAGTTTGATGATACTATGCTTCCAGAAACGCACCTCAATTTGAAGCCACCACTTGCAAACCAAATTTATTCCAACAGAAGTTAACTTTTACCAGCATAGATGGCAGTTATGCTGGCATGTTGGTCATACATCTTCACTCCCCCCCACCACCATGGCTATGCAAAGAGTCTTTAACTGAAGACCTGGCCTCAGTGACCTTATGATATCTTAACAGTGACCTAGAACTGCAAAATTCAAAACATTTTATAGTATGAAAATGTAACCGTTAGCAGAAGTGCCAAATCAAAATCAGAGGCAACAGAACTTTTATAGATAATGAAATGTCTTATCCTGAAACAGTCATTTTAAATTTCTACATTTAAAAAAAAAAGATGGTGAAATCAGGGTTTCGGGCATCTGCGGACACCCAAGTTAAATGTTTCGTTTCACTCTGTATCAAAACACACTTGTGGACCACAAGTCAACCCAACCAAATCAAGCATGAATGAAAATGCCTCTGCTTTGTGCATCTTGCATGTCACCTGCTGCAGAAAGTGAACTTTAGTCTTGGCACATAAAATTTCCAAAGACTGCAAATCAGACTAGATGGAGTCATCATAGCAAACTAAGGTCTTAACTCACTTTATACAGGCCTGGATTAGTGCCAAGAAGGGTATAAGGAAGCACTGAGTTCCAAGGTCTGGAGATTCCACTTTTCCAACAACACAACACATCATTCTCATTAAGAAACTCTTTTTGCTAGACTTTATTGTCAAACCTGAGCCATTTGTATTGGCAAGCACTGCTTTTGGTAAAAGCAGTGTGAAGTCTTAGTATCTGGATAATTGGATGCTTATAAACAAGGGCTGACCAACTTCTAAGGTACTGGGGGCCGCACAAGTCAACCACAGGTCCCCTGGGTCACATGCTACATAGATGTTTCCCCCCATCCCTCCCCAGTGCACCTGCTCGGGTGAACCCTCCCACAGCTGCACTGTACATTCACAGGGTGCCAGGTTCACCCTCAGCTCCCCAAGCCAAACTGCACTGCCCCACCCCCTGGGGCCGAGATAGGAAGCAGGAGCTGGAGACAGGAGGGGGAACCCAGGGACTCCGGCTGTGTTGCAGTCAGAGCAACGGATGTGGCAGCCCAACAAAAGCCCAAGCAGCACAACAGCCCTGCTATAAACAGTAACTTTCTAGAGATAGAGAATGCTTAAAAACAGAAGTAAAAAATGTGAATGAAACATCACTTTACAGGTATACCTCATAACTTAAGTCTACTTATCCCAAAACTAAAAGTCCTAAACACTGGCCTTGGATATTGTATAACTGATTCCAGTAGTGGAAAAAACCAACCAAGAACAAGACACTGACCTGAGTAGCTGACAGCCCCTGCTCCACAAAGCTTACAGTCTGCATAGACTTTTTGAAACAAAATTGATTTATTTTTAAAAATGTTTTAAATATCAGATCCGCTATACATTTGAGATCCTGCCTTGGCACAGACCTGACCATAAATTATTCTTGTGAACAAATGCCTGAGTTTCAGATGCATTTTACTGCAAGTTGATGACAAAGCACACCAAGGAATCCCCTAGCCTGTTTTAATAATATCCACTAATGCAAGGGGAACAAGTTTTGATGGCAGATTCACCAGGAATTGTTTTTCTGAAATTATTTAAATACTGTAGCTGTAATCCAAGTCCACACTTTCTACTTACAGTGATGTTAAGAGCTTTTATATTTTCAAGGGCTTTATTCAACATTAGATGCGAATTATACGATACAAGCTTCATTTGAATCGATTGACTAGTTTGACTAAAATAAGGACACCACTGTCAGGATGTGCAACATCAAATAATGACAGCACTATAGTACTTGAGAAAGTGTCCAAGCAAAAGTTTCCAGAATATTTCAGGATACTCTGATTGTCTACCTTCTCGGCAGGGTCAAAATGATGAAGAGCAAATATTTCTGCCCCCTCCCCTGCAAATATTGAGCATATTTTAAAACCCTGAAATGGATGCTCATCAAAATCAACTTCACATCAAAACCACTCTGCTTCAATCACGGGATACCTCATTTGGGAATTTAGTTGCTGCACTTCACAAGAACATCCCTGAAACAGGAGAGGATCACAGAGCTCCCTAAATCTCCCTGTGCCACTTCTTCTCTGGAAGCGATTTAAACATTTGGCCCTATGACGTTTTTTTTCCACGTTAGCTGTTAAAAAAATATTTATACACACACATATATCACTCCACCCAGCTGGATTGAGCAACGCCATCCTCCGTCCTGCACACAAACACTTCCGCCCCTTGTGAAGGCAGCACAGGCTCCTCCAAGGCGAGGCACACGGGCCAGGCCAGAGTGGGGCTATGGGGGGAGCGGGACAGCCAGCAGTGCCTGGGTACCGCAGCTGCTGTGCCACAGTGGCCAGGCGCGCGTGTGCACGTTGTGTGTGCGTGTCATGTTATTGCAGAAAGCCAGAGATCCCGGAAAGAGCCTGAACGGGGCGAACCCGCCGCCATCTTACAATGCGGGAAAGAAGTTACAGGCCAGAAGCGAAGGGCGAGTCGCGCGGGGGACAGGCCCTACCGGCCACAAAAAGCCAGAGCCTGCAGGAAACGGCCCCACCATGTAAAATGGGACCCAAACAGGTTGGGGGGAAGATGCCGTGGCCTCAATGAGGCACCGGCCATGGGGAATTGCTGCCAACACCCCGGTCGGGCCCTGGCGTTTGGGAGACACCGCAGAGACATCGGCGCCTGCCCCCCCCGGGCCGAGACAAAGCCGCAGCCCCTCGCCCGGCCCGGCGGCTCCTCACCTTGTTGATGCGTTTCAGCGCCATTGTGGGTGCGGGTGCC
>NW_017729033.1:85118081-85146415 GCF_001723915.1 Gavialis gangeticus | reverse complement strand
GCCCCAGAATGGGGGGAGGGGGGAAGACGGGGGGGGGCCAACCGCCGCCCCGGGCGGAGGAGTTTGCGCACGCGCGGGCGGGGGGGGGCTCCGCGCGCGCAGACCCACAGGGGCTCGGGTGACGCGCTGTGCGCACGCGCATGGGGGGGTAAGGGAGGGAGGTCTCGCGAGAGTGAGCGCCCGCGCTCTTGTCCCTGCCCTGCTCTGCGCCGGCCGAGGAGGAGAGGAGGGTAGCACCTTCACCCTTTCGCAGGAAGAAGCGCGTAGGGGCGGGGCAGTCCCGGCTCTCGGGGGGATGGGGAGAAGGAGAGGGGCGGCTCCACGACTCTTGAGACACTCACGGAGCGAAGGCTCGTCCCGGCTTCCCGCGTGCTGCCAAGAGCTAGACCCCGCCCCCTGCGTGCGTGCGTCAGCGTGTGCGGGAGCCCAAAATGGCACCCGCTGTCGGATCTACGTTGGGAAGCGTCGTGCTGGTATCCCTCCGCCAGCGTGTTCTTCTGAGCGAGAGGGTCAGGCGGAAGGATCGCACTAAGTGATGGGTAGGAGCTACGTGTGGATCCGTCGCATGGTCACAGGCACTAATCTGGAGGCGGGCTCCTCTTTTTTGTGTTCTGGGAATCGCTTTGCCCACACGTGTGTCTGTTCTCAACTTAGTGTGTGATTTACCAGCGAATTGTGTGATACATGTGCGGTGGGACAGGGGCTCCAGACTAGGCAAGAGGCCACAAATGGGACTTAAAAGCAGGAGAAGGCACGCACAAGGCCTTGGGACTGGAGAAAGAGCAACGCTTGAGGTGTGGCTTATTTTTTTACAGCCTCACGAGAGAAATGCCAAAAATGCTGAAGAGCAATAACTTCCATGTTTGAAGCAAAGGTTATAACCAGAAGTTCCCTCAGCCTGACAAAAGGAGTTTGTACCCAAAAGCATGCAAAGAAGAATTTTTCCAACTGTTTGGTCAAATAAAAGCCAGTGGAATTGCCCAAAAGGACCTTGTCTGAATAATGATGATAAACTTTGCGATACAGTGGCTCACCTCACCTAGTGCTGTTCTACAGGCAGCACCGTGGTTTGCAACATTAAATCCATGGGATACTGCAGCTCCAGAGGATGCTTCAAAACTTGTGGGACTGTTTTGGAGAAGGGGGTTTCCCCACCCATTGATTAGTTGGCTTCATCAGTGGTGGTGCTTTGTCACAGTTTCTCAATTCTTAGTGTAGGCAACTGGAAAAATAAAAACCCATTAACAAGGCTTTTCAGCTCTGAATTATGTAGTTTCCTTTGTGCAAACTCAGTTACGATTAGATCTCAAAAGGAAGAGCCTCAAGGTACTTAGGTAAAGCAGCAACCACATAAGAAAGTAAAGACAATCAGAATAGAATAGGGGACTCTTTCAAGGCAACGAAGAGAGGTTTAGTTATTAATAAATATTAGGGCTATGTGGAGCTTCAGTGGCCGCTTCGATTTGGCCCAATTCAGCGGCCAAATCTCTGAATCAAATCGGGAGACCCTTGAATCTCTGAATTGAATCAGAAGCCTCTGATTCAATTTGGATTTAATTATTTGGCCACAGACACAGCTTTATATGTTTTTTCTACATACCTTGAGGTACCAGGCGCAGCTCGTGAACACTGAGATGGTGGGGTGGATGGAGTGTCCCACAGGAGTATAAGAGGGGTCCCCCATGTGCTCAGCTGCAGACTCAGAAGTTGACCACAAGTACTTCCAGTACACTTCCAGGTTCACCGTGGAGCATACAGGGGACCCCCCTGGCTCAGCAACTGGTGCCTCCTGGGTCTGAGGGGGCACCCAGGGTCCCCCGCAGCCAGTCACTGAGCCGGGAGGGCACGGCCAGGTCCCCCGTGCGCTTGGCAGCAGACCTGGAAGTGGACCACCTCTGAGCATGTGCGGGACCCCCCCACGCTTCCATGGGATGCTCCATCCACCCCACCATCTTGGCATTCACAAGCTGTGCCTAGTACTTTGAGGTAAGTAGAAAAAACATTAAAAGCCATCTATGGCCGAATCACTGATTCTCCAAATCAGAATCAAATCTTCAGATTTGGCTGAATCAAATTGGGATGGTCATCTGAAGAGGTGAATTAAATCACTGTCCCCTGAATCTGACAGAATCCAACTCGAATGCTATCCACTTTGCACACCCCTAATAAATATAGTCTGAGAAATAGCAAGGATACATGATTGAGAAACAAAGCCAAGCAGCCATATTCTTTTATGAATCTGAGCTTGTTTTTGTTGTGTTGACTTTAGTATTACTGTAATGCTACTGTCAAACATAAGAAAAATTCTACTTGTTGCAGAGGAGATGTATCTTGTATGATAACTATTTTCCATGCCCAGTGTAGGTTTCATATCATTTCTGTTATCCCACTTTTAAATCAATCTCTATACCAGCGGTTTTCAACTTTTTTTAAGGAGTGTACCCCTTCTGGTAGGTAGCCCTCCTGGACTGTACCCCCAGATAGGCAGGGGGATGTCCCCCTGCAGCCAGTTGATGAGTGGTGGGGGCTGGAGTCCTGGTGCTGGTCAATGAGCAGTGCATAGTGGCACACTTCCAGGGTATGTGGTGGCAGGAAAGAGAAGCAGGGGTATTGGGAAGTGCGCTGCCATGCTTCCCAAGCACTTCTCGGGTACGTGGTGGCAGCACAGAGAAGTGGGGTTACTTGGGAAGTATGCTGCCATGCTTCCCAAGTCCCCCTGCTTCTCCACACTGCTGCCACATACCCCCTGGGGTCTTCCCAAGTACCCTGAGGGGTACATGTACCCCTGGTTGACATCTGCTGCTCTATACCATATAATTACAATATTCCACAGAACTGACCTCAACCCGTCTTTTATTAGTGTTGACAGCTTTCTAAGCCAGGGGTTGGCAACCAGTGGCCTACAGGCTGGATCTGGACTGCAGAGTCCAGCTCGTAGACATGGAGCATCAGTAACACTTGGTGGTAGAGGCTTCTTCCTTGCTGCAGCAGGGAGAAACAGTGGCAGTGGTCAGGTCCTAGCACTCACCTACCTGCATATGACCCAAGATGTGTTGTTTTGGCCCACAGCCCAAAAAGGTTGCTAACTGCTATTTTAAATCTTTAAGGCACATCATAATTCTTTAAGGGAGGAGGACAGTTGCGACTGAAGTGCCCCACAGTCCCCCTTAATTTTCAGACTTCATGCATTTCCCACCCCTTTTTGACTCCAAGGGTAAGTGGGGACCTGCCTTGACCAAGGGGCTACACTAGATGACCTCGTGAGGTCCCTTCCAGCCCTATTTTCCTATGATCCTAAATAGTAATTAAGATTTCAGTTGCTGTTGGACCGCACACAAGCAATCACATTTTTCATGAAAAATTATAAAATGGTCCCTTCCTGAAAGTTGACTGGCTTCTGAATAGCCCTATTTGGGATAGCAGACTTACATTGTTAATCTTTATGTGACATAGTAAAGAGTGAAAAATGGAGCATGAAAAAAGTCATGCTAGTTAAATTTCTTATTTCAGTATTTATATTAAAAACAAGTTTTCAAATCAAGTGCATGGGATGAAATCTTGAGAATGTTTAATAAAATAATTACTGAGCACACAATGTACATGGTGAATTAAATCTATAACTAACAGCCACAATTTAAAACAATGTAATGTAAAACACTATTAACACAATGCTTGATAATTTAAATGCACTAAGATAATGAATATTTTTATTTATACAAGGTTATTCAGACTGAAAATGTCCTTCCCCCCCCTCTCACCCTCCTAATTAATTTACCCTTCAGACTAATAAGGAAACTGTACTTTTGTTAACTTTTAAAATAATTAATATTTAGTATTGCATTGATAATAGTGAGAGCATTCACAGGTAATGGTTTACAGGGTGAGGCTTAATATAGATTTGTACTTGGCACAGGTGAGTGGTTCCAGACCTTTGACACAAGGCACTTGATGACAGGCAGCAATAAAATGCTAATGGGAATAGTTACAATTTCTGGATTCAATTAAAAGACAGTCTTAAGCTGTTGGGTAATGGGATTGTTATTCATGTAATTTGGCTAGTCCCTATATGCCTTTTCAGCCTGCTGTAATTGTTATTAAATCTGCTATTAACTCTAGAAATAACCTTTGATTCCCTCCCTTATCCTCTCCCATAAACAATTAAACAAATATTTAATTTCTTTAATAAAACAGGTGGCTTAGAGGCCTCTAGCTCATCATAAAGGAGTTCCTGAGTACCTGCTCAAGAGATTTTTGTTGTACCATCCTACCACATGTAGATTTTGCAAAGGGGGTATAGATTGTGAGATGCATCAACCCATATAACACAACACATTTTTCTCCAGTTAAAAATAAACTAGAAGCTTTATGAATATGCTAGGGGTCTAGGGCTGTATTATTCTGTTTAAGATTGAAGAAAAAACAAATACAACTCATAGGAATGAGTTAAAAACAATTTGCACTGCTGTGAAATAGAAGCTTCATTACTAGGAGCAGCTAATAGACAGCAGAATTGCAGAACAAAGGCTAGCTTTATTGGTAGAACATCAAGACTATTGAAAAGAGAGGGTTGTTAACACCTGTGGAATGAAGAGCTTAGAAGGGACCAAAGGCAACTGAGTGTAGTGGTAATGTGGATGGCTGCTTCTAGTTCCAGTGTAGCTTCAGGCCCTTGTAGCACTGCTAAAAAGAGGGACGTTTAGACAGAAAATATGTCCACTGAATAGTGGAAGCCACAGAACAACAGAATAGGCTTGCACTAGTGTTGGTTCAGACATCTAGAGTTTGTTATGGAAAATTGTTGAAAGAAAGAAATGCTGCAAAATACAACAAGAAGATGGGTTTGTCACACTAGATCACTCAAATAGTCTTTTCTTGATTTATTTTTATCCAGAATTCCAGTTCCTGCTAAAAGATTTTCTGAGTTTAGAAAACAACTCTCATGTCAAAGGACTAGAAATATGGCAGAAAAATGTTAAAGAAACATCACCAAATACACAGCATGGAGTACCCAGCAACTGATTGGGCTTGCATTATCCCTAGATTAAAACATCTGTTTTATTCATAGATGTGTGATCCAAAGTCTGTTTAAGTCAATAGCTGCCATTGTGAAACAAAAAAGATCCATGAGGAAGAGTGGACAATACAGTTTTTTGTAAATAAAAGTTACGCCATTTTTGTGAGGTGGGACAGTAGATAGCTAAGCTGTAAAAGATTTTTGCATGTTAGTGGGCTCCACTTGAGTCCATGACAACCCTACATTAAGGTGTGCCATAAAAAGTGGTTGTGGGTAGGAACAGGACTAGTGTTTTTGTAATTCACAGACTCACCTCTGAGAGGGTAACAAAGTTTAAAGCACATGAGAGAGGACCAAGACTGGACAAAACCTGGAGCCACTAGCCCATAGCACCTTTACCTCAAGGGCCATCATTCCCCTTGTGTAGGGGAGGAAGAAGAGCCTTGAGGCCCACTCTCTCCTCTAGGTTCCAGCACAGAGACTGCAGTAAGCAGCAGAGGAACATGCCTTCCATTCTCTGCCTTTCCAGCTTGGGCATCTTGCTCTTTCCACAGGTTTGCTAATACGCCTAGAGCAGCCAAGAACCTTTCCACCTGTTACCCCTATATTACCTCACCTGCAGTCCCTTATAATAGTTGTTTCTAATGCATTGCTTGGTCACAGCTGGAGAAGGTAATTAGGTTCTTTATTAACCCTTCCAGGCTACTGCTGTTTAGGGTATATACCAGATAATAGGAAGTTTAAATTTCTGTTATGGAAGTTCAGTAATACTTTTTACATACAAGGTCCCAGTTTGCTTAAATACATGGTGTGACAGTGTGGAGGAAATGCAAGAAGAATCTTACATGCCAAGTCAGAGGGAAGCAATGAAACAGCAATGAGAAACAGTGCTGAGAAAAGAGATGAGTGCTGGGGAAACCCCAGTGCCAGCATGGTCACACTTCATAAGCACATGCCACTGCTGTTTCAAGAGGAAGAACCCCCGTGTCCGGGTTAAAAACCCTCTGAGGAGATGGACTGGAAGTGAGGTCTAGAAGTCCCAGGAGGGGCAAATGGTGGAAAGCAGCTTGTTGGCAGCAAGCCCATTGAGGCAGCTTGGAGGAGCCAAACAACTTACCCGCAGGTTTGTCTTGGCAGTTAGGGATAGACATTTGGGACCTCAGCTGGAAAGCTGGACCTGAAATGGAAGACAGAGAAAAGTTGTAAGTACAGTCAGGGGCAAGAGTGGCTTACAATGCGCCATTCTGACTGTAGACCTGGAAAAAAACAAAACAACAACAAAAAAAAAATCAGAAGGGTCTCGCAGGACAAGGATCTGGGTGGTCCAACTCCAAGCTAAAGGACTATGAAAAGGGACTAAGCCCCAGAGTGATCTTTGAGTTGTGTATTGTTTTTGCTTTATACATTACCTACCTCAGAAGGCATTATAAGAAAGCATAGTCCTTGTGGACTTCGACATTTATTTAAGACCTTAAAGGTTGGCATAAGGTGGGGTACAGGGGAGGTGGAGCCCCAGAAGATGGCACCAGGGCTGGAGAAAAAACAGTACATACAAGGACTAAGAACTTCCTACCAATTTATACTGAAGACAAGTCACGGCAGGTGAGAGTAGCTCAGCCTCTGGCATGGATCTTCGAGAGCTCCTGGCGCTCTGGTGAAGTGCCCAAGGATTCGAAGAAGGCCAATGTGGTGCCTATCTTCAAGAAAGGGAGGAAAGTGGATCTGGCAAACTGCAAGCCCATCAGCCTGACCCACCTATCCTGGGGAAGGTCTTAGAAAAGATTATCAAAGAGGCCATTCTTAACAGACTGGCCGATGGCAGCATCCTGAGGGATAGCCAGCATGCGTTTGTTGCGGGTAGGTCTTGTTTGACCAATCTTATTTCCTTTTATGACCAGGTGACCCATCACCTGGACAAGGGGGGAAGAGATTGATGTCATACATCTTGAGTTAAAAAAAAAAAAAGCCTTTGATCTGGTATCCTATGATCACCTCTTGGCAAAGCTGGCTAACTGTGACCTCAGCCTCACCGCGATCCACTAGCCAGGCAATTGGCTCCGCAGTAGGACCCAGAGGGTGGTGGTTGACAGAAGTCAATCTTTGTGGTGCACTGTGACCAGTGGGGTCCCTCAAGGCTCTGTCCTTGGGCCTATACTGTTCAACATCTTCATTAATGATGTGGACATTGGTATCGAAGCAGACTGGCCAAGTTTGCCAACAACAAAACTCTGGGGTAAAGCATCCACACCTGAGGACAAGAGGGTGACCTTGACAGGCTCAGGAAATGGGTGGATGAGAACCTGATGGTGTTCAGCACTGAAAAATGCAAGGTTCTCCACCTTGGAAAGAAAAATCTGCAGCATGCTTATAGGCTCAGCAGTGCTTAATGTGCAGTAGCCTAATTTTACTGCACATTAGTGTATTAGCATGGTTTTTGCCATGACACTAATGTGCAGTAAAATAGGCCATGGCATGTTAAAGTACACATGTAGATGTGTTCATTGTGTAATAGAGTGGAAGCATTGTGAACAGGTCCCCCTACAAGAGTCTACTATAGCCTCCCAATGTAGGGGATCTTGGCTATATGTCTATTTTATGGAAATGGGGGATTTCTCCCTAGCTTGCACCTTTGGGCTAAGGGTAAGCAAGACTCAGGGGCATCCAAACTCCAAGACTTCTGGGCTTGGGGCCTGCATGTAGGGTACCTACCATAGATTTGGAAGTATCCGAACCCCAGGCTGAAGAGTCTGGGACAGAGGATACTTGCTGGTGGTAGTACCACACATGCTTGAACAATTGAGTTCTGCTCAGTCAATAAATTTGGAACTGATTTGGCAAATTTTGCTGGGGACATGAAATTGAATATAATAAAAAATAAGTACTATATATAAACAGACATAAAAGTGCTGCTTGAAAATATGTTCCTGGAGTACCTATGCTAAAACTTGTAGCAGATTCAAGAAAGATAAAATGCATCAGTTCTGGATGAATTAACTTTATCGGTACCCGTAGTAATTTGTATATGGTAATATGCAAATTACCACAAGCCTGTTTATTTCAAAGCCTCCTCCCAACTTCTGTGTACAGGCAACCCCCACTTAGTGCTTTTAATTGGTTCCTGAAAAACTGAGCATTAAGTGAAAAAAGCATTAAGTGAAACTGAAAGTATTTGACGACCCAAGACAGCGACCACAATTGTTTTTAAGTGACCCAAGATGGTGACTGTGAGCATTATAATGAAACTTGCTGAGCACTAAGTGAAATCATGTATCAATTTCTAATGCGCGTTATAGTGCTAAGTAAAACAGAGAAAAGCAGGGATTGCCTGTACTCGGGGAGAGTTAGGTCTTCCTTACTGTCAAAGTGGGAAGGAACTTCAGGGGAAGAAGTTGGGGGGCCAGAGGACAAGGGGGCTACCAGACTCCCCCAGATTTATTTTCCCATAGCAATGGGTGGTGGACAAATTCAAGGGAAATGTCCAATAATTATGAAATAAATTTTCCATATATAGAGTCTAATTATTGAGGGGTTGTCTTATAATCAGGTCATCTTTTATTTGGTTAAATATGGTAGTTAAAATGTACAACTACTTGAGGTATGAACAGTAAATATCTCTATCCCTATTTTAGACTTGAAGCATGGAGATATTACACAACTTGTTTAAAGTCACACAAGACATCTGTAACAAAGGCAGGACTAGCACTCAGAATACCTAAATTTTAATCTCATCACTATCCATCCAATCACTCCTATAAAATACAGTGGAGTGACAATACTGTGCTCTTAAGGATATAAATATGTAACATGTTTCACTAAACATGATTTGAATTTGAAGTGTACTTTTTCAGCTCTAGTGTTGACAAAATAGTTTTCTTGCAGTTGAACAGACTTTCCTCCCACCTCCAAATACTTGTGGGAAGAAAGGCCTAATTTTACAATAAAAAATTTTGACAGTACATGACTTTGACAAAGCCATTTTCATGTACTTACACAGAAAATCAGCTTCTGAAAATCTGCTAGAGAATTTTTAATAGTATTCATACAGAGTATTCAGGGTTTGGTTTTGTTTTGTTTTGTTTCCAAAAAAAGCTATCTTTGAATGGAATAGGACAGATATTCTTTTCAGTTCAGCAGGAGTTTGTGCCCACAAGAATGTTTACTTTTTTTTACAACAATATTTTAAAGCAGTGCTTCCCATACATTACGAATCAATTACCTCTGTCATTCTTCAATTTTTTTCTGTAAATCAGTGTAATCAAACTTTCACTTGAAAACACTATGAAGGTGCATGAGATCACACCTGATCCATGAACAGCTTACCATGGCCTCATGAACTGCCAGTGCTCTGTGGATCACAGATTGGACCTACTACTGATTTAAAGACCCAATTCTCTGTGGATATTAAAGCAGGAGATCTTGGAGCAGAGCAGCACTCATATAGCATAGTTACAATGTCAGTTTTGGAGGGGAAAAAAAGAAAAAAAAAGTTGTCGTCACAGAACTCCTAATTGGCTTAAACCTTAGTTTCCTGCCTCCATACAGATGCTTTCGATCTATGAACAATGACAGCTATGTGGATATTGCATGCATACATACATGTGCATATGCATATCTATATGCACATATAATGAGTCAAATACAGACAACTCGTGCAGGTGATAAAATAATGTACTTACGCTGTTCTGGGACTCACTGGTCAAATCTTTGCCTGGATCAATCAATGTGGCTCCTTTGACTTTAAAGAATTTATATCAGTTTGACAATCTTCTCCAGAGGGTGTTTTGTGGGAGTTTATCTTGTGCTTTATCTTGCTCTCCATAGTTATTTTATGTTCCATTACACTGAATGCAAAAATCAATGCAGGTTTCCCTGTTTCTTAACTCTCACCTTTTCCCAACACATTTACAGCCCTTGTGAATGCTTACACCATAGGGTATATCCAATCACTTCTTGGGACTTGCATCTGTTTACAACAGTATTGTATTGGGTGCATTATCCTTATTGAGGAAGACATGAGAGGACTTTAGGAAGTATTTTTCAGATACGTTAGATTCTTATTATTACCTTAATTGATTACCAACTACATCAAGTTAGCGCATACATTTGTGAACACTAGTTTTGGATGTACTGCAAATGTTTGTTTTGTTTTTGTAAAGGACGAATGTCCTTGGCATACCACAAATGTTTGTAGAATGCTCAGAATAGCTTGAATTCATTCAACTAAATTAAAAAAATCTCAAGACAGACCCTTAAGGATAAAAGTTTGTATTGTTAAAGTGTGTTAGCTAACAAATCCTAAAATATTCTAAAACTCTAGTGTAATTTAGGCGGTGTAGAACTGATCACATATAAAGATTCTTGAGTTACTATAGGTTTTCCTTAGCTTTCAACTCAACTACTTAGGAACATGTTAAAGTAAAGTCAAGTAATGTGCCTTGTACCAATTGCAGTTTTAGTAAACAAATAATGTACTAGTCAACATATTAAAGAGACACCTTTTATCAAGAGAATTCCACTGGTATTTACCTGGTATGCTTCAGTTTGGCAGTCATACTTTGATCGGTGTCATAAACCTAAAAGAAGTAGCGAAAACTATTAGTTAACTTAAATTTATTAGCTTAAATTTCTCTCTCTCAATTTGACAGGATATTTTTCCCCTACAGTATATTCTCAAGTGTTTTGTTAATTCTGTTTTAAATTAATCAAACATGGCAACACCTCCTGAAGAAGATTATTTCATAGCTTAATAAATTCCACTGTTTGAAATTTTGGATGGCCCTGAGTGACACATTGCTAAAAGAAAAATTCAACAAACATTTTGAAGGACAAATTAGTGGAAGAGGAAGTCCATAGAACTAATGTACCTTTTCCGTTGTGCACGGTATGGGAGCTACATTTGGACGAAAGATTTGATTAACCAAACATACTTGTAGGTAGGAAATATTCCAGGTTTTTTTTTCCAGTTTTAATATTCTAGGGTTGTTTTTTTTTTCCCTGAAAAATTTGTGATCTTAGTATGCCATAATTAAAAAAAAAAAAAAAGATATCCAAGAGCTTGTTTGAGCCTCAGATACCAAGGTAATTATACACAGATAGATCTCCAAGAAAGGAATGGATATTATTCTAGTTTGTGATCATATTATAATTTGGAAAGTACTGCCAACAATTATGGCTTAGAGGTATTGACACCAATCAGTTATCAAATGCTTAAACCTTGTTGAGGGTGGCTCAGTGTTTCTCATTTAAGAGGTCCCAACCACCAGTGTAAGAATGAAAGGAGGTGACAAGGTGTTGAAAATTTCATTACACTCTGAAGCAGAACAAAAAAATCTTGCTCCCACAGTCCTACCCTTCAGGGCAAATATTCTTTGTCAGCTTCTCAAAACACACATAAGTAAATGATACAGGTTTGTCATTGGTAATATGGATCATTTCTATAATTATTTTTACAATAAAAAAGTAAAGGGATGATAAAATATTTTACTTTGAATAAAGCTGAAGGAATTGTGACAGAGACAAATGGCTTTATTTTGTTAACATCAGTTTAAATCCAAATCAGTAGCGAGAAAAAAAAATGTTATGATATGATGGTTCTTGGATAGTCTTATATGATGTCATTTTATTGTCTCAGTTTAGCGCCCAGTAGATGGATGACCACATCACAAAAATAACTGCCACTCTAACTGGTACCTTTGCTGATCCTCTCAGCAAAGAGAAAAAAAGATTGAAAGGATGGGGAGAATTCATTACTTTCTCAGCCCTTAATCAGGTTCCTCTAGAACAAGTTAAAGTATATTCTTGGGCATTACAGAGAAGCATGCACAGCAGCAATTTGTGCCATACCAGTTTTGTATATAATTAGAAGACTTCTATTCCCAGGGCTGTTAATACAATATCTTTTCATGAGTACTCAGTTGACTTAGAAAAAAAATAGAAACAATTAAAAAGAAAAACCCCTCTTGGTAGAGCAGTTTTGATTCTTTTCAGCCATGTTACTAAATGAATCACTAGGTGTGTCTACATGTGCCTGAGACTACACATTTAGTGCTGTGCAGTCATTTTAGTACTTGCTTTGGCAAGTACCAAATGTCTCTGCAGTACCTGCTGGTACTGTACAGTCCTGGTGGTTCATGGTTATTTTTAGATACTACGTCACAGTAGTGATGAGCTACAGTGACATAGCTTGTCGGTACGGTGACATAGCATTGGCGTCATGGTTTGTGCCTGCTGATTGTGGCAAAGTGGGAACTCCCCGACTACCCAGTGCTAGTCTCCTCACCTGCCTCTGGGCACACCACCCACCTTTCTCTCCTGCCATGCCTTGATGATAAATAATTAAGGTGCTAATTAGGCAGGAGGTTGCCCTTTGAACACCCTGTTCTCATGGGCCTATGTCTGCAGCTCCAACCACTCCTATACTGCATCCCAAGCCTTGTAGGTGTTCGTAACAGCTGAGCTCTGCTCTGGCCTGAGGCCAGGCTCAACTCATCCTAGTGTTAGGCCTCTTGCTTTCTGCCCTCTTATGGGCCACACTCATACTGCCTCCCTCTCACTGGGGCTTCTCACATCGTGTCTCTCATACTGCCCCTTTGTGGGGCTACTCTCATACCACCCTGCTTTTTCCCAGGGCCACACTCACCCCACCTTCACCCGAAGGGTCCTGGGGCTTGTTTCTCTGCACTCCCTGGCCAGCAAGTGTGTGGCCTCTTGGGCCTCTCCCGTGACTCTCATCTGAGTGAGCGCTGGGCAGATTGCAGAACACCGGAGTGACTCTGCCTCTAGTCCCTCACTGGGTTGCTCACCAAGCTGCTCTGAATTAGGGGCTCCTGACTTGCCCCATTGTTTACCCATGGCACTTCCTCAGCTGCTCGCTCCACCCAGTTAGCCCTGACCCACCCGTGGCCTCAGGCACCTGAAGGCTTACCTGGACCTAACCTGGCCCCCATGTTAGCAGGGTGTACCCTTGAGCCCTCTGCTCACCATGACCCACTTCACACCCTTTCCTCACAGGGCCTTCATCTCAGGCCCCCTCTTCATAAGGCCTCACTATTCACCCCTCTCGGCATTCATATGTTGTAACTATATCCTGGCCCCTAACTCCAGCCTCTCTCCCTAAGTTCTGAGCCCCTCGCTGTCACTGCTCTCCCCGCCCCCTCTACACAGTCAGAGCTCCTAGACTCTGGGTGCCTTGCCTCTTCACTAGGCTCCCTAGGCCTCCCAAGTGCTACTCTGGTGCAGGCTGTCAGGTGCCCCACTGCACCCTGCTCTACACCTCCGCCTCCACTGAGGCCCATACTCTGCCCCCCTACACTGGGGCCTGGGGTCACCCTCCGGCTCAGGTGGCTGCAGCCATGCCTGGCCCCATTCCCCACACTCCAGGGTCTTGCACCCCACATAGGCTCAGGTGGCCACAGCTATGCCTGGCCTCAAACTACCTCCAATGTTAATTGACCCACCTGAAGGTGAGGCTGGGGTTTAGACACCCCTACTCACCTTCCATCGGGGGGGGAACTAGCCTAGCATGGGGGGGGGCATTCTGCCACAAACAGCCCCACCAGGCCACCCATCCCTAGCAGGGTGCAGTTTTAGGTCTTGCCCAGGACCAAGAGCCTCCTAATCATCCCCACCAGCTCTTGCCCTTACCTCCTGGTGTTACCAGAGCAGCAGCTCTACCAGGAGATATTCTTTCTTCAGTGCCAGGCACCAGAGTGCTGCCTCCAGCTCTGCTGACCTGAATCTTAAAATGGCCACTCATCAGAGCCAGGCCACACCTGCCGGTTGCCTCTTTGGGCTCTTAAAGCGGCAGACACCAGAGGTGTTCTGCCACACACCTTCCCCCCTTAGAATAGTTCCTGGGGGAGGTTTCCCCAGCTGCTCCACCAAAGCAGGCTCCCCTCAGAGCCTGTGAAAGCCCTGGAGTGGCAAGCACACCCAAAGGTGCTCTGCCACACTGATGCTACATTGCCATAGCTTGTCAGTACAGTGACATAGCATTTCATGTAGATGTACCCACTGAGACTTATCTCCAGACCAGTTCTGGAAACAAAAATATAAAAAAGGACTCAGATAGTTTTCAAAAGTGCTCAAAGGCACTTTTATAGCATGTGTCAAGAGTGATGTGTCTCAACTTTAATTATGATCAATTATTTATATACTTACCTTTGTTTTAATTATAATCTGTGCTTAGCACAGTCTTCAGGCCTGAATATTCTGCAGTGTAAGTAACACTTTATAAACTTTAATATGCATTTTTTGGTTGGTAAATTGGGGTTGGTAAATTTTTAACTTTGCCTTCATACTTGCGAAAAACCAGAGTCACCCTAGTAAACTCACTGGAGTTATACAAATGTAAAACATGTAGGAGATGAGGATGAAGTGTTATGACTTTGTATGCTCCTATTCCAATTCAGCATTCAGGAGCTCTCTAATTTTCCCATATGGGATTTGATTTAATTCTAATTAAATATTCGATATTCAATGGGTGCATCAATGCACCATTTCTAATGCTCATTAACTTTAGTTCCTCCAACGTGAGGTACTAAATTAATGCACATTAGGCTGTGCTAATGTGCAGTAGTGCATTTGAATGCTTTTTTAGTGATGCTTAATGTGCAGTAGACTATTCTACTATTATTGTTTTACTATTAGCATAATGTCACGGTTTATTATGTGATGCTTTACTGTGCAGTAAAATAGTCTACCATGCATTACAGTGCACATGTAGACACATCTAGTGTCTTGTTCTGATTCATTTAATGCCTATCATCTAAGGCTGGATCCAGAAGTGCAGGCACATGCGGTTTGTGGCACTGCAAACCTCTCTGTGGTGTCACAAACCACATGTGTTGCATGTGAAACTGTGCATGGCACTGCTAATTCGCAGCGCTGGATTTCCCGGTAGCACAAAAACACCCGGAAAAAAAATGGCACAAAGCACACCAAAGTGCCATGTGCTGGGACAAATGCAGAGATGGAAGAGCAGGCAGCCCTCCCCTCTGAGCGCTGTGGAGCCCCCACTCAGCCATGCAGCCCCCAGTGGAGCCCCTAGCCAACTGCTCCCTGGATAGCTAGGGTGCTGTGTGCCTCAAGATGGGGGAGCAGGCAGCCCAGGGAGCTGTCTCCTCCCTTGTCTCAAGGCACACTGTGCCTCAGTGTGGGGGCTCCATGTGCTGAGGCACATGGAAACAGGAGCTGCCTGCTCCTCAACCTAGAGGCACACTGTGCCCCAGCCAGCAGGGCTGCCTGCTCTTCCATCTCCATGTGCTGCTCCCCAATCAGCTGGGGTGCAGGGTGCCTCACTGTGGAGGCTGCCTGCTGGCTAGCCCCATTTAGAAAGACTCTGTGCCTCAGCCAGCCTCCACTGCAGCACATGGAGCAGCAGGAAAATGTGTCCCACTGCAAACCGCACAAGCAGGGGTGTGCACTGCAGCATAAAGCAGTGGCACAAATTTGTGCCACAACTATTTACAATGCTGCAAATGCATGCCCCTGCTCATGTGGATGTGGCCTAAGTGTCTATTCAAATGCTTCTTACCAGTGCATACAACATACAGTAATATGTAACAAAGATGTAACTTATAAAATATTAAGGGACCAAGACACATACACACCTCAAGATTCCTGGTACAACTGCAGTTCTGCACTCTAGTGCTCAGAAGGCTCCTGGGTGTAGCATGAATGTAGCTTTAAAAGTAAGGGAATAAAAGATGCTACCCTAATCACACCTATCGCCATAGTATAATATACTTTCATTCCATGGAAAACTCTAATAAGCCACATCCAAATGAATGTGGATGCAGAGGCACACCTTGTGCAACTGCTACTTGTCCTTGGGACACACCTGTGCCACACATGCTCTGGTGCACGGCAAGTTACCCTGGATGGGGTAGGGAGGCTGGGGCCAGCAACTGTGCTGGCCCCAGAAGCCTTACCTGGAGTTCTGGGGGCAGGGAAGCCACAGCTGTGGCGCTCCTGCAGCTGGGAGCCTCCTGGCAGCTGGAGTGTGGTTCTGGCTGGCCAGGCTTTGGTTTTGGGTGGCTTGCAGTGCTGCCATGTGTGCCACCCCACTTTTATTCCAAATGTTTTTTTTTGACCCTGGGATCTCGACTGGACATAGCCATAGAGTCAAAATACTCATCCTTTTCCCCACTGTACTACCCACCACAAGTTCGTACTTATTCAGTGCCATGTCCTGCAGGCAGCACGCTTCCAGCTCAGAAAGGTGATATTTCCCTTAAAGTTTTTCTTTTTTCCTCCTTTATTACTTAGTGTAATCAGATCTCAGGGACATGGGTTACTCTCTTCTTCAGGAGTGATAGTGTAGGACCCAGCTATTTCTGGAAGCAAAAGCCTAAATCAGAAATCTCCACAACACTATTTGAATGATATCTTCTTAGTGTGATGGACACTGCATTGCATTAGAGCTGAACAAAGTTTAGGTGTATTGCAGAGGTCATATACATAGGTGTCAGCAGGGAAACCTGATAGCTATCTAGATGTCATAGTGAGTCAGAGCCAGCAAATACACGCTGCATTACAGAAATTGTTGTCATAGCATTCTTAACTTCATACTCCTAAAGGGAGGGAATAAGTTGCAGTGGCAGCTATTTGATGGAGGAAACAGGACATTAAGGAACTAAATTCACCTTTGTTGACTGGAAGAGGATGTATATCCTTCCCTAATATCAAGGATCAATGCAGTTTGAAGGGGATAGGTGGATAAGAGCTGAATCAACACATCCTTAGTTGCCTTGGTCATACCTTCCTATTTAGCACAGCACACTTTTCTGACTGTGCTGGCTCTGTAGATGCTCTGGTGGAGGAGAGGATGTGGCCACATTCTTGATCCAGAGCTCTCTGTGGGCAACCTGGTTTTCCTGTAAGAGAAACTGTTAATAAACAGAAGTGAATCTGGTCTTTTTGAACAAATTGGTGAATTTGAGGAGCTGGGGCATGGCTCAAATTTTAATTAAACCAGTATGAATTAGGAGCAACTCCTTTGAGGCCAAGGCAGTTACACCAATGTCAAAATGGTGTGTCACTGGTCAGGTTCTGGCATATCCTATGAATAAACTGAGTCTGCATCTCATGGAATTTATGACAGTTTTATATAGTGCAATTCCATTTACTTCATTTGAATTAATCTTGGTTTATGTAAGTGAGAGCAGAATCAGGCTCTCCGCTCCTTTGCTGGAATATTGACATTTTTATGTCATATTATTATTGCTCTATTGTTTGTATCAGGGTAGCATGTAGGGTCCCAATCATGGATTATGTTCAGCACCGCATAGAAAAAGACAATCCTTAGGAGGAAAATACAGTGTAAATAAAAAATAAAAGCATTTGATATGATTCTGGTGAAGTTAACTGGTGAATATACTTATTGGCTTTTGTTAAACCTCCATTTTACTATCAGCAAGTTCTATGCTTTAAATTTAACAAATTTTAGTAAGTCAATCTAATTTTAAAAAGAAAAGGCAGCTGCCAGCAAATTCTCTTTGTTATTATTGTTATATTTATATTTATATCCTGCCCCATCCAGAAAGGCTCAGGGTGGCTTCATCCATTTATTATTTAAATAAGTAAATAATTTATTACATGAATCATTAAGTATTATACATTCCATGAGGTTCAGACTTTGAATTTACAAATTCCTAAACATATATTTAAAATGATTGGCATTTAACTTCACAGGGAGTTTCAAAATGGCAATGATACATATTACTGATATGATACATAAGTTACTAAGGTCTTTTATAAACAAAATACCTGCTTAGGAAAGATAATACTTACATTGTAACAATCCTGGACATTAGCCAAACTAAAAAGCGGTATTATATTGCTCAGTTTTTCAGTTAGAATTCTTTCCTCTATTTTTCTAAAATCATTTAGCCATAATTTTATAATATACTCTTTATAATAAAACAGTGCTTCTAAATATCTTCCAAATGTCATGGATGCATATTTTCATGATGTTTGCTATACTTCTGTGTAACCTTATGATCCTGTGTTATGGGTAATGAAAAGTAACACTTATGACCCTGCGCCTACGCTGATATCCTTCTAAGAGAAATAGTAAAATTTGTTCTTTCCTTTATTTATATTTTCCTTCTGCTGCTTTCCAATTCCTTCCCCTCACATATCCTCTAGGACCTTTTGGGACTCGAGGCACCCCTCACTAGACCTGAGGCACCTCTCCATAACTTTTGTGAATTGAGTAGCACCCAATTTCAAAAACAAATGTATATATTGCTAGCAAATTACCATCAAGAATGATGGGGGAAGGGGAGCCAGCAGGGACAGAGCCCTTCATCTGGCCCCGTGCCAGCCCCCTGCCACTTTGGGTCCGACTCCACTCCAACCCCGCCTCACTGCTTCAGGTCCAACTCCATTCTCCCGCCTTCCCCCCCTGCTTCAGGTCTGACCCTGCTCCACCCCACTCCCCACCCAGTTCAGGTCCTACCCCGCTCCACACAATTCTTTTTTTTTGCCTCTGTGGAGGTGGGGCAGAGTGAGCCCAGCACCAGAGGCTGCAGGAGGAGGTGGGGCCGATGGAGGGGCTCCTGCCTTTCCTCATCTGGCCCCACTGCTTGTAAAGTGCTCGTGCCAATTTATTTTTTGTCATGTGTGGAGGTGGGGTGGAGGGAGCTGCTGCACCAGGGGCTGCAGGAGGAGGCGGTGTGGCAGAGGGGCTCTTGTTTTAACTCAGCTGGCCCCAGCCCATGCAGCCAATTGGTGCATCATTGCCCACAGTTGGGCAAAAGTTTTATGGAGAGACAGACAGACAGATTAAGCCTTTTATTATATTAGAATAATCAGGGATTCTGGTTTTCTCTGTTTAAAAATTGCAAAATTTCTGATTAAAAAAATTTGCAAATTCTCGGATTAAAAACCCCAAATCCATCACTCCCCACTCACAGCTCCCGCACCCCTGCCAGTGCCCCTCATTCCCCAACCACAGCCCCTGCTCCCCTAGTTTTGCTGGATGGGGCCCACAGCTGCCAGGGCTACAGGGCCAGGGACCCAGGTCCACAGTCCCCTGCCCCCCACAGCAGGGCCTGAGCCCCAGATGACACCCATGGGAGGCAGCAGCTGCTGCAGTGGAGCAAAGCATGGGGCCTGGCTTCCCCTCTCCCATGGGTGGCACAGCCAGAGCAGAACCCGTAGGAGAGGTAGCTTCTGGCCAGCATGCCCTCTAAGCTGCATGGTGTGTGTGGCCACGCAGGTGCGCTTATATTGCACTGCCAAGCAGCAGCTGTGCACACCGCACAGTTTAGAGCAGTGGTCTCCAAAGTGGGGTGCACGCACATTGGGGTGTGGGAAAAAATGTTAGAAGTTCTATTTCTATTTACATAAATATACAAATATTGGGGGTGCGTCCTCAAAATTTTTTTACTGATAAAGGTGCGTGATCAAAAAAGTTTGGAGACAACTGTTTCCAGGTTTGGAGTAACCTGTTTAAATTCGCTGATGACACCAAAATTTGGGGGGAGGTGAGCACGCTAGCAGGGAGGGAGAGATTGCAGAGGGATCTGGATAGGTTACAGGGGTGGGCTAACAGGAACAGGATGCGTTTCAATACGGACAAGTGCAGGGTGCTGCACTTGGGCAGTAGGAACCAGCAGCACACTTACACAATGGGGAACTCCCTACTCGAGAGCACGGAGGCAGAAAGAGATCTTGGAGTCATTATTGACTCCAAGATGAACATGGGCCGACAATGCGAGGTCATGGTTGGCAGGGCTAACCGGACCTTGTCGTGCATCCACAGGTGCATCTCAAGTAGAGCCAAGGAGGTGATCCTCCCCCTCTACGCGACGCTGGTCAGGCCACAGCTGGAGTATTGTGTCCAGTTCTGTGCGCCCCATTTCAAGAGGGATGTGGACAACATGGAGAGGGTCCAGAGGAGGGCCACCCGCATGATCCGGGGACAACAGGGCAGACCCTACAGTGAGAGACTGCGGGACCTGAACCTATTCAGCCTCCACAAGAGAAGGCTGAGGGGGGACCTGGTGACCGTCTATAAACTCACTAGGGGGGACCAGAAGGGTTTGGGGGAGACGCTGTTTCCCCTAGCGCCCGCTGGCATAACAAGGAGTAATGGGCACAAGTTGATGGAGAGGAGGTATAGATTGGACATCCGCAAGAACTACTTCACAGTTAGGGCGGCTAGGAGCTGGAACCAACTTCCAAGGGAAGTGGTGCTGGCCCCTACCCTGGGGGTCTTTAAGAAGAGGCTGGATGCCTACCTGGCTGGACTCATTTGAGTCCCGTTTCTCTTTTTGGGGTTTTTTTGTTGTTCTCCCGCCCTGGCGGGGGGTCGGGCTAGAAGATCTACTAGGTCCCTTCCGACCCTTAATCTATGAATCTATGAATCTATGAATCTATGAAACTGGTTTAGAGAGAACGCTGGTTCTGGCTGCCTGCTGTGGGCTCAGGACTCCCTGCCTTACTGCCCTCCCACCAGGGCCTTCATAGCCCAGCAGGCGGGACCTGGTGCAGCATGGCAGAGCAGGGTGGGGAAGCTTGGTGCTGCCCCCATGAGCCCAGCGCCACTATGGCAAGGCATCCAGCAGCAGCATAGTGCCTCCCACTGCTGCTGGGCAGGCAGGGGACACCTCACCATGGCGGTGCTTGCCTTGCAGTGGCAGCACCAAGCTTCCTTGCCTAGTCCCACTCTGCTCTGCCATGCTGGGTCCCACCCGCTGGGCCCCAGAGGCCTTGGAGGGAAGGCAGTAGGGTGGGGAGCCCCAAGCCCCCAGTGGGCAGCCCACACCTGCATCCACCCCGTGCACAAATCCAGGGGGTACGTGTCCCCCATGGGCCCTCCCAGGAGTGTGCACAGTGGTAGGGAACCAGCTGCTGCTCCTCCCTGCCCCCTGGACGAACCTCCCACAGCTCCATCCCGCTCCCTGCCCAGGACCTGCAGCCATGCATTCTGGCCTTGGGTCCTAAGCATCACCCGGGCTGGGCAGCAGCCCCAGCCCTGCTCAACTCCCTCCTTCCCTCCCTCACTATAGGGGCCTCAATCCTTCCATGACTTATCTGTGGGGAGCTGCTTTCCAGACTGCCTGGAGGCCACATACACATGCACATGGTGCCCCCTGTCTGACTGCCTTTTTTCCACTCCCCCCAGCCTCTTGCAACTCTGCCAGCCTGCAAGGGGAAACCCACCATTTCCTGCATTTTTCTCCTTTAAAGGAGAAAATCCAGCTTTTCTCCTTAAAATGAGAAAATTTAGGTTTTTCCATGGCGAATGGAAAACCCAGATCTCTGATTATTAATGCTTACATCCTTACAAAGGGCCTGGGCAGTAGGGGTGAGGCTTTGTCCAGGCAGGGACAATCATAAGCCTGGCTTGTCTGCTTATTTTTTCATATCTCATGGTACCCTTCAAAGTATCTGGCAGCACTCTGGGGTACCCCAGTGTCCTAGCTGAGAATCAATCTAGAGTTCAACATAGTCCTTGAAGATTGATATTGACAGATATTGACAGATTGAAGAAGATATTGACAGATTTAAAAACACTGTAGTAGAATAGCATTAACCCTCTTCTTTTCAAATTATAATAAACTATTTTTTTTTGCAATAATCTTCAGCTATATTGTACAGTAAAGAATACTGGTTACTTGCAATGACCATTAGAAGAAGTCACTTAAGGCAAAACAAATGGGGGCAATTTTTCGTCTTATAAGAACGTCAGAGAAGATATATCTAAATGTCTTATGAGCATTCTTCTGAAGCACATTTTTTGTTTTGTCATTGGAAAGAACTACATTCCACTAAATGGAAGAAAGGAAAATATATATTAGCTTTCAGAAAACATCCTAGGGGAGAACTTTTCTAAATCTTCCTATTCACTGTCAGCTCCAACTTCAAGCAGATGCTGTGTTATACTATTAATACACTTTCACAGATCCAGGTATTCAAATAGTATAATCAGCATAATGCCAGCCTAGTGCCCACTACTAAGAATAGTTTTCAGGAAGTAAATATATATGTAGCAGAGCACTAGGGTGCTCACTACTAGTGATGATAATGAGGACAGCTGCCAGTCATCAGGGCAGCGCAGGTGAGGGTTGCTGCATTGACCAATATTAGTCAGCTGGCCAGAAGGGGGCAGGGCCTTGGCCTTTATAAGCAGCCAGGCTGAGGCCAGAGCTAGTTCCTCTCTGGCAGCTGGAGAAGCAACAGCTCTGTTATAGAGCAGTGCAGCATGAATGCTTGACTGCCTGAGTGTCTGCAGAATGGCCTGGTAGGGAGAGGCCTCTGACAGGGAGGCTTGAAGGAGAGCCAGGGTGGTGTGGAGTCTTATAGCCAGTAGGCTGAGTTTTGTGTTACAGCTGATTGGCTTATGGTTTTGTTTAGTTATGGATTGAGAACTGGAGGGCTAGGTGAGGCTATAAGGGGAAGGAGGAGACCTCAAAAGAGTACCCCAGCAGCGTGCATAGGGGGGCAGGGTTCCTCATGCCCTGAGAGGGCACAGCAAGCTGGTGCCAAGGAGGGTCCAGCAGTTGGTGCGCTGTAGGGTGGTGCTGTGTTGTGGTGCGCCCCAACCCCAGCCCAGTGGGGCAACATTGGGCAGAGCTAGTGGGGTTTTCCAGCCCCAGCCCAGTGGGGCAATATCAGGTGTAGAGCCCAAGCGGGCACAGGACCCAGAAGAAGGGTTGGGGGGCCAGGCACGGCTGCAGGCTACCTGAGCCCCAACTGCAGGAAGCGTGGGCGATGAAACCCCAGTACGGGTAACCAACTGCAGGAAGCGCGGGCGATGAAACCCCAGTGTGAGCGCGAGGAGACAGGTCCAGTGGGGGCATTGCCTCTACATGAGAAGCCCCAGAAGGAGGGTGAGCTACCTATTGAGAAGCCCCAGTGAAGGTGAATGCGTGGGTAAGAGCCTGGTGAGGGCGGATGCGTGGGTAGGAGCCTGAAGAGGGCGAGCTACAGAGGGGAGTCCCAGAGAGGGGGTGAACCTATCGTGGGACCCCAAAGAGGGCGAGCTATACAGAGGCCCCAGTGAGGGCGCGTACATATTGACATATTGAGAGGCCCCAGTGAGGGCGCGTACATATTGACATATTGAGAGGCCCTGGCGAGGGTGCGCATATGTATTGAGAGGCCCCGGCGAGAAAGTCCGGTACAACTGCAAGGCTTGGGGCGTGCTGCAGGGGAGGTAGGAGGCACGCATAGCCCATAAGGCTGGGGGTGCACTGAGTCACATTCAACCAAAGAGGGGTCAGGTTGAACTGCACCGTGTCCAAGAGGGCGAAAGGCAGCCTCCCATATAAATGCATATAAGAGCAAGATGTGACGGGCAAGAAAGAGGGTGCTGGATCACCTACTTGGCACGGTAGGGGGTGTTAGCGAGATCACGGCCGCTCCTGGGTCCCTGACCTGTGACAATATACACTGTCAACAAACTGCAATTCAATATCATTGTTTGAGAAATGCTGCTCCTTCCTTTCTTTATTATGGTTTATGGTTTATAATTACCAGTCCTTTACCCCCTTGACTTCTCATGCATATCTACCTCCAGGGTTATAAGAAGCTCAGTGAGATATTTTTATAGCAGTCATTCATCATTTCTATAGCTGCTGTTGCCAGATTTCATGATTTTTATCACGTCCTGGAATATCTGTTTTTTCTGGAAGTCCGAGCTCTTGGTGTCATGACTATTTCACTTAAATGGTACATTTCTGGCTGTGGGGGAAAAAAGCCTGAAAACAACTTGAGTGTAATGATCAGGTTTGGAAATCAGAAGACAAAGAATAATATGTCTAGTTAATACTTGTATAAACAAATCTCATGATTTTGTAAGTCAACCTTAGGATTTCTAGAGACCAGATTTCTGTTTTCATAATACTTGTGAGTAATCCTGGCAATATCACATAACCGATGGGAATGCAATGTAAGATTAACTACAGGTCCTGTAATGTATCATACAGCTGAGTAATGTTAATAATAGCCTTTCTTTAGCTTGCTTGAATGGATGTAGAGGAAGTAACTTTGCTTCTTATGTATTAAGGAGGCACAGTTTAAAAATCAATCCATGTTGGGAAACAACTTGAATAACGAGGGAGAGAACTAGCCTCCTTCCAGCTCTCTGCTTGCTGGGTCAAAGCAGCCTACCTCTTTACCAGCTAGTTGCTTTCACCTAGCAGGAAGGTAAAATAAAAGCAGAAAAGCCAAATCCCTCCCCACTTCTCCCCTTCCCCCCACCACACAATTTGGTTTGCTAAACGCTGGACAATCCTGGCAATAGAAAAACTCATAGCCATAAAAGAGGATAAAGCAAATTATTATACTACTTGGACTTTTTGTTGCTGCTTTGACCCAGCTCAATGTGCTGTGGTCCCAGACACATGTGTAAATGTGGAGCCTGGGAGCAGTAAATTCCAGCGCAATAAGCTCCAAAGTTTATTGCTCTGCATTAATACGCATGTGTCTATATGCCCACAGAAGGACAGTCAAGATGCTAAATTTATCGGGATCAAGTTTAATGAGCCATAGATATGCTAATGTGGGAGAAAAGGTGGGTGAAACTCATCAAGAACAGACAAAGTAAGAGTAGGTTTTGTGTATGGGGAATAACAAGATGTGTAGAAATTTCCTGATACATTTATGGAACTCACAAGAAAATGTTATAATGAGAAATCTAGAGGGATAAAAATGGAGCAAGAGAAAGGGGTTCTTTGATGGCATAGCTGATCTGCTGGAGCCAAACAGCATGGGACAGCTTGAATCTCTCTAACTAGCCCAGTTGTAAGTCCTGTGATCAAATGCTTTTAACTCTACTATGTGGGTACAGTCATTAATAAGTATTGTAACATTACTATTTAACATGTAGTTGGTATTTTGTTATAATATTTTAGAACACTTGCTTAAACTAAACTGTATAACTACTAATGGCCTGTGGATTTAATAAAGGAATTCTAGTTGAATTACTGCCATGGTGCTGGTGCTTCCCCCAAAGCTGCCAAGAGGGGCAACGGTGCTTATCTCTGCAGCTGTGGGACCGCCTGGGTCAGGTGCCAGCAGACAGGTGCAGCCTGGGGGCCCCTCACACAGCTCAGGGACTGCTCAGCATGCTGGCAGCTGCTCCCTCTCCACTGCTGAAGAGGCAGGTAAGGATTGGGCCCCCACCCTTGTGTACACACCATGGGGGCTTAGTTCTGTTTAATTCTCCCTAAATTCAAATGGTGTTTTTAAAAAACCCACCATTTCATCACTAAGTTGTACAAGCAAGACTGTGTCATACCTAATCGGATTTCTGAACTTTCCAAGAATGCTTAGCAGACCAAGTTCTCTGGATAAATGTGATATATTTTATTAGAACAGCAAAATAGTTGGACAAATTGTTCTTTACAAGCTTTTGGGCATAAATACCTCACTCAGGATGCTTGTGCATTTAACAGTTTAATTACATGCCTAATGGCAAGACTTTGTCCAAAACAGAAGAAATCACTTTTGGACCTGGCAGAAAAAAACTTCTTAAAACAGTAGGAAGCTTAGGTGAGAGAGGGGACGCATGATGCAGGGATAAATTAAAAAGCTGAACATAATGATGGAGATGTTGTGGACAGTGTTTAAGCAGGGGCTAAGTGGGACATTAACAACAGGCCAGGTTTAAACAAAATGGATGCTGTTGTTTCAAATGGACTGTGTATGTTTGATGATGCTTTTACCCCCTTCCCGGCCCCTCCCCTCTCAGTTCTCTCTCATGGTCAGTCTAAAATATTAAATATTTTTTGGAAATATGTGCATTGGATCATTGTGAGGAGTGAAGCTGGCTGCAGGATAAAACCCATATGACAGTTCTGAACAATGGTATAAATCTTTGTCCTAACTAGGATTTTAGAACTGATGGAATTAAAACCTAAAGAGGAGCCTACAGCTTTGCTTGACCAATGCAGCATATAGGCAAAGTCTTGTGCAGAATTTTTTAAAAGATGTTAGTCTGATCGCACTAATGTAACATGGACATGTGGGGGGCCATCATGAGGCTGGTCAGGATAGGGAGCCAGATGCATGGGCTGATATATGTAACTGCTGGCTCAGCTCCTAGGCCCTGCGCGCTTATCCTGGCTGCCCAGCCTTCATCCAACCCTTGCGATCATGTGACCACCTAATTGGGCCTAACTGCACCTGCCAGCTGCTCCACAGCCTGCTCAAACCCCTTAAAGTTGTGGGCACCACAGGAAACACACTTTTAAAACCTAGTCAGGGCAAAGCAAAAGGGACTGCAAGATCAGTTCATCCACATCTTGGCCCCCCAATTCAAGACCTACTATCCACTGCGCTGCTTTTCTCACTCCAGATTCCTATGCTTTGATAGGGCATGGTTGGGGAGAAGAGCACAGAAAATGTGGTCACATCTGTGTAGACAGAGGTAAGGGGATGAAGATTTCCTGTTAAATAGAACGAAGGAGCAACATGCTCCAATCAGGCATCTAAGGAAGGAGAGAGACTAATTTTCATTGGTGAATCATATGAGCATTGCAAAGTTCATAGCCTTCATCAAGGTGCTATCATAGATGCATTCCATGCTAGGTGGTGCTAGAACACGAAGAGTTTACTCTCAGGAGCATTGCTTCTTGTCTCTATTGAGGTGAACTTACCTGACTCAGGGGCTACATTTCAGGTTTGGTAGGATTCTCTGAACCAGATTGTCCTGAATGGCTACATGACAGAAGGTTTTTCACTGGCCAAGCAGTGAAAAAAATTCTATGCCAGGCATTTATCTCTTCTTTTGGTTAAAAAAAAAAACAAAAAAAACAAACAAACCTGAGAGAGCTCTGCCTGCATTCTCTGCATAAACTATGCCTTTATGTATAATATTATAATTCCCAGCAGTCAGAGTAATTCCATGTGTCTCCATCTTGGAAGCTTCAAACCAAGATTATAAAAATGTAACACCTATGGAATGAAAAGCCCCATACATGTAGAAAAATCTTTCTTGGTGTATGTCTGCAATAATTTGAAGACTGCTGACATGCAGTGTAACTTTAATGGAGAAAGGTGGTAATGAATTGATTAACTCGTAAATCATAAGATCATATTTCATCAGTGTTAGTTTGAGCTATAGCTGTACTGTATTTTGAACCCATATGACATAAAGAGAAAGCTACAGCCATGATATGGTGTGTTGTTTATACAGCTGATAGTTAGATATTGTATTTATAAGGTATAGCTGTGTCTGGTTCATTGTGATCAGACCTGAGGAAAAATGTCTTGCTTTCAAAATCTTGCCTAACTCCTTTCCCAGTTACGTGGTTGGTCCAATAAAAAATACTGCCTTAAGAAATCCTTGCCTCTCAAATAATTTCTGGACCATCACAACTGCAACATTATGCTTACAGTACCAAAATAAGGAAAGTAATAGCATAGCACTGAGCAGAATGTGGCCCTAGGGAAAATGGTGCACTGGGCGACATTGTATTCTGGCACCCCCCACCCCTCAGCAGTGCAGGGGCACAGGACTGGAGCTGGCACCACCCTGCCCACACTGTCCAGCCCAGCTCCTTCCGAGCAGTGGGTTCAGGGACAGCAGCTCCCAAGCTGGGGGTATACAGCTCTGCCCCTTCCCTGCATTGCCCCCTGGCAAGCTGCCAGGGTCGGCTGTGCCCAGGGGACTGCAATGGTGTGGCAGAGATTCATTCTGTCACTGCCTGAGCCCAGTGCAGGGCTGGAGCTGGGGCCGCCGAGCGGCATGGGGGATCAGGATGGAGCAGGGTGCTCCTGAGAGTGCAGGGCAGGCTGGATGCACAGAGCAGAGCCAGCAGCTGGGAAGGAAAGGTTTGTGCGAGGAAAGAGTGGAAAGTTGAGAATCAATTAGGAGGCAGCAGTGTTGGCCCAGCCTGCCTCCCACCTCTCTGTGCCGCACTGCACTGGGATCTTGGGGTGATGGTGCCCTGCATGGCTGAGCCAGGGATGCATGAGAGGACCCCATGGGGTGGGGGGCAGTGGCAGGGATCAACTAAGGTGGAGCAGGATGGCTGGGTGTTTGGTGCCCCCTGACCATCTGGGCCATCACCCACACCTAATGACAGCTCTGGCACTGAGTATTCAAATATCACTTCTTCAACACTGTCACTTGTCTGAAAGCTTTAGGACTGCTAAAGGCTTCAAACAAGCTGGGTTCAAGAAACTGAGTTTCAGTTCTGGTTTGAGTCTTAGCCAATCAGCTTGATGATAGACAGACAACAATTATATCACAAGAGTGACTTGGGTATAACAAAAGTGACTTGGGTATGCAATTTTGACTCCATTTTTAAGGGGCTTCTGCATTAAATACTTTAGGGAATAATGTGAAATGAGGGGAGAT
>NW_017729033.1:85111261-85113081 GCF_001723915.1 Gavialis gangeticus | reverse complement strand
GGACTAGATGTGACCCCCTGAGCTCCCTTGCAACCCATAGCATTTTCTATGTTTCTATGCTCTATATAGAGATTTCTTCCAAAAGGGGGGAGAAAAGAAGTCTCGTGATTAATCTGCCTATCTATGATGTGTGTGTGTGTGTGTGTGTGTGTGTGTGTGTGTGTGTGTGTGTGTGTGTGTGTGTGTGTGTAAAAACATTCAGAAGAGGAGATGGCCTATGGCTGATTTATAATTTTGGAGGTGGGCTACAGCCTACATTGTGAACCTGGGTGTCCCAGACATTCTTGGACTTGGACCCTAGCTTCAAGGCTGACTTCCTGCCTCTGTCGGGAATTAATTTTGAGTTTTGACTTGTGGGGACATCTATATTCACATGTAAATCCAGGCCTTGCAGCAAAAACCCAAGATGCAAACATGAGTGAGAATGGAAAAATTTGTAGGACTCCTGCACTTCACATCATGGCCAAGCCCTGATTTTTTAAATTATATTTCTTAAGTCCCTTTCTAAACATCTGTAAACTAATCAGAGCTCACTCAATAGTTCAGCCCAGGCTGCTAGTGTACCCTGCCTTGAGGCCTCCCGGGCCCTGACTCAACTGGATACATATGGGACAGCCTTTAGAAAATTCTCCTAATATTAAATATATAACAGAACTCAGTTGGTGGGTATGGGAGGGCCTTGATCTTTGTGCCACTTGGGGCCAGAGCTTCTCCTGATATAAATTGGCAAAGCTCCTGTCTTTATTGTGAATTGCTGCCAGCTGGGAACAAGCAGCCTTTGGTATCAGGGCCCATTCTTAGGGGTGAGGAATTCCTCACCAAATGTTCCTTGCCCCCTTGTGTCCCTGTGAGAATGTATCCTGGCTACAAGGGATTGGTGAAAGCCACAGGTGGGTATTTACTGAAGTGTGCTACTCACCCACTAGAACAGCATTTTTTATTGTGAGTCAAGACCCAGAAATGGGTGGCAAGAATGTATGAAACAAGCTTTAAAGATGGGTTCTTCTTTAAAGCTGAAAAAGTGGGAAACTGGGACTTTTCCCTTGTAGGCTGGCAGAGGTCCCACACCCACCCCTTGCTCCACATGCTGGGGGGCTGGGGCCTGGGGGCAGACACTCAGGAGTAAGCAGCACTGGGTGGAGACTGGCCACCTGGGTTCTGGTACAAAAAAGGCTGAGAACCACGGCGCTCGAATAAACCTTATTTACAGAGGGATGTGTAACTTCAGGGGTAGACCAGGTTCTTTGGGTAAATGCAGTATCTTTCATTACACCAACTAAATAATCGGAAAAAAATGTTCTGTGCAAGCTTTTGAGCACAAACACCTTCTTCAGGCATAGGGTGTTTGTGCCCGAAAGCCTGCGGGGTAGAGACGGAGGTGCAAAGGTCTCGAAGCGCTGCAGCGTCGGCGCAAGCCCCGCTCCAGTCCGCGAGGTTGCCCGGTATTCCCCCCAGTGCGCAGGCGCAGCGGGCCGGGGAGCAGAACATGCGCACACAACCAAAACAGTAGGCTTGGTACAACCCCTCAGCTCAGCCCAGCGGGTCGATACGTCGAACTGAAAGCACTGGCTTCTCCTCCTCTAGTGCGCATGCGGCGGTGTGCGTGCATGCGCGCGCAGCCACTGGCCGGGCATAGTGCAACCCCAGCAGCTAGAGGCAGATAACTATATGGGGGCGGGGATTGGAAGGCCAGAGCTTGGGGGCTGTCCAGGGGCTCTATGGGGGTAGATGGGGAATGGAGGAGCTGTGAGGGGGGGTTGGGGGGCTAGGGACACACATTCAAAAAGCCTGAATTTGAATTGATTCAGATTTTGCAAGTT
>NW_017729033.1:85096063-85106261 GCF_001723915.1 Gavialis gangeticus | reverse complement strand
CCCCCCCCCCCCCCCCGTAGCAAGCTCAGGGCATGTTGAAGGCAAGGGCTTCGCTTTTCTCGTGCGCATGCGCAACCGAGGGAGCAGTCCGGCCGGTGGCCTGAGCGGCGGGGGCGGAGCTACGGCCCGGCTCGAGCCTGCCGCCATGGTGCTGGAGAGCCTGGCCCGCATCGTGAAGGTGCAGCTGCCGGCCTACCTACGGCGCCTGCCGCTGCCTGAGAGTCTCGGCGGCTTCGTCCGGCTCACAGGTACTGGAGCCGGCGGAGCGGAGCCGGGTCCCGGGGGACGGGCTGGGACGTCCTTGGGAGCCGCCGGCAGGACGGTGCGGGTGGCTGGGAAGCCCGCGCCGCTTCTCCCGAGCGAGCCCGCTGTTGCCGCAGAGGGCCCGGCCCGGCCCGGCCCGCTGTCGCCGCCAGCACACAGAGGGGCGCGGTTATCCCCCACTGTCCGGCACTGGGGAGGCCGCACCTGGAATCCTGTGCCCAGTTTTGGGCCCTGCTGCAGAAAGGATGCGGCTAAGTTGGACAGAGGCCAGCGGAAATGGTTGGGGGGGCGGGCCGCGGCACGTGGTTGCTGAGGGGACTGGGCTTGATGGGCGTTATACACCGGCCTGGGGCTGAAAACTAGCAGTGGGGATGATTTAATTAAAGCTGCTCTAACGAGTTCTAGTTACAGTGCTCCCACTGCCATTTTTCAGTGCAGGGATGCCAATACATGTGACACTGGAGTCTGCTGGAGCACAGTAATTGCCATGCTCCAGCAGAATCAATTAATTGCGTCAAGAGCAGCTCCATGCATGTGTATAGGTGCCCAACGTAGTCTGTAGAAGACAAGACTGAGAGGGGATTTGATAGTAACCTTTAACTAGCTGAAGTGGGGTTCAGAAGAGAATAGAGCTTGACTGTTTGGGGGGGGGGAAGAGATAACTGAATAAGGAGCAATGGTCTGAAGTTTCAGCATGGGAAGTTTAAATTGGATATTAGGAAAAAAGTTCTCACTAGGAGGGTGGTAAAGCACTGGAACAGGTTACCCATAGAGAGGTCATGGACTATCCATTCTTGGAGACTTTTAAGACCCAGCTCAACAAAGCCCTGGCTGGAATAATCTAGTTGGGGCTGGTCCTGTTTTCAGCAGGAGGTTGGATTAGATGATCTCCTGAGGTCACTGCCAAACCTAATTTTCTATGATTTAGTGGCCGGAAAATTGGACGATGGGGGAACAATGGCCATTAATACTACCACCTGCCCCCGCTGCCAAATTCCTCTACTCCCCACACACGAGAATTGGCGCTGGGCCACACTCCTTGCACAGATGGGGTCCTGCTGTGCCAGAGCTGGGCCACTGGCTGGATGAGACCCACAGAGAGACCAGGCTCTGCCCATCTGGCCCGCCAAGAATAAAGGTTAAACATCACAGTCCTAGACCTTAAATGCTAGAGGCTGCAGGTGAGAGAGGAACAGTGGTCAGAGCCTTACTCAGTTCACTCTCCCTTTCATTATCCATGCTCTGCCCCTGTGTGACACAGGACATTGGGTAAAATGTACCCATGCTCTGACCTAGATGTTCTTAAAATTCGTATCCTCCTTTGAGAACACCCACAGCCAAAGATGCAAGCCAGCTGCACCCAGTAATCGGATTGAAAAAGGCGAGGAAATGCTTTCCCCCAGAGTCATTAGATGTCTCTTGGACTTGGTAAAGTTATGCCATTTTAAGGATAGAATTGTGCTGTTTGAATTCATGCTCTGTTGAGGTCCTGAATAAATTGTAAACGGGAACTTCACAAATCAAATCTTTTGACTTGGTTGTCAGGCGGATGAAACCTGGAAAACACTCTTTTAGCTAGCATTGTTTGTTTGGGGACAGATGCAAAGATCATGCCACTGCTCTGGCAGTATTAAAGCTCCCAAAACTCAGGATGGCTCACTTGCTTACACTGAACACCAGGCTTTTCCAGATTCAGCAGTGTTAGGGAGCATTTGAGTTTTGTCTTCCAGCATGTTTACATTGAGTGTTCTCCCATACTATATATATCTAACTGTATATCTTACTCTGTCTCTCTCTCTCACTGTATATCTAACTATCTCTCTCCTGAGCACTACCAAGCTATACTTCCTTCTTTCTAAAGTTTCTCTGGCATGTGGTAATCATTCTGCACCAAGTTAAGGGAAATCTTAATTATGATATGAAATGGATCAAGTCCCATACAGCCATAACATCTGGTATTTCCTGCCTTAAGCTTTCCATCTTGTCACATGTTGTGTAACAGTATTTTTTTTATTTCATTTCCTAGTTTAAAATATAAAGCTTCTTGATTAATCCCTGTTTGCTTCAGCTGTCTGAGCCTGTATTGCCTGTAACTGAATTGTTCTGCAGTCTACCTGTGTGTTTATGTACACAATATTTGTCGTACAACACAATGGATAGCATAACAGAATTTTCTCTTATTAATGCACAGACCTGCACGTGCAACAACAGTTTTAAAAGCATTTGTGCTTTATATAACTTGAAGTACAGACTTCTTGCTGAGACCAAATAGCTTTAACTTTGAAGTTATAAACATTAGTCATTTGACAGATTCTCACAAAACATCAGGTTTTTTGTGTTTCTTTTTTTTAAAGAGGGAGATGGAAAGGGGAGAACTCTAGCTTGTTACATAACTCATTCTGCTTGCACTAAGTCCTTTCTGCCTGAAAGGACTTAGGAGTACAGGGAGCTCACCTCTGGCTGAGTCCGTTTATATGACACTTCAGGTGAATGTTTCTGTATGTGGATGAAAGAAGAGACTGGAATGAAAACAGCTTTGTTACTGCTATAGCAATTCACTGAGCTTAGATGGAAAAACTCCAGAAGTTGTGTAAATTTGCTACCTCTGGTTCTTACTGATTTCACTAGTACTTGAGCAGTTGAACTTAGTAGAAAGGCTGCAGATCCAAAATGTAACCAGAAATACAGAGCTATGGGCTAACAGCATAAATCTGCATACATGATATCCTCCCTCCCTCCCCCAGTATGCAGCGAGGCTACTATCCATTGTCACACTTATCTTTTTCTTAAAGGTATAAAGCGTGTATCATGTTGATAGCACTAAACTGAGAAAAACAGCTGGAGGTGACATGTGGAAGGCTGAAGTATTCATTGTTAAGGTAAACTTAACATGATCAGCATCATGTTATCATTAGCATGGTAAACTTGATGTAATGAGTCTTTTCCAAGATCATCCATCCTTGCAAGCCTCCATCTTGGCCAGCAGCCCTTTCTTTCATAGTAGCAGCCACCTGAAATAACAGAATGTGATAAACAGAATGACCTTGCTTGTGACCCCAGTGGTTCGGCATCAACTAAAATGGATCCTGAAAAGATATGACCACATCTAAGTTAAAGACACTGGTTTTTTTCTTCCCTATCAGCTGTTCACGCAGCATGAAATGCACAAATTCCCGGGCAGTGTTTTGTGTTATAACAATTGCGTTGGAACTTTCTCATTACTGTCTGATGCTTGAACTAAACCTCTTACATGTAGAGGTTTCCCACAGTCTGAACTAAACCTCTAATAGTTTCCCACAACTTTGTACTTTGACCATGTTTGCAGAAGTGCTGCAAGTAGCACACAAAGAAAAACAAATTCTCTCTGTGCCTGAAGAAGGGTGTTTGTATCTGAAAGCTTGCAAAGAACATTTTCCCAACTATTTAGTTGGTCTAATAAAAGATATCACGTTTACCCAAAGAACTGTCTGCTGATATCCTTAGACCAACACAGCTACAACCAACACCCCTAAAGCAAGTTTGTCCTAGTCACAGGGCCAGATTCTTACAGGGATTTTAAGTGCTTGACTTGTATCAAAATCAGTGGGAGTTCAGTGGTCCTAATACCTTTGAGGATCTAAGTCCATGGCTCTCAATGTCTTTAGACTCGAGGCACCCCTTGGAAGATGCCAGCTCTTAGTTTTCACTCATTTTTTGATAATAGAACAATTCTCCAATTGTGAAGAAGTAAGACATACCACAACAGGTCAGACTGGTTTTGGTGCTATGGATTCATATTTTAAAACTCTGGGTTTATCTTGTTTAACATGTTTCTCACATAAAAGTGCTAACATTGTACAGTGTACCACAACACTTGAAAACCTTTCAAGGCATCGTGGGGTACTGTAGCACCTTGGTTGAGAATCACTGATGTAAGCCAAAGAGTATTATAATTGGCTACTAGTGTTACTAGGGTATCCTAGTAACACTGGTGCTGACATTTCAAATCTCTCATGTTCATCCCACCACAATATATGTAGGCTGTGGTGAAGCTAGTATTTCAAATTAAATGCGTTTTAATGGACCTTTGTGATTAAACATGGAGAGGGTCAGATGCGTTATAAGATGAAGTTTGGAAGGACTTTGACACAACCCACCCCAAAGTGATTTCTGTGACAAACTTGCAGAAAAAGAGACTTCCTTAAAAATAAAAACAACAACATTAAAGTTAGGAAATGTTTATTTATTTAATAATAATATTTTAAGGGAAAGATTAAGAAATATATTATGTTGTTTTATAAAAATATTCGATAAAAAGGGATTCTCTCTTTAAAGAGGGCAAGCAGCCAGTGTGTAGGGAAAGAGCACTCTCAGAGGTGGGTAAAAGGAAAGTGTGCCGTGTTTCTGTGCAGAGCATTGGGCTTGGTTCATGCCCTTGGTGGACAAGCGCCCTTAGTATGTTAATAACATACTGAATAGTTTGGAAACTGCACGTTACAAAAAAGATTAAAGCAAGCCAAGTGATAGAATATATATAGATGCAGAGTTCCCAGGCTGCAGTTTCATGCATGCATATGTGAAACTCAGTATAAAATGAGCACAGCCCCACAAATAGAAGTAGTTATATATGTCCATTTCCATATGTCCTGCAAGCACCCAGGACATGGTGGTAACTATAATTAAACAAGTTACTGATAATCTCATATCCTGTACTATGACTCCATTTTCTAGTAATTTTGGTATCGTGTATATGGATGTCTGTTTTCTCTTTTTTCTTTCAGTGCTCTCTCTCTCTCTCTCTCTCTCTCTCTCTCTCTCCCCTTTTAACCTAACTCTTTTTTAGCCTATGTATTAGTACCTGGAATCGAGGGCAGTCCCTGCTGAAAGTTTGAGAAGTGGCTAGTAGCTCGGCCTGTGTGAATAGGGAAGTATTTGATTCAGATTCGGAGGACAGTGATTCGATTTGGAGATTCAGATCACTGTCCTGAATTGATTTGACTGAATTGGCTTTGGAAGATTCGGCTTTGATTTGGAGAGACTCGAAGATTTGGCCATAGACTATAATGGGGGAATCACTGAAAAACCTATAACTTTGTCATTTTTTGGCAGATTTGGATGAAAGTAGGAGGGATGGGAGCCCCTTTTGAGGACATGAAGCCTGCCAAGGTTCAAGGAGATAGGTGCAGGGGTTTCTGGGAAACTGCACCTCAAGCTTCTGAAAGCAAAATTTGTGACGTGTGTGAGAGTGAGTGTGAGAGTGAGTGTGAGAGTGAGAGAGAAGTTGCAGTGGGATGAAAACAGCAGGGATGGCAGCCTATAACAGGGGGCCTTCCCAGTGCTCAGGCAGAAATAGCTCACAAAAGGGACAGAAAGGCTGCAGACAGAGGCTTATGTGCTGTTTCTACATCCTGCCCCCAGAGTACTATGATTGGAAGGGAACTGGGGGAAAGATCACAGTTACTGGCCGGCTACAGGTGTCAGTATTCCCCCCACTCTCCCACCCTTTTCTCAGTTTCTGTTCCCCTGCAAGACTGCTTCCGAATCTTTTTCCAAATCAATTCAGAGGGCTTTTATGGTCTCCCGATTTGATTCAGATTCAGTGATTCAGCCTCCGAATCGGACCGAATCTTATCCAAATCTAATTGGCAATCGAAGCTTCACAGACCCCGACTTGTAGCTTGTATGGTAGGTGGTACTGTAACTAAACTGTAACATTTATAAATTGTAGATTAATATATCATTTTACAAGCAGGTGGAAGACAAGGCCTCTGTCTTGAAAATCATGTGAGACTCTTAAACGTGTAGGTCAGTAGCTCAAATTCAAGATGGTGGAAATAATGCCAGTTAAATTATAATAATTGAAAGGGTGTTATACAATGTAGGTTAGGTTAAAATCCCATTTATTACTCATGTTCACAACAAAATAAGGAGAATGAATATTTTTTTTCAGCAACCTCAAAAGAAAATTTCCAAATTTTGACAGAGATTTTTGTCCTGCCTTTGAAAGAAGGGCAAGAACTGATTTTTTAAAATACATCTTAAATGAAAAATCATAGTCTTATTATTTGGGTGGGGGTACCATGTATTGGCAACTCAACCAGGATCAGCATTGTTCGTTTGTCCTTCAGGAGTGAAGATGACTGAATCCGGAGGGGGGAGAGAAAGGAAGCAGGAAAGAAGAAGGGAGGGAGAAAAGAGAAAGGGAGAAAAGAGAGAGGAAAGGGAGATGTGTGGAGGCTAGGTCATGTGGGTACATAGGTGACTTATAAGCCCCATCTCTGCCCTGAACAATCTGCTTCGGCAGGGGCAGGAGAGTGATGAGGACTGGACATGACAGGTCCTCGTTTTTCTGGCCACGTGCTTCCACACTGCCTCTGCCATGCACCACTGCTTGAAGGCCAGTGCTCTGCTCTTGGACTATTGAATTCCAGGATGGATGGTCATGAGTGATTTGCTCCCATGACTCAGGGTTGATGCCAAAACTCTTTAGGGACACCTTTAGGGTGTCCTTGTACTGCTGCTTTGGTGCTCCATTAAAGTGTACTCCATTTGACAGTTAGCCATAGAAGATTTTCTTCAGCAGGTGAACGTTGGGCATTCTTGAAAGGTGGCCAGCCTATCTTAGCTGTGCCAGTTTCAGTAAGGTATGGATACTGGGATCTTCTGAGCACCTCAGTGTCTAGAATCTTGTCTTGCCACTTAATTCTTAGTATCTTTGTCAGGCAGCACAGGTGGAAGTGGTTTAGTTTCTTGGCATGATGCTGGTAAACGGTCCAGGTTTCACAGGCATAAAGAAGGGTCGGGAGGATGATGACTTTGTAAACCTTCAGTTTTGTTGATATTCCAATGCGTCTGCGGTCCCAGACCAATTTACGGAGTCTGCTGAAGGCCATGCCAGCTTTTGCTAGCCTCTCATCGACTTTGTTGTTAATGTGGACACAGGAGAGTATGCTGCCTAGATAGGCAAACTTGTTGACCATCAGCAGTTGTTGGCCTTTAACTGAGGTGTGTGGTTCCTGGGGTGTTCTGCCAGGCGCAGGTTGAAACATCACTTTGGTCTTCATTGTGTTAATAGTGAGTCCGAAGTTGTTGCAGGCTGACAAGAATAGGTCCGTGGACCGTTGCATACTGCACAGTCGTCACCAAAAAGGAAGTTGCGAAGCGTGGCTGTCTGGACTTTGGAGCTCACTCGGAGCCTGAGCAGGTTGAAGATGTCTCCGTCAAAATGGTACCTGATTCCTATACGAAGGTCATCATCTTGGAAGGCATCTGACAGCATGGCAGAGAATACTATGCTGAAGAGGGTAGGTGCGAGCACACAGCCCTGCTTGACTCCATTTGTGACTGGAAAGGGGTCAGAGTATTCGCCATTCACAAGGACGTGTGCCATCGTGGAACTGTCGAACCATATTGATGAATTTTCCAGGGCATCTGTACTTCTTCGTGATTTCCCAGAGGCCTTCATGGTTCACTGTGTCAAAGGCTTTGGTTAGGTCGACGAATGTGAGGAGAAGGTCAACGTTCTGTTCCTGGCACTTTTCTTGAAGCTGCCAGGCTGTAAACACTATGTTGGTGATTCCACATACTTTTCTGAAGCCACATTGACTCTCAGGCAGTAGGTTGTTTAGATGGTCAGTCAGCCGGTTGAGGAGGACTCTTCCATGTATCTTGCCGTCAGCTGAAAGAAGGGAGATGCCCCTGTGGTTGTCACAGAGCTGGCAATTTCCCTTCCTCTTGTACAAGTGGACTATAGAGGCATTCTTGAATTTGAGGGACTACCTCCTGTGCCCACATACTGCAGAAGATATCGGTTAGTTTCTCTGTGAGGCTGTGACCACCTAATGTCCACCTGCACTGGAATTGCATTGGCTCCAGGAGCTTTGCCACTAGATATTTGTTGTATGTCCTTTTCGACTTCCACGATTGTAGGCGGAGCTTCAAGTGAGGTGTTGATGGTGATTTAAGGCAGCTTGTGTATGGCATCCATGTTGACAGTGGAGATCTGATTGAGGATGACGCTGAAGTGTTCAGTCCATCTCTGGAAGATATGGACCTTGTCATTTAGCAGCGTGGTCCTATTGGCGGACAGCAGAGGGGAGGATCTGAGGACTTGAAAATTATAGACAGCATTTACGGCATCAAAGAACTTCACATCGTTATGGTCAGCATAGTGCTGGATCTTGTCGTTTTTGTTTTTTAACCATGTGTCCTGCACCCCTTGCAGCTTGTATTAAATGATCTTCTGTATGGAGCTGTTGGCGTGTTGTGTTGACACAGACTTATCATAGAGGTAGGCTCTGTGGAGATGTTGTTTCTCTTCCAGCAGCTGTTGTATCTCCTTGTCATCTTTATCAAACCAGTCTTGGTGTCTGCGGATGCTTGGTCCCAGGGTCTCAAAAGCTCCAGTGTATAATTTCATGGAGCTGCTTCCAGTTGGCTTCAATGGAGCTGGAATGGAGTGGTGTAGTGTGAAGCTGACCTTTCAGATGGCTTGCAAGAGACAGTCTGGTGCTGTTGCTTATCAGCCCTGCACAGTTGAGGTGCTTTGGTCCACTTCATCTTTGTGGACGCTGTCTGGTTTGAATCATGATCTTTGGTGAGGAGATGATCAGTCCAGCATTTGGTGCCTCACATTGCTTTGGTTACCGTGTCTGTCCCTCCTTTGGACGATGACATAGTCGATAAGATACCAGTGCTTAGAGTGAGGGTGCACCCACAATGTCTTCTTCCGGTTGGAGAGATGGAACACAGTGTTGGTAACCAGGAGCTTGTGTTCAGCATATAGTCCAAGTAGAAGACAACTGCTTTTGCAGCTTCTGATCCCGTGCTTCCCAATGATGCCATCCCATGCTTGGCAGTTGGAGCCAATCATGGCGTTGAAGTTGCCAATGAGGATAAGCCAGTCAGACTTCAGTACAGTAGTGATCATGGAGTGGAGGACATCGTAGAACTGGTTCTTGACTTGGTCATGGTAGGGCTGTATGTACTGATGATAGTGGCGCAATTTTGCCGAGCAGGGGAAGCTTGAGCCCCATCAGTTGGTTATTTACTCCCTTAGGCAGGTAGGTCAGCTTCTTGGTGAGGCTGTTTTATATAGCAAAGCCAACACCTGCTTCCTGTTTGGCTTCACTGCCACAACTTTTACAGAAGAATGCATAGCCAGCTTTTCTTGGGAGCTCCCCTTCATCGGGTAGGGGAGTCTTGCTGAGGGCAACGATCTGGACATTGTATCTGCCCATTTCTCTCCCCATGAGGCAGTTCTCCTTTCTGTTAATCAATGTGCATACTTTCCTCACGCCCAGCTTGAGGGAGATTGATTTCTTTCCTTTTCGACTGCTGTAGTGGAACCCCTGCCAGCTGCGGCATGCTGGCCAGGGTAAGGTGAAGCAGACAATATTTGGGGCACCTTTTCTAGCCCTTTCCTCACTCTAAGAGGTGAGCAGTGTGGTCCTGAATAGGGCTGCTCAGCCACTTGGGACTGCTGAGTTCTACCACTGCTTCTGTCCAGTATAAAGTGACCCAAAGCCCTGAGCCGCCTGTGTACTTGCGGCTACAGCTTCAAGTGTGTCCACGCCTGCTGCTTTGTTGTTGGCCTGTTTTCACAGGGCTTGTGCTGGATGTAAATTGCACAAGATTTGGATTGGAGTGAGAGAGAGTTGTGCAGCGTTGGATCACTCGGTCATCCGAGCCAGTTGCTAACAACTGGATCAGCATTGTATGGATGTGCGTTTGTTTGAGTATTACTGTTTCACTCTCAGGTTAAAGGATCCCAACCCTGGAGTCTGGGTGGATATAATATTTTGGCTATTGAAACCTTTTCTATATTTACTTCATAGAGCTTCCTTAGTTACCAGATTGGGTCAGTTTAAATTTACGTATCTGGTGGTGAGCAGGGATCCTGGTTTTCGATGATTTAAAAAAAAAAAAAAAAAAAAAAAAAAAAACCCCAATTTTT
>NW_017729033.1:85092328-85095998 GCF_001723915.1 Gavialis gangeticus | reverse complement strand
AAAAAAAAAAAAAAATCCCCAATTTTTGGATATAAAGTAGTAACTCAAAATCCACATTCTTCCATGGAAGGATATATATTAGTGGTGTTTCATTTTAATCTTGGAAAAATGTGGATTTTGGGTTACTGTTCTATATCCAAAAATTGGATTTTTTTTTTTTTTTTTTTTTTAAATCAGAGAAAGGCAGCATCCCGGTAGTGAGTCATGTAGAAATAGAGTAAAATACACAAGATGCTGAGTGGTAAGCATTGTAAATAGAAAACCTTGAATCTACTGTATTAGACATTAAGGCAGATTAGAGTCCATCCATCAATCCAGGCCTCTCAGCTGTGATGGAGCACTGGTTGCTGGTGTGGAGAGGACCCAAACTATGTAGCATCAACTACAAAACTCAATCCCCGAAAATACAAGTAGTGAAGGGTGGGGAGGAAGGAAAGGACTAGGGTTTGATATTGACTGTCTGTCTTCCAGTATGGTCACACCCTTGGCATTCAGAAGTGTCTCTTCCTCTTACTTTGGGGTTTCATTTTTTCCTCCCCCTTTACATTCATAATAGGCAAAATATACAGCACCCTCAAGATGACTATGCTTTTTATATTGCTATTTTCGATTAAAGTAGTAGTAAAATATATAGACAATGTTTATCTTTAGGTCAGAATGACTTGTGGTTTTATGCGAGTTAAGATAAGAGTTGTATATTCACTGTAGGAGCTGGCTATCCTTGCATTTTCTAGTGGAGAGACCCTGACACTTGGCTGTGGGCTTTCCTTTGTCCTATATTCTGTGAATTTTTTTGGCAGCTGTAACAGGGTGGGGTCCCTAGGGATGACCATATTACCCCTAGGGCTCCTTAACTGTGTTAATTTTGCTCAACAGGTACCCTCTATCTCGTCCGCCACGTCTTGCTGGTACTGTTAATATAGGGAGGCTGCCCTTTGATCTTTTGTTTGGACATGGTCTTGCTGGATCTTACTGAACCCTGGGGTTTGTAGACCCCTTGGTGTTCCGCTTCACAGTGGATGTCCCTGAGACACTCAGCCTTCTGGGCTATATGCGTGGTTCCAAACCACCCCTTTACCACACCCCAAGCCTCGCAGATGGTACTGGCATGGTCTCACCTAGGTCCTGCTAGAATTTGGCCTCCTTGTCCTCCCTAGGCTCTCCACAGCCCTGTCTCTTCACCTCACTGGCGCTGGGGCCTAGTCTCCCCCTTGTCACTGCGCCCTCTGGTGCTGGGGCCTACACACCCCAAATACTGTGCTCACGCTGGTGCTGGGACCCCCACACTGTAGTGGGCACCCCACTAAGGCCTCCTCCTTCCCCAATAACCTCACCCAAACCACCAGTATTATCAAACAAACATGAGCCCCTGGGCTGTAATGTAACACAAAAGTTCAGGGTATGCTCTGCCCCTTTTAAAAGAGTAAAACTTCTTCTCTAGTGCTAAGTGCCTAGTAGGCAAGGGTACCTTGTGGGCTCCTGGAGCCGCATTAGCCCTAAGGGCAGTGTATCTGGCGGTTGCCGCATTGCTGGGCTATTCCTCCCTGGAGGCTCCTTCCGCTATGGCTGCTGGCAGGGAACTGAACTGCCTGGTCCCAGCCCTGGGGTTTATATGGGCCCAGGGCCCTGCCTCTTCCAACCAGCTGACCAGGTGCAGGTGTGGCTAATTTCCTCATTAGCCGGTTGTCATGGTAACTTCCACCTGGGCTCCTGTCTGGCTCTCTGGGCTCTCCCCAGGCAATCTCTGTTCTTAGAGGAGCAGGCACCTTAGTGCCTTGCGACGGTAACCTAAGTAGAATGCCCTACAGAAAGAGGCCTGTCCTGCAGACCCTCTGACAAATGTTTGATGCTTTGTCAGGGGCCACCTCTTCGATAATACATGCTCTGTTTAACTGCAGTTGCCATAGAGAAGTGTGAGGGAGTGGGATATACCATGAGCAACAGCCTCTGTAGCTTGCTTGAAAAGTGGGTCTCAGATATGGGCACCTCACAGACCTGTCTGATGATAGCCCATAGCTGGAATTAAGTTTCTTAATTTATGATTTAAACTGTGACACAGGCACTGAAAGATTTCTCTTCTCTCTACCTCCCCCTCACCCCATTGGCTGCTGACCTAGTGAATGGGAATCTGAAATGGAAGGGTAGGGTCTTTTGCATTTAGATTGTATACAAATTGTTTGGATATTTTTTAAAAAACCAGGTCACACTTACAAATATGTTGGAGAAGGTTAACTGCTAGTTAACTGAGGACAGTGTAATTCAGGAAGTAACTTGAATTTTCAGAGAGATTCTTATGAGAAGCCTGTCACAACTGTGTACTTCTGAAGTTTGGCATCCTGACCTGCTGATAAGCCATTCTATTGCAAAACCACCTCTGGCTGTCTGCCCTTTCCTCCTGCCTTCCAAAGAAGAGAGGGAAAAGAGCAGCAGTTGATGAAAGGTTTGTCTTATGTGGAGGCCATACATTTTTATTTAACTTGACACTGTCAGCTTTGCTTCTTTCTGTGAGCATGTAATAAGCTTCTTGTTACTGTTGGGGATCTAGAAGTGCTGAGTCTGAAAGTTTTAGGGAGTTCTCTTCTTTTTAAAGACCATGTGGAAAAAACACAGGGATTAAGTCCATCTCCTCAGCTTTTAGGGAGTGTTTTGGAATTCTTGTCATAGTGTTATTCTTGCACACAGTTCAGGGGCTGAATCTTGTTTATTAGCCCCTAGCTAGCAAATTTCTGGTGAATTTAAAGATCGGCTGATGGCTGGAAGGAAAAAGAAACCGAAGTTTCCCCTCTGGAGGCGCACAGATGGATCTTCATTACTCTACGCTCTTCCCACTGCCCATTTTTGGGCACAGTCATGAACAGCTCTTTCGATTGCTCCTGTTGCTGCTCAGCTTTCCTAAGTAACAACTAATGGAGTGACCTTATTCTTGCGTCTAACTGCAGTTCTGAATAGCAGCAGTAAAAGTGAGCAGTCTTGTTAGTGTCATTCCATTTGGCTCAGAAAGGCATGAGCAGCCATAGAGGCACAGCAGCTGTTTGTAGACTCACAGCACTGCTTTCAATTTAGATTTTTTTAATACTTCCAAGGGCTACAGCTTCATTATAAATATTAAGTAAGCATAAAATATTACAATATATAAATAAAAGAGGTGCACTGATACATCGGTCTGATATCAGATTGGTACTGATATGAAGAAAATTGTCTATATCGGATATTGGCCGATCAGCGTCTGTGCTGTGCACAGCTGCAGCACAGTACAGAGCAGAGCGGAGAGCTGCCTGCAGCTGGTAAGTCAGAATGGGAGAGGGGAGGGAAGGGGCATGGGGGGGCAGACCAACAACCCTGCGGGGAGGGAGCGGGCAGGGCCAGGGGCTGCCCAACTGGGGCGAGGAGGGGCACGGGACAGAGGCACGGATCGTGGGGGGGGGGCAGCTCCCGCTGCTGCTTGCACTCCAGGGACCCCGTCTCCACCCCAGCACTGGGAAAAGCCAGGGCTGCGCTGGGACGGGGCACGGGGCTAGGAGTGGAGCTGTGGCAAAATTTGGGATGGCTGCAGCCTCCTTCCAGTGGAGCTGGAGCCCATTCTGAGCCCAGCCCCTGGTAGGAAAAGCCCCATGCAGCACCGGCTCTGGCTCCACCCTGCAGATGCAGCCTGCCTTGTGCCGCTGGGGGC
>NW_017729033.1:85088671-85092157 GCF_001723915.1 Gavialis gangeticus | reverse complement strand
TCCCCCCTCTCCTTCCGCCACACTGGACTTACCACCCTATGGCAGCTGTATCAACTATTGGATCAGTATCAGCCAATATATGCCTCCTTAAATATTGGCTGCTGGTATCAGCCCCCAAAATCTGTATTGGTGCCCCCATAATAAATAACTTTATAAATATTGTATTTCCTCCTACCCCTGCTCCAGCAGATTGTTCAGGGCAAAGATTGGGCTTATAAATCACCTGCGTACGCACTCGACCTAGCCTCCACCCCGCACCTCTCTCTTTCCTCTCTCTTCTTTCTCCTTTTTCCTCTTTCTCCCTGTCTTCCCTTCCCCCTCCCCCCCAGCTGGATACGGTCATCTTTGCTTATGAAGGACGAACAATAGTTTTCTACTGTTAGTGGTTTTATTTCCATGCCCTCTTCCCTCCCCACCCTGTTTTAAAGCTACCTTTTATATGGGAATATTTTATATCATGACTCAGTTTTGTTTTGGTGATCAGGAAAGCCTCTGGTGCCACAGAAATCATTGGCTAGTGAGGCAAAAATTTCTCATCTTTGGCTGCCACCATACCAGTAGCAGGCAACAGTGTAATCAGCAGGGATCTGGGTTTTCTGTTTCCCACAGGAAAACGGAGAAAAATGTGAATTTCCCCCTTTACCTGAGAAAACCATGGTTTTCTCATTTTAGTGAAGAAACACATTTTAAAAAACAGATTTTTTTTACTTTTACAAAGAGCTCTCTGCAGGCTGGCAGGGGCTGGGTGGGAGCAGAAGGAGGGCAGTCAGGCAGGGGGATCCATGTGCGTGTACATGGTTGCCAGGCACCCTGGAGAGCAGCTCCTGTAGGTAAGTTGGGGGGGTGGAATTGAGGTCCCCATAGGGAGGGAAGGAGGGAGGGAGTTGGGCTGGGGCTGCTGCTCAGCCCAGGTGGTGTGTGGGGCTTGGGGTTGGAATGCATGGCTGCAGGGCCCTGGTGGGGGGTGGGACAGAGCAATGGGCGGCTCATTCAGGGGGTGGGTAGGCCTGCTCCCCTGCTGCGCACACTCCCAGGGAGCACAGAGGGGGGCATGTGCCCCCCATATCTGTGCATGTGGCAGGGGTGGGGCTGCCTGTTGTAGGGTTGAGGTCTGCCCTGCTGCCTTCCTCTGCAGCTCAGCAGATGGGACCCAGCGTGGCAGGGCCGAGTGGGACCAGGCAGGGAAACTCCTTGCTGCTGCAAGCCCTGTGCCACCCTGGCAAGGCACCTCCTGCCCACTCGGCTGCAGCAAGGGACACAACTCCATACTGCTACCCCTGGGTGGGCAGGAGGCACTTTGCCAGGGCGGTGCAAGGCTTGCACTGGCAAAAACTTCCTCACCTGACCCCATTCTGTCCTGCCATGCCAGGTCCTGCCTGCTGGGCTGCGGAGGCTACAAGGGAGGGTAGTAGGGCAGGGAGCCCAAGCCCACATTGGGCAGCCTGCCCCCATCTGGGTGGCATGTGCCCCCCTGACTCTCAGGAGTGTGCACACCAGTGGGGAGCCAGACCCCGCACCCAAGCCCCCAGCAGGCAGCTTGTCCCCCCCCCATCCCCACAGGCTCCGCTCAGGGCATGCTGCCTGTGGCGGGAGCGAGCCAGGCTCTGCACTCCCCTGTGCCACAGCAGCTACTGCCTCCCATGGGCAGCAACTGGGGCTCAGGTGCTGCTGTGGGGGGTGGGGGCAGGAGGCTGCAGACTCAGGTCCCTGACCCCATAGCCCTGGCAGCTGGGGGTCCCTTCCGGCAGGGCTATGGGTGGGGAGCAAGGGGCACCAGCAGGGCAGGGGTTTGTGGCTTGGGAGTGAGGGGCCTGGACCTGCAACTTGGTGAAGTAAAGGGGGCATGGGGAGCTATGATTTTCCATGATTAAAAACAAAAATACCAAAATTTATAACTATTTAGAATTAATTTTATTATAGTGACTGAGGCAGTGGTAGGCTTCCAAAATGCTTGAAAATTGTAAATATATCAATAAAACATTGTGTTCAATTGGTATCTACATATATAATAGTGTTTCATTTTAATCACAGATTTTGAGGGTTTTATTAGAGAATTTGGGATTTTTTTTATCAGAGAAAACCAGGATCCCTGGTAATCAATACTATCCCTGTGCTTCCTGCTTCTGTTTGTTCCTGGTTTCCTCTCTGAGATGTGGCTACAGGGTCTCCCTTTTGTATATTACAACATAGCTGTGCGGAGACACTCTTCATTGTGCCCACCAGATCACTCAGCGTTCTGTCTGTGGTCTGTAAAAGTCAAGATCTTACTTGCTGTTCAGCATTCTTCTTAACAGGATTCAAGGTCTATCTGACATCAAAATTACGCCCTTTCCTGTTACTGTCAGTTTAGCTGTGGTGATTAACCTGTAGTGTGTTCGGTCAGGAGTGCTTCCTTTTGAGTAGTCTTGCAGAACTGGAGAATTTAGGGTTGCCACTTCTGGTGCCAAATATATAATGTAGAACATGATTGACTTAAGAGAGAGACCGTCTCTCCTGAACATTTTGGAAGTCTTGTCTTCACCTGTGCTGGAAAAATGCTTAAATCTTTTTGAGGGGGGTATTAAGAATTTTGATAGTCTAAAACACTGGTAGTTTAGAACAGGGGTTTTCAACCTTTTTTGAGCAGTGTACTCCCGGGAGAGAGGGAGGGGGGTAGTGGCGGCCAGTCGCAGAGCAGGGGTGGAGGTAGTGGCAGTCGCACGTGGGGCACGGTGTGGGGTGGTTGATGGCAGTGGTGCTGCTGCGTGCAAGCTTCCCCGTCTGCAGTTGGGCAGTGCCTGTGTGACCTGCAGAGGGGCGCCTGTGCCCCACCCCGGCCTTGCACCTGGGAGGCGGCAGTACAAGGTGGTGGGTGGCAGCGCTTCATCCGTGCCCACCCATGCATACCCCCTAGGGCAGGGGTCGGCAGCCCCTGGCATGCATGCTGAGCGTGGCACATGAGGCCATTTTGCTTGGCATGCTGCGGCCAGCCCTGGCTTCGGGTCACTGCTGCTGGTGTTGGTAGCAGCCCGAGATCCCAGCTGGCAGCAGCTCCCCAGAGCCGGGGCCGGCTGCAGCCAGGAGGCTCCGAACAGCTGTGCCGGGCTCCAGCATCAGCTCCGCACTGGCATGAGCAGGCACACCTCAGAGCGGGCGATGGGAGAGGGGCCTGAGGCAGCACAGCTCTGGTTTCTCCCCCGCTGTCCGCCCTGAGGTGCCCGTGCAGTTGCCGCCAGCACAGAGCTGATGCCGGAGCTGTGCAGCCCAGTGCAGATGTTTGCATTCTGCCCACTGCTTGTTGCCACTGCCCAGAGCCCGGGCTTACTACAAACAGCTGCCAGGAGCGGAGGAGAGACCAGGACTGTGCTGCCTCAGGCCCCTCCCCCACCGCCCGCTCAGAGGTGTGCCTGCATGCACCGGTGCGGAGCTGATGCTGGAGCCTGGTGCACCTGTTTGGAGCCTTCTGGCTGCAGCCGGCCCTGGCTCTGGGGAGCTGCTGCCAGCCAG
>NW_017729033.1:85068085-85088645 GCF_001723915.1 Gavialis gangeticus | reverse complement strand
GCTGCTGCCAGCTGGGATCTTGGGCTGCTTCCAGCAGGCAGCTGGGATGCTGCAAGCCCTGCTGGAAGCAGCCTGGGCTCCAGCAGCTACCCAGAGCCGGGGTAGCTGCTGGCAACCACAGAGCCCAGGCTGTAGGGTAGGGGCTTGGGCTGGGAGGCAAGGGGCAGTAGGGCTGGGGGGCAGGGGCTTTGGATGGGGGGCAAGGGGTAGTAGGGCTGTGGGGCAGGGGCTTTGGGTGGGAGGCAAGGGGCACAAGCAGGGCATCCTGCCATGTACCCCTTGCCCTCATTTTGTTTTTCTGGCATGCCGGCACTCTGGCACCTTCCAAGATAGGTATTGTGGTGTTTTTTGGCACTCCAGCCAAAAAATGTTGCCTACCTCTGCCCTAGGGCCTTCCCAAATACCCCCAGGGGTATGTCTGACCCTGGTTGACAATGCCTGGTCTAGAACACTGCACTACACTCCAGTTATACACATAATACCCTTTTCTTATGTACGCAACCAGACTACAAAACGGCTTACATCAGTTGAGGCCAAACTTTTTTGGCAGGCTTAAATGTCCCTTGCACAAATTAGCCCTGCATCCTATACAAGTGCCACTCTGATTGCCTTCTCTTGTCTGATTTGCTTCTCTGCTTTCTGCTCCCAGCCCTGTACTCCCTGCCAGTTTTGCTGCTTTACTTTGTTTTCCACCCTGTCTGCATCTTTGTCTCTTCTCATGTCTTCTGAGTGCCCCACACACAAGCTATCTATGTCTCTTGTGACCATCCCTGGCTTCCTGTGTGTCTAGATACAACTCGGTTAGTGTATAATTCCTAGCTGCAAAGTCCTACTCCAGAATTGCTTTCTCTGAAGACTTTGCTTTTTCAGGATTTGCTTGTTCTCCTACTGGCAATTAAAGGAAAGTGAAGCTATGCTGGATGATTCTGCAACAGAACAAGAACTTCTTCATAGATTAAGTCAGAGTTTGGGGTCAAAAGGGAGCAGTAGATTTGTCCTTAGATAATGCTAATCTGATTATCAAATTGGCAACCCTTGCATTTCAAGCAACTAATCTGATGAGAGGTTTGCTTTGTTGGCTTCCAGCATAATTGCTCTGGGCCTAGTCCTTAGCAGTTGCAGGTACCCAGTGTACTCAGTAAGAGTAGACTCCCTCAGCACCTTGCAGGTGTTATACATCCTTCTGATGTCGTTTAGCATTGGACAAGTTGACTGGAAAGACATTTATCTACTGAGGGAATAAGGAGGTTTTTAATAAACATCTTCCCTGAGTTCTGCATACTTGCCTGGCAGAATGAGGGTACTCAAGACTTCACTTCATGTTGCTGTTGCTTATGCCAGTGACAAACTGGTAAACAAGCTGTCAGTAGCTGCTGTCTAGCAAGTATAATACATTTTTGCCCACACGGTGAGTACATTGATTGCATTAGAAATCATTACTGTTGATTTTGCTGAAGGCATTTTGCATGGGGGAAGAAAAGCAAAATTAGAAGAAACAGGAACAGCCATGCTGCATGGTTACATATAGGGGTTAAATTCTATAAGGAATCAAAACCCATGCAGATGGAAGATGCAGACAGTTGTGTTTCTAGTGCTGTGGTTTGTGCATCTGTCCCAGGTAGAATACCATAAACAGAAGAGTAAAGAAAGAGCAAGCAAGAGAGTATAGCTGTCACAGTGCAGTGCTTTCATTGTGGTGTATGCTCTTGCATGATAGAATGCACTTCAAAAGAAAAGTCCTGCGTTTGTTGCTGGGAAAGTGCACGTTTTCCTTTATCAATCAATCCATTGTCCGCAAATATAACGTTGTGCCCAAGAATGGAACTACTGTGACTTTTGAGTAAGTTAAAACTACTGGGACAGAAAAGGAGAAGCATTTTTTATCTGATGTATTACATTTCCTTTTTTGTTTCTGTGTTGAAACAGACTGGAGAAGTAGTTTAGCTGCATTTTGACTAAACCACTTTAAAGAGGAACTTGTTTTGAATAATTTAATACAAGGTCTTTTCTTACAGTGCATTTATGTAATAGTTTTTGCTCTGTGACAAGTCCATTAAAATATGGTTTGTTTGTTTTTTTTAGTGAAGAGACACTTTAGATTACCTCCCTTTTTGTATACCTTTGAAGAAAATCCCAGTAGCAACCTCAAATTAATAGTCAGCTTCTTACTATGCATATCCAGTGATTCATTTTAACAGAAGATCTAGAGGAAGACAGCCAGCTGATATAATCATTGTTCAGTTTACAGAACACAAGTGGCAGCTTATACCAGCTGTCTGCTCTGAAGTTCCTTGCAAGCTTCAATGAATGTTACCCTCCTTCTGCCACTCTGTGTACAAGCCTTGAAATGTGGTAGGAAGAGGAAGGTAGGTGGGCCTGGGGAGCATCCCCAGTGCAAGTGCAGTTCAAAGAACGTGGGAGCAAGCTAGATCTTTGATATATTCTTAGAATCATAGCAAATTAGGGTTGGAAGGGACCTCAGGAGGCCATCTAGTCCAACCCCCTGCTCAAGGCAGGACCATCTCCAACTAGATCAGGTTTGTCCAACATACGGCCCACCAAGCCATTTTCTGAGGCCCGCGGTGCTGCAACAGGATACGCAAGTGAACACTGTTTACTTTAGTTCCCACCTCTTGTCCCTCCTCCAACCCGTCAGCAGCTTCCTAATGGCTGCTGAAGGGCTGGGGAAGGGACAAGGTTCCACATGCACCGAGTCAACTTGACATTGCCAATGCGGTGCATGTGGGAAGAAGAGTAGCCGTGTGCCGCTTGGGACAGGATGAGCCCAGCTGGAGCAGCAGGGGCTCGGCTGCACTTCTCCCTTACTTGCGCTGGTCAGTCCCAAGCGGCACACGGCTCCGCCACCACTTTTGCTGGCTGGTGCCGACCCAAGCAGGTGTGTCCCATCCGGAGAAGCACTCAGCTGAAGCTGGCTTCCCATGCGCTGCTGGGGACAGGAGGAGGCCGGCCAGGTCGCCACCGGCCAACATAAGTGGCGGCAGAGCCATGTGCCCCTCGGGATGGACCAGCACAGGTAGGGAGAAGGTGCAGCTGAGCTCCTGCTGCTCCAGCTGGGCTTATCCCGTCCCCAGCAGCACATGGCTCTGCTGCTGCTTCTGCTGGCCGGTGCAGACTTGGCTGGGTTCTTCCTGTCCCCAGCAGCACATGAGAAGCTGGTTTCAGCTGCGTACTGCTGGGGACGGGAGGAGCCTGGCCAGATCTGTACCGGCCAGCAGAAGCCGTGGCGGAGCCATGTGCTGCTTGGGACTGACGAGCGCAGGTAGGGAGAAAAATGCAGCTCGTTCCCTGCTGCTCCGGCTGGGCTCGTCCTGTCCCGAGGGGCACGTGACTCCGCTGCCACTTCTGCTGGTTGGTGCCGACCCGGCCGGGCTCTTCCTGTCCCCAGTAGCACATGGGAAGCCAGCTTCAGCTGCGTGCTGCTCTGGATGGGACAGATCCACCTGGGTCAGCACCAGCCAGCAGAAGTGGCGGTGGAGCCATGTGCTGCTTGGGACTGACCAGCGCAGGTAGGGGGAAAGTGCAGCTGAGCCCCTGCTGCTCCAGCTGGGCTCATTCGGAGGTTCATTTAATGTTTGTAAAATGCGTGGCAAGTCCCACATAGATGTACTGCATAAAAATTCAAAATATATTTTGACTTCTTTGGTTGGCACCTTGGGCTGAGATTTTCAAAGCTGAATCAAAAGGCCAACTTCCATTAAAATGAATGGGATTTACAGGGCTCCAGATCTTTTATAACAACTTTGTAACATGCCTGTCTACCCCTTTTTGCAAATCTCAGCCATAATTTGGAAGCTCAGCCAAAGAACATAAGAGCTTCTGAACATAAGAGCATAAAAAGTGTCATGCTTGGTCAGCCCCATGGTCCATCTAGCTAAGTATCCTGTCCCGAACAGTGGCAGAGGTGGATGCTATAGAGGGAGAGTTTTGAACTGGTTAGACCCATTTCATTGTCACTTCCTGCAACTTCATTGGTGTCAAAGGTCACGTGATATCACTTCCTGATGTGATGCCACTTCCTCTGAGGTCTTTGAATATGGCTTGCTGGCCCACTGGGTGATAAAAAATTCATGATCCGGCCCCACATTCAAAAAGGTTGGACACCCCTGAACTAGATCATCCCAGCCAAGGCTTTGTCTACACAGCTCTTAAAAACCTCCAAGGATAAAGATTCAACAACCTCTTTGGGTACCCTGTTCTAGTGCCTTACTGCCCTCCTAGTAAGAAACATTTTCCTTATATCTAACCTAAACTTCCCTTGCTGCACCTTGAGACCATTGCTCCTTGTTCTGTCATTTGCCACCACTGAGAACAGTCGAGCTCCATCCTCTTTGGAACCCCCCTTCAGGTAGTTGAAGGCTGCTATTAAATCCTCCCTCAGTCTTCTCTTCTCCAGACTAAAACTAAATAAGTCTAGTTCCTTGAGCCTCTCTGAAGTCAAGTGCTCCAGCCCTGTTTGTGTTGCTGTCTGGTGGACTCTCTCCAATTTGTCCACATCCTTTCTGTAGTGGAGGCCCAAAACTGGACACAGTACTCCAGATGTGGCCACACCAGTACTGAATAGAGAAGAAGAATCACTTCCCTCGATCTGCTGGCAGTGCTCCTACTAATGTGGCCCAGTATGCAATTAGCCTTCTTTGCAACAAGGGCACACTGTTTGCTCATATTCATCTTATTGTCCACTGTAATCTCCAGGTCCTTTTCTGCAGAGCTGCTGCTTAGCCAGTTGGTTCCCAGCTTGTACCAGTGTGTGGGATTGTTTCATCCTAAGTGCAGGACTTTGCATTTCTTCTCTCCTTATTGAACTAATGGGTGTGTCCAGATGAATTCAAACATGCAGGGGCACATGTTTCCCGTGGCACGAAAAGCAGTGGCACATATTGGTGCTGCTGGTTGTTGTCTAAGGGCACGCCCCTGCATACATGCTCTGCTGCGTGACAAAATGACTCAGGGTAGGGGAGGCTGGGGCCAGTACCTGTGCTGGCCCCTAGTAGCCTTACCTGGGGTTCTGGAGGCATCCTGGGGAAGAAACAGCACCAATCTGGCAGCTTGGAGCCTGGCTGGAAGCCAGTGTGGCTCTGGGTAGGCAGGTACCGTTTCTGGCGGCACATGCTGCTGCCATGTGTGCTGCACCACTTATTTGTCAGGTTTTGACACTGGGATCTCCTGGTGTCAAAAAAAAAATGTTAGCAGCTCAGTGAATGAGTGCATAAGTGCTGCATGTGATTTACAGTGCCTCAAACAGATCTGAGGTGCTGCAGACTATATACATGTGGTCGTCTGGATGCACGTGAGATTTCTTTTACCCCATTCCTCCAATTTGTCTGTCTCTGAATCCTATCCCTATCCTCCAGGATATCTACTACTCCCTTCTACTTGGTGTCATCTGCAGACTTGCTGAGGGCACACTCCATCCCATCTCCCAGGCTGTTAATGAAGATACTGAACAAAACCAGATCCAGGACAACTTTCTGTGGCTTAATTTAGCCAAATCTGGAGGGATTTTGAGTGAAACAGCAAAAGGCACCTTCTGTTCTTGGCACTCTCCCTGTCAGACTTTTTTACTTTATTTTAACATGTTTTCTAACATTATTCTTTGGTAAGGGCTGCACCATTTCTGCTGAAATCATCTTAGAGCAGAAACCAGGAATGGAAAACTTCAGCCAAATGGTGAATTGAAAAAGCAGCTAAAAGTAGGATATAAAAGGTTCAAGTCTTATGTTCAATAGGCTGCATTAACCCTGTGATAATTTTCTAAATTTAACGATGCCCAGGTTGTTGGAGTGGAGGAGAGCTGGGGAGAAAGTGGTCTGGGGAGCAGGCTGAGAGCAGCAGGTGGCTACTGTTCTGTTCCCTTCTCCTGGTGACTTTCCCAGTAGAAATGGGCCTGTATGTGGCCTTTGTTTGCAGAGCCGAATGAATCTCCCTTCCCGTGTTGCCTCTTAAACCTTTTCCTTAGTCCTCTACCAGCCTAGATGCTGAACTCCTCATTCCCCTTTCATCTAAAGCAAATAGGAATATTGCTAATGTTGTGCTGCTGGAAGTCACTGATACTGAAACCATATCATTCTGGCATCTCTGAAAATTGTGTGTGTTTTGCAGTTTCAGAATGGTTGCGGTTATTGCCGTTCTTGGGTGTGCTGGCACTGCTTGGCTACCTGGCTGTTCGCCCATTCCTTCCCAAGAAGAAACAACAGAAAGACAGCTTGATTAACCTCAAGATCCAGAAGGAAAATCCTAAAGTAGTGAACGAAATACACATTGAAGACTTGTGCCTCACAAAGGCAGCTTACTGCAGGTGTTGGCGTTCTAAAACGGTAAGATGCTTTACGGGACTGCCACAGAGCAATGAAATAAACCTGTTGTTATCATCAGTTCTGTCTTCTGTGAATTGGAGCATGTGCCTTCCACCTAGAGGATGGACACATTAATGTACAATTCTTTTCTACTCTGTCTGTATGTGCATAGCAACACTTACGTTCATGAAAGATGCAGCACAAGTCTGTTATGTGCACAGTACATAGAACTGCTATCCCTTTGAGGTGTGAAACAAAAGTATTTTTTTTTCTTCCCTGTAAATGTTTTGTTCTAAACCTAGAATAAACTATTCCAGCCAAGAAAAAATGGTTCTATTCAATTACAAAAATAAAGGTATCATTATATTCTGTTTTAGAATGAAAGTGAGACTTTTTCAACACTTTTTTCAGAGGGAAAACACTCCACTCACCTCAGAATAGCAGTACAAGTGACCTAAATCATCCTAACTTTGACCGCAGATGAAACATGGTTGAAGTTGGAGCAGTTTTACTGCACTTCATACTACAGGTTCATGCAGGCATAACAGGTAGCAGCTGCCATCTAGAGTATAGCTCTCCCCTTTTGAAACTGCTATAAGCATACCTTTGTACTTTAGGAGCAGCTGTTTTCAGACTTTGCTAAAGTTTAATTCCTTACTAGCAGCCTGCTCTTTGAGTGATCTGTCATTGCTAGGAAAGAAAAAGAGTAGAATTAAATAACTTTATGAAATTTTTCTTAATGAAATCATTTACTAACCAGGCTGTAGAATGAATACACTAATTCCTTGTGTATGCTTCTTTTCCAGTTCCCTGCTTGCGATGGCTCTCACAACAAGCACAACGAATTAACAGGAGATAATGTGGGTCCACTAATACTCAAGAAGAAAGAAGTATAGCAAACATCTTTAAATGATTAGAGCTGAAGTCTCTTTATACATGTGTACTTACAGGACACAATGTTTTGTGTATATGATAGCATTATTAGTGTAATGGTGGTTGTAGATTTCCTTTGGGTTTAAGCTGAATTAAGATGGGTTGCTAAACCAAAGGTCATTCTTTTGATACTTTGTATGTTCTGAAGAATTATGTCTAATATGTAAAACTGTAAAGTAAACATCCCTGTAAATAAGTCTTATTCCAGTAATGACCATACCAATCATCGTTTAATCTTTTTTAGTATGAACATACAATAAAATAGCCCTACTGCCTTTTCTAAGAGCTGGATGTCTAATTTTCTGTAGCTTTTGTAGCACTGAATTGCCATTTTGTGGTTTGCTTTTTAAAATGTATATATATTACGTGTTGTACTTTCTACCCTATTTAACTTGCAGCATAGGATCTAACTTAGTTGCGTTCACTTCAAGGGTGCTAAGTTAATTTTCCTGTGCCTGAAAGTCTGGATCAAAACGTATTCAGTGGATAGATATTCTCTCTCTTTACTCTCCTTGTGAATCACTGCACGGAATAATCAATATGACGTAACTGTGCAAAAGCAGAAGCAGTAGATTACGCCATTTGAACAAATGCTGCACTAGGCTGTCGCCAAGAGAGCATGCATCAGTATTCCAGACAGCAGGCAATTGCTAACCCCAGGCCAGCATTATAAACATACAGATCCTTGGGCAAGATCTGTATCCTGTTGACTGGATGGAGGGCAGCTGCCCACATCAGCTAACGTGCTTTAATTCTAAACTACTTCAAACTAAACTACTTCTTGAGTTAGCCTGCACCAATATATCTGTCTTCTATTTCAGGACTCCAGACTTGGAAAACTTCAGCAGTTGTTAAGTTCTCCATTTACACACCAAACCACAGGTCAGCAGCCTGCCTGTAGCACTCCAGGGAATCTGCTGCATGCTTCAGCCACAGCAGCAGAGGAGGCATCCCCAGTGTCTGAGTGCTGGCCATATTCAGTTTAGTTTTTCTGCTACAGCAGGAGAGGAATCACAAGGGTCCTACCGCCTTTCTTTTTTTTTCTCCTCCCAAACTATCCCCTTTGCAGCATCTGCTGGTTGCCAGGGGTGATGGGATGTGACCTGAGGCAGGTGCTGTATCACAAGCAGCAGCCTAAGATGGCAAAAGGTTGCCAGCCCCTTCTGTATACGGCAGTCTTGGTTCCAAAGTGAAGCTGCATCTAGTGGTTAAATGATAGTGCTAAGATTAAGAGAGGTAAGCTTTATGGCTGTGTGAAAGAGCACCATTTCATTTCAACTTCTGTTTCGCCATTTCGAAGGGACAGTGTTTTGTTTTAAAGCACTGTTCCATTTAATTTTGTCAAAACTGTTTCACTGTTTTGACACGTTTTGATGGTTTGCCTATAGGCTATAATGGAGAATCATGAAAATGCCTATAACTTGGTTATTTGTTGCTCGATTCAGATGATAATTGCAGGGATGAAGCCTGCCATATTTCAAGATGGATGCAGGGGTTTCTGGGAAACTAAACCTCAAACTGCTCAAAGCAAAACTCGTATCATTTGCCAGCAGCAGCAGTCTGCTGGCATTCTGTGCACAGATTTGGGGGCCCATGCCTTCCCAGGAGGGCTGCGGGGCTTTGCTGGACTCTTCCTGGGGGGCCACAGGCCCCTGGATCTGCGTGTGGGATGACAGCAGGCTGCCGCTGCCAGCTGGGGTCAGCACCAGCACCCAAGTCTGCCCGGCCCAGCCTGCATTGAGCACTGGGAAGAACCCAGAGCTGGTGCTGGTCCCAGCCAGCAGCAGCAGCCTGCTGTTATGCCATGTGCAGATCTGGGGCCCTGTGCCCCCTGGGAGGGCTGCGTGGCTGTGCCAGACTCCTCCTGGGGGGTACGGGCCCCTGGATCTGTGCGTAGGATGACAGCATGCTGCCACTGCTGGCTAGGACCAGTGCTGAAGCCAAGCAAGCCTGACTTTGGAACTCAAAACTTTTGAAATCTTTCGAGTGTCCTTGTTTTGTTTCAAAGCTGTTTCAAAGCCTTTAGTTTTGATTTTGCTGTTTCAAGCTCAAAACATACTGAAACAGCTTTTAAATTAAACACCCAGTGAAATTTCACACGACCCTAGTAAGTTTTATTCTTTGCCCTGTTTAGTACCTGCAGGGGTCTGCCCCCCCCTTGCCAGTGACTTTTCAATCCTACTTTGCCTCCTGTCACTTGCCTGCCAGTGAGAGTATTGTTTGTTGTCAACACCCACGTAAGTTTTGGGCACTTGTCAATGTCTCGGCTGTCGCAGCCTTGCACCCCCGGCTTTCCACTCTGGCTGTGCCATTTGTTAATACTAGTGGATGCCTACAGTTGCACCTTGAATAGGCCTGGGCCTATTCAAGGTCTCAGCCTCTGGGGTTGGCCCAGAGGGGAAGCACCTGTCTGTTGCTGTCTCTTCCCCTTGCAGTCACAGTCTGGTAGATACAACAAAAACATAAACATCAGTCTAGCAGCTGTGAAAGAAGATTCTCCCAAGCTTGAGTTAATACTTCCCTGCAAGCTGGAAGTTCCCCTTGACCTCTTCTTCACAGCTCGGGGACTGTTTGGGCACCAGTAAACCCACCTCCTACAGCAGGGGCGGGCAATTATTTCAGGTGGAGGACTGCTTACTGAGTTTTGGCAAGCTGTTGACGGCAGCATGAGTAGCCTGTCCCTTGACAGGTGCCCTGACCCCAGTTGCCATCTTGTGACAAAGTCCCGCCTCCTAACCCCTGATCTTTGCCACCAGAAGTCCCTCCCCTTGCCCAGCAAGTACTCCTTTCAGCACGGGGTTTTGCCATCTCAGAATCAGAAAAATACCAAATTATATTCTAAGCAGCAAACATCTAAAACTTTCCTAAATTTGATTTCAAAAAATTTTTTGTCCTTATTTATATGCATTTGTGTAGTGTACATAGAGGTGATTGTATATATTAGCTTAAAATGAAGTCTTCCTCTTGTATGTTGTGGGGGGGGTGTCTGTGGGGTGTGGCTATGTGGGTGGGTATGGGGTTTGAGAGGAGCTGTGTGTGGGGGAAGGGTGGCTGGGGTGTGGGGGTCTGCATGTATGGCAATGTGAGGAGGGGTGTGGGTATGGGACACCCCCCACCCCCAATACTGGTGCAGGCCTTTGCTCCCACAGTCTGGCAATGTTGCTGGGAGCCACATGATGCTAGAGCAGAGCAAGGGCAGGAAGACAGAGAAAGGGCTGGGGGTGGGGCGAGGCTGGGCTGCTGCGTCCTGCTAATGGCTCCCCCTGGGTCCTACTGCCCCTGGCTTCTGTCATCTTTGACAGGCAGCCAGGAGCAGATAAATACTTTCTAAAAATTTGAGGGGCCCCAAATGGCCTGGCAGGCCGGATGTAGAATGGCTTGGCAGGCCAGAGTCAGACTGGCCTTTTCCGGCTCAGGGACTGGGCTTATATTCTTTAGCCCAGCTCCCTTCCAGTCACCTGATTGACTCTTTTGTCCCTCTTTCCCTAGTGCCAGGTGCAGTTAATTGCCTCAGCTTCCTGATCTCTGACCTTTTACCTCTTCAAGCCCTCCTAGTAACAGGGGCAGGAGTTCCCTGTTACACCTTGTCACCAACTCACAGCAGCACCTTGATAAGTCACAAGCCTTTTTATGCTTCTGTTTTATATGTCAAATATAACTGTTGCCAAACCAGGAGGACTGCTAGGTTTTACTTAATGCTTATAAAATGTTTTGTGCTTCAGTCAAAGGCAAGATAAGTGGTTCAAAGCCTAAAGAGAATCTAAAATAAATGATGCTATTGGCTTGTGTCATAGCATGAAGGTTATACTTTTAGCTAGTCCTTTTATGCATTAGGAGAGCTTTTCACCAGTATTGACACTAATTTGGCCAAACCAGTGTTAATACTAGTGGATGCCTACAGTTGGCAGCAGGCAAAGCTGTCCCGTAGCACCCTCAACACAGTCCTGACGATGTATTTATTTGGCTCCGTGATTAACATTAATTTAGGCCCTGTCTAAATTAGGGATAACAGCTTATGCAGTTCCAGGCTGTCAGTTTAAGGCAGTTATTCACAACCTTTTTAGGCTCAGGGCACCCCTCTTTAGACTCAAGGTACCCCTTGAAAAATGTCAATTCTTAGCTCTTACTCATTTTTTGACTATGGAAAAATAATACAAAATGTTTCTATTGCAAGGAACTCGGAAGGACCACAACAGGTCAGAATTTTTTTAACAATGGATTCTTATGTAAAATCACTCGGTTTATCTTGTGCATATTTACACACCTAACAGTGATAATATTGTATGGCATCCCATGACACCCCTGAGAACATCTCAAAGCACCCGAGGGTGCCATAGCACCCCTGTTTAGAAGCAGTGGTTTAAGGTATTGAGAGGTCTTATTTGCAGTAGAATTTCTGGCATTTTCAAGCATAGCTATAAACATGTCAGGACCTTATGCTTGGTCTAGGAAAGGAAGTGATGGAACTAGAGCATAACCTACAACATTTTAATATTGATCTACAGTGTTATCTATGAAACAAGGCTAAATAATGTAGAAATACTCAGAACACTTTAGTGAAGCAGAGGAACTCTTAAGATGTATTACAGTCTACTCATAATTAAAAGCTGAGGATTATTCTATTACAAGTGACAAAGAATGAAATTGAGCTGAATTTGTATTGCAGTATTGGTTGTCTTTTAAAAGCTATGCTGTGAGTTACTTGGCTTAACTGAGGAAAGGCTGGGTAAGATACAGACCTGTGTTGACTTAGAGAAAATGCTATCTAAACCATGTTATTCAAAGAGGCTATTAAGATAAGCAAGTTGTGTGTACTTCCACCTTTTTATTTATTAATTCAAAATATTTTTGCAGTCATGTATTTTTCCTCATTAATTTAGGAAGATTTTTATACATCAACCCTGTTTGTACTTCCTTTATTTTGTTCCTACAACCCTTGTTACAGAGCAGATCGTATGCCACAGTCTGTTCTTTTTTAGATGAGCCCTTTGGAAAGGGAACAGCAGCAACACAGCACTGTCATCTGTTGCCACCACACTTTAATACAATTTGAATAGTTAAGAATTTTTTTTTTGCAGTTCGAGGTTTCTGCAAATTTTTCAAAAGAGTTACAGGAAGAGCCACATGTTCAGGGCTTTTCCTTTTGGGCATTTTTTAAAACTACTGAAAAAGAATCTGCCAACCTTGTTGTTTGCCATCTCTGAGTATTGCCCTGTTCACTGTATGCATGCAGTCTTGTTTCTGTTAAGTTTCCTTTCCTGGGTATTTCTGGAAATACCATTTTAGTTCCAAAAGTTGAAGCTCAGGTGAGAGATTACAAATTCACCTCTCTTTCACTCTTGCATTTCAAAACCCATGAAATTAAAAATGATCTATGTGGGCCAGATGCAAATCATTTCATTGGGTTTGGGGAAGCATCTTAATGCATCAAAATTGTACTTGATAGCATGTATTTCTCTGCTCTTTTAGCTAGAACAAGCCATTTCATATGCTGTAGATGCATATCAACCCCTACAGCTGTAAGCCTAAAACAATGAGAAGAGCTCAACAGTACTTGCATAGTCACTCATTTAGCAGTTGTTTTGGCTTATCACCATCTGGAAATTGAAATCTAGTGCATCAATGCAATATTAGGGCAAAAAGCAGCAAACATGTTGCCTACGGTGAAGTCAACCACAGTAGCTGTCATATCTTTGTGCTTCTGGATCTCTGCAACTCCTACTCTGTCCTTTTTATTCAGAGAGATAAGACTTTGCTAGCATTCCCATACTATGCACCTCTGGTCTAACTAGTTCTTGTGATAAGCTAGTAATGAATTCTTCAGCTGCAGCCAACATGCATCAAAAGGTGCCTAGTCAAAATAGCGCCCGGACACACTGAAGTTGGAGGAAAAAAACAAGACTCCATGATTCCTTTAATACGATGGGTTTGTGCATGATCTCCCCCTGCCTGCTCCCCCATCCCAATTCATGAGACTGAGACTGTCATGAATAACTAGCTACTAAAATTACTAGTCTCAAATCATCTATTAATTTAGAAAAATCCTGCTCACAACAGGTATACTAAGACTGCCCCAGTTCTTACAAAAGGAGACTGATCTTACATCACTGGGGTCAATGGCAGTTTTATGCCAGTTATTTAAATGAGGCAGGATCAGCATCAAAAAGTTAATAATACATCTGAGACCTTATTGCATAACATCATATTTACGCCATCATAGCAATATTCCAACAGCTGAAGGCTATTCAAGTGTTTAGTTCTGACCACTTTTTCTGTCAATATTTGAAAGTTGCCTCTAATTTCTATCGCGCACAATAACCTTATAGATGGAAAACTACAGCATAAATAACTCCTTTGCTGTATTAAAACAAAACCAGTTTATGTACATAAGAAATAGAAAAAAATGCTTTCAAATATAAGCCTTAATTTAATGGTACATTGGTTAATTCACCTAGCATCTTGGAATCTTTAAGTATCAATACAAAACTATACATTTTTCTTCACTGAAAAAACAATATTGATGAAGTGTAAAGTTTTTAGCTGAAGCATAGGTTACAAACTGATCTCTCTCAAAAATCTACAGCCTCCAAAATCCAGTAGTTGGGCAAGAAAAGTCAGTATGTTTGTAACTACTGAGCCTTGTAAATTCAGGCAGCTCATGTGGCTGAGCACTGTTTCCATTTTCTGTTGTGTTGCCCTGAACAAACACTGCACTAAAGACTCAAGATCACACAGAGCTGTCAAACATTTCCGTTTCAGAAGTTCTTTGATAAGGCTTCTAGAATTTCACCAGCATATATTGCCTACTTTCTCATACAATGTTTGATTCAGTTTGCATCATAAAATACAATGCAAAGGAGTTTTGCTATTTCAAATCCCTCATTCATTATGTTTATGGGGACTTTAAGCTGGTTTGGTGTGTCCATAAAGGTTTAGTTTGCGTAAGTCAGAATACATTATTCATGAATGACAGGGCTACAGGTGAGTTATAAAAAGAGCTACATCAATACCAATCAAACCTTTATGCAACATTACAGCATTACAAACTCCATAAATGCCATATACTTTAGAAAAACTTGAGAGAATTTTAAGAATAATTGCTAATACACCTAACTGCATTCTAGAGCCCATTGGATTCTGCTTAGTACATTGCTGGTTGAAGGCCTGAGGTACTAAGATTATGATTAGTATGGCTACTGCTGGGCAGAACTCAGAAGAAAAGGAAAAGAATAGCTAATACAATCAACAACTGTTTAATAATCTAAAATAGCCTAAAGTATTTCACAATAGAATATAGCTATTGTCCTGTCAAAATATTAAGGGTGTGCAAAGCTTTGGTCGCCAGGTCAATTCGGAGAAAATTCAGCCTGATTTGGAGGCCGAATGACCAAATCCGAATCGAATCAGGAGGAAAAAGAACCTTCCAAATCGGTTCGGAAAAGATTCAGAGATTTGGAAGGCAGTCCTTCAGGGGAACAGAAGCTGCGAAGAGGGAGGGGGGGAAAAGACTGACATCTGTAGCTGGCCAGTGACTGTGATTGTTCCCCGAGTCCCCTTCCAATCAGTGCTCTGAGGGAGGGATGTAGAAACAGCACATAAGCCTCTGTCTGCAGCCTTTTGTCCCTTTTGTGAGCTGTTTCTGCTTGAGCAACAGCATCTGAAAGGTACCGGACTGGTTTGGGTTCCTAGTAAGTCTCCTGCTAGTTTCTGTTCTTGGAAAGGATTGGATATAGCTTACTACTCCAGCCTAGAATCCCTCTACTTATCCCTACCCAATGCATTTCTTTCAATTTATTCTTCCCCCAAAAACCTATTCGTTCTTGTTTTCCCCCCATCCTGCTTTTTAAAAAGAAAGCTGTGTTTTCTCTGGCAGTGTGATCCATCACTGTGCAGGAAAGCACATCTATTACACACACTCACACACATACACAGAGAAGAAGAGATATTAATATTATTAATTACATGGAGTAAACACAGCAGAAGTCAAAAACATACAGTAATCAGAGAAGAGATACTAGTATTAATTACACACACATACAATAAACTAAACACACCATGAAAGAAGTCAGACACGTACATACTATAATCAGAGAAGAACAGATATTACTAGTTACACACACAGAGAGAAGATGTATTACAGCGGCACACACACACAGACACATTTTCCAGCACAGGAAAGATTAATATGAAGCGTGCTGGAAAGGCAGGTGCCAGGTCTTTTGGCAGGGGGGGAGAGGGGCTAGAGGGAGTAGGAGGAGAGCTAGAGCTGCAAGTTCCGTCCCCCTGCCAAACATAGACACATCCTCTTTCCTGGCAGCCATGAGTCTTCTGTTGCCAGTGGGAGGAAGAAGGCGGGAGCTGTACTTGTCCCTGCACCTGCACCACCTCCCGCAACACAAGAAAGCCACCAGCAGCAGAATGACAGAGTCTTCTCCACCCCACTCATCTCCCAGTGTAACCCAAGCGCCCTAGCAAAAGAAATTCTGGGGACCGAGGGGGAATCTGAGTTTGTGCTCCACACCCCTCAAAGTTTCCCTAGAGCCAGGTCTCCTTCTCTGGAAAGCACCTCGGAGGAGGTTGAGGTTGTGGAGGCAAGTGGCTCAGCTGAGGCAGCTCCTCCTGCTGTTTGCCTCAGCCTGCGGAGGAGGGGGATAAGGCAGGATCCCCAGCCTCAACCCAGAAGCAGTGGGGCAGGGGTACTGTAGTGTGGGATCATTTTGAGGTGGCATATGATTCCAAGTATGCTATCTGCCAGCATTGCTGAAGGTAGATCAGCCAGGGCAAGGAGGTGAAACACCACCATGAGGGATGGTGCTGCATCTCAGGAGGTGGCATGCCCTTGGCCTTGTTCCTCCGGAGCCTGACACCAGTGGGAGTGTGCCCAAAGGGAAGTTTCCCTCTTGCTCCAAAGCCCCCATCCCCACAAAGCAGAGGCAGGTCACCCTGGACCAGTGGTAGAAAGCCGCAGACAAAGGGGGGGCACATTGCAAGGGCAAGCAAGGTCACCCAGAGCATTGGGGAGATGTTAGCTCTGGATGGCCAGCCTTACTCCTCAGTTGAGCGGCCAGGGCTTTGGCAGCTCATGGCACTCGTGGCCCCGTCCTACCAAGCACCCGCACACACAATCTTTAGCAGGATGGTGGTGCCCTTCCTGTATGATGCATGCAGGGTGTACTTGAGGGAGAAGCTGCACAAGGCAGGGCCACAGGTAGCCTTGCACTTCACCTCCAACGTCTGGAGCAGCTGGGAGATCACGCCCACCTCTCCCTCACAGGGCACTGGTGTGATCAGTCAGGCCATTGGTGGACTCTCCTTCAAGCCAAGGTGATGGATGAGTCCCACACAACAAGGGAGATCATGGTGGCCATCATGAATGACATGTGCCCCTGACAGCTGATAGAGGTGCTTGTGAATGGTCAGGGAGGCAGAAGGGCAGAAGCAAGGGAACGTGGAAGAGAGGGATTCACTTTCCCATGCCAGCACTCCCAGCACCAGCACCAGCCAGTCTCCTCCATGCCAGCCGCTGCCAATGTGGGCCAAGGGCATGGCTTCAATGTTGGGGTCCAGACACACCAGACCCCAGCCTCACACAGGTAGCGCCAAGGCTTTGGTGGCTACCTACCTCACTGAGGATTTGGAGCCGCTGGACTGTGATCCCTTGGCCTACTGGGCAACTCACAGCCAGATGTGGTAGGATCTGGCCACGGTTGTCCAGGAACACCTGTCCTGTCCACCAACCAGTGTTCTGATTGAGAGGGTATTTAGCATTGCTGGGGATGTAAATTCCTTTTGAGGATCAGGACATAGACTGGAGAGAGTGGGTTTTTTTGTGAGAAATGTGCCCCCCACAGGTAGTTGGGTATTCTTGTCTGTAATAGATTCTGGTGCAGTTTGTGGGGGTACTGGAGATATGTTGGCAGGTTTTGCATTTCTTGTCATGGCACGGTCTGGATCCATTCACTGCGTTTTGGGCTGTAGGAAGTTTGCTTTCTGGTGATGAGGTTAGCGAGGTTTAGTGCTTGTTTGAATTTACAAACCACTTTTCACAGGTGAGCCTATGAACTTCACTTCACCAACCTCCTAGATACAGAAACTCATGGACTCAATATACACATTGGATTTATGACACTACAACCTGCCTGGCATACTCCCCAGGTAGCAGCAGGTACCTCTCCACTTTTACCTGCTACATCCCTCTTCCCACCTACCCCAACCTGTCTCTCTCCCCCTGACTCCTTCATTTCCATTTTCACTGATTGGCTTTCTTGCCTGCATTGCATGCCAGCCTCCGGCTTTTTTTACTATTCCTTCCATCCAGGAAGAGTACACACATCAACTGCAGGTGCTTCCTCAGCCTGAGAAGGGAGACCTGGGTGGGACTGCCAGTGGCATGGCAGCCCCAGGAAATTCCAGGATAGTCAACTTCCCTGGTGAAAGGAGGAGCAGAAGGCACCTGATAACTTCCAGCTGCTGCAGTCCTGGCTGGGGAAAGCCCAGACCTGTAGGTTCTGTGTCTTCCACATCTGCCAAATCCAAATCCGAATTGAATACTTCCCTATTCACACAGGCCTAAAAAATATAATCATTATGATCTAAGACACCATACAGTTACATAGCGAGAAACAAGTGCTGTGTTTCCCAGTGGAAGGCAGAGAATCTTCACTAATGACATGTTTTTAATAACCTTAATGTTTTAGAGCTACATAGCCATGAGACTTCAAACCTGTCTGTCCAGGATTTATCATAGTCATCAGAGGTCAGTTTAGTTTCAGTGAGAAATTTCCATATTCAACTTGCACTGGGAAGGGGGAAAAAACCAATTATTAGTTTGCTATCCCAGACTAAATGTAGTTGATTGGGTATTCATAATGCTGACAAAAGGGTTCCAGAAGAGAGAAAATGAAAACGTAGTGAAGTGGTTCAAAGGTGCATGATAAATGCAAGTTATAGGATGGCTATGAAGTTTGCTATATACACACAAGCGCACATAAGAAGGTGATGGCTTACCGAGGCTTACGTAACGATTCCATAGCTAAGGCTGTGTCAAGACTGCACTTACAACTGAAGGGTAAATATTTTTATTTCGCACTAATTAGAAGTGAATTAACATTTTAAACTCAGCATAACTTATCTCAATAAGACCTATTTAACTTGCTACATAACTTACCCCATTATCCAGGTTTCACTCCTTTTACCAACTTCTAAAATGTTCAACCTTAACTCTGACCACCAACTTACATGACTATAAAATTACAAGCTATATATCCTTGTTTTATCAATTATATATCTACAAACTTTGGTAACAACTTCCAAGTGTGATAAATATTTATTTCAATTTTTTCAGTTTTAAAATAATTCATTCCTTTCATTAATGTTCACAGTATACAAATATAACCATCAGCTAAAATCTACAGCATGTACACTACCTAATGCAGCACAGTAACAATTCATCATTCCAAGTCAGAAAGCTTCTGTTTCTAATCACTCAGCATGGTCTGAGTCTTACACAGCGTTTGGAGGTGAAGAGGAGAGTGTGTGTTGTGTGGTAACTTGGGGAAGATGAAGTAACAGCTGTATGAAACTTAGGTGAAAAATATTGTATGATTTTTAATAAACCTGTTGTGGTTTGTTCAGAAGGGGGGACATAAGAGTGCACATGTAATAGTGTGCAAAAACTATGATTTTGTCTCTTTCTTTTAAAGAAAAATGTATTTCTTCCCCTTTTAACTTTAACGTTAAAAGGTCTGAAACAGGAAAAATAATTATTAAAACCCTACAAGAGTTAAGGGAAAGAAAAAGGGTATTTTACATACTATAAAGGAACAATGCAGTATTGGTTGTATGAAGTTCAGCAAGCAGCTGAATACCTGCATAGAGTTCAGAGAGAAGTGTCCTCTTCCCTCATTTTAAAAAAAAGTACTCTTCCTGAAGGATGCTGTATTGGCACCATACCTTACGCTGGAGTAGAGAAACAGCTTCTCAGAGAGCCAATTCCTTTGTCACTTAATGGTTTTACTGAAAAAGGTATATTGACAGTAGAGCAAATTTTCCCATTGCAGCAGGCCATACCGTGCCCTAATGGAGAGCGTAAGCTGGTGGCAAGTCCTGAGGCAGGAATGGATTCTGACTTTGATTTTGTGAAAACTGGTTGTACTGTTAAGAAATTTGCTTCTAATTTTAGAGGTGGTGGTGGTGGGAACATACAAACTGCAAAAGGCTGTCCTGGAAATTGAATCTGTTCAGGAAAGATTTGTTACAGCAGTGATATATCAAGCTGTTACATTAAGGAAAATGAAGAAAAACATGTTTTAGCCTTTTGCTCCCCCGGTGAGATGTTTCTGAAAAAGAATTAAGATGTACAGTTCTAGTGATTATGGTTTCCCATCCAGATAAAACCTGTATTTCAAAAAGAAGCATATCACGCCCATGCTGATGATTCTTCATAGGTATGTGCCTCACTTTTTAAAAAAATAAAAAAGTGGTAAGAATAGATACTGTTGTCTCCAGGTACATCCACTCAGAACTTTAACTTTCTCCAGAATAGTTTTGGTTCAGCAAACGCCATCTTCCATCCCAGATCATCAGCCAATAATATGCCAGCACTTTATTTTTAGCGATACTCACTTAAAATTCTAATTGCTTATCTTCTGTATCAAGCACAGGAGAAAAATACACACTGCTTGAATCTGACAGGCCATTTTCAACCTTTTTTAGTAGGTGTACCCCTGGAGGCTGGACATGGAGCTGGAGGGGAGGTGGTGTGCAGTCGGACATGGAGCCCAGGGGGCGGGTCCTGACACGCAGCTGGACATGGAGCCTGGGGCAGGGGGAGGGGGCAGCGTGTGGCTGAAGTGGTGGGAAGCGGCAGCAACCACTGCATACGAGCTTCCCCCACCCCTCTGTGTGGCTCACAGAGGGGCACCACTGCCATCGCCATCCCCTCCCTTGCCCCCACCTGCACATACCCCTTACGGCCCTCCCAAGTACCCCTGGGGGTATGCATACCCCCAGTTGACAACTCCTGATTTACACTACTGTCCACTTGATTAGCAATCACTTATTAAACTGGTCCATATGTCATTTTTCCGAGGAAGGCAAGGACAGTTAAGATACTGACTCTCCATTTTAAATAAACAGTATTTTACCTTGATAGATTATAAAAGAGTAGATGTAAAAAGTACCATTTACAGACCATAATTTCTAAGCCTGTCAAGTACAAGCCCTGAGCAGGTCACCATGGGATACCCAGCTGGGCTACCTCTCATGGACTGAGGAAAAAAATGTCAGTAGGCACTCTGGCAGCAACAGGAGCT
>NW_017729033.1:85065555-85068074 GCF_001723915.1 Gavialis gangeticus | reverse complement strand
AATGACTCAGCATTTTTGCTTTACATTTTGAAATGCACTGTCTTAGGGATATGTAATGGGTTTTGAGGGGGGATGTTCAGAGAGTCAAATATGCCCAGCAGAAGCCACCCTACCTTTAAGAAACTTTGTCCATCCCCAAGACCAGATAACACCAGACAATCAACACTACACCTGCACCCACCCCTCTAACACTCCAAAAACACCTGCTACTTCTGGCTCTGATTCCTTGCAGCTACAAAGGTGTGTATACCATTTCGGCAGATCATAAAAGGCAGATTTGAAGATCCAGGGAGGAAAAGGTAGAAAAATTACCACTTCTCAGGGCTCACACCTACACCCTCCCATTAACAGTTAATTAATTACTCCTCTATCCCCTCAGTTATCCTCAGGCCATCCTATGTTAATGGCAGTTCTATGTTTAGTTCGTTTTTTCTCATAAGGTTCCATCAACAGTTTAAAATATTTTATAAAAGTACCAGGCATGCTGGTCAAGCAGGACCTGTAACTGACTGGTAAACTACTTTAGTTTCTTCACAAATTATACAAATGCTGCTTTTCCTAAAGAGCAGCAGCAGCAGCCCTTGTGAGACCACTATACCATACCATTCCATACATTCCTACTATGGCCCAGGAGCTTCTATGTCTTCCTTTCCTGCATCATCGTCCTCCTCTTCCCCACTCTTTGTTTGAGCCTTCTGCAGAAGTTTGGGCCCCGCCAGGCCAATACCTAGGGCTCCAGTGGGAGCTGTGATCAGGATTGCGAGGAATGCTATTGTCAGCACATCCATGCCATATTTTTCCAGCTGTTCATCCTGCTGTGCCCTTGCAGTATCTAGAGCAAGAGAACCTATTGCAGCCTGTAGAGAAAGAAAAGTACCATTCCATGTCATTCCTGTTATGACCATCTGCATGTGAAGACACACTCTTGCAGTCCTGGATCGTTTTCTCTTTCTTTACTTTTAACATACCCAGCCACTTAGGTTCTACCACTACATATAGGATGGATGGTTATATCATGCTTGTCTAAGGACAGCCACAGTTTCTGCTTCACTGAAAGTTGCTTCAACCAAGAGGGATTCTATAGAAACTGTTGCTGGGCAGCTATATTAGCCCATTTCTGGTGCGATTAAAGAGATGGGTCTACATTTTTAAATCACCTAGTGACTTTTGGATGCTATAGTAACTAGGTGCTCAACTCCACACTCCACTTCTTATTTGCAAAAACCATCAAGAACTTGCCCTTTGAGGTAGTCAATCAGTTGGGACTTTTAAAAACTCAGACAATTAATCTGACAATCCTAGAGGAACAAAATGAGCTCATCTCATCTCTGGGCATCACATACTCCATAGACGAAGGTCCGCCAAAGCAGGGATTGGCAATTTAAGGCTGCAGCATGAACCTAGCCCGTGAAGCCATTATATCCAGCTGCAGAGACAGAGGGCTTCTGCATCATTTTTGTGGCAGGGGGCTTCTGTGAGGCCTTTTTCCAGGTGGTGGTCACTGCAGCTGTGGTGCCAACTGGGCTGCAAGTAACTCAAGCTTGAAGCTAACACCTGTTAAAGCAGCCCCTTGCTCTTGCCAATGCCTCCTCTAAAGAGGCAGCTGTGCCCTGGAAGCTTCACTCAAGAGGAGCTGTCAGCCAAGGCAGTTTGGCTGACAGTCAACTGTTTCCCTGGTACACTGTCAAAAAGTGGATTTTAAATTGGGTGCAGCTCCTGTGCACGTCATCTCAGCAGATGTAGCTTATTTTACAACAGTTTAGCACAAAATAATTAACCTCATTATTTAAGATGTGCCTTACATGTGAATGGAAAATACAGCCTGAGGCTTTTTGTAATCCAAAATTATAATTGTCAAATACAGTTTTTACAGTTTTGTGCTCTTTAGTCTGGGGTCTCCTCTGGAAAATGGTTCACTACACTACCTCGGTAGTGTTGAGAGATGGTCACACTTTTCTCATGACATTCAAGCCCTTTGGAAAGCGAAGGAGAAGCGCAGGTTCCCTTGTTTGATAACTTGCTCACTGGCTGCCTAGAAAGCTACAGCCAGGTCCAAGTTCAGGCCTAAATACATATTTTGCATAGCTCTCCTGTTACTCCTAGGCAGTCACTACCCACTTGCACTTTTAAGGGGCAGATGAAAGAGGGCTAAGATTGCCAAAGCAGCTCTGAGAGGAATTCAGGGCTGACTCCTGAGCTATCTGCATGTCTCTTTTTTGAGGTAGGAAAACAGCAGAATGAAAGACTGAAAGAAACCTAATGGATCAAGGAGACAATTGTTTCAAGCAAGCCTACAGATCAGCCAGTCACCTAGCTTCATCTGCTCCCTTTCTTGACTTGTTTGAGATGCATCTGTGGATACATGACAAGGTACGGCTGGCCTTCCTGACTGCGTCCCCAACACTGCCAGCCCATGTTCATCTTGACATTGATGATGACTCCAAGATCCTTTTCTACCTCTGCACTGATGAGGAGGGAGTTCCCCAGCCTCTAGGTATAGTGCTGGTTCTTCCTCCCCA
>NW_017729033.1:85061123-85064865 GCF_001723915.1 Gavialis gangeticus | reverse complement strand
GACCCTAGGCCTGGGTGCGCCTCCCCTGGGGCCTACGGGGATCCGAGTAGAAGGGGTGACCCGGTTCCTAGTCAGGAAAATGGAGGCAAAGTCCATTTCTTAAATTCTCTTTCAGTTCTTTATATAAAGATTTCTTTCAATTCAGTATTTTACTTTTCTAGTTATTAATTTCTATTTGCAAAATGAGCAGTTCATCAGAGACCCATGTTCAAGAGCAATGACACGAGTTGTCCCTTTTCCAGTAAAGCCCTCCATTCACTTCAAGCTGGGTATACATGTATATCACAGAGGAAAAGAAGCTCTATGAGAGCACATGAAATCTGCCAGAGAAAATAAAATAAAGTGGTGGTATTTTAGGAGTACTCACACTGAGATTAAAAAAATAAGAGAATATTTGTATATGCAAGTAATTTTGATTAAACTGCTGTCCTTAGGAGGCTCTGATAAGGTTTCAACATGTTGTGGGCAGCAGCAATGTTCATGGCTATTATGCCCATTAGTCTGAAGCACTAGAACTGTACTGGTTTCAACAACAACAAAAAAGAAAACATACAAACTCAGAATTTACCATTACAAAGAACTACACAGAACAAATAATGGGCCTGACCCTCCTCCCACTTACACCTGTGCAAATCAGGGGAAACTCTGCTGAAGTCAATGCGTTCAGATTGGTATAAAACTGGTGTGAGGGGAAGAGTCAAATCTGGTGTCTACACTGATCCCCTCAATACTACATTTCTACCACCTGCATTTTTTACCTGGACAGTGGCTTTGGGGATCCATGCCAACGAAACAAATATTTTCTCCTTGAAGTTAAATCCAGCAAAAGATACCATCAGAAACGTAGCCATGACTCGTACAACTAACGCAACACCCAGTGTAGCAATACAGAGCCCTATAGTGGAAACAAAAACAAACTTAGCTAGCACTCTTAAGAAAGGGTATGGTTTTTAAATCTTTAGATTAATGATTTTGCTTTTTGTTTGTTTATTTAAATACAAAGAATTGTGATACAAAGAATATTAGAAATGAAATCATTCCAGGTGGTTCAATGTATTTTACAAAACTATAGATTATCAGTGATTGTTGATTAGACTGTGCAGGAAATACATCAGAATCAGGGCAGCGGCTATTCAAGAAGTTACTCTGATAGATTAATAATCACTTAAAATAAGCAATTGTGCATTTGTACAAATTATACTTTCAGCACACTAAGTATTCTGTAACTCAAGTAAAACTCCCACTGAAGGAAACAAGCAGTTTGTCCTGGTTAAGAGTACAGGATCAGCTACATAATGTATGACTTTACTTACAATTCTATCTACAATACCAATACGAAAACTTTTTCCAGCATTTGAAGAAATGGTTATATTTGCAACCTTCCATTCCACAAATCAGGGGCTCAGGAGAATGTTTGTTACAATCACAGAATTATAACACTGGAGGGACCACAAGGGTCATCTAGTCTAGCCTTCTGCACATATACAAGATTTTCTGATCCTAAAATATCCCAGACAGATGCCTTAAGCACAAAATGAAGGATACAAGTTTGTAGATATAAGGCATAACCTAGAGACTAATGGGTCCCATGGCTATTTGGAAGAGTGTCTTATGGCAGAAAGGACACTGAGCAAAATAACTGGTCTTACCAACAGTTTCAGGTCTGAGAGACATAACAGATATTTCTGCTCCAATTAAACCAAAAAGAAAGGGTTGAAAGATGTCCCAGCCAACTGCAATAATTTTTTCTACTGCTTTCTGTAAGGAAAAGGGAAACAATCTGTAATTTACAAAAATTGGTTCACATAGCCTCAACATTTTATTTATCACAGAAAACAAAACAAAATAAAAAAACCCACCATCAAATCCCAAATTTACAAAATGCACTCTTAGAAGGGAATAATACTGTTAGTAATACATAGTTGCTATTTCAAGCAAGCAGATAACATCGCTGGTGTATGAACACTCTTCAAGCTGTTTGTAAATAGAAGAACCACTGTGTACTGAAAAATCTGTCTTACTGAATTTAGGAATACACGCTTTAAACCTAAGAAAAGAGGCAGTGTGTCCTGGTTGGCAACAGAAGGGCAATAGGTCCCAGAACTGCTGAATTCAAAAACTGTATTTCTCTCTGCCACTGACTTACTGGGTGACCTTCCGCAAACAACTTAAGCTTGGTCCTCTGTTTATCTATCAAAAGGGGATGCCACCACTTATATAAGTGGGGTATCAAATGCATTCACTGGTGGCTTAACTTTTCCCCTGCTAATTAAGCTCAGCAGGAGTTCTGACTTTAATGGGAGCAAAGCTAAGCCACTGCTGGCTGACTTTTGAAAGTCTCATTGTAGTAAAGCATGTTGATGATACTCAATGAAAGATACTCTATTCATAGAAAGACCGTTTTCACCCATTGCTTAAAACTTCACATATATACATTTTTTTCCTAAAACAGTTGCTGCCTTAAAGAATGTAGTTACCACACAGATATGAAGATATAAACAGAGCATTCCAGATTTTTTTATTTGGCTATGTTTTATATTAAAAGGCCAGCTGCAGATTACAGACTTTTAAACTGTTTTTCAGGCAATGACACTGATGACATGTCAGAAATAGAAATGTAATGATCATGGTTAGCACTTCAACTACAGAGCGTAAAAGCCCATGATAACTACACTGTTCTTTTGGGGATTTGCCTATGAAGTACTGGGTACCATTCCACCCCAGTGAAGCAACAGACTAAAGGATAATGAACACTGTAAAAGACTGGGCTGCTTGTTAGAAAATACAGTGAAAATTAATCCACTTTTTAAAACTTTTTTTAATTTGACAACATTAGAATCTTGGACATTTTACAGTATTTCCCCCTATTAATTTTGTCCTTCAGTTTTAAAGAAAGAAGCATCTAACAGAAGCTTCTTCCATGTTGGTTACTGCCAACATAACTGCTTTAATAAAGTGCATGATGTTTTCAGCTCTGTGAACAGCCTTTAAGAACTTATTTTTGCAAGGAACGGTAAGGGAAGTTTTCATGGTTTGGTATTGCTCGACCAGAGGCATAACAAAGTAGTCAGGTGCTCATGTCAGTGGCATGCATGGGGCCAGAAGGGACTTCTGGCTGCCACTGTCCCACCAGAATGATCATATGTGTGTGGTGGCAGGTGATATTTTTCCATGTACCTCTCTCTCTTTAAATGAGCTTGCTTGTGATACTAGAAGCAGTCTAGTCAGTTATAGAAAGCTCCATGTATACAGATTTTCCCTGCCTCTGGGTAGGGCAAGTTATCCTGTGTGTGGACCTTGGTGCTGCCACACCTAAGCTGAAGTAGAGGGCCAAATTCCCTGCTTTTTGCCCTAACAGGTGTCTGCTTGTAAGAATTTCTTCCCTTTCCACAGACCGATTCAGAAATTTCATAAATCAAAACCTCCCAAAGTCTTCTATTTCCCAAATCCTAACCCTGGGGTAGACTGTCTCTTATTTATGTTTGTACAATGACCAGCACAAACCATCCCTCTCCTATTATCAATATTTACTGCTACACCAGACCCACAGGAGAATATATGTTGGGGAAAATAACCTCACGTACACAAATTTCACTTGCTTGCAGGGCTCCTGAATCATTGTGTCCAGTGTAACAAAAAGCCTGCTCTCTCTGGTTTCATTTTTGGCTCATACTTCATTGATAAACTGTTTCAAGTCCATTTATGCATGTGTTATATTGCAAAATTGATTTTTTTTAAAAGG
>NW_017729033.1:85052370-85056123 GCF_001723915.1 Gavialis gangeticus | reverse complement strand
AAATAATTACTGAATTACTAATTCATTAATTAGTTATTCAGTTAATTAGTTAAACGTGACTTTATACAGCAATACTGTGTCTCTAAAATTGTTATGCTGCGAAGTCTAAGCCAGCTACATCTGTGTCTTGGAAATCTAGGTTTCCTTTTAAAAAAAATCAATTTTGCAATATAACACATGCATAAATGGACTTGAAACAGTTTATCAATGAAGTATGAGCCAAAAAGGAAACCTAGATTTCCAAGACACAGATGTAGCTGGCTTAGACTTCGCAGCATAACAATTTTAGAGACACAGTATTGCTGTATAAAGTCACGTTTAACTAATTAACTGAATAACTAATTAATGAATTAGTAATTCAGTAATTATTTCCCTGTTGGCAAACACGGTGAAAATATGCCTGTCCTGCTCAGACCTTTGCTTGTTTTAAAAAGCTGAATTTTTAAGTTGGAGGAATGAGGAAAAGCTCTCTAAAGAAATTTGATGCTAAAGGGAAAATGTGCTATTATGAATCTGCAGAAGAAAACACTAAAACCCAGTCTGTTTATGTTTACCTATGCAGAGACTTGTTACTTAAACACTGTTGGCAAAGATTTTGTATCTAAGTAAGGTTTTCTCTGTCTCTGTGTGGCAGTGAAGGAGACCCAGAGTTGTGGAATACCCACATATAATCTTTCACATTATATACCTCTGACATACAAAATGTTAAAACTTCCTGATAATATCAGAATTAGGACAGATCAGTAAGCCAATGCATCCCTTAAACCTTTAGTTCTATAGCTGAAGGATTCTACAGGTTTCCTCCATTACTTCTGCTATTTTGAAGTTTCAAGTAGCACATCTAATATCACAATCTGTCTGTCCCATGCATTTAAAGCAGTTTCTGCTGGCCATGAGACACGTGTAACTATTTAAGCATTCACCTTTTCATTGGACCATCCCAGACCTGCAACAAAGGCCATGACCAAGGTGCAGAGGCCACCTGATCCAGGGAAACCGAAGTGTATACTGCCAAAAACAGCAAACATGGACAGACCCAATATGAAGTATCCTCTCTTCCATGAAAGAGATGTCTAGAGGGAATGAAAACAGGACATTTTCATGTAAAGGTGGAGAAACAGAAAGAACCATCCCCCTCCCTGCAAAAAAAAAAAAAAAAAATCCCCACTCTAACTTACATTACACATCAATAAGAAATGCATCAAGATAGAAAAATCAGTTTCCAGGGAAGAAGCCTATTTTTTTTTGTTTGTTTCAGTAGAATTAAAATTCCACATGTTCAATGTTTCCTGTCTTCTATCCCTTAGAAATCTCTATGCAAAGGGTTTTTTGCATCATGGAATGCAAAACATGAAGTTCTATACAAACAACCTTGTTGACCTCTGAGCACTAAAACAATTTACGGAGGGAGGCTGTAAAACCTCTGTCATTGGAAGCTTTTAAGAACATGACGTACATTTGTTAGGGACTGTCTTGGTGCATTTGGTCCTGTCTCTGAGCACAGAGATGGATTAGATAACTTCTGGGGGTCTCTTTCATGCCTCAAGTTCTAGGATGGGCTTATTTAATCAAACAGTTGCTTCTGTAATACATTCTTTATGCTAGCTCTACTGGAAGCTAATGGGAGCTTTAAAATTAACTGATTGTGCTGGGATTTCACTGAGAATGTTTTGGTATATTTCATATTATCTCATATCTGGGTTTCTGCCTACTTAACCACATCTTGGAGCCAGTTACAGCGGTCACATGTCATTCAACATCAGGTAATCTTGGAAGGGGTTGTTGAAGGAAAGAACTATGTACTACTAATGAATGCTAAAGCAGTATTATGGCCATGAACAATTAGTTAAACTCCAAAACTCAAGGTAAAGAGCACTGTCATTCTGCTTTTAATTCATCCCATTGTGCCCACTGTAGGCATCTGATAATAATGTGCATGCAAAAAACATCAATCTAATTGATGCTTCCTTTACTGACAAAACGGGTCAATTTCTATTCCTATTAAGTGTGAAAATGCAGGCAGTTCTCAGACTTACAACACAACTGGTTCCTGAAAACTGTCTTAAGTTAAAACATTGTAAAATTGGAACTGATTTTCCCATAGGAAACAATGTTATAAATGGGGGATTGGTTCCTGATCCAAGGCCCGATACCCTATTTTCACCAAAAATAACCCAGAATTTTGTACTCAATCCATTATAGATGAGTAATATAGCAACATTAATGTATTCATATTGTAAATAGCAATCATATTGATTTGGAAGGACTTCTTTGAGGTGACTTTCCTGGACTTTTTGAAGGGCTCTTGGTTGGACTTTTTGGAAGTGTTCTTGGCTGGAGTCTTCTCAGGAGTCTTGGCTGCAGGTTTTTCTGGAGTCTTGGCTGCTTTCTTAAAGAAAGTGTCCAAGGAAATTTGGACAGATGTTCTCCAGGGAGATGGGCAATGCAGCGAACTTGTTCGCTGGTGTGACATTGTGTTGGATCAAATGTCATAAAGTAGAAACTGACGTCAGAAAGTTGAAATTTACAAATGTCGTAAATGCTGTTCACTGTAAGTCAAGGACTGCCTGTAACCACTGTTAATGGGAGTAGGATTGGTGACTGAAGATCTAAAATCCCAGCACATTAGAGGTTTAGGAAACTGCACAATTTTACCATCACAGCAAACACATTACTCATTATAATGAAGAATAAACCCTTCATGAGATTCAAACTCTACAAACTGCTGGTGCTAAACACAGATCATTCTCAATAAAGTCATATCTGTTCTCACTCTGAGTTAGGAAGTGGATCATTTAGTTCTTCTGCTAATAATTCTCCACTCATAGCAAGGGAATTACATGCACCTCAGGTGACCCCCACTCACCTGATCACTGCTTGGAAAATATCGAATAAAAATTCCTAAAAGCCCACCAGCTGCTACTCCAACTGCAACCTCTAGCACCCCTCGGAGGACACTGTAAAGCGTGGAACCTGGTTACAAATCATGAGAAGAGGGTTTAGAGAAGAAAGCATTCACATTCAGCCTCTTTCATGCTACACCCTAGCCACTATCCCCAACACAGAATATAGGAAAGCAGCCCTACCCACATTTGGGAGAAAAATATATAGGGCTTGATGTAATCTCACATTCAAAGTAATCCTGCATGTTGAACTACATGCGGAGAGGTTCCTTCCCTCTCCACTGAGGGAATACAAGGATGCAGAGACCATGTAGGAGGAAGGAAGTAGCGAGTATGTTGCATGCTCTCTCCTCATAACTGAAGACATCCATCCATTTAAATAACGAGCAGTTGAGATTTTGGTGTTTTCTCTAGGGTATAGCAATTCCAAGGCAGGAACAAAGCTGTGGAGCAGGAGCTTTTCAGCATACTAGGCTCTGTTTAGGACCCTGGGTAGAAGTCAGTGTAGAAATTCACACTGCCATTGGCAGAACTGATTTCTCCATTTGTATTTCTAAATAAAAAGTAGAGTACTGACTGGAGACAACTATGGCAGTGCAGCTTGTCTAGGAACACTACTACCAACAGAAGACTAGGGAAGAGCTCAGAATCAAGGTGCTCTCTCACAGATGCCCCATAATCTGCAGTATCAGTACTTGATGTCCCCATAAATCCTTAGGGTCTATACTGTTGCAAGGCAACATTCTGCCCCTCATATGTGGCTGCTATGGGTGAGATAATATCTGGAAAGAAGATGGAGACTTTATTCCTCATGTGGTTTTGGGGTGGGTTTTTTTGTGGGGGGGGGGCA
>NW_017729033.1:85051692-85052340 GCF_001723915.1 Gavialis gangeticus | reverse complement strand
GTGGCTGCCCCAGGAGGGGGCTTGGAGAGGAGTGGGAGGCAGAGGGAGGGGGGAATGGAATGATATAGTTCACATGTGAAAAGTGACAAGCATTTTATGAAACAGATTAGTTCAGTTTATGAAAAATTACTTAAAACAATTTAATTTCCAATATTTTCTTGAGAGATGAAGGAAACGTATGCCATATTTATAGATGACTGGTGAAAGCCATCCTTAACCTATCATCAGCGCTCAGAAGTGAGAAAAGCTGTTCATAAAATTCTCACTGATAAAAATGACTATGAGCTTCAACCTCACCATCCCTCCATCCAACTTTCTCTTGAATACTCCAGCACCAACATCTCCTTTTTAGACACGATGATCAGTATCCAGAATGATAAAATACAGACCATGTTATACAAGAAACCCACAGACCAACATACATATCTGCACAGAACCAGCAATCACCCTAAACACACCAAAACACCTGTGATATACAGGCATGCCCTCAAATACCACCGAATTTGCACTGAGGAGAACCCCCAGGATTGCTACCTCACCAATCTTAAAAAGGCTTCTACCCAACAAGGACACTCCTCCAGAGATAGATTACACATTTGAAAGAGCCACCCAGATACCATGTGAAGAATTGCTGCAGTACAGAAGAAA
>NW_017729033.1:85035348-85051342 GCF_001723915.1 Gavialis gangeticus | reverse complement strand
ACCCAGTTACCTGTGGGGGCACATTTCTCACAAGAAAACCACTCTCTCTCCAGTCTCTCAGTCCTGATCCTCAAAGGAAACTTACAAAATACTTCCCAGAGATGAGCCTACAAACTCCACTTCAGCAAACTCCTGGATACTAAAAATCATGGACTTAATATAGACATTGCATTTATGACACATTATAACCTGCCTGACAGCTGACTTCCCAGGTACTTCTCCACTATTCATCCCCTTCCTCCACCCCAACCCAGCCTGTCTCACCCATTGACTCCTCAATTTACTTCTTCACTGACTGCCTGTCTTGTATGCATACCAGCCCAGCCTCTGGCTTCTTTACTTTTCATTCCATCCAGGAAGAGCACACATCAACTGCTGAAACTTCCTCAGCCTGATGAAGAGTTTTTGAACCCGAAAGATTGCTTAAAATTTTTTTTCCAACTATTGAAGTTGAATAAAAGATATCAGATTCACCCAAAGAATTCTGTCTGCCTATGAGCTTCAATTAGGATTCCTCTGAAAAAGTTCCCCTTGGAGAGTGAAAGGAGCTTTCAGAGAACAGAACTTCTAACATCTGGTTAGTTTTCTTCTGTTTTAATCAATTGTAATATTTTTCCCATAAAAATTTAGCTTAAGGAAAACTAGATTATAGATGTTTGTCCACCAGAATCTATTTCACATGAACAGTGAGAACACAGAAGTTGGAAATGCTGGTGAATTATATTGTTTCCATTTACTCGGTCATCACCAGGGATTTGTGTTTTCCGTTTCCCACAGAAAAATGGAGTAAACAGCTGATTTTACCTTTTGCTGGAGGCAAATGTGGATTTCTTGTTTTACTGGAGGAACCTGAAGATTTTCCAGTTTTGCAATGAGCTCCCTGCAGGCTGGCAGAATTCCAGCCTGCAGGGAGCTGGGAGGGAGCAGGAGGAGGGCGGTGAGACAGGGGGAGCCACATGCATCTACATGCACATGGCCCCAGGCAGTGTGGAGAGCAGCTCCTGCAGATAAGGGGGGGGGAAGAGATTGAGTCCCCCATAGGGAGGGAGGGAGCTGGCCACGGCTGGGACTGCTGTCCAGCCAGGAGGGTGTGTGGGGTTTGGGGTCCCGGGCTGCAACGCACAGCTGCAGGGTGCCAGTGGGGAGTGGGACGGGGCCCCAGGTGATTTGTTGGGGGGTGGAGGGCTGGCTCCCTACTGCGGTGCACACTCCTGAGGGGGGCAGGGGGGACTTGTGCCCCCTAGATCTGTGCACAGGGCAGGCATGGGCTGCAGATGCAGGCTCCCGCCCTGCTGCCCTCCCCCGGGGCCTCTGCTGCCCTGGTGGTGCACCTGCTGTGCACGGGGCTGCTTTGAGGGGTGCAACCCTGCACCGCTGCCCTCAAAGCAGTCCCGTATGCAGGAGGCGCATTGCCAAGGCAGCAGAGCTCTCAGAAATGAGTAGCTTCTCCACGCGGTCCTACTGTGTCCTGCCACGCTGGGTTGTACCTGCCAGGGTGTGGAGGCCCTGGGGGAGGGCAGCAGGGTGGGAGTCCATGCCTGCAGTCCATGCCTGCCCTGCTCACAGATCTGGGGGGTGCAGGCCCCCCCTGCCCCCTTTGGGAGTGTGTGCTGTGGTGGGGAGCCAGCCGCACCCCTCCCCTCACCTGCTGCAGGGGGGAGCATGGCAGGGGCTATGGACCCAGGTCCGTAGCCCTGGCAGCTGGGGGCCCCCTCTGGGCAGGTTAAATAAGCAGGGGTTGTGGGTGGGGGGCGAGGGACACCAGCAAGGCTGTGGGGGCAGTGTCGGGGGGTGGGGAAATGAGAGGCACAAGCAGGCTGGGGGGTCTGTGGGGAGCCTTTCATTTTAAAAATGGATTTGGGGGCATTTATTAGAGAATTTGTGATCTCTTTTATCAGAGAATTTGTGATTTTATATCAGGGAAAACCAGAATCCCTGGTCATCACAAATCCACAAGAAATACTGATGCACAAAGAATCTAAGCACCTTGATGAAGGATACCAAGGGCAAGTGACAGTTTTGAGAGAGAAACTCAGATCTCCCAATTATCAGCATCATGTAAACATGTTTTCCTGTATATAAAAGTACCTGTTTAGCACCATAATCTTGGTGAATCAAGAGACCATCTGGGACCTTTAGATCAAGGAAGCATGTCAGAGAGATGTAGTGTAATGGGGTCCAACCACAGCAGCTGGGTGAGTGTCAAGCTGGGGGAGTTAATCTATTAAGGCTGTATAGCACAAAAATCTCAAAACTGGGAATGCCTTGTGCAGGCCCATCTGCATATGTGCAATTTCTCTCCATTGTTGGAGTTACCAGTATCTATCAAAACTCCTTTTGATTCATAAAATTAATTTATAACAATTCCATCACACTAGACAATAGATTTCTTAAAACATTTTTAAATATGCCTTGGCTTTTGCCATCTCTGAATTTGCTGGCATACCTGTAGAGAAAGCCATGCCTAAACAGGTATTGAAACCTGTGATCGCCAAGATGTCATCAATGCTTCCAGAAGCCATTAGCAAGGTAGGGATTCCCTTTTCAACACCATATCCTCCTGCCTGCAAAATCAGCATAGAGGGGACCACAACAGCTGGAGAGACAGCACCTAGAACAAAACTAAAAAACGCACAATCCTTAAGAATGAAATATGAAACTGGGAAAGCTATCAGTCCCTTTTCCTCCATTACAAATATACAAAAGTCCCATTTTTAGGTGCTGTCCTTTCTGTGAACTGCTCACAACCAAGATGTGTAAACTGGCAGTCCATGTTTGCTACCCCACCAATTCAGTGATGTCAAAATACAGAGCTTGATGGAATAAGATGGAAAAGCAGCCCTCCCTCAACAATACTGCTCCAAAAACAGAGGGCTTACTGGATGTTTACACCTGCTTTTAATAGGTAGTGCTCTTTAAGTAACATTCTGAACTCTAATACTTACTGGTCTGAGTAGTATGTCTACAATAATATTTCTTCCTGCCCCCAAAGACCTTCTGCGTTTCAGACAAAGCCATGAGAATCCTGACCTGATTTACTTACTTTCTTTAAGCCACCCTCTAGTAACCTCCTTCCTAAGACCAGAATCTCTGCCAGAGAATTGTGGCACAGCTAGATTTCCTTCATAATGTGAACATCTTCCTCAAACCAGCTCTAAGAACATGGCATGAAGCACTTTCTTACAGGGCCTGGAACAGCATTTTACCATGAGGTAACCAGTAGTGAACCTTCATCTTCTGCCTGGCAGTACATTAGTCATATGTTTAGACCCTGGGGATACCTGTGTCATGCATTAATTCAAGAAAAGATCCCTAGCGGATAGACAGGCACCATCATAGTAAAAAGTAATTCAGTTTTGTTATATAGGAGAAAGGAAAGTAAGTTACCCTAATATAAATCCCCATTGCCATGGCAAACCCAACAGGAAATGGGAGAGAATAGCAGCAGCACAAGTCTCTGAGATGCAGGGCCCAAAAGAAAGCCTTAGACAGACTGCCTTTAATTTCATAAGTGCCTGAAACATAAACATATATTTCCACATTAGCAACAGTAACAACACTTTGATTTCATAAAAGGCAAAAGCATTTTACGATCCACTCAGGTTTATAAAAAAAGTACCGTTGCCCTTGTATAGTACAGTGAAGTTCATTGTAAAACTTCATTTCCATGCATCAGGGGTGCCAAACATACAGCCCACAGAGCTGTGTTGTCTGGCCTCCAGGGCTTCTAGAGGGGCTGGGAAGTTGGGGACAAGGTCCTGTTAGGGACATAGGTTGGTGGCACAGAGCAACAACTGTGTTAAACCCTGTGGCTCCTTCATTTTCCAAAGTTAGGGGGTACTTGCTACTTAAAAGGTTGAGAAACACTGGTCTATACCATGGGAGAGTATTGCTGCAATTACACTAATGCCTGGGTACCAACAACTAGAACTACATTACATCTATACTACAGATCACTAAAGTTACCACAGGGAGAAAAAAACAGACTCAAAGATTTGGTCTGAAAATATATATACTACAAAGGGAAAACAGCGTCTAATTACTGAAGTCATCATCCAACTGTGGGCAATGTCAAGCCACCTAACACTAAAAGGCCCTTTCAATACAGAGCTCAATGACGCTATTAAGAAAATGTTAGAGAAGACTAGAACTGGTGTAACCTAATGCTTTCTGGCATTTTCTTTAGTTGTAAAAGCAAAAAACAATTTCTGGTCATATTATAAACTCCCTACCAAGCCTTTACCTTGCCTGAAAAAAGTGGTCAGGCTCATCCAACCTGGTCAACATTTAATAGCTTGATTGCAGTTCTGAGTTTTGGAAAAAGACAGGAGCTCTCATTTGCTAGCCCCTTCCTTTTTCATGTTGGGAATCTATCCAGCCTCACTGACTGGAAGAGGAATTATTTTTTGCTCACAGAGACAGAGGCTTTATAGGAAAAGCTAACTAAATCAATTTAAATTTATACTGCTTGCAAATCAAGGTAAGAGTGCATTTCACTGTGAGGACCTACTCCCAAAAAACAAAAACTTCTTTAGGGGAAAAGAGGAGGGAGAGGATCACAAAACAGTCTGGCTCAGCCTATTTTATGAATTCAGCACAGAGTACTGATTTTATTAACCTTTCCTGATGGAATACTTTATCTTATTTTCAATTTTGAAGCAGATGCAATAGCAAAAACCTTTAATACAAAAGTTTATGAGACTGAACAGTTTGATGACACCTTCAAAAATAGTTTGTCAAATATTTTGTATTTGTACATTAGTACATCAGAAACACTCTGTACTGTACCTTTGCATCAAGGCCAAGCCCTGCTCGGATCAAGATAATGGAAAGGGCAATATTTCTCAGTACTGCCGACCAGTTTGTCTTTATCTGGACTATGTCACTGATGACAGGGGTGTTGCGGATGAGAAAACCAGCAAGTAACATTCCTTAAAAAAAAAAAAAGGCATATCTTTTGAACAAGACACAATCATTCCTATATTACAGAAGCGTCTAGAGTCCCAAGATAAGTCCTTGCTGTACTAAGAACTATGGAAACACATAATAAAAAGCAAGGAAACAGTCCTTCTCCTGTTGTTATCCCCATTTTACAGATGGGGGACTGAAGGCCCTGAAAAACATTACATTTATTACATTTAAAATGCTATTAACATGTTAACTGTTAAACAGAAATAGTAATCTGGCCACAAGTTAATGCCAACTTATGGTATAATAATAGTAAATGAACCAGAGATATTCCACGTACATTGTACAACAACTTCGTTGCTCGTTTGTAAATGCCTTAAAATGAACATGTGGCATATGGGGACTGACCCACGACAAATTTTGACATTCAGCTGAGTGCAGGGATCCAGCATGGAGCAACCCCAGGGTCCAGAACACAGCCATGCCCCACCCAATCCTAGATCCAGTGCCCCCATCTGATCCCTAAAGTCAGAGTGGGGGAGCCCCATGAGCCTAATATTAAGGTACGTCTTCCCAACCTCAGGCTCACTGAGTACAGCTGCACACCTTTTTTTTAAATTCCCAGGGTGCCCATAGAAGTGAAAGCTGGGGATCTGAGAGCCCTTGGCCCCCCAATTGCAGGTGCTGCTTCAAGGTGCGAGGTATGGGAAGCTGGGAGGTCCCAGATCACAGGGGATTTAAAGACCTCTGCTGAAGCAGCTTACCTGGGCTTCCCCACTAGGGACTTTAAATCCCATGCCCAGCAGCTCTGGCCGGGCTGCCCAGCACAGAGGTTCAGAGGCTCCCAGCAAGGTGGGGGAGGAGGGAGCAAAGGGCTCAGCCACTTGTAGACTTTATTATGATTATGAACCTGAGCTCCTCATGCACTGGCAAGTAATAATGGCATGACTGGGATCTGATCCCTGATTCCACAATCACACTTCCTTCCATGCATGTGTAGAACAGCAGGAGGCACGATTGTTGGGACTGGGGATCAGATCCTATCCAACCATTAAATGAATGTGTGCCAGAGTCATAAGACACAGAGATTATGACACTTCTGTTCACTGTTATCCACTGAGCATATACAGCACTTGGATACACAATAGACTACAGAATGGAGATTTTCCATCCATGAGTAGGCCATTATAGAACACACAGCCAACCAGGGGCATAGACAATTTTTTATTTTTTAAATGATACTTGTTTTTTTGTTTTTACAGAGGAAAGGAAGATGATTTAATAGTTGTCATTTATTTTAAATAAAGAAATGGTCAAGAACTGCAACACTTTGCTCCTTTGAAAATCTGGCCTACAATATTTCACAGTATAAAAATTAAACTCTTTGTTTTTAGTTCTTTAAGAATTCATGAAAAGGAATTAGGAAAAGAATTTTAGTCTTCTACTCCTATTTGCTAGGTAAACTACTAATCACATTCTACCTCTTGCAAATATTTATTTGGCAGTTATTTTCTATTTTGATGTTTTGTCTGCTTTATATCAGATCTGTTCTATAAATAAAATATTTTTTTTCACAGTTTTCCACAGACCTGCAATATTCCATTTTAAGGCTTAATCCTGTAAAATGTATACATTGGGGCACAGTTTATTTATATTTATTTTATGAAATTTATCACAATACAGTGGAGTCGCATCTTACATAGGGGTTAGGTTCTGAAGTCAGCGCGTAAGGCGAAAATCACGTATAGTCAAAATCGCAGTGAGATGCTCACACTGTGAGACATGTGGGAACTGAGACCAACTGAGAGAACAGCAGATTCACGTCTCCCATCTCATGCTCACTCCAGGGCATATGCTCATTGAGTGGAATGACGGGCGGATGGAATCGACTGCACTATTTAAATTGTTATTTTTCTCTTTTTTTTTTGCCAAGCGCGTATAGTTGAATTTGCATACGTTAAATGCGTGTATGATGGAACTCCACTGTACAGACTTTAAAAAAATACCGTACTGAAGTCAGCCACAGAATGCTGGCCGTGCTCTAAAAAGCCTTGGCTGTGGCTTTTATTTGACCCGGAATAACATTTTAGGCACTTTTTGTTTTTCAGACACCCTTCAGGAACAACATGATTAATTTGTACCTTACTATGAAAATTACATCAGCATTTGTGTTGCAATACTGGTCACAAGCCTTATGCCACGCTTGTGAAACGTTACGGTTGTTATAACTATACAGTTCTGGTAATCACAGTCTCTTTAGGTCCTTCACTGTCCTATGTAGGGCTGTCACAGAGGGTGCAGAGAGAAGTTATGTTTATCATGCAAATGACCCCCTGAAAGCTCTCTATAGCTGTGTGGTGACAGAGCACTTTAAAAGTGACCAATTGCATGACAAATTAACTGTCATCTAATGAGAGGTCACATGAAGGCGCTCCAAAGTGGAACACCTTAAGAAATTTGTGTTTCCTAGGGTCAATCTGCCAGCATGATTAGGGCTTAGCTGCATCAGCCTGGCCCCCCACCAGTGCTATCTGCAAGAAGCAGGATAAGGGGGGAGGAGGAAGGGGAGCTGTGGTGCCTGGCCTGAGTTGAAGGGGGGTGGGTGGATTGCAGGCCCCTGCCTTGTGGCCCCACCTGCCCCTTCCTTCAGTTCAGGCTGGACAAACCCCAGACCACAGCTCCCCCTCCCCATTCCCTTCCTCCAGACAGCACTGGAGCTGGGAGGGGGAGTGGGGTTGCATCAGCCCAGCCCTGATTAAGGGACAGACAGGCAGACTTGATTCCCCCAACCCAACAGGCTGTCTGTTGGCTTGGGTAGGGAGGAGGAAGGCATGTTGCTCTAACTCATAGTTCTTTATGCAAAGTGCCGTGAGTTAGAGCAGGGACCTGCATGTCTCTTAGAGCCCAGAGATCCCTCAGCAGCACACAGAGGATGTACAATGTCCCCCAAGGAAGCTGATGATTCCTTCAAATAGTCTTATCATAATATAAAGCTACCTAGAAGCCATAGGCTAAATTCCATTTAAAAAGGGTAGGTCAAAGGCCAGATATGCATATGCAAAGATTACTTTAGACAGCAGGAGCCAAACTTTTTGGAAGGTTCGTCATGAATTAGCTCCACATCCACCCCACTCCAATCCCTTTCCCCTGCCTGATCTGCTTCTCTGCTTTGTTTCCTGCCCAATCTGTTATTGTGTTACCTGTTCCCACTCTTCTTGGACACCCGACTCCCCCCTCTCCAGGACCTCAGTGCCTCTCCGACTATTCTCCTTAGTGCATTGAAGTCCACCCTCCTGAAGTCTAGGGCTGCTGCCTTGCTGCAGGCCTTTGCCACCTTGCACTGGATGGTGAATTCCAGCAGGCAATGATCGCTGTCACCCAGGTGGTCGAGCACCCGCAGCCCCCTCACCAGGTTGTTGCCCGTGGTCAGCACCAGGTCCAACAGGTTGTCTCCCCTGGTGGGGCTGTGCACCTCCTGGGTTAGATGGAGGTCCTGTATTTCAGGAACCCACGTGAGCAGTCAGACCTGGCTGACTACTCTTCCCAGCAGATGTCTGGAAAGTTCAGGTCACCCATGATGACGTTTTTTGACCTAACTACCTTTGTGAGCTGACTTAAGAATTCTCCGTTTAGCTCTTCCCCTTGGTTGGGTGGTCTGTAGTAGACCCCCACCGTTAAGTCCCTTTCCCCTTGACTGCCTTGTGTTCTAAGATGTGGGGGGATGTGGTCACATTAGACGGGAGGAATAGGCTGCAATCAGACCCAACAGGTTACAGGGGTGGGCGGATGAGAACAGGATGGGTTTCAACAGTGACAAGTGCAAGGTGATGCATCTGGGGAGGAACAACCAGCACCATACCTACAGGCTGGGGAACTCCCTTCTCGTCAGTACAGAGGCAGAAAAGGATCTTGGAGTCATCATTGATGCCAAAATAACATGGGCCGGCAGTGTGGGGATGCAGTCAGGAAGGCCAACCATACCTTGTCATGCATCCACAGATGCATCTCAAGCAGGTCCAAGGAGGTGATCCTCCCCTTCTGTGCCGCTCTGGTCAGGCCACAGCTGGAGTACTGCATCCAGTTTTGGGCACTGCACTTCAGGAGGGATGTAGACAACATGGAGAGGGTCCAGAGGAGGGACACTCGTGTGATCGGGGGCAGCAGGGAAGGCCGTATGAGGAGAGGCTACTGGACCTGAACCTGTTCAGCCTCCACAAGAGAAGGCTGAGGGGGGATCTAGTGGCCTGTTGCAAACTAGTCAGGGGGGACCAGCAGGCATTGGGGGAGTCCCTGTTCCCCTGAGCACTACCAGCAGTGACTAGAAATAACGGTCACAAGCTGGCAGAGGGTAGGTTCAGGTCAGACATCAGAAGACGCTACTTCACGGTCAGGGCGGCTAGGACCTGGAACCAACTTCCAAGAGAAGTGGTGCTGGCTCCTACCCTGGGGGTCTTTAAGAAGAGGTTAGATGAACACCTTGCTGGGGTCATTTGACCCCACTACTTTTTCCTGCCATGGCAGGAGGTCGGACTTGATGATCTGCTCAGGTCCCTTCCGACCCTACCAACTATGAAACTAGCTGAACTGCCATGCACCACACACTGAGGCTGGCTGTGCCACTTGTGATGCACCTAATAATACATTTATTTTTTCCCTTCTTTGTTTCGTAGAGGTTCAGATGTTCTTCAAATATGAGAAATCCTTAGCGTGAAGATTGTTATAAGCAGCTTACCAGGCATGTGCTATCCTGCTTAGGGTTTTGTTCTTGCCTAAGATTACTTGCCTAACAAGTAGACTCATGCTCACATTATAACTCTTGAATAAAAGACAAAATCAGAAACTGTAGTTCATTTTAAAAAAACATTTAAACTAGGAACAAAGGATTGGAAGGAACCTTCTCATTCATCAAATCCAGTTCTCAGTACTCCAAACCACATGATCTCTTTGCAAAAATGATTTGTCCTCTTTCTTTTATTCATTTGAATGTCTGCTCACGTGTAAGCCAAATTAATGTAAAACAAGTGCCATCTCTGAATGGTGTTCTACCTAATGTCATATGCCACTTAATTCATGATCTCGGTAACACATATATAAATTAAAAAAACCAATCATATTTATGGCCCAGAATCTAGTACATGCCTTCATGCCATCTACAAGCCCACTTTCTTCAACTACTCAATGTAAGAGGTTATCTTATCAGAAAAATTTTGCTGGACCTTTTTGTTTTGATAGAAAAAGCATTTCCCATTATAGGCAATGTGTAGAGGGGACACGGGAGGGCAGATGCCTTCCCCTGAGATTGCCTATTGCTGGCTTCTACAGGCAGTTGCTGCTCGCCCCTGCCCGTCCTTGCCACTGATGGGGCCAGTGGCAGCTGCAGGCAGTCCCTGCTCGCTACCCTCCCCCACCGACAGCGGCTGCGGACAGTCCCCACTCACTGCCATGGTGCCTCCCCAGCTGTGGGAGGCACCAGTCATTCATGCTTCCCATAAAGTTCAAACACTCTGCAAAACTATGCTGATTTCATTTAGGGACAAACTTTACAAAAAATTTCCAATGTGAAAAAGATGAGGTTTCAACATTTGTATAATGACATGGGTTGAATTTTTGTGACAATTTTCATCTCAATTTTTTATTTTTTATAATACAAAAAAAAAGAAATGAAATAGGAAAAAAAAGCATTTTGACTAATCTAAAATAACTTTCTTTAAAATTTTCCGTTGAAGAGAATTTGGATTTTTTCAGGTTTTGCTATTATTTGAAAAAACAAAGCAAAAAACAAAAACAAAAATCAACCCCCCCCCTCCCCCCCCCAAAAATACAAATTCCAAAAACTTGCAGGAAATGGATTGGTCATCCTTTGGTCAGCAACTTGTGACAAAATCTGGAGTCAAGTCAGCAATCACAGTAGAAAGTTTGCATCAAGGCAATCAGAAGCAGTAGAAACAGATTGTTTGGGATAAGTTGTGGAGAAAGATATTTTTAACATCCTCCCCTTTAAAACATTTTCAAAACCTGCCCAAGATAGATGTAAGAGAGATCAGCAGTAGCATCTTACACATTATGAATTCATTATTATGTGAACTGTGAACTGGTTGATTGTGCTCACACCTAACAATCCTGGATTCAAATTCTAGGGTGGCTATACTTCAGGGACTGAGAACTATTGAAAGGATATTGAACTTTGTGTCTCAGGGAGAAAGCCAGGCCCTGAAATTTAAGATATCAGAATGAGACAAAATAGGATGAGGGGTAAAGGGGAGGGGAGGGGAGGAAAGGAGAAAGAGTAGATTTTCCTGCACTGGCTTGTTCTAGGGTTTTTGCATCTTCCTCCAAAGCCTTTGATGTCAATTGATCCCAAAGCCAGGACTACAGACTAAACAGACCTTGGGTCTCATCCAATATGCAAATTCACATGTTTCTAACCAAAATTTCTGAGCCCCGAATCTCATCATACTATTCAAACAATATTATGCAAGGCAAAAGTAAAAGAAGAAAGAATATGGAACATGAGACTTACCAAGAAGAGGAGGTAGAGGTGGCAGTGTAGGTATTTTAATAAGCCCAAATATTTTACCTCCAGTGACAGCAAAAAAATAGAGTAGCAAAACTGCGAATAAGTTTCCACCTGGCAGACACTCCTTCCCTGTAACAGCCCAGGCCACAGCCCAAACTAGAGCCACTGCTGCAACTGCAATAAGAAAGCAACCATGTGATTAATCCTCTTTCAGAATAGACTTGGTTCAATTTTCATTCATGTTTGCAATTTTTTTTGGTGTGATCAGTGATTTACTTTATTTAGATTTAATGCCAGTTTCCCATAATAAGCTTTCATATTCAGATTGTAAACTGACCCTCTGCTTTTGCAGGAACTGAAATACTGCAATAAGCCATAAGAGGGTGTTAGGAATACTGTACTGCATATGAGGAAATGAGTTTATAGGGCTGGGAATGGGGTGGAAGGCTATCACAGACATGAGGAATCTCCACAACTTGGGAAGCTTTGCAGCCATGGGCAAGGTAATAATTTATCATCTCACTCAACTTCCAGAGCAGCTAACATTGTTCTAATGAATAGGTCCAGACTGTCCTTGAAGCCAGTACCTTGTTTTAAAAAAACCTTAGACATTAGGATTAACCCCAAAGTAACAAAATTAAGTGGTTTATTAATGACCTAATTTCAACAAAAACCCATTTATTGCACCAGAAATATAATGAGATTATATTATTCTTTACAGTTTGTTTGTGGCTGATAACATTAAACAGTCTTAAGAGTTCACACCACTGAACAGAATGATTGAGATAATGAGAGGAGTCTAAACAAGGAGCAGTCAGGGAGTAGTGAAAAATACTAGAAAGTCAAGTCCTTGTTCTCCATCAAAATTCTTCTTTCAGAGCAGCTAAAGATTAGAAAATCTGGTTGAAAGCAACAATCTTTCTTCACTATTTACAAAAAAACCCATTGTCTATAACATCTAGAAAACTTAGCAGATGTTGTCTACTCTCCCCTTGAACAGGTGACATGCTTTCCCTTTCATACCATTTGTCACTATTCGGGCAAGCAAGCCTTGAGGAGGACAAACACATCTTTGCCTCAGTTTCCTTGAATGCTTGGACTCTGTCTCAGGTTGCTGTACACGGTTATTTAGTAGAGCAGTTGCTTCTGTTTGTATATTTCCATCTGTGCCTTTGGAGTCCACGGTGGCAGCTTCCTAAATTAAAGCAAAACTCTCTCAGAAACAATATCATATTAATTTGTAATGAGCTACTACATTAATTATCACCCATTGCTCACTGTAGGCCAGGTTTTCTAAATCAGGGCTTTTTTTTCTTGTAAATATATGTAGCACAAAGCACATTGTGAGATGAGATTTACTTGCAGACAACCTGCCTTTCCATTATAATGACATGGATCACCAGTCATGAGTGCCTAACTTGACTGTGGAAAAGCAACATCAAGAATGTAAGCAAGATATTTTAAAGTTGTATTTTAACGCAAATACAGTTGCTGGAAGAAAACATCCTGTTGCCCATAGTTTGAGAATCACTGAAGCAGTCCTAAGATTTATGTACGGTTGTTTGCAACACCTAAACCAACTGATCTTCCACTCTAAGTTGAAGTTATGATCACTATTTTTGAACGGTCAAACACACCAAGGAGAAAAAATACAGTATATATAGTAACTGAGAGGGATGTAAGTTCCATTTGTAAAATTAATCTCTGTTAATGTTTTAATGAATCTGGGGACCTAAGAAAAAGGAGAGCCTGAATATAGGTCGTATTTGCAATTACCTGAGTTTTCTGATACACAGGAATAATACCATTGACCACATCAATAGCTGGCTCTGGATCTTCATTCTCATCTACAATATCCTCCTCCTTCACCATCCTGAGATCTAGAGCAAAACAATAAAATGGTTATGAAGAGAAAAAAAAAATCAAACTATATCACGTTCATCCATTTCAGAACTTTTCAATGTTATTTTTTTCTTTCCCAATTTAAAGAAAAAAACGTAATGGAAACAAGCATATATGCAATGAAGATTTTGTATGCAAAAATCACCTATGCTTGAAGAAGTTTGCTAAGGTTGTAAAACTTGAAACCTGCATGTATCACAACTATGATTGTCTTTAAAACCTTAACATACGCTCCTCAATGCCATGGTCCAATACATACTTTTTAAGCCTAGCAGGAACAAGGAGGAAAAGAATCTGTTTTGTCTGTTATTCCTGGACCATGAAACACAGATGTATCATGAGTAGATGATGCAGGAAAGTCAGCAGGATCTGTGGGCACTGTAATGCAACTGAACGTTCAGAAAATTAAGAGCAAGCAATTGCAACTTTTACAGCATATGTGCAAATTGAGATTTTCCATAGACTAAGACTTAGACAAGTCTATACTGATTTTTTCAGGGTCCCTGGAAGGTGCTTCTCCCAAGGTCAAGTTCCTACCCTAACCATGCTGACAATAGAGCTGTACAAAAAAGTTAAATGACACTGAATGAAGATTGTAAATATGTATTACTCTACTGTTTTCATCTAATGTGTTAGCTGAACATCTTATGTCATCTAATACCAACATACGTTTCAAAGCATTCACTGAACAAAGCATGTCATCTCCTCTGGCTCTCAGAACAGCCAGCCATCAGTAGGACTGTTGCACTTGGCTTCTAGCCTGGTGAAACATTTAATTAGAATATTCCCTCCTTCAGAATAAATTCATAAAGACTGTACAAACCCTGGTGAGCTCTAATGAGCGTGAGAGAATTCTCCCAGTGCTTTCAGCAGAAGTGTTCAAAACAGTCCCGTCTTTTCTTTCAGTCTGTTCCAGTGTCTTGATACTTTTTCCACTTCTGAACCTAAGGAAGCAGGAGGGAAGCTTCTATCTAAAACTGACCAAGTCCAGCAAATATGACCACCTCACCTCAATGCTCAATGTCCACAGTTCCTTACAGACACTGAGTCACAGCCTGGCTTTAGTCATTAGGGAGGAGTCACACTAGCTACCCAAAACTCCTCCTTTCCAGGGGGCTGAATACACTGCTTCAAAAGACTGCTCTGAAGGAAGGGTGCCCTGCAAGGAAGTTAAATCCAGGTACATATTATGTTTTTAGGTAAGGATAAGACTGCGATGATCCAGAACTCTCCTTTCTTATCCCCGCCAAAGTTCAAATATGGCAGAGGGACAGTACAGAGCATTCAAGAACTCCGATTCCTCTTTCACACCCATTTCCCAGCCAGATGCTATATGTTAAAGTCTCTATTTAACTCTTAATTGCATTACCCCTGAAATTAGAGATTTGTCATTGCTTCGAGAGCAGAATTGGGCTCCCAGATGCATTTACCCTAGTTTCACATATCTAGTTCTCTGGGGGTTGCATATGTACTCAAGGCCAAGTCTGTGGTTCATGTTGCTCTCATTCTCCTCTCACACAGCAAACTCAGGCACTCTTGTCAACTCTACTTTAGCTCTTTGGGCGCGAATAGCGTAGCCTAGCAATTACATTACTTTGGCTGAATTTCCACCTACGTGTGCCACTCAACTCACAAGAAATTGCAGCAGGGACTTCGAGCCAAGATCATCTCGTGGTCTTGATATAAGCATCTGGAAAGGGAGCCTGGAGAGCCAGTTCCCACAATTACCAAACCCTCACTTTGTTGTGATACACTTGATAACGCAGGGCAGGCTGCCTTGGCAAACAAAAGGGGGCACTGTTCAATTGCCAGACTGAAAACTGGGCGTTTCTGTTTAAATTCTTCTGATGTTAAACTGATATTAATGTATAAAGTGATTCAGCCTACCCAAGAGAAGGCAAAGGCATAAAAAAAGAGGAGGATCAGAGTCCTAGGGATGCAGGGCTGGAAGGGGCCTGAGGTTGGATCATCCCTACCCACTGTCCCATACAAAGTCTTCTGACCCTAGCACCTATGAATCTATGAATCTAGACTTTTTTTTTGTAAAGACATTTTTTGTGTTCCCAGCCAAATCCAGTCCAAATCCATGAGTCAGTGCAGGACCATAAGGGGCCCGACAACCTGCAAACATCCTCCACTCCTACCAGGGGCTTCAGATACTTCCAGTCTTTTGGTGGGCATCCTATGTGCCAGCCCAAGCCTGGGGTTCAGATGCCCCCAAGTATCGCCTGCCCTCAGCCCTGTGGCTGCAGGAGCCAGCTAGGGAGGAGCCTCCCCTTTCCATCAGGTGGGCTTTAAGCCCCAACACCTCGGGCGGTCCTGAACCACAACAGAAGAGCAGTTATCCCCGGGAGTGCTGAAGGAAAACGGCCTTCCTAGCCCCAGACACGTGGTGGCCCCCCTGCCAGGTGCGGATCTCGACTCTCGGCCAGGGTGCTGCCAACCCCGCCGCCGCCGCTCTTGCGCCCCACGGCCGCCCACTCCCGCCTCGGAAAAGGCGATGTGAAAACAGGCGCTTGTTTGACCCCTTCGCACCTGAGGACGCTCGGGCCCCGCTTCAGCCTCCTTCCTCCTGCGGCCCCTTTTCTTGCCGCTCCTCACGGCCCCAGCACGGACACGGGCACCGGCCCCCTAGGCCACGGGGCCGCTGAAGCTGGACTGGGCGAG
>NW_017729033.1:85033622-85033974 GCF_001723915.1 Gavialis gangeticus | reverse complement strand
GGCCCGGCTGGCGCCTCCGCTGCTGCTGCTGGTTGCGAGCGGCCGCTTGAGCCCCGGCTCCAGCCCGGCCTGAGGCGGGATGATGCCTGCCCCCCCCCAGCCGCCATCTAGGCACTATATAAACACTGGGGAGGCGCCTTCTCACACAACACCTCAGGGGACCATCGCAGAGGACAGGCCGGTTGTCCTCTATTGATACGAAATACTACGCCTTTATGTCCTTTAGTTTTCTCTTGAAGAGAAAAATAAGGGACAGAGGCATGACAGTAGCTGAAAACCGGTATGTGCTCTATGCTGGCCCCCCTAATAACACCCCACCTGTTTGCTGGTAAACCCCCCCCCCCCCCAACCC
>NW_017729033.1:85024873-85033547 GCF_001723915.1 Gavialis gangeticus | reverse complement strand
CCCAAAGCCTTACTAATAAGCCAGGCTCTGCCAGCCTGGCTTATTCAGGCTGCCATTGAAAAGAAACCCCCCCCAGCTAGAATCTCACTGGGATGAGTTAGAAACAAGATGCAGGGCTGTGAAATATGAGCTGCTTTTACTGGGAACAGGAAGGCTCCGGCTGGGGAAATAGCAATTCCATTTAAAGAAAGAAAACAAAACAAACCCAGTGAGAGGGGGCATTAACACCTGGGGAATTAAAAAATGAGGCATGAAGTCCACCGCTGCCCTCGGTGCTGCCCAGCTAGAAATGCTACTGCCACTGCCAGGCAGTTAGTTTTAAAGTTTGAGTGGAGCAGAAATCAAAGGGGCTGCAAGCGCACTATTGCACCCCCTTGGATCCACCCCTGGCTCAAGAAATCCCAGGTAGAGGCCATGCCCCAGAGGAAGGCAACCCCCCATGCATACCAACCTGACCACAGAGTAAAATTCCTTCCTGACACCCAACTATGACAATCGGTTGGACAGAGCAGGGACAAGAATTTCTGGGTTTAAGTCCCAGCAGGAGCATTTGTACACCCCCGTCCATGAAGGGCCCTCCTGTCTAACAGAGGGGCCGGAGGACAAAGCCATGTTAATATTTAGGTGCTGCAGCCATCAACAACCCAACCACAATGAGCTGAGCATTCAAGAGATGGATGGATAACACCCTATACTTCTCAACCTCTGTTTTCTAAATGGATAACACCAAGCAACAAAAGGCTACCTCTCCGCTCCCGCTGAAGTGTGCCCCGGTAGTTGTAGGCCAGGGTCTTTAAGCCCTTTGAGATGTACTGTAAAGAGAGGAAGCTATTCTACCAGACTGGGTTTTCAACTTTCGCATTTAGGTCAGTGAACTGACAGACATTTTGGCTGATCTTGAATTTCCACCCAAAACACTCAGCCCTGATGTAGTAATCTCTCAAGTACCCATATACATTACATGTACACTACACAACCTGAACCATCAGATGTTTTGTATAAAACACAAGCGTTTGATGCATCTACTGTGCAGAAGATTGCTCTTAAACCACAGATCATATGAAAAACAACAGCTTCTCCCCTCACCAAGCATAACTCACTTCCTTAATTAGATGATAAAGTCAGACTGCACAGTGCAGCTGTATTTCCATTGGGTGACTGTTTTTCACAGGAATATTTTTTCCTACTTTACCCCCTCCTCTAGATGCCACTGTCATCTGCATACACCCATGTATACCGCCAATCATCAATGTGCAGTAGAACTATCCAAACCTTAGTGACTTTGAGGAATCAAACCTCTACATTTCCCCAGTTCAGGGCTTGCAAATAAGACACTTAATATTTGATTTCTCTGACTTTAATTGGACCCACTAGCCATTCCATACCTTTTGCATTTCCAAAGTCACTTATCTTGGCATATAAATAAAGATTAAAAGGAGCTTTATGAGACAAAGGCAATTATTTAAAAAATCTTGGCCAGTGTGCTCCGTATGTTAATAGACATGCACATTGATCTCAACTTGTCTGGGCTTTCAAGAGATAAAAAGGAAAAATTGCTTTGGCTGTGCATATTTAAAACCTACCTGTTTGCAGAAGGTGCTCAAGCGTGTTTCTTACATAGCCATATTTGCAAACAGACAAGCACCAGCATTCACAGCCATCAGCATGCTGGCATGGCTGGTTTTGTTGGAACTTAGATTGCTTAGGGCTCCTCTACAGGTGGAGGTAAAGATGCTATGGGATCTAATGCGTGATCACAAAATCATGCCTCCTGCCATATCACGTGTGTGACAGAAGGCATGATTATGAGATAGGATGTAATGGGATCTAATGTGAAATCTCTGCTGCAGGGAGAACCTGGGATCACAATCTTGGGTTCCTCCTTGACTGGCTCCTGCAGTTGAGCCCCACAGTTGATGGGGCTTGTAATGCATCGGGTGCAGAATTTCCTGAACTGCTCCTGCTGCGGGGGCAGCACTGGGAATGGTGCCCCTGCCAAGCATTGTCCACTTCAGCACTTGCAGCAGGGAGAATGCTGCCCCTGATCCTAGTGTCTTGAGGTGTGGGGCTCGCAGCAATGGCAGCATTTCCTCTGTGCTGGTCCTGCTGCAAACCCATACCTCAGGTTTACAGCAGGGGCAGCAGTCTTCCTGCTGCCCCCACTGTGAGCCCCACAGCAATGTGGGCTGCGGGGCTGACAGCAGGGGCAACATAGGGAAATGCTGCCATAGCTGCAAGCCCCACAGTTCAGGAGGCTGGCAGCATCATCAACAACTCATCCTTCTCCCCAGCTATTGCAAAATTAGTTTTTTTGGGAGGAAACTGAACTAACAATTTTTGACAGAGCTTTATGATGTGTTGTATAGGACTTTAAGAAGCTAACAATAGAAAACCTAATGTTAACATTCATCTTTTAACATGACTCTACTATGTCATTATTAACCCATCTGTTCCTTAGGGCAAGCATGTTACCTCCATCATCAGTGGTGGAACCAATTAACTTTCTTTTCTTGTGCAAGTAACTAGAAGCACCATTTAAATTTCACTACTAAAACTTAAATTATTATACAAAGGCAGCATTCACTGTTATCTGTGGAATACTCAGAAAACAGAATTTGGCACAAGGAATACTGAAACCAGTTTTGGGATCATTGTTCCATATCAGAAATGAAACAGTTTTGTTTTCGGCCACTAGCAGTGTCTGCTTCATTTTGGCATCTGCAGCTTTTATATGCATTTGGAGTAATTAAAGTGAAAAAATATTATTGTGTACAAAGTTTATCAAGACTATACACTAGAACACTACGAGATCCTAGTTTATTAATAGTCTGAAGCAGGCACGTTGCCATCATTCCTGCTACAGGGGGTGTTAGTTTCATAGCATTTTGACTGATTGGAGTAGGTTTTCTTTTCCTCTCCAGTGCTACAGGAACTACAGACTGCTTTCTAGCAGTTGCAAAGAAGGAATATTTAAGTCTTTGGAAAGTGGGAGGTGGCGGCTAGTATTTAAATCTGAAAAAAACAAATGTGCTATAACAAGATATCAAAATGCCCACTGCCCAAAGAAATCTGATCAATACTTCCTTTAGTTTAGACTTACAAGCCTTCATATTCCCCACTTACTTTTTAGCTGCAATTGAAACTAAATGTACCACTTGTTCCTGTTGTATTCAACTGGACAGTTCAGTACAACAGGCTCAAACATAGCTTTTTTGATTTCTCCCAATCAAGTCCTCCCAAATTTACTAGGAAATCCAAGCAGGGAACTTCCAAACATGGCCGATGTTGAGAACAAATGTGGCATTTAAGTTCCTTTTAGATTGGCTTAAAACGCGGAGTCTAAGTACTGTCCTATAAATAACACATTTGGCACAATAACACCTTAAGGTTGCTGTTCTTTCATGAATTTGAGCTTTCACACAAAAAGTTGAATGAAATGCATTTTATTTCTAACAGTCAATTACTAAGTAAAGCATACAAAAGAAAAATCAGAAAAAGTAATTTAGAAAAAGGCAGCATCACTGTGCACATGCACTGGGTAGGATTTGAAAGTCAGTCATTTTAGTCATTAAAATGGTTCAAAAAATATTAATACAATGTGATAATTTCTTCATTTGTTTTTTTCTGACAAGAATTTCCATTTGCAGATACTTGTCTGAAGGAATATTCATAAGTCACAAGCTCCAGCCTCCATCAATGATAAGTTCGTTGCCAGTCATGTACGCAGACTAAAAATATATGAAAAGGCACAGTAACTGTTAGTAATCATTTATGACTATTAAGCAGTGGAAAATACTTATTACTAAAATTCATTTAACAAAACCAGTTACTCTCACAGCAAACAGCAGTTTTATAAGTACAATGGTGGTTGCTTAAAACTGTTAAGCAGTCTGAAAAATTAAACTCCTTTCAGCTGCTACTGTAGTTGAGTAAGCGCATTAGCTCTTGCCTTGAGGCCAGCTGGCATAAATGACCATGTGCTAAGCTAATGCTCAAAGAATCTGGCCTGTAAGCATATCACCATACACTGCAGCATGATTAGCCTCAGAGGTTTAGGGGGATCTGGCCTGGTCAGCTACTCTTACTGTAGTGAGATACCCACAAGAAAAACCCAGATGGCTCAGGAAGTTGTGTTTGCGGTACTCTTCCTTCAGGGTCAGCACCGAGCCATACTCAGTTCAGATTTACTAATTAATATATTGACTTTGTCTGGCCAAAGCTTGTACAGACAAACTGGAAACCCAGGAATGCCAGTCTGATAGCATTCAGCATTTTTCTGTGACCAAGATAAAGCTTTGCTCTTGCATAACATTTAGATCATAGATTCACTAATGCCTTCCCCTTGGTCCCCCAACTGAAGGTAGGGCTATTTGTCATGGAAGGTCAGTAGACTCGCCTGTAAGTAGCATCTATGACATGGTCCTTAGCAAATGGCAACTTAACCTTCATTAACAGTGCCAGGCAATAACTCACTTTTTGCGTCTTGGACTGGACTCAGTAAAAATGTCAGTTTTATACTGTTGCAATAGTTTGGCTTAAAGACTACACTAGACCGTCCCCATCCCCTCTACCACCAGCAAAGTCTCTCCACTGACAGGCACAAAAATAGCAAAAACAGTGCATCACAGTAGCCCAGGCTATCTACTACTTACTTCATCAGAGGCCAGATACACAAAGAGGTGGGCCACTTCTTCAGCAGTAGCCATCCTACCAGTCTTCTGTCTATCCAGAAAGTCTTTCAGCGCCTACAGATACAAGATAGTCAGAGTATCAACATCACAAGATTAAGTATATAAACATGATTATTCTGTTCTACATTTGCTATGTTGGCAATACGGTCACAACCTTGACCAATTTTCATAGAAACCTAGAAAGTAGAGGGGGAGGTGGGGAGGACTTCAGGAGGTCACCTAGTCCAATCCCCTGTTCAAAATCCCATCAAACACCATCTGATTAAGCAGACAAAGGAGAGAAGGTGACATCACTACCATTACTTCTCTAGAATGCAGAAAGGTAGGCAGAAGTGCTGTTTATCCCCTCCCCACCCCATCCCAAACAGTTTGTATGCACGTGTCCACTCAGTATAAATTAGAGTTTGCTTACCTGATCTGGGTTAGGTCTAGCACAAATTCTCTCTCGTAGAGATGGAGTGTCAACAGTTCCTAAGGCAATATTCAGAATTCAGTACCACTACTGAAGTGGACTGACCAGGACTCAAAAGCCACAAGTGAGAACTCCTCAACGTTAAGTCTATTACCTACAGTGCCATGGTTGTACAGGACTTCACAATAAGATAGGTTAACTTTTAAAAGGCGTCTGGACAACTAGTTCAACTGACTTTTGTTGAGACTGTGGCTATTGGGGTCACCAGTGTGATGCAGAGGTATCAGAGTTAGCTTTAAGTCAGCTAAGCAGTCTAACCTTTACCATGCAGAGCTCAGCATGTGCTAACTTAGCTTGCCAAGAAGCAGAATCAGTTAACCCTCATGGATCTGCATGCTGCTCTGGCTACACTGTGACTAGCCCCTAAGCTAACTCAAGTGTTTTTACATTCTGTTGCAGTATTCCCATACTTTGAAACTCCTCAGTACCCAAGTCAGTTTTGACAAATATAGTGTAAGTGCCTAAGTCACTTGGGTGCTTCTGAAACTTCTACCTGCAGTTGATAAAAGCAAGGGGAAGATCCCAGTTCCAGCACATTTACAGCTCAGGATACTACCAAGTGATAAACTCTCTTACTACTATGGATAGAGAGTGAGGAGTAATATTTGGCTTGCAAGAGGTTTCACAGACAGTTTAATTCTTCCAGAGTATAAGACTTCCTGTTTACATCTTTTACAGCAATGAGACCACCTTTATTTCTTGGCATTAGTCATTTAATTCATTTTGTTACGCTATTCAAGTGACACATGGATTTTTTTTGTTTTGCTTTACTGTCTATAGGCCTTAAAGGTGAACATACTCCATAGAGTTTGGCATACAGGCATTATAACTAAGGGGTAAATAGTCTTTCCTTCTCCAGTTTCCGATTTGCATGTCCATTTGATTATACCTGGAATAATACACCGTACAAATGATACCTGTGTACTTATGATGTGCATGTGTATTTTTACTGAATAAAGGCCTTGACTTTTAGGTTATTAGTACACACCACAGGTGCTAAACAATAAGACAGCAATGTATTCAGGAAATGCTAGAAGAAAGGCTGGTTTTGTCCCTGCCTGCTGTTGCCTTCAGCAGCCTATTAGTGGGCTGCTTTCAAGTTTTATTTCCTATTAGCTTTAAACCAAATTTGGATCCATGTTTTTCAGCTTCTGTTCCAAGTTCACAAAATACTGTAAAAATACTTACCAGGACATACGCAGTTGCACCTGATGTTTTGTTCAATGAAGTCAGCAGCTATAGACTTCGTTAGACCAATAACTGCGGCTTTTGAAGTACTATAGACAAATCTGTTTACAACTCCTGACAAATTCAATGTCAGGTTATCACGGAAAGAAAAACAAAAAAAAAAAGTCATGTTTGTTGCATATAGAGCTGTTCTTGGGCTCTCCTGTTTCCAGTAGCACAGGGAACCTCCCTGAAGGGACCATGACTGGTTGGCTAGAGCAGGGATGGTCAGCCTGCAGCACATGTTCTACAAATGGCAGATCTGGGAGGGAGCAGGGAAGAGTGGCAGATTAGGCAGGAAACAAAGCAGAGCAACAGCTTGGGCAGAGAGCAGAGAAGCAGATTGGGCTGGGGAATGGGATTGGAGTGACATTTGGGGAGGATGCAGGGTTAATTTGTAGCATACCTGCCAAAAAGGTTGGCTCCTACAAGGCTAATTACCAAACAAAAGAACTTGCATGACTAGAGTGCCATCCTTTATAGCAAATTCATCTGTTCAGAGCACAGCTCCATCTATTTCAGTTCTCTGCAAATCAGATCTCTGATACCGAGTTAGGTAACCAGAAATTGAAGAACACATGGTAAACACTTGTGAAATTCGCATTTAAAGGGACTTGTCAAGATTCAACATAAAACTGGCAGAGACGGGGTAAACAAGGTACCACCTTTGTCAAGGGCATGGGGAATGCAAAAATAGCCCCAGCTGCAGGGGCAGCTGACTGTACTACTGCTATGGGCATCACTTCATTGGTGTTGCCATGTGCATCACAGCTGCCCCAGACACAAGGCTGTCCTGCTATGCCTCTGGAAGTAAAATCCAACTTCCAGAGTGGCATTCAACTTCCATAGTCACAAGTCCCTCCTTTTGGTTCTTCCAGGTCATTGACTTATTTACTACACTTTCTAACTACTTCCCCAAATGAAGCAGGGGTCTGGCTGATCACTTGATTTCATTTTAAAGCTGCAATTCATTTCCGAGTATAATCTCCTGTTCACTGAACATAGGGCTTCCCGGAGAAACAAAAACCCCTGAATATGCTGATATCATTAAAGACTACATTGAAATGTATATGCACAAGAGGCCAAATCTATATTTTGTACCATTCTTTAATTTTCTCAAGTAGGTGCTTTCAAAACAAGAGACTTGGTAATCATTATTCTACAGAGCCAGAGTGCCAGTAAGGCTATCACAAGTATGTACGTGTCAAAGCTAAGAAGTTATTGACCTTTAATGCTGGATGCCACAGAAGACATATTGATAATGTTTCCAGATTTCTGGGCAAGCATCTGTAAAAAATACATATGCTGTCATTCAAAACAAAGCTGCAGTCACCCATACCCATACTCACATTAAACACTAGCTTAGTTTGCAAGTCATTAGTCCCACTGATGTAGCTTGGACACTTTTGGGTCAAAAACCCTATACAGAGAGAAGAACTTTTAGATAGATATAACTGAATTCCTAGTTCAAATATACTGTACTTTGAAAAATCTTATTCTCTTCATCAGTGATAACTCTCTTCTAACTGAGGTGCTATATAAGTACCTCCAGAAGATTATCTTAAAGTGACTTACAAACAATAATTTACACTTTTGATCTAGGTAAAGACTTTACAGCTAAGAAACAGGTTAAGTGACTTGCTCATGGTCACATGGTAAATCCGTGGCAGGGCCAAGAATTTAACCCAATTGTTGTAATATTTAGCCCCAGTCATCTTTTTAACCACTACAACATCCTTCTTCTCTTATACTTCTGTCTAAAGAATTATTGGTTATTACACTGCAATGCTTAAGTTAAAGTGGAGAAACCCTGTAGTTACCAATTCAATTTTACCTTCTTCACAGCTAAAAGGGCTGAAGGCACTAGTAGCCATAATGTAAGGGTTTGCCTGGTGAATGGCTGTTTCTCATACTGAACATCGTTGACTAAAAGCTGTGATCTAACTGGATGAAGAAGAAAATACCTCCTGCCCAACATTATGCATTCAGTTGATATGACCAGGGACATCCCCCCACACTGGGATTCCGGACAGACCCAGGGGAGGTGCAGCTAGGCCCAGGATCAGTGAGGACCTAGTCAGGGAACTTCTGGAGGGACTAGATGTGTTAAAATCAGCAGGTCCTGATGACCTCCACCCCAGCGTGCTTAGGGAACTGGCAGAGGTCATTGCAGGACCCCTGGCACAGCTTTCTGAGCACTCGTGGTGCTCTGGTGAGGTGCCTGACAACTGGAAAAGGGCCAATGTGGTCCCCATTTTCAAAAAAGGGAGGAAAGAGGGCCCAG
>NW_017729033.1:85012446-85014765 GCF_001723915.1 Gavialis gangeticus | reverse complement strand
CATCCATGCATCACAAGAAGGTCCAAGGAGGTGATCCTCCCCTGCTATGAAACATTGGCCAGGCCGCAGTTGGAGTACTATGTCCAGTTCTGGATGCCACACTTCAGGAAGGATGTGGATAGCATCAAGAGGGTCCAGAGGAGGGCCACTCGCATGATCAGGGGCCAACAGGGTAGGCCCTTTGAGGAGAAGCTATGGTACCTGAACCTGTTGAGCCTCCACAAAAGAAGGCTGAGAGGGGATCCGGTGGCTGCCTACAGACTTGCCAAGGGGAACCAGCAGGCAATGGGAGAGTCTCTGCTCCCCCAAGCACTACCGGGAGTTACAAGGACTAACAGTCATAAGCTGACTGAGAGTAGATTCAGGCTGGACATCAGGAGGCATTACTTCATGGTCAAGCTGGCTAGGAGCTGGAACCAACTTCCAAGGGAAGTGATGCTTGCCCCTACCCTGGGGGTCTTCAAAAGGAGGTTAGACAGCCACCTAGCTGGGGTCATTTGACCCCAGCATCCTTTCCTGCCCATGGCAGGGGGTCAGACTAGATGATCTGCTTAGGTCTCTTCCGACCCTACCAACTATGAAACTATGACCATATTTAAGAGCAAGAGTTATCACACTAGAGTCCATTAAAACTTGGGTCAGACCAATGGTCCACCCAGCCCAGTAGGTGAGAAATGATTGGATCCGATATAAATAGAGGATAGATCACTCTAGATATTACCCACCCTGGCATGTAAAATGAATTAGAGTCTAAAATTTAAGTACATTTAAGTACACTTATTGCTGTGTTTTAAAAATCAGAGGAAGAATGGCCTTAAGCACAGATAGATGTTAAGGCCCTGCTCTAACTCATGGCACTTTATGTAAGGTGCCATAAGTTAGAGTCCCCCCCAACCAGCAACATATCTGCCTGCCTGCCCTGGCCAGCAGATGAGGGTATTCCAGCAGCCTCTAAGGAGGCTGCCAAACTGCCCCTTTCCCCAGAGCTGCCAGCTACTGAATACCCAGAGCTGAGGGGGAGTGGCAGGGGGAACAGAGCCCCCATACCTTGTGGGCCCCTCCCAGCTACCCTGACTGGGGTATTGGGGGGAGGCTGCAAGGTGAGGGGGCTCTGTTCTTTGCCCCCTCTCCATCAGCTCAGGCCATTCAAACCAGCCAGGAGCTCTGTGCTGGTTGCTTCTGGATGCTGAATGGCCAGAGCAGAGGTGGGGAGGAGGGAAATGGAGCCCTCTCACTTCACAGACCTGACCTGGCTCCCTCTAATACTATAGTCAGGGTAGATGGGGGGCAGGGCCACAAGTCCAGGGGGTTCTGTTCCCCATTCCCTCCACTCCCCCTCAGCTCTGGCCATTCAACAGCTGGCAGCTCCCCCTCCTTTCCCCTGACAACCCAGGGGGACAACCCAACCCTGCTGGCTGATCCCATGAAAAATTAACCCTGGAGGGAACACAAGTTCCCCAAGGAGCTCTGCTTGTGAGCACCTTAATTTAATACCCGAGTTAACTAGGGTTAATTTTTTGTGTGATCAGTTATTCATGCACGTTTTTTATGACGGTTGTAGAGCGCTTTCAGGGGCCAGATTGCTCAAAAATATCACTTCTATCTGTGCCCATAGTTAAAGTACTGAACTGCAACTTGGGAGAACATGGTTCAACTTTTAACTGTGCCATAATCTTTTTGTGAAGCCTTTGGCTAGTCTTTTCGTCTCTTCATCTATCTACTTCCCATTTATAAAATGCAGATAATTCCTCTCTCCCTCTCTTTGTCTGTTTTAGCAATTTAGTTTGCATTCTCTTTAAGGAAGGGATTGTTTCTTTGTACACACGTTCGATGTCTAGAAAAATAGGGTCCTGATCTTGCTTAGATCCCTTTAGGGCTTGTGTAAACCTACAAGATTTGCAAAACACTGCACCATAGTAAAGCTGGGCACTTTCATGCTCCCCTACTTCACTTGCCATCACTGCTTCCCTCACTGTCAATTGCCTTTGCCAGCAGCAACTGGCAGTGGGAGTAGCAACACTGGGGCACTGCCAATTACTGTAGTGATTCACACATGCCTCCAACCAGGGAGATGCATCTCACAGTCTAGGAAACACTGTCCTAAGAGCTACTGTATACTAATAGTTATAAAATCACTGGCATCAGCAATAAGTTTTATATTTGATTTAAAAAATAAATAAATGCTTTCTTACTAAGCAGTAGGATTTCTGCTTCCTCTGCACAGTCCCAGGTTGGCTATTTAGTCTTAGGACAATGCTGGGTATATGTAATAAATACTTACATTTGTGGTATCTTGTTGACTTAGTGAGGTGTGGTATT
>NW_017729033.1:84990782-85007446 GCF_001723915.1 Gavialis gangeticus | reverse complement strand
ATTCACACATGCCTCCAACCAGGGAGATGCATCTCACAGTCTAGGAAACACTGTCCTAAGAGCTACTGTATACTAATAGTTATAAAATCACTGGCATCAGCAATAAGTTTTATATTTGATTTAAAAAATAAATAAATGCTTTCTTACTAAGCAGTAGGATTTCTGCTTCCTCTGCACAGTCCCAGGTTGGCTATTTAGTCTTAGGACAATGCTGGGTATATGTAATAAATACTTACATTTGTGGTATCTTGTTGACTTAGTGAGGTGTGGTATTAATACATATGTATGAGCACACACACACGCCACACAGCAGAGCATGTGCTCCTCAGCTATAACACACCCCTTGAATGTATGCAAGCATTCATCTACAGCCTGTGGCTCCATAGAGTCAAGGGATGAGTGCATTTGATGAATGTGAGAGCTGTCATTTATGTAAATCCCAGTTTTCTCATCACTACTCCCTAAATCACCACTACCTTACTGATTCCCCAGCCAGGTACCCAACACCAATGTGGTTACCACCACTACTCAACCCACTCCTTTTCCTTCATTCAAGCCCTTCTTATTCTGGGACAAGATTTAGAACCCACCCCCCTGAAATCAGGCAAGTGCAACCAGGGTGTGGGGAACTTAGTTAGAGTCCTCTCTTCAGTGCTGCTTCAGAGCAGATGACCCAAGTTGACGTTGCAAGTTAGAGGCACAGCTAGCTGCTATGTAACAATGGTTTCAAAAAGGGATGGCCAGTTTCAGGTATTCTTTAAAACAGTGGTACTCGGTCTTTTGTCTCTGTGGGCCTGATGAGTGGCATGGAGCCAATCTGCAAATGTGATGGGGACCCAAAAGCAAAGATTGGGCTCCATGCAGCCTTGGCAGGGCCATGCTATCTAGCTCATGGGTCTTCCCATAGGTCTGTAAATTTGGCAGCAGAGAAGTGGCAATTAACACTGCCATTGGTCCCCTCCCATCAAATTTTCAGACCCAAGGGGAGCTCTGCAGGCCAGATCTGGTCTACGGGCTGGGGTTTAAGCACTCTTGCTTTAAAGGGATCAATGTCAGAAAGTGCTAGGAATTCACCTCTGGTAGTCATGTCTCCTTTAGACATGACAACCTGAGAACTGAGGCAGCTAAATTCAATATAACCACTTCTGGAAGTGTAGGGCAGCTGGTACCAAGGGTTTGAGAAGATCAGGGTCTAGTATCATACTGAAATACCATCTTGTTCACGTGGTGACAACTTAGGCTACTTAAGTGTCACAACTGTTTCTGGTAAATACTTCCCAGATGGTTATCGGCTGTGAAGTATCTTTCAGAAAGTATCCTTTGCTATTATATAATCAGACAGGAAAATTCTCTCCATTTATCTAATGGGATTATTGTTCCCATAAGTAGCATATTATCATTCTTATAAATACCTTTATAAGAATATCCTCAGCAGGAGGCTAGTTACCTTGAATAATTTTGCCTACATGCATGTTGTGTGGTATTGCATTACCATGACATCTTTCTGTGCTCCACGTTTGAACAGTTGATTTAGGTACAAGCCTAAAAAAACTCCCCACATGTACTTCTACATACTATTCACAATTGAAATCAGAAATCTAAGTCTAAAGAAGAAATCTGCTAAAGCAGCCCTAAGAGCCCTATAGCCACATCCCAGCATTTTCACTCCACCTCCAGTCTCTTTAACATTATCTACTCCTATCCTACTCTAAATATAGCATGTCTGCCAGAGTACGCGGATCTTGGAGACAGAGCCTTACCTTAGGAAGGAATGTTTTGATCATTAGATACATGCTGCGAACATTGAGGCTCATTGTGAAGTCCCAGTCACTCTCTTCGCACTCCAGAATGGTTCCATGATGGACAAAGCTGGATTAATCACACAAAGAACAATGGATTACTTCCTCCATTACATATCTGTGATTTGCATGCATTTTTTCCCTTCTCTTCGTCAGTAATACCTTATTTACCTGATTCCAAGACAAAGCCCCCCCCCACAATATAACATAGGGAAAAAGACCCTTATCTTGGAATCGAGTACTAGGCAGCAGAGGGGCAGGTACTGTTGTGATTTTGATCCAAGCTGCAGTTGCTGCGATATGGCCTCTGCCCTGCACAGCACAGGCCCCCCCCACCCACAGCCCCAGCTGCTTACCTTTGCTCTGGGCTCTGCTGCAGTCTGGGGCATGGAGCATGTTCTTGCTCTCAACCCCTGCCTGGCCTGGTAGCAGTGGTGGTGGGGGTGGCAGCTTGAACCTCAGCTCTAGGGCCCAGCCAGAGCTGCCACTGTTACTGGGCCAGGCTGGGGCCAGAACACGAACATGCTACACCCTGCTAGAGCAAGCGTTAGCAGCAGCGTTGGTTGGGGTGGGACAGGAAAAGGCAGCAAGCGGGCAGAGGGACCAAAAACTCAGGGGGAGACAGAAGCTACAGGAGGCAAAATATGTTGAGGGTGGGAGGGAGGAGGCAAAGGGCAGGGGTGAAGCTGCTTGATTTCTACGCACCCCCCACCACCAAACTCTCCCCCACTACCTATCTTCCAACTGTCTCTTCCACCACCTGTCTCCCTCATTACTTTCTACTGAAACTACCCACAAAACCGACAATTGTGATGAAGGATTCTGTGAGGCAAACCCAAAACGAACAGTTATTAAATAGATCAGCTACACTAAAAAGACATAGTGGAAGAAGAAGGAATTTTAAACAGGATTTAGTTACCCTGCAATATTACAAAGAACATCAATTCTCTCAATCTCCTTGGCCAGATTTTCTATTTGCTCCTTCTTAGTGACATCCAGCACCCGTATTTGGATGCCTATTTAAAAAGAGGAAAAAAAAAAAAAGGATTTTATTTCACTTTTGTTTAGTTAAAGACCAATTGTCTGATTTGAGAAAACCTGGTTATTTTGCAGCTGCCATTAAAGTCAATGAGTGCTCACCAGGGCCAGTCCCTTCTGAATGCTACCATAAAATGAAAAGATTCCATGAAATTCCAAGTCTACCATGCAAAAATTACGCTATTTACTCTATGCCATGGAATCACAAGGAAGCAAAAGACTCCAATGTGTGCCTGTGATCAGCTGATTGGTGCTGGCCACACATTCAGTTTAAGGCATGACAGGAACCAGCCACAAAGTTAGTACATGTTTTGTGTGATAGTTTTGTGGTTTATTCTATTTTATTATGCCATTAATTGCACAAAAGTGGGGCTGGGTTATTACTTAAGATAAAATGTGATTAACTAGTTAATCTTAAGTGTAACAATGTCTGCCAGGGGCCACAGTTACTTCAATATACAAGCCACAGGTGCGCCATCCACTGGCTGAAATTCACAGAATTTAACAAATAAAATAAGCCCTAGAATAAAACACGCCATAGGCCATACAGCATTCCAGAGCCTCACATTTATAGCTTATTAAGTTATCATGATTCATTTCCTGTGCTGAGAATGTAATCACTTTGTGACGTTAATCATCCACACCCAAATGCATACAATTTAATGAAAGCTGTGAAACTAACCTGGTTGAGTGACTAATGCCAATGGGAGAATTAGTTGCTAAATCAGTATTCACTGAAATACACTTGTACCTCATGAGCCAGGGTGACATCTGTGTGGCATCAAGTACTTCTGGGAGATTTGCCAGCAAGGAAGCCAATTCTTTCCAGGCAGGCAACTAACTTGAACAGTGGAGTGTCTGCTCCAGCTCATTTCAGTCCCATATTGCTAGTATTTCAAAAAGTAAAGATTTAACAGATCATGGGGTTGAAACTCCTTTTTTGAGGATAGGAGTGCATGATAGTTTGATTTTATCTCCTGATACTGGTTCAGCTATGCTCATGAGTACGTGAGAGCAAATGACTTTCCTTAAATTAAGGATTCGCAAATACTCCTCAGATGAAGACAAACTCTTTATACCAGTGGTGCTCAACATTTTTCCCTGGTGGGCGGGATGGGCAGTGTCCCATCTGTCTGTGGGCCAGGTCCCGTGGGCTGCCTCAAATTGGGCACCAGGGTAGGTGCAGTAGGCATCCCCCAGCCATGCAGATGAGTGGGGATAGCCCAGCCACAACGGAGACCTGAAGGGGCAGGGGGTGTGTGGCTTGGCCTATGGGGCTCCAACCAAGCCCTGACGGGGAGGGGGTGCACCTTGCCCCTGCAGGGGGAAGGGGGCATGGCCCACCCCCAAACCAGCCCTGCAGAGATGGGGGGCAGGAAATGTGGTCCAGTTCCCCAGGAGAGGGAGAAAAAGAGGCATAGCTCAGCCCTGTGGCAGGAGGGGCATGGCTTAGCACCAACCTGGCCCCATGGGAGGGTCGGGACATGGCCAGATCAGGAACCAGATGTGTGGGAGGCTGCATGACCCAGCTGTGGTTTGGGAAATTTGGCCGGGGGGGACAGGACCGACTATATTAATGGCCACTACTCCCCTACTGCCAAATTTCCTGCCCCATGGAGAGCCCCACAGGCCAGATGCAATGGCCCACAGGGGCAGGGATTGAGCACTTCTGCTTTAAAGTGTTTAAGAATCACCCAGAGTCTGCCTATGTTGAGTTCCTGTACTTAAAAGCAATAGAGGTACATAAAGTCCAGCAATTGCATTCTCTAAATTGACTTTAAGCATCTTCCTTCTGCTTCATTGTAGATGAAATGGATCCTGCTTGCAGTTTTTTTTTAGATTTAAAATAAACTTGTTTTACAATTTCCTTCAGCTTGTGACTTTTGTAACTAAGGATCCATTACAGGAAGTCTGTGACTGTCAGTGATGGAAGCATACTAGTGTGATATCAGATGGAGACAAGTCTTAGCTTTCAGAATTCAGAACTTATACAAACAAAATAGGGACCAATTTGATGACAGTGGAATTATTTTCTAAAAGGTACACCAATTCTTACTACTTACCATATTACATAGTTCTAAATGCATTCATTAAATTCCCTAAACAGAACACTATTTTTATTTAACAACTAATTAAGCTAGGCCAGGGGTGGGCAAAATACAGCCTACGGGCCAGATCTGGCCCACCAAGGGATTCTATCCAGCCCATGGCAGGTCTCTTGGCCTCATCTGGCCAAGGAACAGGGGGCCACCTGGGCCATGGAGCATGTGGCTAGTCCTGCTGCCCCCGGGGTGTACAACAGAATGGGAGTAGCGCAGCAGCTGGACTCAGCATCCTGGTAGCCCCTGCAGTGGTGGCTCCTTTTTGCTGCCTCAGTGCCACCACTAGACCTGGCCCATATGCTCCATTGATCCTATCTGGCCCTGGGCCCATCCGCCCTGCATCTACTGCTGGGGGCACCAGACAGGTTGGGTCTCCATGGAGACTGGCCCAGGATCCCTGTGGGCACAGTGTGCTTGGCCAGGCAGATAGGGAGTGGTGTCTAGGGAATGGGATGGGTGGTGGGGGCTGGGATCAAAGCCAGGATTGTGGGGTGGTGGTAACAGGGACTAAGGTCAGAGATGCAATCTGTTGCCTGCACATTTCTACTTGCAAAAATAGCACCCATCACAAGGACCTGTGGGGAGTGGATCATGGCTCTACCCTAGGTCCTGTCCCTACACAGTCACTGCCCTGCAATCGCAACCCTGGCCCTGCCCCAGCCCTCATCCCATCTACCTAGCCAAGTGTGCCCTGCCCATGGGGATCTCAGGCTGGTCTCCATAAAGACCACATCCTCTCCATCCACTGCCCCTGGCAGTGGGTGAGGGGTGGATGTCCTGGATGGCTGGATAGCATCAATTGAGCCTGCCTGCCCCCATGCCTTTCAACAGCTCACCAAAACTCCTTAAGTGACCCTCCTGCCCAAATAATTGCCCACTCCTGAGCTAGGCCTTCAGGTAACAATGTAGAATTTCTTGCTTTTAGCACTAGTGACCCCAAAGTTCAAACAGAACAATTCCTGCTGATAACAAACAGCACTTGACAGCTAGCCCACTGACCTAGGCAAAATTACATAGGTAAAATGAACAGTAGTGTAAGGCAGAGCAGCAATTAACCTCTTCGAGAGTGCTAAAGGGGTCAGATAGCTGGGGTTAATCTGTCTACCTGCAACCTCCATTCTGAAATGCTGTTTCAGTGGAATACCAGCACTTGGACATAAAGCCCCCATACTTTCTGTGCTACAGCAAAAAAAGTGGCTATCAGCACTTAGGGGCTGTTATTAAATCATTCTGCCACCTTTATAATTCTGGGCTACCCTTAAATGAGATTTTGATAAGCAGCTTAAAAACTACTGAAGACTTGGACCAATGATTGCTGTAAACCATTTACCAGAATAGTTCTCTAGGTCCCACAGCTTTGACTCGTTGATGTCTGTAGCAATGACCTTGGCTCCTTCTTTTGCAAAAGCCTTAAAATCATAAGTAAAAAGTACACAATTAATGTTTGGCTATTTGAAATTTCAATAAAGGCTGACTAACCCAATAGAGCAAAGGTTGCTTTTCTTTCTGGGTAAATAACAGTAAAAGGCTACATTTCCAAACACTCTGGTATTAGACAGTTACACATGTGATATGATTACAGAACTGATGATTCCTCTCTCCAAACCAGAGTCCATAATTAACTCAGTAGGTCTCATTGCCTGACCATGTATAAGGAGCATGACATATGATATATAATAGCTGATAAGGGCAGCATGTACACTAGCCATTGTCTTACAGATTAGTAGGACCAGGTTACAAGACAGTGGGTGCATCTACATGTGCGCTTTACTGCAGAGTTGACTTCACTCCACACCAAAGTGACACTGTCTACACACATGCCGGTACTAGGGTGCAGTAAATTAACTGAGCTGTAAGATAGTATAGTCTGGGAAAATAATTCCACCAAAAGATGGTACTAACAGTGGTGAAACACGTGGAAATGCTGACCCAGGAATAAATTGCTCCTGGTCAGCCCAGGCAGCACAGGACCAGACACCTGCCTGCCGCCTAGCCCCACGGCTCTGAATGTTTGGCACTCATGCCCCAGCCAGCCCTTCCACTGCCCAATGCCACCACCTGGAGCCTGAGGCTGGCACCCTCCCCCGCCCCTCCACTTGCTGCCAACCTGAACGTGCACTTCCCCAGCTCAAAGTGCTGCTGTCCTGTGTGTATGTGTAGACACTGTGCCCAGGAGGCATTAACTCTGGTGTGAACTGCTCCAGAGTTTACTGTGTTACATTAACTTCATGTGAAGAGGCACCCATTGTTAGCTAAATGCAACAAAGATGCAGAACCTGGCTCTACTATTTATGGAAAGTGACAGCTCTGTATAAGCTAAATCCTAGTTCATTATTCAAAACACTAAAGAAGGCATTATCCAACAACTTTTCTTCCCACTATTTACTGCACACAGAGCCAGGTATTTGATCTTGAGCAATACCCCTAAAAAAGGTACTCTTTAAAATCCATTGAGAGAGAGCTTACTTTATGCCTTAGCTGCATAGCTACTTTTTGCCAACAGAGTAATCTATTGTCAAAAGGTGCCTTGAAGCCTCAGAAAAAAAGCAAGAATTTCTCAAGGACCCCATACCACAAAAATGCCTATAATGTAATTTCAGCTATTGTTGAGGGTTGTCTTTAGAAAGCTCAGACATACCATTCTCATCCGGAACTTGTTGCAATTTTACAAAAGCAAACTTTTTAAGAAAGAGACCCATTTTGTAAGTTAGGTCTTCCTTATGAATGTTGTTCTTAAGCAATGGTTCAATACAGGATATCTGGAACTGATTTGCATTTCGTTATACAGTTTCACAGTAGTAGGCAACCACTTTGGAGGTCTAAGAAGTCTAGTCAGGTGCCTGATAAATCTACTTGAACAGAGTCCTGCAACTATCATACCAAGACCTTTGATGTGTATGCCTAGACAAGAGTATGGAGGAGTGGAGTGGAGGCTGCCCTAGACCTACCACCCACCCTTTAGACGATTGAGACTGAGGGGCCAGATGTTCAGTGCCTTGATGGTTGTAGCTTTTGCCAGAGAGCAACGAACTGTCTAACACCTCAGTGAGGGCGTGTTTCTGGCTAAGGGACATCACCCTGACTTTCTCCAACCAAGGAATATCCACAAGCCAGCAGGAGCTAGGATTTTGAGGCACCCTACTCTTGCCTTACTCTGGATGTTGTAACTGTGGTATTTTATGAGCTACCCCACCACATGGAGCCCCACCACTCCCACCAAAAGTATCACAGTACATAAGGGTCAAAATTCCATTTCACTCTGTTCCTACAGTGATTTTTAGCAGTATTAACAACTTATCTGACCTCCAAGAGGGAATCTTGGGATTGGAAAGGAAGTTGCTTAGATCATCTTGTATTTTCCTCTTCTCAAAAACAAAGCAACAGAAATCTTTGAAAGCCAATTATGATCTAGCCACCATCCAAAGATGGAAGACCTGCAACTGTCTGCTAAGTGAATGTCAACTCATAGCCCAATGTCAGTGCTACTACACCCAGTCAGGTGAGTTGTGAAGGTCTTTCAGGGCAGTACTAATTGTGGTATAACAGGGAATTTTGAGTGTGCAACCTTGAATGAATTTTCCATAATGGAAATGAAGTTCTTATGGTGTAGCAGTCATACTTCACGTGCTTTCCATGGAAAGTTGGGTATTTTTGGCTTCTCTCTCATTTGGAATTTATTCGTGATTAATAAAGGTTGTTCAGTAGAGATGGCAATGGAGAAGTCATCACAGCAAAGCTAGTAAGGAATATACAGTGGAAAAAAGGACAAATATTTCCAGACTTACAATAGCAGTGGCTTGACCAATCCCTTGTGCTGCTGCAGACACCAATATGACCTTCCCATCAAGCCGGCCCATTCTGGATCCTGAAGATACTTAAACAGATATTGCCAGATATTGCCCTTCCAAACAGGAAGGCAAGTTATGATCAGCTGTAATAAATAACCATCAAATACATTTTGTAGCTGAACAGATGACTGAGCATCTTCCTTTAACAAGTGCTGGAGAATGCCCTAATTCTGGGTAGGAAATACAGAACCTGCATAAAACGAGGGAAACCTGTATGTGCAAGTTTGCTTTTATGTAATAACCCTTTTATACCAAAAATCCATTATATGCGAGGTAAATTCACTCTTATGCAATTGGTGTGGTGGAAGCCCACAGTCAGTTGCTTTGTACAGTGCATTGTGGGAATGATACACATTAAAATATCGTCTTGTGTGGATCTGTGCTCCTCACTCGTCTGCGACACATGTATCTGTAGTTACCATCCCCATTATGATAGTGCTTTGTACTTGTGTGTACTGTCTGGTGTTGCTGAGTACCAAAATTGTCTTGTCGAAGTGGTAGAAATGGGGCTGGGGGTCAGTACAGTCAAGGTCTTGGAACGTATCCCTATTTGTTACATTGTAAAGTGGGTTCCCCTTTATATGAATTCGAGTCATGCACCATTTTCCAGGAATGCATGCACAGCATAAAGCGAGGGAAACCTGTACTGAAATGGTAGTTCTGAAATAAAAAGCTGAAACAATGAAGGCCAGGCTTATCCCTATATGCCGGTGGTCTCCAACTTTAAGCACAAGATCACGTCTTGAATTAAAGTGCAAACCAGGATCTGCCTGAGCCATGCCCCCGGCAGCAGGATATACTTGGTGCTTCACCACTCCTGGGGCAGCTGCAGTGGGGCTTGGGGCTCAGAGACCAGCACACATGCCAGCCTCCACTCTGCACACGTATCAGGGGGCAGGTGCCCCCCAGGCCTCCACTGGGGTGGGTGCAGTGGCAGGAGTCCCCCTGCACTCCTGGACAAGCCACCTGGGCTCTGATTGTGCCACCAGCCAGGGTTCCACTCACCCCAGCCCCTGCCCCACTTCCTTCCTCACCGTGGGTACCTTGATCTGCACCCCCTCCCTTTCTCTCCTCCACAGACTGACCTGTCAGGTGGAGGAGGGGGGGTGGAATGCATGCACGTGATTAGCCCCTGCCAAATAATTCTCTCTCCCTCCACCTATATGGGGGACTGAGACAGACAGTCAGAGGCTCCACAAAATTGACCAGCTGATTGTGATCTACTGGTTGGTGACTACTGCTATAAGCAGATAAATCTCAAGGGCAGAACAAAACATACCTAGCAAAGTACATAGTGGATTATCACTTTATGAGATATGAGATTTAATAGTAAACAGCAAATATATGCAGAGTAGGTGGGTGGGACGGAAATAGTTTTCACATCTCACAGAACTTTGAGATTTAAAATAATGTTACCACTCTACATCATGTTAAGAAAGCTAAAACACATTTAGTTTTTATGAAAAAACAGGGAGACTGACCAGAGTATCCACAAGGCTCGGGTTAGAGCTTTTGTGAGATATGCAGGAGACTCGTATTTAAAGTCCTGTTCCATCTGACTTAAATCATAGATGTTAAGCCTGAATCTCCCACATCCAAGACAAGAGGGCCAAACTCCAGAATATTCTCTATTCTGGATGCGGTTTCTATGGTTTTAAACAGAGGTCCCATACTGGCTCAGAGAAACTTCTGACAACAAAACTTCTTCCAAACTGGTATATTCCCATGACAAGTTTCAGTTTCAACAAAAACATTTACTAGAAAAGGCCCTGATTGGCTCTAGTATGGATACTCTGCTATACTGAACATAAAAAAAAAAAAACCCAACAGTCTGGGTTGCAGGTAAGGTTTAAAGAGGCCAAAGTCTGAGAACAGACAGACGAGCTGAACAGTCAAAACTGCTCGCCTGGTTAGGCTGGCACAGGCAAATTAGCCGCTTCTCAGCACAGCTTTTACCAAGGTGTACGAAAGCCTTTTACCAAGGTGTTAGAAAGGTGCAATTTCTACTAAAATCAGGTCCATGGGACTTTGTTGCCCTCTGTTGCAGCTTGCATGCATCACAAGCAGCTACTTACAAAATGATTACACATGCTTGCTTATGTTGGCTGAGTTTACTTGGCTGGGCTCTCATTTTGCTCCCCAACTTCCCAGCCAGGTCCATCCTACTGTAATCTCACCAACAGTACTTCTGTTTGTATGCACTAATTCCAGAAAACTGTTATGAGCCACAAGACATACAGGTCTTTAATTATATGACAGTTTTTATAGCCCATGTTTAGTAGGGATTAACTGATACTACCAAACACTTAAGCTTTCAACTTAGGCTATACTTTACACCACATCTTCATTACTAAAATAGGCAAGTCTGGTAAGAGACTATCCCACTGATCTTAAGACCCAACCTTTGGGAAACCAAAAGTGTACCCTGAATGAATTGCTCTAGAACTTAATCATAACTTTCCCATTAGTATCTCTGTGCACAAGTAGGATGAAACAGAAAAGGACAGCTACCCACCTCAAAATCTAGGGAGGCAGCTCTTGAGGTTCGTTAGGCCTCTGTACTTGAGGAAGTTGCATGCATTTCAGTGTTTGCTGGGATTTGTAGTTCAGCTGAACTTCTTTAAAAACCATCCCAGTTCCTGTTGCAACATGGAGATGCTGCCATCTAGCGTGGCTTGGGATATATAAAAGTTATGCATTTTTTTCCGCTTGAGGAGAGGAAAAGTCAACATTACCTGGCAGTTATGCATGAAGAAAAAATCAGCAAAACCCAGTGGTGAATGAAACTGTATACATCCACATACATAATAAAATTCTAACATGGAGTCAACTTTTTTTCCCCCCGATCAACTGTTTTTACCTGTTTGTCTATCTCTATTCTTATATGAACAGTTAAGTCCTCAAAATTTACACCTCTGACATGAAAAAAATTATAGCATCATCAAGTTTCAGATGCTTTCAGGACAAGATTATCTGATCTCATCATGATCTTGCATCCAAAGATACTCCACCAGATTGTTTAATATCCAGACAGCACTCTTGGGGAAAAAATTAGCAAGTAAGCATATTCCCAGTCACAAACGTATTTGTTTTCTGGGAAAGCTTGTTCAAACACTTTAGCTATTTGAGTTAGTACTGTTGCTTTTCTGCTGAGTAGTGGCCAGTTTTCTGGTTCTTGTAGATCAGCTTTCTAGAAGAATGAGTTCTTAGCTAATGACTTCCTATCAGCACTTTTTCCTCCATCCACCACAAATAAGTAACACTTCCTGTTTATGGAATTTGGAGGCAGCCCACAGTTACTGCTGAAGACTTCAGAGGCTAAGAATATTTTTCAGCTCATGCCACCAGAAGAATTCTTGCAATGCTGTAGCAGCTTTCAGCAAACAATTGTCAAGGCTAAGTACAGACATTTGGGGGATTAGGGAGAAGTTAAATTGGTTCAAAATGGCTGTGGGTAAGCCAGGATGGGGGGTGCGGCACATGGAAAAGGTGACCCATGAGAGATGGGGGGGCAGGTGCAACCCACAGATGGGGTGGGGTCCCCTCCCTACAACGAACCTACACCCCCATCCCTCTCCACATCAGAGACTTACTTGCTCAGCTCTGGCAGCAGCAAATGCTGATAAAATTGGCTGCACCTGGAGTGGCTTGTGGGATCAGGGTGAGAGGCTTGGCTGGTTAGGGTGAAGAGAGTGGGGAGCAAGGGAAGAAAAAAGCCTATTGTGGTGGAGGAGGGGGGTGAAAAGAGCAGCCCTGGGCTGGGACCAGTGGTTGGGTTTTCCTAGCCCCAGGGCTGCGCAGGGAAAGTATACAGAAGTTCCAAGCACCAGTTTGACCTAAAAATGGAATACATTTGATACTACATAGATCCAGGTTTATCTTAAACTGGGTTCTGCAATTTTTAGACCAGTTTGTGTGGAACTTTTGCACAGTTACAAGTTTACACTGACTGCTGGCCACCCAGACCAGGTCTGTAAGTGTAAGGGCAGCATCAGGACAAGCTAAGTTTAAATTGGGCGACCATTTTTAACCTGATTTAACCTCCCCCCAGATGTCTGTGCTTAGCCCAAGGCAACACTTTGAAGTGACACTGACCAGCATTAAAAGCTATTATATGTTTTGGTCTCCCTTGGGGGAAAAAAAAAGATTCCAGTATGAATTTTGGTATTCATTAATCAGACTATGGGTTGGAGAGAAGCAAAAGCTTTTTGTAAAAAGACAAATCAAAATATGTTTCTCATTATGCTGCACAGCTTCTCTCATGTAGTCACTAAGAATCAGCAGAGTAAATCAAAGTAAAGTGAAGGCAGAAGAACAAGCAGAATTGTAGTAATTACTAAACAGTATAACAGGAGAAAGAGCAACAGAAACTCTACCAACAAAAAACAAAGCTTCTAATTTAAGGTATTGTGGGAATCAACCCAGCAGCACCTTCCAAACAGTGGATCCCTCTGCACAGAAAAGGGATACTTACAAAAACTTCAATCAAACTCCTTTTGGCAGAAGGGGAGGGTTAGTTTTGGGAGTGATGCGATTGCAGGCACTTTAGGTTGGTAAGAAAAACAAAAATTAAGCTGTTTCTGTTAGGTGATCAGCAGTCAAAGTGTCTTAATTTAAATGATTATCCTTTGATGACAAAAGCAAGATCTTATGAAGTTTAGTTCAGATCTCTCATATATGTTCCAGATTGCCTAGTGGTTCAAAAGATAGCATTAAAACTGTGGACATAATTTTAATGGTTCTTTTGCAACCGTAAGTAGAATTTTCTCTGCCTCCCCTATGAAAGTTTAGATTATAGAGCATGTTTGAGAAAGTGGGTACTGCAGCCCATTGCATAGCTGAGGGCAGGCTGTGAAGTTTTAAATTTAATGAGATGGCTATAAAACTGACAAGCATCTTGCCTACTATCAGCACGGCTACATAGTACACGGGGTTTATGTTAATCAAAGCTCCAGTGCCAAAGCATCAGTTGTTGGGACATGTAAGGCTGTACTAAAACTGCCAAAATAACTTCACATATTCTTTCCCCCCACCTTTTTTTAAAATAAGAGCTGTATGCAATTTTGTTGGTCTTGATTCATGCACAGAATCAACTTTTTGTAATGGTAACAGAACAGCCTATATGGTTACTTTATAAATAATTGGAATATTATTGTGGATTTTCTTCCCCACAAGAACATCAACTAAGCAACCACTATCACTGAGACCTACCATCTGTACCATCTCCACCTCACTAAAATTACATAAGAGTATTGCCTGACAAATAAAATTGTTTAAACATTTAACACTTTATTAAATCAAGAACATTCTTAAATACCTGAGATACAAAGAGACAGACCCCGACAGTTAATCACAATGGTGAGATATAGGTCAGTCTTGCAGTTTAGAACTGTAAACAAGCAGCATAAGCATTAAAGCAGCCAATTTTCCCCCGCTCTGTACTCATTATAGCCATGTTCAGGGGGAGGAAAAAAAAGAGCTTACAAAATTATTTTTGGAACCACAGTAGGCTCTACTCTTCATTAAAAAAAAAAAATCTCATATCTGCACTTTGATTGCATGCTCCTGTAAATGAAATGCTAGCAGTTTATCCATTATTTTTTCAAGACAGTGGTTAAAAGAAGTTGAGAATACAATTCCCCAGTCTTACAAAGTGATATAAAAACATAAAAAAGTCTTCCTCAAAAGGTAGAAAAAAAGTAGCAGAAAAAGTAGGGCTCTTTCTATTATAACAGACTGAGATAAAGATTGGGAGGTAAAGAGGGAGATAAAGATTGAGATAAAGTTTATGTTGGGAGGGTTGTTGTAGGAGTGACAGCATTAGTCTCCAAGACTGATAAGTTTCACAGTGAAAACGCAGTTTGGTTTGCAATCCATTCTATATTCCTGTTTAGCTTGCAGGCTTCATTTTTGCCACCACAAGGTAGGTAATGAAGAACAGTTGTAAGAGACAGCCTCAGCTGGAAGTAGGCAACACCAGCTCTTGGTTAAGAATTGTTAAATACAAAAAGTAGTGACAGCAAAGTTACCCTAAGAAGTGAGATAATGTTAGAAGCCTGTTCCCACAGTTTGAGATTAAAATCCAGTTGCTAATTCTGCAGCACGTATATTCTACATATGCAGTGTCTGGCTTTATTCACTGGCAAGAACAAGGTACAGGGCTTTATTGGGTTGTACATTCAGGTGCTTCATCCTTTTCTGAAACTCCTAACCAGTGCTTATATTGTTCCTCTGTAGGCTCTATTCCTCCAGGTCGTGCATCTATACAAAATGAAAAAAGAAAAAAATTACAGTAAGTTAAACTTAAAAAACTTACCCAGTTTAACAGACCCATAAAGAACAACTGCTGTCCCCCAACTAGAGGTTTAGAAGGCAAAGTGACTGAATTTGACAGCTTGACTGGTCCCAACCTCTAAATTCTAGCTTTGGCAAAGCCCAACTCTGATCTTGGCATATAGACTGGAACCTGAAATTCAGCAGTGGGTTGAGGTGGAAGTGAGGAAGAGCCTGTATACATACTATCCTGGAGTGCGTACACACCAACTTTCTGACAGTTAGTCAACTTAACTTTAAGAGTACATGTGTATGTAAAGCAGAGTTGACAAATACAGCACAAGATAATACAACTCCGAGGTGTATTATCTTGAGTTGCATTAGTTACGTCGACTTAGCTCACAAGATGGCTGCCACCATGTCAAGGAGCTGTATGCGTGTACACTCCAATGTGACCTAACTTAGCAGACTCAACTAAGTCTGCTTTAAGTTGACTTAGTACGCGTGTACTCACTCCAGGCTACCATCACTGCAGCCAAAAGCAGACTGACAGTGTGGATACCAGACTAATCTTAAAAAGGTAAGGGGCCGGTGCCTGTAGAGAGAAGTTCACTTAAAATGTTTTCACTGAAGTCATATGGCTGGAACTAGCGAGTAGCTTTCTCTGAATATTCATCTTTTCTAGAATAAGGGAAATTAAGTTATATAGAAGTTTAGTAATAATAATAAAATTAAAAACAGAAGCCAAATATTTTGTCTGTCCATAATTTTTACTAGCCAGTCATCGACACTTACATTGCAAGGAGAAGCTAACCCAACTTCCAGAATACAAATACTAAAATTGTGCATACTAGTCTCTTGGTGCAGTTAGTAGGCACTTAACTATGGAGTCTTTGTGGCTTTTGCTAGCCAATCCTTTAACATCCCACTGAATAGCTGTTTAAGAAAAAACAATTACAATTTTTAAAAGCTTTTTCTAGATATCACATTTACCCAAAGAACCTTGCCTGCCTAAACCTTTTTTCTATAAACAGAGACAAATTTACGTTACTGAAATCATTTTATGTGAAGTACACATTTGCATGGCAATTCCTTTAACGAGCAGTGCAGTATTGGATTACATACCTATAAGCGTGCCTAAGTTGGAGTTATCGAAGAAATTTGTGGGGCAAGTCGGTAGCAAAGGTTTTGGTGTATCCAAGGGCAGAATTGCTTGTAAATTGTGTTCCTTGGGAGAAAGTATCTGCTCTTTACAAGGAAGAGATGCTGTCTTCTTTGGAGACCTTGGAATCATCTCCTGAGAAACACCTCTTGAAGACACTTCTCTCAGTTTTAGTGCTCTTTCTTTCCACTTTGTAAGCTCCTTTTTCAGCTGATGCTCATTGCTTAAAAAGGAGAAAGATGAACAGTGAAAAATCTGGAAACTTACAAGCTTTTTTTAAAATGAAGGTTATATACTTTGGCAGCACTAGTGGGAAGCTCCTGCAACCAAAGATATGATCACAAGCTTCTTTACAGTGCCAAATGATTTCCTCAATCTTAACTTGAAGGGACAAAGTCAAAGTAACTAAAATCCCCATGCCAGATGTTCTGCCAAAAAAAAA
>NW_017729033.1:84975551-84990763 GCF_001723915.1 Gavialis gangeticus | reverse complement strand
CTGGAAACTTACAAGCTTTTTTTAAAATGAAGGTTATATACTTTGGCAGCACTAGTGGGAAGCTCCTGCAACCAAAGATATGATCACAAGCTTCTTTACAGTGCCAAATGATTTCCTCAATCTTAACTTGAAGGGACAAAGTCAAAGTAACTAAAATCTCCATGCCAGATGTTCTGCCAAAAAAAAAAGAAAAAAAAAAAATCAGTAAATTAGATGTACTATTTGTCAACTGAGGGAAGCGCTTAAGGAAGAAAAAAAAAAGTTGAGAAAAAACTATCTTCAAGTCACAGCAACAGCCATTATTGCTGGCTGGATTCACACAACGTCAGAGCCAGTGGACCCCTCTCTCACTTCTATGGTTCTGCCCAAAAATATGAATTAAACTACTGAAGTAAAACTTGATAAATTAATATAGTTAAATATAAAAAGCCTACCTTAGAAGAATGTCATTTTGCTTCTTCAAATGAAGATTTTCTTTTTGTAATTTAACCTGTTCAGATTTTAAAACCAGCATTTGTGTGCTCTGTACAATCCCACTGCCACCACCACAAGTAAGGGGTACTTGGGATGCCTGAGGAAGTTCTTTTTCTGACATGACTAGAAAATATGTATAATATTGGTTTAAAACACTCATTTATGGACAGAATTAAGCAAAATAAATAAACAATCTTTTCTAGTTTCTATAAAACTAGGAAATTATATTCAAGTATTCCCTCTTGTAGATTAAGGCTGCATACACATGTTCAAGTGATCTGGGAGAATTCTCCCAGGTTCATTTCCCTGATAGAAAAACTTACTCCAAAATGCCTGAACAGATTTGAATGCTGAGCCCCTGAAGAACAGAGCTTGCAGTGCTGCCACTGGGCAGCCAGGAGCAGCAGCGACCTGAACAGGGTGCAGGGCCCAGGGCAAATCAGCTATGCGGAGCCCTGCCCTTGCTCCGATCCCACGGGCCCTGGACCTGAAGGGGGCGGGGGGGAAGGAGGGGTAGTGAGCGGCTGGAAATGGAGCCACTGCTTTGCTCAGTTCTGCAGGGCCCCTGGGGCACTTGCCCCGATTCCCCCACCCCCGAAGACAGCTCTGGCCAGGAGGCCCCTGTGCATACATCTCAGCATATTCTGCAGCCTCCCTCAGTATGCCCAGAGACAGTTGGCAGCAGTGCACAGAACACCCCTGACTGGGTAACCCAGGCAGCTCAGAGTCAGCCTATGTCTCCCTGTAGCTGGAGCAGTTGAGTTCAGCAAGCAATACAATATCTCCTGTGGGAACAGGGGGTGGGGGACGGGGAAGACAAGCAGAAGCAAAACATCCTGGAAGACTCTGCTGTAGCTTCTCTGAGAAGCAAGTGTATACAGACATGCTCTCTCAGGAGAAACTCATGGGAATGATTTAAACCTTCCTTGTTCTCAGGTTATTTTTCTCCTGGAGTAACTATTTTTGTTTTGGAAGAAAAAATCTGAACATCTGTATATTCACTGTTTCACTGTGAGAGCAGCAACTCTCCCAGGAGAAACTGAATGTCTGTGCATGGCCAAAGTGTAAATAGCAGAGTTGAAGCTTTAATCTATCTACAGTGGGATTTAAACTGTCGGTCACCACATACAAAGCTGACATTTGGGTTTGTCAGTTTAATGTTTTTAACTGACAAACCCAAAGTATGTAGTCATGTTCTATCATAGCAGTGGTTAGCATTAGATGCTCATGTAGGCCCTATTCCCACTTGCCTTTGACTTCACTAAAGCTACATGCAAACCATTTTATGCAAGTTGATTTTCACAATATTCCACTGTCAAAACATGAGGCCAATGGCAGAAACCAGGCCACAGGAAGCGGAAAGCAAGGCCTGCATCATTTCACCACTGCTGCTGATACACTTAGCTTACAAGTTTTAAGGTACTGTATGATGTCAAGAATTAGAGTGGTGTGCGCAAAGCATTTAACCTGTCAGCTATATTCTCTCATTTCTTCTCTCTCCTAGAGTCCTGGATCCTCTTCCTTAAATCAACTATAGGCAAGACATACTATAGTATTTTATAATCTTATTCTCACATATGATATTCTATACCTCAACTTTAATATATTTTTATATGAAAAAAATCCCTTGAATATATTTTTATTTACCAGAAACATTTTGCTCTTGCTGTGCTCTTCTAAGCTCTTCTTTTAGTTTTCTTAACTGTTCTTCTTTGTGTTTTGCCAGAGCTTTTGCATTAACAATTCTGCATAAAGAATAAAGAGGAAGCCATTATTTGTGTGGTGTCTGTCATCAGCTCTCATTCTGCAGCTTTAGTTGGTCTGTTTTGTTCCAAGAAAGATGTCAAATAATAGGATGCAAATATAAAAGGAACACACCCCCTCCACCCCCCCAACTATATTCCTGCCTCAGAGTCAAATTCTCAGGTGAACTGCAGGTATTTAAGAGCTAAGAATTCATAATTCTAACCAAAATAATCCATTTTTACTTTTCCTTTTACTGTGCTTGAAAATACCTCAATTTTCTGGTTGTATCAAATACTCAACAGGTAAAAAACCCTATTATTGAACACTCAGAATCCAAGAGTCTTTACAATCAATTCAGTTTTCATATAGTCCTGAGCAAAGTCAGAACCTGAGAGGGGGCAGAGGATGTGTTGGCATAGGCAAAGCCATTTGCAATGTGTTGGGGAGGCATGGGGGAGGCACATGCCCCCCATATTTGTATGTTAAATGGGACACAGGCTGCAGCCTGGCCAGACAAGCACCAGGTAGATGCTACCTTCACAGCCCAGCTGGCAGGACTTGACATGGGAAAGTGCAGCAGGGCAGGGAGACACTGTGCTGCTACCGGAAGCCATGCACCAGCTGCACTGCCATAGCTGCCAAAGTGAGGTGCCCTCTGCCTGCCTGGCAGCAGCCGGGTGGTGGCAGTATGGAGTTGTGCCCCACCTCCCACTGTGGTGGTGGGCAGGGGGTGCCTCACCTTGGCAGTGCCTCACCTTGGCACCTTGGTAGCCATGGCAGTGTGGCTGGCTCAGGACTCCTGGTGGTAGCAGCAGCAGCACCAGCACCAGCAAGTCTTCCTCTGCACCATGCCCTCCTGTGCCAGATCCTGCCCGCTGGGTCAAGAGGCTGCTCCTGCCCAGTGCTGATCCAGTCAGGCTGCAGCCCTGTGGCTCACTTGCAGTGCAGAAGTCTGGGGAGGGTGGGAGGACATGGCCCCCCATCCCTCCCAGTGTTGCCAATGGGCCTGTGTGGACAATCCCCAGGCCCTCGCCGCCCAACCCCACTGCATCTATCCAGCTGCCAGGGCGGTTCCCACCAGATGTAGATGCACATGGCACCCCCTGCTTCTAATCACCCTCCCACTGCTCCCCCCCACCCCCCCAGCAGCCTGGGAAACTGCCACTCTGCCAGGGGAAAATCTGCATTTTTCTTCTTTAAAGGGGAAAACCTGTTTTTTTCATGGGAAACCTGGATCCCTGGTGACAGTGTACCATACCACCTGCATCTTGATTTTCAAAATCCCAGATCTGCCCATGTTCCTGAGGTATTTGAAATTGCACATGTACTCCTAAACCTCAGAACTGTAGCTTCTGTATACAGCATACAGGAAGTTAAGCATGTATACCAGTTGTAATGACTCCACTTACTCCCGTTCAAAGAACTTGGATTGCTTCATTCGTTCCATGTCAGATTTCACCAATTGAGTTTTGAGATTATCAATTTCTTCTGTGTACAACTCAGCCCCTTTATTTAATTTAACCTAACACATTGGGTGGGAGGAAAAAAGTCTGGTGAGAAAAGTCAGAGCTGTTATTAGTTAAAACAAATCTCATAAGTATGCTGCACCCATCTATTTTTCTTAGCCATTCAAATCTTGCTGAATAAGATTCCGTATCAGAAGAGTTAAACTCTCTACATTACTAGGCAGCAACTGGTCTGAATGGCAACAGAATTAGAGTACTGACTCATGCATCCTGTTTGTAATGGAGTTTAAAAATGTAAATGAATTGTTTTATTTTGCATAGAGAAAATTTTTGGCATGTAGCAGCAACAGCGCCCCACCACTTAAAGTCCACAGCTCACGCACACAATCATTTTGATAGGGCAACACCACCAACCGTGTTATCCTTGTAGATATCAGGGACAAATATCACTGCTTATACCCTGTAAAGTGCTCTGGATATTTCAGGCAGACAGCTTTCTGCACCTTACTAAACAGCAATTAGCTTGCCTTTATCCCTGAAATCTATACAGAAAAGGCAAATATTGTATCGAGATAACCCTATGGCAGACTTGCACACTGCTGTTTGTGTATAATTTAGATTTTTAAAACAAAAAAAATTGCTTAGCTAAAGGTTGATGAAGCTACATGTATGCTGGCCTACTTTGCTTATTGGCAGTTTGAGAACTTTCTGAATATCCATTTGATATTTAACAATCTACTTCATATACAGGGCACATAGTGCTACTTGAATATTCTCAATATAAGCAGTAGGCAAAAGGCAGGGCAGCGAGTCAGAGAAGCTTAAACTTTCATAGGTGACAATCTACTTCAGCAGATGTATCTATCTGACCAATGAGGCTTCAAACATGTGCCTTCTGTCTGACTTAACACCAGCAGAGCTAAGTACCTATCTCTATTATATGCATTAGGAACTGTACTGGTATTGAAGAATCAAAAAAGAATACAAGATTTAACCTGAAGTTCAAGATAATTTGCCTTGGGAATATTTCAATGTACTCCTGCAAAGGCTATACTGCTAACTTCTAATTAAAGACTTGGGGTAAATCTCAATTTCTTAATGCTGGAGCTGAACCTTACATCATGGTGATGCATTCTTTCCCCTCGTTCCATATCATATGGATCACACTAGTTTTCAAGCAGTGCCTTATCTTTACACTAATTCACAAGCTAAACAAAAACATTTAAAATATTTTGCTTTGAGAACTACCATATTTTACAGTAAATATAAACATACCTCAAGAGTCTGTTTTTCTGTTAATGTACTTTTAAGATACTTCTCGGTCTCATTTAACTTAGCATGAAGTTGAGTAAGCTCACTTGCAGCACTTCTCCTTTTAAGCTCTGATAGCAAGACTGCTATTCTCTCTTCTTTCTCCTTGACATTTTTTTCCATTTCAATTAATGTATTTTCAAGCTTTTTGACTTCTGCTTTCATTATCTTTCAAAAGAAAGTCAATCAGTTATTAAAAGTTACTAGAACCTCAGTAGTTACACCACAGCAGTGTTGTGCACTCGTGATGGCAGCTGCTGGGGACAAGGCCAAGTATTGCCTCACTGTATACAGAAGCTACTTCAGGTCTTCAGAGCTGTCAGCATAAAATCTTTTATTGATCTCGTACCTTTAGGCAATAAAACATGCTTAAAACCTCCAAAAAAACAGTAGAAAGATGACTGTATGCAAGTAACAGCTACCCACCTACACTACAAATGGGAAAGCATCTTACCAGATATGTTTTCATTTTTGCCCTGTAGGTCAAGTACAACTGACAGAAGGAGGAGCAACCATCTCAAGTTGCAGCAAGAGAAGTTTAGGATAGACATTAGGAAGAACTCCCTCACTAGAAGGGTAGTAAAACACTGGTACCAGTTACCCATGGAGATTGTGGACTCTCCATTCTTGGAGGCTTTTAAGACCCAGCTAGATAGAGCCTTGGCTCGGATTATCTAGCTGAGGACAATTCTACCTTGAGCAGGGGGTTGGACTAGATGGCCTCCTGAGGTCCCCTCTAACCCTAATTTTCTATGATTCTACGGGCATTTATATGCATACCTTTGTCTGCTCTGATGCGCTGGATTTCCAGTGCATTGAAGCAGGCTCAATCAATTGAGTCTGTGGCACACAAGAGCTGACGTGCCCCACACTGTCATATGCATTCATATAAATGGCAAAATGTGCATCAGCGCACAGAAAGTGGAGGTAGCGACTTTTGAACTACAATACATTGAAGGCATTTGTGGGCTTTTTGCCATTTATACAATGCATGCACATGTGTACAAATGCCCTATGATTCTAAGTATTTGCTCATTTCTACAGACACTTATGGTCTGATGCATCACCTATGTTGTATCATATACAACTTCAGGGCTCAAACAGTATATTTTCTGAAGTTCCTCTTCAAAATAAAGGTGACCAGAGGTGTTTTGACCTTATGCCAAAGTCTTAACAACCTTTAGCTAATTATATAACTATGTAGCCTAGTTGCTATCATACCATTAGAAAGCACACTGAGTTTGTTAGAAACCTTTAAAATGTTAGTATACTGTGTACTATTGAAAAAAAAAAGTCTAAAGCTTCAGCCAAAATTTTTTTACATTCTAAATTAGAGGCATGAGCCTCTCTCTCCCTGCAGGCCAGGTGAGGGGCATGGGGTTGGTTGGTCTGTGGGCCAGACCGGACCCAAAAACTGGTCCCACAGACTGAACCCAGTGCACAGGTCTGGTCAGTCCAGCATGAGCACTTCATGCAGCAAATGTCCTGGACCAGCTTTGTGGGTAGCATGCAACAGCCCTGGTTCAAGTATTATGCTGCATGAGGTGCACAGGACTGGCACAGGACATGCATTGCATGTGGCTCCTACACCAGACTAGCTTTGTGCACTGGATCTGAGGATGGTCTGAGTCAGACAGCTACAAAAGTTAAGTTGAGTGCAGTCTGTGGCTTGTATGGCAGATTTATATTCACTGTTAGCTTAATTTATTCTTAGAGACTTTCCTTTAGTTTAAAAAAGTATGTTCAGCTAATACACAAAATAGAAGAAAAAGTCTCTGATGTCCTTATTTCAGATTATCTACCTTTACATCTTGTTCAGTGGTTTTTAATTTGTTGCAAAGTCTATAGTTTTCTTCTTCTAGTGCAAGATTAGCAGTGCTACAAGGTGTGAGCTCTTCCTTCGTAGTCTTCAATTCCTGAAGCATGTCTTCAGTCTTTTCTTTTCTTTGTTTCAGTTCAGTTTCAAAATTTTGGCAATAATTGGCAGTTTCTCTGTCTATGTCCAGTAGAGCTTGAAAGTGTGGCTAAAATAAATTAAAATAGTGCAATGGATGTAATAATATGAAACTGACATTTTAGACATAAGATGCTGTAAAGAAAAGAACATTCTAAGCAAAGATTAATTTGTGGGTCTTGAGGATCTGGAGTTCATAATGTATAAACGTGGCAAAGACCTTTTCATCCCTCAAGGATTCTTACAGCATACAAGTTATGATGAAATCAAGGAAAAAAAGATTCCTTGCTCAATAATACTGAAACAGCACAATTAGTTTGTAGTGAGGGGTATACAGAATATATTCTAATAAGTTTCAGTTACAAATTAACAGTTCCAGTTAACATTTATCTGACTTTTTCCACAACCCAAATAAATTTAGATGACAGGCGCTCACCCATTTAAAGGAATGGCAGGGATTATTTCCTTTAAAAGGAAAGAGAAGACTCTAGGTTTAAAATATATTAACTTCTCCCTAGATGCAAGTCTGATCTTCCAGAGATGAAAAGGACTCTATAAAAGTGCTCCACTAAAAAACCTCAGCTCTCTTCCTATTCTCAAAGTGAGGCAGAATTAAAATGGGACTTGTTTAGTTTAGCAAAGCTATTTAAACTTGTTTAAGTTTAGATAGAATTTGTCTACAAGTATCAGGGATAGAAGAAAAAAGTGCTATTCAAACTGAAGAACAAGGTTCTAGAATACCTTTTCAACCAGAGGGGAGGGCAGAAAACCTAACTTCTTTAAAGACAGAGCTTAAGAAAATCTGAAATGAGGTTAATCTTGCATTAAAAAAAGAATATTTAAATTTTTAGATAAACATAATACTAGGCTTTAAATCAACCAAGATCTTTAGAAGTAGGATTCAAGAGACTAAAAGGGAACCTTCTTTACCTGCAAGACTAGCAACATAGAGAGAAGTGCCTGGATCAGGCCCTGAAGTTATGCACACATGTACGCCAAAGCATGCTGAAGTCAGAGGGATATTGCTCACTATATTTTGGGAGCGGGGAATGACACACCAAAGCAAATAACTTCATAACTTCCTCACAGACAAACCAAGTCTTTAAAACTTCCAAAAAGTCCTTGCTGTAAAGACTGATGTAACATGAAGATACTAGAGTAAGCTAGATGCTCTTTTAACCCATTCAAATACCCCCTCAGAAAAAAGGTAACATATTTCTTTTATATCAGTCTTAGAAACACAAATTGTAACCATACTAAAAAATCTCTGAGCATTCTTTAAAAATGTTAGCATTCCTGCTCTCAAGTCTTTCAGGGCCTTCAATGTATAATTTTTATTATTATTTTTAAATTGGACATCAACTTGAGACAGATTGAATCTAGTAAGATCATGTAGTGTAAACATAATTTAAAACAAAGGAATTAAAAAAAAATCAAATTGGCAATGACTTACCTTCACTTTAGGACTCCAGAGATTAATCACTTTTAAAAGCCTCTCATTCTCTTGCTTTATCCAATCTTTAAGTTTTTCAATGTCACAAGTTTCTGAACACATTTCTAAGAACTGAATTGCTTCTTGCCTTGCACGCTGTTCCTGTTGTAATTCATCCTCTAAGCCAAGAGCTTCAGTTTCCATTGCCGACACATCTTGGAGAATTTGCTGCATAGAAAAAGAGTAATTTATCAGTTTGAAAATTAGTGCAGTGAAGAACATGAAACCTCTGTTAACATCAGCGCAGGAGGTATAATTTACAATACTATTATAAATGCACTATTTGCTGTTTACAGAACGTGCATCTTAGCCAAGTTTTAAGCATATTCTAAACTCTACCTGCTTTATCGCTTCTCTCTTCTTATCAAGCAGCTCCATTTCACACTTGTTAACAGTGCCATAGTAGTTTCCCTTCTTCAGGCAAGTACGGCTGAACAGAAACTATCGTTGAGAACAAGGAAGCATCAATAGATTAATATTAATGCTACCTTCCATCTAGATAAAGTGCTAGATAGTTGTAGCACTCCATGGATCTGGAAAAACTAGAAGTAGCATGTAACAAGAGGTTTATTATAAACAAAGAAATCAAACCCAAATAACAAAACTCATGCCAGTTATCCCTCTACTATATGACTGTAAACCTGTACTTTACATAGCCCTAGGCCACTGGTTCTCAACCAGGGTGCCATGAACCCCCTTCCCCTCCCCTAGTCAGAGTGCACTGGTGCTAGTGCTGCTGGAGCCAGGTAAAAAAAAGTGCAGAAACTCTTCTTGTGCTTGAAGAAGGGTGTTCATACCCAAAGGCTTGCAAAGAACAGGTTTTCCAACTATTTAGCTAGCTGGTCTAATAAAAGATCCCACATCTACCCAAAGAACCAAGTCTGCCCAAGCACTTTGTGCACAGCCAGGCTGGGAGGGGATGTGGCACACATGCACTCGCCCACCTCATTAGGATGCCCTGATGAGCCTAAAGCAGACAGCCCTTTCTAGGCTGTCTCTCATTCCCCAAGTAAAAAAAGTTAGCTTATAAGTGAATGAAGAGCACTTCACAGGTTTAGGAAAAGCCCTGTGGCCATCAGTACAAAAAGAGCTCTCTGAACTTTGTGAGGAGCAACACTCTCATCCTAGTACCCATGGACACTTGCATATCTGGATCTCAGGCACTGTCTGAAGACCTGAGCACTCCCATGCTTTGGATACAGCCCCAGGTCACTGACTACAGATTTCCTTGACAGCTCCTTGGGATATCCCACTCACTCTGTCCTTCAACTAGCCCTTGGGATGGTCCAGAGATGAAAAGGCACCCTTTGAAACCAGGTTCCCCCACCTTTCACAAGACAGTGAAATTACTTCTACAAATTGCAGTCAAGAACAAGACTGAGGGTAGCCCCTGTCAAAAAAGTGCATAGGTCTCTTTAAGCCTAGCAGCCCACTGAATTTCTGGTTAAGGCACACATTTCTACAGTGGTTACAGGAACTGGAGGAAGGAGTGAGCTACTGGCTAAGTTGAGGCATCACAACAGTAGTTCTCAGCCAGGGATGCCACCACATGAAAAACAAATAAAATAAAATGGGGAAGAGTGTCCCAACTAAAAAGGTTGAGAATCATTGTCCTAGACAAAACAGTTTTGCGTTTTAAGAGGTAGTTTGACTTGACTAACCCCATTAGGCACATACCATACGCACCTTTATCCTCCAGAATCAATCTTCACATTGGGGTGTTTGGCTCGAGTGGGGAAGTTGATTTTTCTTTGCTGACATAAAAGCATGCAGACAGCATGCTCTAATGGCTGTCAAGATGGCTGCAACTTCTCTCCTGCCCCAGCAAGAAGGGGCAGAGTCTTTTGTTAACTCTAACAGCTGCAGCAGCTATTGGCTGAGCACTGTAGCTTGTGCCTGAATGCCAACTGAACCGGGTCTGGGCAAGGCTTGTGGAAACACTCATTTATAGGAGCTTATATTAAAAACTATTTACAGTAAAGTAGCGACAGTCTTGATACTATCCTTGCAAGGTTCTAGGGCCTAGCGTTGTTGCTGTCCTGCCACACCAAGACATTCCTGCTGCCTCAACTAGACTGCTTCAAAAAAGGACTCACTCTACATCAGTCAGACATGATTCTGTGGGATTTCTGCCCCCCATTCTGCCTTCCAAAAACCAAGGTGCATATCTTATTTGGGGGTATGTGGTATGCAAGAAAAGATGGTAGCTTTTGGCTATTAGAGAGAGTATACAACTTTAATAGGCTAAATGAAGAATATGGAAGGAATGTATTAAGACTCATAAACATGAACATCAACCAAAAACAAAATGCATTATCATATTTACTTGCATACCACCCTTTCCTGCCAAAATTAGCCTTCCAAGAATCTACTTCCCCACTTTCTACCCAGAGCAGAAGCATGGAAATGCTGAAAGACGGTTCTGCTCTTCCTTCTTCTTCCTGCAGCATCTGTATGGAGGGAGGGGTGATGGTTCAGCAGGGGCAGATTCAGGTGAGTACACCTGCAGCCCTCCACTTCTCATTCCTACTCCATCCAAAGTTTAAAACCAACTGCTTGACAATTAGAGTGTCATTTCTGTTCAGGAAATTCTGAGGAAGTCCCTTGACTTAGTGGTTCAATCTATTCTATACAAATCCTGCTCCACAGGTGTTAATAACCCTTGCTCCTTTTTAGTAATCTTGATGGTTCACTTATCAACTGTGCTGTCTGATAAAAGAAAAGAAGCCAGGAATAGCTATTTCACAACCCTACAGCCTGTTTTTAGCCTTTTTCCAAAAACTTAGATCTGCCCATGGTATCCAGTCTTTAGCAACAGCTACATGGCTTCAGATTTTGGCTGAGGAGACTAGAGCTGTTGAAAATTCAGCTGTGAAAAGGTTAAAACAGCTTTTGCCTCAGTAGGAAAGGGAGGCGAAAGTGAAGATTAAGTGTTCTCTCTACTCTGTGGCCATAACTAGTATATGAAAAGAACCTTTACAAAAAGATATGGGAAGGGAACTGCTATTTACTATATCACTATATTGATGGACCTTTTCCTAGTGTGATGGGGATCCCCAGAAATAACCTAACTATTAAGGTTTTGAATCAAAACCTGCCACACTGCAAGACTGTGCAAGATAAACATGGAACTTTAGAGGTTTAAATGCTTCTGTTTTTTTTTTTTTTTTTTAAAGAACAGAATGTTTACATAAACATCCATAATTCAAATATTGGACCATCTAGCATGTAGATGAAGTTTTCTTTGGGTAGTTAACAGTTAAATCGACATTCAGATGTAATACTATTCAAAGCAGCCAAACTATGCTCATAAGTTAAAATTGAGAAACTGGTGCCATTTTCCAGGACCTATGCAGGAATTAGAAATCAATTTGCATTCTATGGGCATGCAGAGCAGGGCAGGATGTTTGAAAATAAATTCTTACTCCAACGTTACATATTACTTCTAGTTACAACTACACAGTACTTTAGCAGCACCATTTGTAGAACAGTGGAACAAAGCAATGAAACAAAGCAATGGGAAGCAATCCAAACAACCACAGTTTCTAATTTATACCTGAAGTTTCTTCAATAAACTCTGGAGATAACTGCTTATTCTCTCATTTTCAGTTTGAAGTCTTTTAACTTGTTTAGCTGGTTCAGATGAAAGCTGTTTTAGAATCAGGTGCATCTGTTCTTTCTGACTGTTGAGCTGAGTCTCCAGATTAAGAGACATTGTAGTGAAACAGTCATATCTCTTCTCCACCTTTGGGAATTTCTCCAAAAGTAACTACATTAAAAACACAAAATAAATCCCAACAAAAAGAAGACAAAAACAAAACTGGATTCAGAAATAATACAAACATTAAGATCAAAGCCACTAGCCTGGTGCTGTCAAAGAAACGTATAGGTTTTAAGCACAAAGAAAACCAAGTTCAGCCATTACTTACCTCATGGGATAGACAAATGTGATAATACAACACCTAAAAAGGACACCTGATGAAATCGGGTAGCAGATTTAGAAACTAGGGCTGGGCAGGTTGTAATAAAACTGTGGAACTTGTTACCACAAGACATTGTGGGAGGCTTTAAAAAATGAAGTAGCCAAGTTTAAATAAGTAAGTGGATTGGAGACATTCCTGAAGAGAAAGGTCCACCAGGAGCTATTAAACATCCTCTGGCTCAGGATATTCCTAAGCCTATTTTTACTAGGAACTGGGAATGTGTGGCAAGGAATGAATCACTTTACACATGTCCCGTTTTGTAAACACTTCTCATAAAGCAAATGATACTTTCCACTGCTGGGAGACAATACTAAGCTAGACAGACCTGCGGTCTGATCCAGTATAGCAGTTTTTATATTTAATGCCATCAGGAGAGACAGCAATTTAGCAATTCTTAGAAAAAGCAAACCCAGGTTAAACTCGTATGCTTTCAAATAAACTCTTAAGTTTTTTCTTCATAATTTTAGAAGATGTTGCAAGCCTTTACACAATATTCTATCTGCTGTACTATCAAAAGTGTCCTATATGTTTCATGAAAGACCAAACCTCTTCCTTGGCTCTAGTTAGGAAGATAGATTATGCAGTGCTTCATACTTCCCTCCCCCATGAGGAATCTCCAATAATACCATATTTGCTTGAATCTAAGACTACCCTGAATTTAAGATGATTCCCCAATATACATTTTCCATGTAGAATCTGCTTAAATGTTATAATTTTCCATGTATAGAATCTAATCATTGGAAGGTTGTTTTTGATTCATCCCCTACACTGTTGCAGTAGGGCAGACAGTGGGGGAACAGATGGTATGCAGAGGTCAAGCAGCTTGTCCCCTGCTTATGGCCCACTTCCCTAACCCCCTTGCAGCCTCAGCCCGGCTTCCCCTCCTCCCTTCTCTGCACTCCCCCTCCCCCTGCTCTGCGGCTCCATCTCAGTTTCAGGTTGGTGCACTGATCATGGCCCTAGCCCAGAGGTGGGAAGGGAGAGGGGGCAGGTCGGGGAGCAGAGGCTGTATGGGGAAGTGCAGGGAGGAGGGCGGGGGGGAAGGAGATGTTGCAGAAAAAAATGGCAGGGTTCAGAGGTGGCAGTGGGCAAGCAGACAGCAGCTGCAGTCCTGACCCTGGGTAAGGGGCCTAGAGTAGGGTTGGGCAAAATATGTTCCAGAGTGTCTTTGTCCAACCTCTGTCCCCTGGCCCAGGCACAGTCCAGTTGTGGCACATGCTGCTGCCCCAGCTCCTTTTTGCTTCTGCTACTGGCTCCAGCCCCATGGTATCAGTGGAGATGTGCGCTGCACAACTGTGACCCTGCCAACCCCATGCCTGTTCTGGGCTCACCCACCCAGGCTCAGCAGCAATGGCATAGGACAAAAGCTGTTGCTCAGCCCAGGGGGAAAATGGCCCCTCCCCCTGCTAGCAGTTTCCTGCTGCAGCTGTCTGGAGCCCACATATGGCTGCCCTGTGTTTGCCTTGTGCTGCTACCGCTGCCCCATGCTGTGCTGGTTAGCCATCCCTGGTTTAGAGGAAGATGATTCTGTCTTGTGATACTGGGCTAGATTACCCTCCCGAGGTTCCTTCCAGCCCTATTTTATAGTTTCACATCTATTAACTTACTGATATTTACCTTTACTTCCAAAGCTTTTGCGTCCAAGCTGTCAGAATGAATCTGTTCTTCATTATCTGGTAGATCTGACTGAACTGCCACATCATTCAGTTTTTTCTGCTTTAATTGGTCTAAGGCAAGTTCCAATTTTTCATTTGTTTCATTGCACTGAAAAAAACCCATGTGCAGAAGTATCAATTAAAACCTATTTTTTTTTTAATAGTAATGACTCCTGTTAGTATAAAAATATTTGTAACCAACCATGTTAATAGCTTTCTGCAGGTCAGTCTTTAGTTGGTCTCTCTCAGATGTGATACCTTCAAGTATTTTTTGAAGCTCATCTTTTTCTTGATTCATTGATGAAATCTGTTCTTGAAGTTTAAGTGAAATATTGTTTTTTTCAGCTAATAACTGATCTCTTTCAGAAGAGATATTGGTGAGTGCATCAGTTACTTGATGGATCTACAGAAAAACAGTTAACACAAGATTACTATTAACTGGTCCCATTTTGTAATTTTTCATGCAAAGCATTCTCTCAAGTAAATCAAATATGGAAGAGGAACCACAGTTTCTAACAAACTATTCTAATGTAGCTACTTACAAGATAATTAGAAAGAGAAATTTTGGAAAAAGTGAGCTTTGCCTACCCAGAAGCATCAGAGTAAGAACTAAAAGGTAATTAAGCTTACATTCGCATTTCAATTTTGCAGACCTAGTTTTAAAACCTCAAGTTGGGTCACCAGGGAAATGAGAGATGGAAGTAGTTGGTCTAGTGCAGAGCTGTCCAGCTTGAACAACAAGGAGCCATAGGCTCTCTCATGTCACACTGTATGGGCTGCACACTATACCATGACTGCAGCAGCCCCTTAGCCCACACAGAGACAGGGGGAGGAAGCAGAAACTGTTTTTGTAGTTTTACTGGCCTCTTATCTATTGTAATGAAAAGATAAACACAATTCCAAGAATATTTGCAATATCTTTGCAGGAGACAAATGCAGCTTAACTGTTAAAGGTTCGAACATGAAGCCAAAATTGGCAAAAAACCCTAAAATTATTGGGAAGCAGAAACAATATTGCAATTATCTTTAATTAACCAGTTCTTCTACTGAGTACCAAAATCCAGGGGTTTGAAGATATTTAGAATAGATAAAAAAAGGAAAAATATATTTAGGCCAGCTTTTTTTTTTTTT
>NW_017729033.1:84947071-84975448 GCF_001723915.1 Gavialis gangeticus | reverse complement strand
CTTTTTTTTTTTTTTTTACATTATGGCTTCTAAAAATTTGAATGACAAAGATAAGAACATGGAAGTCCCATTAAGTTTTTGTTTTCATAAGGAAACGTACTTTAGAATACTCTATTTACTAGAATAGATGACTACCCGGGCTATAAGATGACCCCCCGCCAATAATTAAATTATATGAAAACAATTTATAAAAGGTGTTATAAATTTTCCAGGTATAGAATCTAATTATTGAAGGTTGGTCTTGAATTCGTCTCCCTCCCACAGCTACAGCAAGGGAAATAAATCTCGGGGGTGGGGGAAAGAAGGGTCCAGGTAGCGATTTTGCTCTCTGCTTTCGCTCAATTTTTTCCCCTGGCAGCCCCTTCCATCTCTCCTTACTGGCAGACTCTGCTCTCCCTGAACACAAAGATATGAGGAACAAATTTGAAAACAATAGCCTTGAAATTAAACAGCTGTAGGAGTTTACATACAGTACCCATATAGACTTAGTTCATCCAGAAGTGATGCATGTTGCCTTTTTTTGAAACTGCTGCAAGTAGTAGCTCAGATACTCCATAAACACACTTCTATGCAGTACTTTGTGCTACATATAAGTAGGTGCCAAACTATGCATGATATTAGTTCAAAGCCAAAGGCTCATGATTTGCCACATAATTCACTGGAATTGAAGACTACTACTTATACTGGGTTGCAGATGAAGATTTTTATAAATTGACACCAGAAACAGTGACACTACCTGCATAGCTTTTTTGGCTATGTAGTATTTTTTAAATCAAAAGAAAATTGAAAATATCAGTGTATTCCATACCACTCAGAGAAAGCTATCGAAAAACCCGTAAGATTTTATCAGTATAGTTACCTATAAAGGGATGGGGTAGCTTGGCAGAGAAGTTATGAAAACAAAGTTAGATAATATAAGATTTTTATCATTCAATGACAACTAGCTGTCCATAATTTTTGTAAAAGGAAATAAGGAAGCCAAATATGGCATTTATTAAAAACCACTGGTTGTAGAACCTCTCTGGACAAGAGGGTATTTACAAATTCAGCATTCCAATGCCTGCATGTCAAAATTGAAAGAGAACCACACTGTGACACTGCATCACTTCTTAGTCTCATATATTTGCCCAGGGCAGAGCAGCCTTTTATTAATTGGTATGGATCAATATATGATAGACCTATTAGTGTGCTAACAACAGTTAAATCAATACAAAGCACTTAAGTTGCCCCAGTCAAACTGAGGAAGAGAGCAACCAAAGGTTGAGACAATGTCTAGTACTTTTCAAGTAACTTCAGGCTCTTCTGAAGGATAACAGAAGTGTGAATCATGTGAAATCTGAAATTGAACAAAGTCTTATTTTATAGTAAGAGTTACGTTTCAGTGCCAAACTTCAGAAAACAAATAGTTAAAGTTCACCGTGTGCTTTAAACCCTCTTCTAGAATCTCAGATTGTCTCTGAACTTTCAGTAGTTCTGCTTCTCTTCCTTCAGCCTTGTTTTTTTCATTGTTGATTAGTTCTTGATGCTGTTTCAGCTCCTTCTGGGTTTCAAGAATCTATAGAAAAAGAGGATAAGAATATAAGGTTTATTCATCCACGATAGATCAGAAGTAGCAACCAGAAGTGGAGCTGTTTTAAGTTTGGTAATGAATATTTTTCATTTATTACCATCTAGTACTATTTATTTTCACTCAGAAACCATCAGCTGGAAAATTCCAGGAGGTACAGAAGGGCCATGCATGTCCTGTGATCACAAGCAACCATTTGCCTAGGAAGGCCCACTAGATCATCCACTGTGACCTTTCTCTGCACATTAAAGCCACAAAACGCACCCTGTAAAAATGTACAGCAGGGGTTGGCAACCCCCAGCACGCATGCTGAGCATGGCACGAGGCCATTTTGCTTGGCATGGCATGACCAGCACCGGCTCTGGGTAGCTGCTGCCAGCGACAGACCCTGGGCTGCTCCCAGCAAGGCTGCTTGCAGCATCCCAGCTCCCGGCTGGCAGCAGCTACCCAGAGCTGGGAGGCTGCAAACAGCTGTGCCGGGCTCTGGAGCCCAGGCATCAGCTCTGTACCTGTGCATGCACACATGCCTCGGAGCGGGCAGTGGGGGAGGGGCCTGAGGCAACGCAGCCCCGGTCTCTCCCCTGCTCCCAGCACGGAGCTGGTGACTGGGTTCTGGAGCCCGGCACAGCTGTTTCTAGCCAATGTTCTAACCAGGGCTCTGGTACACTGGGGCTGGGCCCCAGGGGGCCAGCCCTGCATGCTGGGATCAAGTGCCTGAGGCTGCCCATGGGTCTGGAAGTTTGGCAGCAAGGGAATGGTGCCACCACTTCCTCGCCATCATACTTCCAGACCTGTGAGGAGCCCTGCAAGCCAGACTGACTGCACTGAGAGCCAGATTTGGCCTGTGGACCAGGGGTTGAACATCCCTGGATTAGAACATGCTCACTGACCCTGTGAAAAAAGGACCACACTGCACACTTCAGTGGCTGGGAGCAGGTGGGGTGGGGGGGAAAATGTATCAAGTGCATCTGTGTGGGGGAGAAGCAGACACATGGTGGGGGGCAGACAACGAGACAAGGTGTGTGAGGATAGTGGAAGAAGTGGTAGGGGGGCAAGGGTCTTCCTGCTCCCTACACCTGCTTCCCCATGTGTTTCCCTCCTGCTGCAGCAATGGGGAATGAATTTCAAGACAACTCTCCAATAATTAGATACTTGACATGGAAAAATCAGACATTCCTAATTTTCCATATGTAAAATCTAATTAGGGAATTGTAATCTTAAATTCAAAGTAGTCTTGGATTTGGGTAAACTTCATATAATTTCTATTACTATATTCCACAAGGTTCTAATTCTTCCTGTGTAATAATCCAGGCCCCCCCCCGTATTAGCAGTACACCTCCTAAATTTGTTCTCTGCAAATTTTCATAAATGTATGCCAAGTTGTATTTAAATGCAGCCCTGGTTGTGCGACACCTGCCAGGTGGAGGGGCTGGGCTGGGTTGGGGCCAGGGCCGCCTTCACCTCAGTAGTGCTCGTGCTCCCTGGCTTGCCCCAGATGTGCTGAGGAGGCTGGGTGGGCCCAGCTGCAGCCCCCTGGCAGGTGCAAAGGAAACCTGCCCTTGCCTGGTGGGGGCCTCCAATTTTCTGTTTGCCCAGGGCTCTGATATATCTTAAAATCAGTCACTGCATAGCCCCTATAGCTCTGGCACACGTGCAAATGAGATGTCTCAGCTCACTGAGGAGACAAGTTCAGCAAGCTTACTGTACAAGCCGCACAGCTGAAACGGAATACAGCTGCTCACCTCCCCACCCCTTGTACACACGTTCTTTATGTGGAAGAAATTAAACTAAAAGTTTCAGTTTTCTGCCAATTAAAAAAAAAAAAAACCAAAAAAACCCCTAACTTACTTTCTCCTGTAGTTGTGTTGTTTCCTCTTCAGCCCTCTTCAGTTTCTTTTCTCTTTGTGCTAACAAGTTGCTCTGGATATCAACTTGCTCTTTCTGTTGCTTCAGCTCCTTCTGTAGATTTTCCATGTCTGCCTGAATTTTCAGGGACTGAAACACAAGATGATCAGAATACAAGGGTGCCTTTAACTATGAAATGGGACCTTAAAAAGGATTATAGTGTTCTACTGAAAAGACTTAGCAGATATGCCAGTTATTTTAGCTACTCAGAAGTCCTAGTTTCCGTCCAGTTCGGCCTTATTTGGCAGTGCCAGCTCCAAAACTCTTCCAGGTAAAGCAAAAGGACATTAAGGTTTTGTGGAAAAAAATTCTTAGTCAACTTTGAAAACAAATTAGGAAGGCGATATGCATTTTCAAAAGGCTTGTATAACCTCATGGAAGGCTAGGCAATGGGAAAGTATTATTTATAACATTGTTCTTTGAAAAACAAAACAAAAAACGTCACTTGGTTGGGATGGTTTAGTCAGAGGTGATTCTGCCTTAAGCAGCGGGCTGGACTAGACCTTGTGAAGAGGTCCCTTTTAGCTTTACTTTTCTATGAACCTATGACCACTGGTTGGAAGCTCCATAAATAAGCCAGGCCCTTTAACTCAGGAACATATATTACAAATATTTTATATTAAAATTTCCTCATCCAGTCTTATATCAAGACCTCATTCCAAAATGTTGCATTAGCCCCTTCCACCTAATCCCCACTTACCGGCAGTGACAGACCAAAGGTCTTTGGGCACCAATCTCTGACAAGAGTACTGAAAGAAGAGAATAGAATGCTACATTTTTAGTACACATTTCCCAGAACTTACTGTACCTTCTCAGTGCTCTCTTGAAGGTATGTCTCCAGTTGATCCTTCTCTGCCCTTACATCCTCCAACACCTGCTGAAGCTGGTCTTTTTCTTGTGTTAGAGAACTGTTGTGTTTCTCTAGCTGCTGCAGCTGCTTATCTTTCATTTCAGTCTCCTCTCTTAACACATCCAGAAGTTGAAGCCTTTTCTGGTTTGTCAAAACCAACTCATTCAATTTCTCTATCTGATAAGAACAGATTAAGGTCTAATTGTGCAGTCCCTTGTTATACATTGATTACATCCCTAAAGAGAGGCCCTCTTCCCCAAATTCTCACACCTTCCTAGATTCATAGATAGCAAGGCTGGAAGGGACCTTGGAAGATCATCAGGTTCAGCCCCCTGCACTAGGCAGGAAAGACAACTGGGGTTAGGTGACCCCAGCAAGGTGACCACCCAGTCTCCTTTTGAAGATTTCCAGGGTAGGAGTCTGGATGGTCACCTTGCTGAGGTCCCGTTTGAACTCTGTCCTGTAGCAAAATTGTCATATGTTTTCAGGACTAATGATTCAATCAGAGTAGCTGTGAGGTCAAACTACATTCAACTCATAGCACCATGAAACCATCATCTGAGAAGTGGCAAAAATATGGTTCGATATTGACTGCATCTTTTCATCCTAAAGGATTTTTGAAAACATGTCCCTATTCAGAAAGGAAAACAGCATTGATGCTGAAGGTGAAGTTCTAATTACTTTTGTTGTGGTTGTTGCCCCAAACACTTGGCTTTTAGTTTTCCTTGTATCCAAGGCCTGCTTTTGCCTAGTTGGACGTCTGGAATGACCATTATTATACATAGCATAGAACAGAAATATTCAGTTCTGTTTGCTATATAAATATTCCCTTGACTACTCAGCTCTGAGTGAGCATGAAAAAAAAAAAAAAAAGTAGACTTGGAGATGTTTCTTGGATTCTTCAGTGTTTTCTGGATGATGTGATTGGAATAACAGAGACTTGGTGGGATAGCTTGCATGACTAGAGCAGTGTCATGGATGGGTATAAACTATTCAGGAAGGACAGGCAGGGGAGAAAAGGAGGAGTTGCTCTTTAATGTAAAAAGAGCTGTATGATTGCTCAGAGCTCCAGTACGAAACTGGGAATTGGAGCACTGAAAACCCCTGGGTTAAGGTTAGAGGGGAAAATCAACAAGGGTGATGTTAGGGTGATTGTCTGCTACAGACTAGACCAAGAGGTGGAGGTAGATGAGGCTTTCTTCAGACAACTGGCACACGTTTCCAGATCACAAACTCTGGTTCTCATGGGGGACTTCAAATCACCTTGACATCTGCTGGGAGGGCAAGAGAGACTGCACAGACAATCCTGGAAGTTTTTGGAGTGCTGGGCACAATTTGGGTGCGAGTATTGGAGTGGCCAACTAGAGGCAGTGCTCTTCTTGACCTGTTGCTCACAAACATGGAAGAATTGGTGGGAAAGATAGTAGTGGATGGCAACTGGGGCAGCAGCAACCATGAAATGACTGAATTCAAGATCCTGAGGAAGGATGGAGAGCAGCTGAATAAGGAACCTGGACTTCAGAAAAAAGCAGACTTTGATGCACTCAGGGAGCTGATGGGCAGGATCTTTGGGGAGGCCAGTCTGAGAGGAAAGTACTCCAGCAGAGCTTTCTTTAAGGTACCTTAAAAGAAACCTTACTGAGGGTGCAGGAACAAACAATCCTGAAAAGCAGAATGATTACCAAGTATGGCAGAAAACTAGCTTGGCTTGCAAGGAACATTTCAATGAACTAGAACACAAAAAAAAACACCTTACAGCAAGTGAAAACTTGGACAAATAACTAGAGTGGAGTATAAAAGCATTGCTCAGATATGCAGGGATGAAGTCAGGAAGGCCAAAGTGCAATTGGAGTTGCAGCTAGCAAGGGATATAAAGTGTAACAAGAAGGGTTTCTTCTACAAGTAAGTTAGCAACAAGAGGAAGAGGATGGAAAGTGTTGGTCAAAAACTGAACAGGGAAAGCTGTCTAGTGACAAATGATGCAGAAAAGGCTGAAGTAGCAGAAGTAAGGGTGCACTGATTAAGATTTTCTTGGCTGACAACTATAGCTGATAATTAACCAACCATATTAGCCAATGCAATTTAGTAATAGAGCAAGCCATTTTAAGTTACTGACATAAGCCTTTTTCTTTGTTTGTTTTGAATTTCACACACACCTCCTGCCTGTTCCAGCCCTTGATGAAGAAGCAGTAACCGCTTTATTCCTACGCATGCCATCCCCTTGCCCACAGCTCCTACCCACAGCTCCACTCCCCAAGCAGCCTGTGCTACCATCCCAGGCAGGCAGGGTGGACCCTTGCATGGACAGTGTTACCAGGAATGTTTGGAGCCCCACAGCATGCCACTGCCTCAGCGCCAGCGGGGTCTGCACAGCCAAACTCCCACAGCAACCAGCGAGAAGCCGCTTTTGCAAAGGTGTCCAGTGCCTGGCAGAGTGGAGTGTCCCTCACATGGCACCTTACCCCACCTGTGCACAGCCCAATGTCTCCACGACAGCCCCAGCGCTCAGGCCCCTGTTGTATATGTGACATTGCCAGGGCAGTGGCAGCAGCAGGAGCCATTAACAGTACCTTATTTTCTGAGTGCAGCACCCTGTGACTACTCCTCAGCACCCCTCCCCCTGCTTGCTGGGACCTGCGGCCTGTTGCAGACTTGGGGCAGCAGCAGCAAAGTCCTACACTTAAGACGGAACAATCCCATGCACCAGTACAGGGTGGGGGCTGACTAGACAGGCTGCAGCTCTGCAGAAGAGGGGTTAGAGCAGACAAGTTCAATGAGCCAACAGCGTGCCCTTGTCGTGAAGAAGGCTAATGGCATACTGGGCTGCATTTGCAGAAGCACTATGAGCAGATTGAGGGAAATGATTCTTCCCCCCTATTTGGCATTGGTGAGGCCACATCTTGGAGTACTGTGTTTAGTTTCACTCCCCACTAGAGGATGGATGTGGACAAATTGGAAGTTCAGCAGAGGAAAGTGAAAATTGTTAGGTAGCTAGGGCACACAAGTGAGGAGAGGCTAAGGAAACTGAGCTTATTTAGTCTGGCAAGGAGAAAACAGAGGGGATTTAAAAGCAGCCTTCAACTCTCTGAAGGGTGGTTCCAAAGAGGCTGGAGCAAGACTGTTTTCAGTGGTGGCAGATGACACAACAAGGAGCAATGTTCTCAAGTTGCAGCAAGGGAAGTTTTCTTAATGTCTAACCTGCACTTTGACTAGAAGGGTAATAAAGCACTGGAACACACTACCCAGAGGGTAGCAAAATCTCCATCCTTGGAGGTTAAGACCTGGTTGACAAAGCCTTACCTGGGATGATATAGTTTGGAATTGTCCTGCTTTGAGCAGGGGGTTAGTCTAGGTGACCTCATGAGGTCCCTTCCAACCCTTATTTTCTAATTATTCTCACTTGTTCACAGCCTTTTCTTAGAGAAAAGGGCAAAAACATGCTTCTTAGCCATTTTTCCATAGTCCATACCATTGTGACAACTTGGTACAAGTTAGTATTGGTACAAGCCTAGTATTTTGACATTCCTTTAGGAACAAGATGGAGGAAGAACTAAGATATAAGGATAAAGAAATGTATGAACAAATTGCTTAGCAAGTAGCTTTGCTTGTTCTCCAGAAGTGGTAAGCATTCCTTCTTTGCCCTAGCAGGGATTTACATAAAAGACCTTATGCATTCTTGCTATTAAAACTTACCTTCTCTTGCAGTTGTGTTTTTTCCTCTGTTAGATTTTCTTCAGCCCTCTGCAGTTCCTTTTCTTTCTCTGCTAACAAGCTGTTCTGGATATCAACTTGCTCTTTCTGTTGATTCAGCTCTTTCTGGAGATTTTCCATGTCTGCCTGAATTTTCAGGGACTGAAACACAAGAGACATGGCATGATAATCACTCAGAATACAACGGTGCCTGTTAACTAGGAAGCAGAACCTTGAAAAGGCAAAAATAAAAAGATTACTAGGTTTTGTAAAGTATAACTGGCATGTCCGCTATGCACTTTTCTTGACATCCCCAAATAATTCTAAAAGTTTTCTGAATTAAGTCTTGGAAAAAACCCAAACACTCATTATGTCTTGGGAAATAGAATTCCTTGCCATCTTTGAAAACATGTTAGGATGGGGATGTATGTTTTGGAAAGAAAGGTGTGTGTAGCCACATGGAAAGACAAGCAGGGGGGGAGGGGGGCAGGGAAGAGGAGTTATTTTTATTTTAAAATGAAAATAAGGCCCCCGCCCTCAGCTTATCCTTCTCTGTAGCTACACATGCCAGGTCTTTCCAAAACATACATCCCCATCCTAACTTGTTTTCAAAGATGACAAGGAATTTTATTTTCCAAGACACATGTATTTTTTTTTCCAAAACTTAATACGGAAAATATTTAACTTACATACTACAAATCTAATACACACTGTTTCCTGAAAATATTGGGGGAGAAAAAAAAAAGATGAAAAATGTTGCGCGAGATATTTGCTAGTTATTTCTATATAAGTAAGTGGATATGGTCTCCAGTACATGAATTTGGAGACGACTCAACATTTGCTTGGAAGAGGGCTGGGATCAGTAGTGCAGTTAACTGTGCTCTGTTTCTTGCAGGGGCCTGAGTGGCAGCACCAGGGCAGCTCACAGCTAGCTGCAATGCCAGTCAGACTGAAAACTGCACCCTGCCAGGGAAGGGGGCCTGGTGGAGCTACCTGTGGCAGGGTAGTTCCCCAGAAATGCCAGGCCAATTACTTCCCTGGTGAAAAGCGAGTATGGGGTACCTCCTAACCCCACTCCCACATCCCTGGCGGGTGAGACCAAAGCAGGGGGAGCCCAGGCTCACTGAGAGCACTGAGGCAGGGCTCAGGTCAGGCAGAGGGGCCTGTGGCAGTGCCCAGGCTTGCAGTAGAGTCCTGAGGCTGTGTATAGGAAGCCAAAGAGAAGCTCCAGGGGGATGGCGCCCTAAGCCTTGGGGAGCTATTAAGGAAGCTCCTGGGGCCAGGGATAAGGGATCGCCCAGGGAGGACAAAGGGGATGGACCTTGAAGCCCCAATCCCATGAGACTGGCTCGGAGGCCCAGAGTATGCATGTGCGCATGTATAAAGAAAGAACCCAGGGTGAAGGCACTGGGACCACAAGCTCTGGTGGGGTGCGAGTCCCAGCGTGAACCACTGGAGGAAACATCTGTGAGGCATGGGACATAGTACAGGTATAGTTGGAGCTGTGTACATAGGCCCTTGACACCAGGGCATGCAAACAGGCAGCCTCCTGCCTGATTAACACTGGATACTTATTAACATCAAGGCATGGCAGGTGAGGAAGGCAGGCAATTTGCCAAAGGACAAGTGGATGGGCCAATGTTGCAACCAGCCCCAGGATGCCCACTTGTTACACTGTGGCACCAAAATAAAGGAACATTATATTAAACTAAATTAAGTATAATATTACCATATTAGTTATAGCTGAAATTTTGCTTTAGAGAAATCTGTTATAATTTCTTTCTAGAATTTACCAGGGTAGGGTGAACACAAAGAGAAGGAGCAAACACATGCATAAAGCACGTGACAGTTTTAGCCAATCAATTTTAGTCTTAGGTCTGGGCCCTAAAAATTCTCAGAGTCCTTAGTCAAGCCAGTTCACCCAAATGTGGCATTAAAAGTAAAACAACCAATGCCCCCTTACTCCTTGACACACAAAAAATAAGCCACAGGCCCAAAGATATCTGATGCCAATCACTGAAGGAGTACTTCAAGCACTTTGTTTAACCAAGCCATACTATTACTCGGGACATACAAATACCTTCTCAATGCTCTCCTGGAGGTCCGCCTCCAATTTATCCTTCTCAGCCGTAACACAAGCCAGCATTTGCTGGAGCTGGTCTCTTTCTTGTGCTAGAGAACAGCTCTGTTTCTCCAGTTGGTGCAACTGGTTATCCCCATCTTCAGTCTTTTCTCTTAGTTCATCCAGTAGCTGATGCTTTTCTCTAGTCGCTAAGTTCAACTCTTCATTCAACTTCTCAATCTATTAAAAATGTGATTGAATGTGTTCTAATATTGTGCAGTACATTTTTTCAATCAATTGTAACCCTAAAATGTTCCCTCCTAAAATTTTTTTTACACATCACCTTTGGTGTACAACAGATCAAGTAGGAAGTTGCCAAGCATGTTCTTGGCACTAGTCACTCACCTAAGGGAGTTGTGAGGTCAAATCACCTTTAACTCACAATATCATGGGGCTGTTATGTGATAAATGGTAACAACTTGACTTGGCACTGATTGCTATATTTAAATCTTCAATGGTTCTTTGGAAACAAGTCTTCTTCAGAATGGAAGAGACTTCATGTCTTTACCTGTATAATCAATGCTCTCTCCCCCAAATCTCCCTGAAAAACTCATTGATCCGTTTGAGCAAATCTTAGTCTTAGGTCTAACCTTTTTTCCATCCTATTCTTCTGGTAAAGACGTTAATAGGAAGCTCTCTTAGTATTTGACTTCTCTGACTAAGGCCTCTTTTTTTGTCTAGATCAACATTTGGACTGAGGCCTGCCTGCTATGCATAACAAAGAATAGAAACATTCATATAGGCAACAAAGCTTGACTTAAATCACCCAGTCCTGAGGAAGTATAAATCTAGACAGACTGAGAAAGATTCTAGATTCTTCATGTTTTTGTCCTTTTCTCCATGGAAGATTGCTAAAAGACTTATTCACTATGTCCATGCCTTTGTGATAACTCTTTCACATCAGACTGGCAGCAAGTTTACGATTTTGACTTTCCTCTAGGAGCAAGCTGGAGAAGGAACTAAGTGCATAAGGAAATGGGTACAGATTGGTTTCAGAAGGGGCAATACAACTGACTTCTTCCATTACAGGTTTATGCACCACTATTAAGTTACAGCATACCAGTTGTAGCACACTCCCAACATGCATCTCTCCCTCTCCCCTTTTGGGCCTGCTCCAGAGGTGTATTACCAGCCGTATATTATTTGCCCATGTCCTAAGAGTCACAAGGATGAAGAAAATTGAGACAGATTCTCAGTATGCGTGTGTCAATGACTCCAACTGTTTTACAAAAAAAAAAGGGCCCAGGCCCTTTTGAAGGAAGTGATCTTTGTAATAGCAAAGAACAAGTGTCGGTTATTCTAGCACTACATTTAGTGAAGAACCCCTCCTTTTTTCCCCCCACTTAAAACCTGCCTTCTTCTGCAGTTGCATTGTTTCTTCTATTAGCTTTTCTTCAGTCCAGTGCAGTTTCTTTTCTTTTTCTGCTAACAAATTCTTCTGGATATCAACTTGCTCTTTCTGATGTTCCACCTCCTCCTGAAGCTTTTCCATTTCTACCTGAATTTTCAAAGATTGAAAAAGCAAGAGACATAGCATGACAACTGAATTACAAGAAAGACACAAACATAAGACTAGATAGTCTGAGGTAATAGGTTTCGGAATCTTTTTTTGTCCTTTTCTCCAAGAAAAACCTGCATAAAATATTTCTTTGATACACTCCAATCCAATCCATGCAACTGTGACAACTCTTTCATGTCAAACTGACAGCAAACTTAAGATTTTGACCTTCCTGTAGGAGCAAGCTGGAGGAAAAATGAAGTGCAAGGATAAATGTACACTTGAACTGGTTTCAAAGACTGCCTCCAGACATCATTTTTTTAGTGCTATAGAAGTTTGTTCACTACAAAGCATTAGGGGCTTTGAATGGCTGCCCAAACTGGAATGTAAAAGGTGTGTTCTCCCAGCCAGGTGGTGATATGGAGCAGTTTCCTAACTCTCCTGGCCTGCAGGAGAGTCTGAGCCAGAGAAGGTTACTGACAGGATTTGAAGCCCAGTTCATAATGGGTTGGGGGAACCTGGGCCCTATAACATCAGGTTAGTGATATTCCTGGATCCTGGACTACAGGCAAACCTTGACCTTTGCTATTAAAACCTGCCTTCTCCTGCAGTCGTGTTGTTTCTTCTGTTAGCTTTTCTGTAGTCGTCTGCAGCTCCTTCTCTCTTTCTGCTAACAAGTTCTTCTGGATATCAGCCAGCTCTTCCTGATGCTTCAGCTCCTCCTGTAGATTCTCCATTTCTACCTGAATTTTCATAGACTGAAACACAAGAAACATAGTATGGTGATCAGCCTACAGGGGGATGTTCATTAACTTTGAAGTAGGACCTAAAGAAAAAAGAAGATCCAAAAAAAGACATTACAGGGATCTGAAAAGGCTGATGGGCCAGTTAAACTGGGTAGGAAAGTAGTCAGTATTTCTGAGGAGCTAGATTATCTTCCCTTGAGAGCTCCAACTCAAAATTATGCCATGTACTGTGAAAAGACAAAGTCTTGGGAAATAAGTTCCTTAACAACTTTGAAAACAAGTTTGGAAAGTATGTGCACTTTTAAAAGGTTACTATGTAGCCTCATGGAAGGATAACAAAGACAGTTTATGTTATCTCAAGATTTCAGGAAAAAAAAAATATGAAAAATGTTATTTGATTATCTTTTGCTAGTATCTTCTCTCCTTCCTTTTACTAAATGGGTATGGTCTCCTGTATGTGGAAAATTTGGAGGCGACAAAATACTGTTGCTTGGAAGCTTGAAGACTAAACCCAGGTCTTTGATTAGCCCCAGAATTGCAAAAAAGAAGAATATTAAAACCAAACTAAATGCATAAAAATGGCCACACTGTGAAAGCTGAAATACTTTTCTAAAGCAAGGTTTGTTGCAATTTCTTTCCAGAATTTACCAGGGCAGGATGAATGGAAAGAGAAGCAAGCACATACAGAAAACAAATGTCAGTTTTCACCAACAAAACTGGCCTTAAAACCATGCCTTTAAAATTTAAAACACTTAAAGAGGAGTTCATCCAGAATTACTGTATTAAAACAAAACCAGCCCCCAACTATGTCTGAAATCAAGCAGAAGATATTACTGTCAGCAGGCCCAAAAGGTACATGACACCGATCACTACTAAACATTGCAAGACAGAAACACTTAAAAGTATACAAGTCAGAGCCTACTGTACCGCCTCAGTTCTCTCTTGAAGGTCTGCCTCCAGTTTGTCTCTCTCTGCCCTAACACCCACCAGCATCTGCTGAAGCTGGTCGTTTTTATGTGCAAAAGAGCAGTTCTGTTCCTGGTGCAACTGGTAATCTCCACCCTCAATCCTTTCTCTCAACTCATCCAGCAGCTGATGCTTCTCTCTAGTTGTCAGATTCAACTCTTCATTCAACTTGCTTATCTGTTAAAAATATTGACTGAATATTATAACTTTATGCATACTTCATTGTTATACATTGATCACGTCCCTAAAAAGTTCTCTCTAAAGTTTTACATAAAATCAGGACACCAACTTCAAGTAGGAAGTTGCCAAGTATATTCTTGACACCAGTGACACAACCAAGGGAGTTGTGAGGTCAAGTCACCTTTATCTTGCAAAACCATGGGGCTGTCATATGACTAATACCAACAGCTTGACTTGCCACCAATTGCTATTTTTAAATCTTAAATTGTGTTTTTGGAAACAAGCCTCCTCCAGAACGTTCTTCATGACTTCACCTGCACCACCAATGCTCCTCCCCTACTGCCAAGCAAGGCACTGCAACAGTTTTGGCAATCCTAGTCCTTGTCTGATTTTGTATCTTCCAATCCATGTTTCTTTTGAAGACTTTAACACTGGAAATATTTCTTAGTCCTTTAGTTTCCCAGTGGAGTTAGAGGCTTTTCTCTTACATAGTTTAACATTTGGAATGACCATTGTTGTACACAGCCCATACCAGAACTATTCATGCAGGGAGCAAGGAGCTTTTGACTCCTCAATAAGCAAAAATATTAGACTGAGATAATCGTTTTAAGTTTTTTTGCCCTTTCTCCAAAAAAGGCTGTGAACAAGAGCTTCTTAGCCATGCTCCCAGTTTATTGGAGACAAATGTGTGTCAGACAAAGCAAGCTTAAGATTTTGACTTTTCTCCTGGAGCAAGCTGGAGGAGAAACTAAGGGCATGAACAAACACATTGGTTATAAGAAGGAAGAGGGAAAGCTGCTGCTGCTGCTTCACTTTCTGACCCATCTGTAGAGATACAAGAGTAGCAGGACTACACCTACTTTATGGATCAAGCAGGGTTAAAGTTGGCAGTTTTACTTACAGGCTCATGCACTTGTTAACAATTACAGTGCAAGAGCTGTGGCACACTCTTGAACAGCAGTTCCCCTTTCCTTTTGATCCTGCTCTTACTGTTTGTCTGCCCACAGCCCATAAGTGCAGACAGACAAAGACAAAAATGTTGCCTTTGGTTGCCTTGTGCCACCATAAATTCTTTGTGTAAAGCAACACAAAGAATGAAGTAAACAGATGTCCATACTAAAAGCAAGAAAGAAAATGACCAAGATGTGCAAAAATGAAGACATAAGTAAGATGTTCAGTACTGGTTAGCACTTAACAGCTCAAATTATTCTCCAATAATGCCAGATCCTTTTCTAGAAACTACTCTTTGTACTAGCAAAGAGCAAGCATTCTTTATCTTGAAAAAAAACTTTATGGAAGAGTCCTTATTTCCTTGCTATTAAAACCTGCCTTCTCTTGTAGTTGTGTTGTTTCTTCTGTTAGCTTTTCATTGGTCTTTTGCAGTTCCTTTTCTCGTTCTGCTAACAAGTTCTTCTGAATATCAACCTGCTCTTGCTGCTGCTTCAGCTCCTCCTGTAGCTTTTCCATTTCTATCTGAATTTTCATAGACTGAACATACAAAATATTACATGATTAGTAATTAAATACCTTTTTGTATTCTACCAGTCAGGACCTTGCAAAAAAAGCGTACAACAATATTTAACAATTCCAAAAGGGAATATGTAGTCAGCACAACTTAAATCTGCCACTTTGAAACCTAGGAAATACTTCCACACAGTTGACATCTCACACATTAAATTACTTTGGAGGATTCCAAGAATATGGTACTCTCTTCTGGCAATTTAATTCTTGCCAAACTGGCATGTAGAATGTGAATATGGATAAACAGTTGCGAGGGGCTGAGTTGGAAATACGCTATTGGTGTGAGTTTATTTATCCTGTTATATTTTTAGTAATTTGTAGAACATTCTTCCATCCTCTGTGACCACAGCAAGAATCCCTTCAACCTCAAAGTCCTGAAGCTGTGTAGGAGTCAAGTGAAAGTGTGTTCGGTAGACATGTATTTATAATTACTGTAATATTAAGACAACATGAAAGTAAAAAGCTAGTTTGATTGTTTGGGTTCTGTGTAGGGGTGCACCAATAGAGGTTTTGGGGGCTGATACCAGTAGAGGCATGTTGGCCAGTACCGATCAGATTTCTGATACAGCTGCCTCTAGTTGGTAAGTCCGTTGTGGTGGAAGGGGAGGGGGGAGGGAAGAGGTGTGAGGGGGGTGCAGATCAATGCCCCCCACGGTGAGGGAGGAAGGGGGGAGGGGCAGGTGCTGCCCAGCCAGGGCAGGGGGGCATGGGACAGAGCCATGGCTCATGGGGGAGAGGGTGGCTCCTGCCACTGCTTGCACCCCAGGACAGTGGGCATGTGCATCCAGTGCACAACTTCTGGGACAAAAGACAACAAGGTAGAGAGGGTTGAGCCCAGTGGGCAGCCTGCCTCCGCCCTTGCCCTGCTCAGCTCCGCCCCTAAAAGTGTCCCTGCACTTAGAAGTGGTGGCAGCAGCACTTGAACTAAAGCTCATTTGACAAACTTTAGTTCAAGTATCCCTGCTGCCATTTAAGCACTAGGATGCTGATCCCCTGGATGTGCCATCCATGGCAAAATCCTGCTCCTTGCCCTAGCCTCAGGGTCCCATTTACCACCCTGGCTGGGCAGTGCCGCAGCTCCTGCCCTACTCCCTCTCACCATGGGGGGCCTTCCCCCCACCTCTTCCCTCCCCCACAGGTTTACCTGCAGGGAGCTACCTCTCCACATTGCCCGGCTGTGGTCCTGTAAATCAGTTAGTGGATCAATATCAGCCGATATGCCTGGTGAATAAATGGCTATCGGTATTGGCCAGGAAAAAGTCTTAAAAATCGGTGCACCCTTACTGAGTCCCAATGGGTAGAGTGGTTTTCTTTAATCTTTACTAATCTATAGAGGAGCCTCTGGGAACCCCATAAGGTTGGGCCCTTAATACAGGCCATGGGCTGTTGTGACCTATTTATAATTTTTTTTTCAAGTTTACATGAATACCTCGTCTCAAATAGTATAGTTAGAAGTTAGAATCTTTATATAGGTTTTTTTAAAAAGCATTTTAACAAAAAAATGTGATTAAATAAAAAAAATCTGATTTAAATTAAGAAATCCAATTTTTTTTATTTTTTTTTAAAAAAGTTGATTTTTATCCACCCTGAGACATAGCCATATTAGTAATAATGCGTCTCTCCATCACTCTGCACATGCAAATGTTGGGCTTAGGGGAAGATCACAGAATACTAGTACTGTTATTTTAATTTTAATATCAGGAGAGGGAGGAAGAAACTGCATCACCAAGTAGTCCTAGGAAGGAAATAACTTCTTTATCTCACCCATCTTAAATCAAGTTTTCCAGGAGCTCAAGTTCATCATTATCATTAAAACACTGTTTACAATGTATTAAAAATTAAGTTAGGTCATTGCAGATATGGAAACAAAGAACCAGATCCTATTCCATCTACCTGCTGCCAAGAAGTGAACTACAGCATTTAGGTATAATCCCATTCTACCTCTAAAATCCCCAGGATGTGCGGTGGAAATCAAGGAAGTAGATTGGTCCTCCTTACTGCTTGCTAAGAGTCACTTAATAAGGCTAAATTGATGGCATGTTACAAAATGACATATATTACTGTTTCTTTCAGGAACTCGGGCAGGATGGAACAGAATTGCACTTAGATGCCTAAACCCATTTATGTGCCTTAAAAGTTGACCAGGATCTGATCCAAATATATCCTCTACAACTATGGAGAACAAGTGGCAAAAGTGGCTGTCACACTGGTGCCAAAGTCACAGTCTGAATTTTTCCTTGTAACTGCAAAATATACAACTTGCTAACTGTGGTGGAACCCCATTGGGGTGCTTGCCACTTAATGGTCTGATGTAGGCTGCAGTGGAGCCTGCTCTGTGAGCAGTAGGGAGAGCCCCGCTCTAGGAACCATTTTAAGGGGGAAGGTGGGTGGCTTGGTGCCTGCCAATGTAAGAACTGGGAATAGGCAATGGGCAGGTGTGGCCCAGCCCTGATGAGTGGCCATTTTCAGTTTCAGGCCCTCAGGGCTGGAGCAGCAGTTTGCTGCATGCAGCCGATGGAAGTAACAGCACCCGACTGAGCTGTTGCTCTCAGAACAACATGGAGGTAAGGGCAGGAGCTATGGGAATGGCAGGAGGCTCCTGGTCCTGTGCATGACTTGAAACAGCACCCTGCCAGGGAAGTGTGACCTGGTGGGATTACTTATGGCGAGGGAGTCCCCAAGAAATACCAGGCCAATTACCTCTCTGGTGAAAGGTGGGTGGGGCGCCTCAAAACCCCAGCCCTCACCATCTGGTGGGTATTATAACAATGGAGAGAGATAGGTCCAGACATGCCCACGTGAAGAGCCTGAGCCTGCAGGGCTGTAAGACCCTGGAAGGAAGTGGGGCCAGACATGCCCATGGATGGCACCTGAGCTCTCAGGGGTGTAAGACTCCAGAGCATAGTGGGGCCAGGCATGCCCATAGGGGAGTAAGACCCTGGAGAGCAGCGGGGCCAAGCAAGCCAGGGCAAAATGCACCTGAGCCTATTGTGGGTGTGAGACCCTGGATCTCAAGGAAGGGGCGAGAGTTGAGGCTCTGGCCAAGGGGTGCGAGTGTGTGGAGGCCCTGGGGACAAACAGGCAGAGAGGTCCAAGTTAGCTTTAGGGTGCCTCAGGCCAGTTGAGGCAGCAGAGAGCAAGTTGCAGGAGGATGGGGCAAGTCACTAGCCCTTTAGATGAAAATAAGGGAGCTGTGTTGCCTGGTGAGGAGCCAGGGGCAGAGTTAGCCCAGTATTTTGCTAAAAATCACTCAGCCACTGTTCAGATGAGGGTTGTGGGAGAGGCCCAAAAGGCTGCGCCATGGCTGGCTGAGGAGAGGAGTTAAGCCTGATGGTTCCCCAGGGTTGCTCAAGGGAGCAAGGTGGGCAGCGTGCCCAAAGACAGGTGGGCAGCCCAGTACTGACTGGGCCTGGGAATTTGCCCAGTAACACTAACAGACAGGGTGGGGGGTAAGGAAGGAGTTCTTGACTAAAGTTGAGTTTAATTCCTTCAACTCTTAACAGGTTAAGTTCAGGATGTTCACAATTAAAATTTAAAGCAGGAAGAGATTGATACCCTTTCTTTGTTTTCCTGTACATCATCCTTTAATTGGTCTCTTTCTGCCTCAATGTCCTCTAGCATTTGCTGCAAATCATCTCTTGCTTGAGTAAGTGATGTGATTTTCTGAAGTTGCTGATATATACACTCATTCATTGTTTGTTCAGTGTGCTCTTTTTCAACTAGTAGTTTCTCATGCTCCAAGGAGATACCAGTCAAGTTTTCAGTTACCTGAGTGACCTGAAAAGGGGAAGGGTGGGGGGAAAAGACAGGGAAGGAGGAAAAACAAAAATCGCATACCCAGTTATTAAAGATGACATGCACATCTGCACAGGCACACATCCTATAATGTGTTCTGCAATTATTTTGAGAGTTTGTTAATCTAGTACACTGACTCTGCTCTGAAAACTCTTATCTGTTTCAAAAGGATCGATTTATGCTTCAATTAACAATTTGATCAAGGTGAAAATATGCATCTTCATACTTAAATATCTAAACAGCATTTGATAGTTTTGGCTTTAAGTGTAATCTATCCCAATAGACGATTTCAGTATTAAGTCAGTTTATAGTTGCGGCAAGAGGGGGCAGAGGTGAAGGGGGAATTTTAAATTCAGATTTACAATAAAAGGTTTATGGTTATTTCCACTGTGATCAGGCTTATTACTAGAATAAAATATTCAAATTTCATATGTTCACAATGGACGTTCTCCCCTCCTGCCAAAACTCATAAAAAAAGTTACTTTGTTACAAGCTTAAAATGGAAATGGCTCACAGAGACAAAGGATATGCATTTAAGTGGAATTTTTCCTTACTAGCAGTAGCATAAAACATGGGGTAGACTAGTGGGGTACAAGTCCCAGATGCCAATTTAGTGGGAGCATCAGAATAGCAGTCCCATGGTGAGTCCACATAGCAGCAAAGCAGCAGCTGGTGCCACCTCACATTGCTCCTGTTGCAACAAACAGCTTGGTGCACAGACCCTGCACTTCTGCTTTAGCAAGGATAACTGGGACAGGCAGACCATGTTGCAACAACAGCTAAGATTCTTGGAAAAAAACTTTCCCCACCACCCCTGTTCTCCAGCAGGGTTTGTCCAGGGCACACACCCCGCTAGCTATCCTTCTCCTTACTAGTGCCAAGACGATTAAAGAGACATGCATTAAAAACAATTTTAGGAAAAAGTAGCTTTTTACCAGATATACAAAAATAAAAACTGTCCCCCAGGGAAGTACACAGGATCTTGCTATGTACAACTCGAAGAGCATTTCAGCTTTTAATAAGTAATGATTACTGTTCACAACAGCACAGCTAGTTCAGTTCAGTTTCCTCCCTTCCCTTTAGGATTTGGGTCTTGTTGGAGAGAAGGTCAAAATACTTGGTAGGGAAAATTAACATCTTGGGTGAAGTTACAATTAGAATTATACTGCCCATCCTTTAAGTAGATGCTTGAAAAAGAACAGACACCACAAATCTGAATATGGGGTTTATTTAAGTCTTACCTTCTGCTGCAGTTCGTTGATTGTTTGCCCAAGCACCTCTTGTACTTCAGAGAGCTGACTTTCCTTCTCTGAAATACTTCTTTTCAGTTCTTCAGTCATTTCCTGATGCTGTTTGAGAGAACCATGTGCAATTATGAGTTCCTGGTCCTTTGAGCTCTGGACATTAAAGAAAAAAGAAAAAGGAAAAAAAAATCATTTTTCTGTGGGGAGAGATGAAGTATTCAGTATCCCAGTGTTCAGGAAGAATAACTTGATTCTTTAGTTAAAAAATTAAATTATTTTTCCTTACTGTGGGACTTGTTTCCTGCATCATGTCCTTGAGGTAATCCCTTTCACATTGAAGAGCTTCTAGTTGCATTTTCAAATAATCTCTTTCTTGAATTACTGAATTAATTTCTGGACAGTCATACAGTTTTGGAGCAGGAACTATTTTTGTTCTTTCTGGAGACTCCATCCTAGATTCATTATATTTCATTTCTTCCACTTCATGAAATTTCTGTTGAGCCTGACTCATCTCTTCTCTCAAGAGGAGCAGCTGTTCCTGCTTGACAGACTTTTCTTGAAGCTGCTGGATCCGTTTGATTTTTTTTTTTTATTGAGGGGAAAAAATAGTAAGTAATAAAAAAACCTTGTTAACTTGCTTAAAGGAGGTTCAAGAACAGAATCAGGGCTACTAAGTTTTCCACACATGACCACTGAATGCAAAAAATGTAAGAACTAACATTCTGAATCTTGATAACATTTGTCTAGTATACCATGTAAAATGAAGTATTTTAAAAATGTCGAGATAAGACTCAACTAATTCAGCAGGGAGAAATTTAAAAGGACAAATATGAAAACGGGTTCTGAAACACGTTGTTGGAAAATCCTAACCAGCCAATGTCATATTAATGTTTAAATCTGAGGAAGACTGACCAGGATAGATGCAATATTGTTTACTACTCGTCTTATTTCTTCACTTAGGCAAGGTGAGCAATGAGAATGGTTTACCTTTAAAAGGTTCTAAAAATTCTTCAAGGAACCTACGTAGTTGAGTTATTTTCAACAGTATGCCCTTTGAAGTGTCCATATTTATTTTTTTAGCATCACAACTAGCAACTGAATTCGCAAGAGACGCAACGAGGTCTACTAAAGATAGTCAACATCTTTATATCCCATTACCAAGCCTTCTTCATGCATTGCCAGTGAAATATAGGTTTTAGTAAGTCAAGTAACTTTATTTAGCTATTGCACATGGGAGCTGCATCTCTGCAAGCCAACTCATTCCATTATTGTATTATTACTTGCATTAGGAAATCCTCATTCCTGATAAAGATGAAATATAGTATTTAGCTAGGATATAGTAAACTGAATTTGATAGCTAGGAGCTTCCAATAGTCGAGAACTGTAGCGTTAACTGTTCCCAAGAACATATCCCCACCCCTGCCCCAAGGGGTTTTAAACTGCATTCTTACTTCAATCGAAAGATTATATTTGTATTTTACATAGTTTGGCAACAGAAAACAATTACCGGAGAAGAGCATTTTTTACATGGTTCCTTCTCTAGCAATAAACCCTCCAATTTTTCCTGAAGTGTTGTGTTTTCCCGAGTGACAGACAAGACTTGTTCCTTTAGCAACTGAAGTTGGTCATTTTCTTCTTTCCTTCTAGTATTTATTTCTTCAGTGAGTTTGTCTCTCTCTGAACTGACCTGTTTTAGCTCTTCAGTAAGATGTATTACCTGCAGGAGACAAGGTTTATAGTGGTAACACTAACTAAAGCACATAGCCAAAACTAAAACACAAATGAAACAAATTTAATGACATTCAACTTCAAGGGAGAAATTTTGAAACCAATGAATGCAGGATCCATCTCCTCTTTTCAATATTATCTGCTCTCCTTTACTTTGACTAGTGATGCCCTCTGCAATATTTTTACTTTAGCTAAAATTGAACTAAACTAAAATATCCAAGCGACAGCAAGAAGTTGGTTATAATAGGCCTACTCCAAAATACCAAAGCTTGGCTTTTTAAGTATTGTCAGTTCTCTGTAGCAAGACCGGGCTACTTGCTGTTCACTCAAGCAACTTCACACAGAGCTTGTTAGTTTGCTGTGACCTCTCCTGCTGTACCCTTATTTTAGGAGTTTGTGGGAAGATATACCAATATCACCCTTCTCCCCTTCCTGTGCTCCTCAAAACACTGCAAAGAGAAAATTCTCCTGCTACTTGCCACTTCCATACAAATACTGAGGAGGGCAATATGTAGATCTGCCTAGCCCCAAGTAAGAAGTTTAGGATGTACATTTGGTAACTGTAGAGAGCCTGGAGCCTCATTTCCACATTCAACTTGCCAATACACTCAGTCAATTGTCAAATACCACAAACAAGAGTAGTGGTAGAATACCTAGATATCCTAAAAACCTAAGAACTGCCATCTACTGGATCAGATCATATGTTCATCTTGCCCAATGTCCCATTGTACAGTGGGAGAGAATGGAGGCTAAAAGGGGGAGTGAATTGGGTATGACTAGGTTCCCCCCATTGTTCCTCTCTCACTTACAGCCTCAGGCATTTAAGGTCTTAGAAGTTCCAGTTCAGAGGCTGTGCCCCTAACTCCCATGATCAATAGCTATAGATGCCCCTTTCCTCCAAGAACTTGTCCAATCTCTATGGACAAGTCTATCTACAATCTCTATATGCTATGTGAAAAAACTGCTTTTGTTTTAAGCTTATTATGTACAACTTTCACTTTGTGACCCCTACCTAGTTCTTGCCATGAGATAGTAAATAATAAATCCCCATTTACTTTTTCTTCACCATTTATTTTGTAAATCCTTATGTCCCCCTTCAAGTATCTCTTTGCCAAATTTCCTTATCCCCCCTCATATGGAAGCCCCTCCATTAATCCTTTTTGCTCTTCTCTGGACCTTCTCTAGTTCTTCTATATCCTTCTTGAGGTATGGGGACCAGAATCAGCCACAGGGCTCAATGTTGGGATGTACCATGAATTTATAAAGGAGCATAATGATGCTTTCAATTTTGTTTACAATTCCCTTCTTAATAATCCCTAATACTATTTGCCTGTTTGACAGCTGCTGAGCACTGAGCTGATGTTTTTAGTGAGCTGTCCACAATGACTCTCAGATCTCTTTCATGTCTGCTAACAGCTAGTGTACAGCCCATCACAGTGCAGGTATAGCTTGGGTCATTTTTGCCCACATGCACCATTTCTCAGTTATCTGCAATTTAAGTACCCATTTGCTCAATAGTGTCAGAGCCTTCTGTAGTTTCTCAGTCCACCTTGGTCTTTACCACTTTTAAAAATTTGGTGTCATCTGCAAATTTGACCACTTTTCATAAATGATCTGTGAAAAGGGTAAGTAGCAATGTTGAACAGCACTAGTCTCTCAGATCCCTAGGGGACCCTACCATTTACCTCTCCAGAGTCTCTCAAATATGGAGGAGACATTGGCAACTGTGCAGTCCTCTAGTACTCAGGTTGTTTTTAAATGATGGGTTGCATACTGCAGTTAGGACTTTGACTATTTCCAATCAGAGCTCCTTCAAGACTGCCATCAGGTCTTGATGATTTACTACTGTTTAGTTCAATTTCCTCTTTGACCTCACCTACTGAAACCTCAATTTGGGTCAGCTCCACTGACTTCAGATTCATCTTCTGGGGAGGCAATACAGCAGTGCACAGAAAATTCAGGAAGTTTTTGAACAGTGTTGGGGACAACTTCCTGGTGTAAGTGTTGGAGAGGCTAACTAGAGGTCATGCTCTTTTCAACCTGCAGCTTACAGAGAACTGACGGGGAATGTAGTATAGTGGATGGCAACTTGGGCAGCAGTGACCATGAGATGATAGAGCTTAGGATCCTGAGCAAAGCAAAGCAAGGACCCTGAATTTCAGAAAAGTAGACTTTGACTCCCTCAGGGAACTGATGGGCAGCATCTCGGGGGGGTGGGGGGCACGGGGGGTCTCACCTGAAGGCAAAAGGAGTTCAGGATTGCTGGTTGTATTTTAAATAAGTCTTACGGAGGGCACAGGAATGAACTACATGCAGGAAGACTAGCAAGGATTAGCAGGGAACACTTCAGTGAGCTAAAAGCACACAAAGGAAGCTTACAAGAAGTGGAAGCTTGGACAAACAAATAAAGAACAGTATAAAAGTACTGCTCTAACAAGGTTTTCTACAGGTAGGTCAGCAACAAGAGGAAGATCAAGAAAAAAAGGTGTGGGTCCCTTACTACAGGGCAGAGGCAACCAAGTGATAGATGATATGGAAAAAGCTGAAATACTCAATGCCTTTTTCACCTCTGTCTTGACACGAAAGGTCAGCTTCCAGACTACACCTGGCAGCACAGTTTGGAGGAAGTGAGCAGCCAACTGGTGAACAAACATGTTAGGGGCTATTAAAAACAACAAGAACAAAAAAACGGCCAAGGGTGCTGAGGGAGTTGGCTGATGTGATTGCAGAGCTGCTGGCCATTATCTTTGAAAGCTTAAGGCAATTGGGAGAGGTCCCAGATGATTGGAGAAAGGGCAAATATAGTGCCCATATTTAAGGAAGATCTGGGGAACTACAGACCATCAGCCTCACCTGAGTCCCTGGAAGAGTCATGGAGCAGGTCCTCAAAGAATTAGTTTCTAAGCACTTGGAGAAGGTGATTAGGAACAGTCAGCATGGATTCACCAAAAGCAAGTCATGCCTGACCAACCTTACTGCCTTCTATGATGAGATGACTGGCTTTCTGGATGCAGGGAGAACAGTGATATACATTGACTTTAGCAAGGCTTTTGATATGATTTCCTACAACATTCTTGCAAGCAAGCTAAGGAATACAGGGTAGATGAACAGACTGTAAGATGAAGACAAAACTGGATGGATTGTTGGGCTCAGAGGGTAGTAATCAGTGGCTTGATGTCTAACTGGCAGCTGGTATCAAGTTGAGTACCCCAGGGGTTGGTCCTGGGCCAGTTTCATTCAATATCTTGATCAATGACCTAGAAGATGGGATGGAATGAACCCACAGCAAGTCTGCAGAAGACACCAAGCTGGGGGTGGGGAAGGAGTAGTAGATATACTAGAGGGTAGAGCTAAGATTGAGAGAGACCTCAACAAATTGGAGAATTGGATCAAAAAAAAAAAAAATCTCATGAGGTTCAATAAGGACAAGCGCAAAGTCCAGTACTTGAGACAGAACAATCTCATGCACTAGTACTAGGAACCGGGCTTATTTAATTTGGAGAAGAGAAGACAAAGGGGATTTAACAGAAGCCTTCAACTACCTGAAGGGTACTTCCAAAGAGAATAGAGCTCATCTGTTCTCAGTGGTGGCAGATGACAGAACAAGAAGCAATGGTCTCAAAGCTGCAGCAAGGGAAGTTTAACTGAGATATTAGGAAAAACTCTTACTAGGAGGGTAGTAAAGCACTGAAACAGGCTACCCATGGAGGTTGTGGAACCTCCATCCTTGGAGGTTTTTAAGATTTGAGTAGACAAAGCCTTGGCTTGGATGATCAAGTTGGGGATAGTTCTGGTAGGACTAGATGACCTCTTAATGCCCTTCCAACCCTTATTTTCTATGATTCTGTGACTTGTCCCTAGGGTGGAGTGCATCTGGCAAGGGACTCTCCCTAGTATCTTTTACAGTGAAAACAGAGGCAGGAAAGTTTCTGAAAGAGCAAAGCTGTAAGACATCTCTGCAAACTAAGAACATATTAGAAGAGAATACTTGGTAGCTTGGTTGGAATACCCTCTTGTATTTAACCATCATTCAAGGTAACCCTCTGTGGACTATCAGTTTTAGGATTTCACAACTCTAAGGAAATGAGCTCTAAGGAAATATGTTTAGCCTCCCATTATTTGGCGACATCATACCTTCAGCTCCAGCTCACCAATAGTTGCCTGAAGAGACTCTTGAACATTCACAATCTCTGATCTTTTCTTTGAAAGACCTTCCTCCAACTCTTTAATGTTCTGCTGGTATTGTTTGAGAGAACTCTGTGCATCCCTCAGTTCTTCATGTGCCAGGATGTTCTTTAGCATAAGATAAGGATATAAACAAAATAAATTTTTAGCTCATTACCACATTGTGAACTAGTTTTTTAGAAAATGTCATATTGAAAAAATAAACAACGTTATAATTTAGACACTATAAAGTGTCTAGATGTTACATAGCCCCTAATTTTAAATCCAGACCAGTTTCTTACCATTGTAACCGTCTCCTTTATATCTTCTGTGAGTTGGTCCATCTCAGTTTGAAGAGAATCATATTTTTGTTTCAGTTCATCTCTATCCTGGATAACAGCTCTTATTTCTTCTCGACTTCCATGGAGTTTCTGAAGAATTGTCTGGCCTTCTACCTCCTTGGCCTCCATTCTAGATTCACTGATTTTTAACTGCTCTTTGAGCTGCTCCATTTCACACAACCATTGCTGCGCTTGTTCGAGTTCTTCTTTTACACCACAAAGCTGTTCCTGCTCTGCTGTCTTTTCTTGTAATTCTTGCATTTTCCTAGAGAGCTTATTTAAAAAAATCCCAAGCACTGAAAGTTATAGTGGCAAGAGATACTGCATGCACAATTTTTCATAGCTCACTATTTGCTTAAATGAGGGAAAAAATGCACTAGCTGATATTGTCACCTGAGCCGTAAAAACTTTAAAGGATGCATTCATATTCAATCTAAATGAGGAATTGAAATCAAATGTTTTGTGAAGTCAAGAATCTCTATTTTTGGGTTTTTTTTTTTTTTTTTTAAGCAGTGCCATTACCATAAACCCAAGATATATAGTAATGGCAAATAGAAAAATATGGGTCGTTCAATTTTTTGCTGCATCAAGTGTGTATAGCATATCATAGATTCATAGATGTTAGGGCTGGAAGGGACCTCAGAAGATTGAGTCCAGCCCCCCGTCCAAAGGCAGGAAATCAGTTGGGGTCACAACTTCATGAATCATTGTTATGTCATCTATTGACAGCTGCTTTGGCAGAAATTCTTTTTTTTTTAATTGCATAATATTTTGCAATACAAACATTTTAGCTATAGAGGAAACTAGTCTCTATCAACCAGATTTTGCAAAAGCCAAATCTAAAATCAGAGGCTCAATCTTGCAAGGGGTTAAGACAACACCACTCTTAATGACTTCAGTAGAAATGAGAGGAAAATGAGATTTCTTTAGAATAGTTTCATGACAATTTCTGAAAAAGAACAACTAGCCTTATGGTTATTACATACTAAGAGTGAAGGCACTAACCTCTAATCTCACATCATCCAAAGTTGCTTTATGCTTTTGTGCGTCATTAGCTAGATGTTCTACTTGAAGTTTCATTTGTTCATTTTCTTCAGATGCAGCCAAGTATTTTTGCTCAAGTTCTTCATGGCAGTGTTTAAGCTCTAAATACTCCTGATCATATTTTAGTTGGGCAGCTTCTAAGGCTTGTTTTGAGTTTCTGATTTCTTCACTCATACCTTTAAGTTGGGTTTCTTTGTCAGCTACTTCAGAAACCAGTTTCTCTCTTTCTGATGTTAGTAAGCACAGCTCATCTGACTTATCAAGTATCTATGAATGGAAAATGAATAAAAGGAATGTCAAATTTTGAGGGCACTGCAGTATCCACGTAGTAACCTGCTTACATGCAAAGTCAAAAGGCGAAAGAACGTGAAGAATTATCATATTTTTAGCTCAGTTGCTATAAATACCTATTGTACTTAGGGAAAAGTCTCAGGAGCTGGGGGGTGGAGGGGAGGTGTTGGCAGGTAGGAGAATGAAACTTAGGAGTGTACACCTGCCTCAAAATTCTTTCCTAGAACTTTAAGCAATTCCTCAAGTTGGGGCAAGTCCCTTGCTAAATGAGATAGGTAAGTTATGTCAGGTCCAAACATTAATTTAACCTTAACTTGGAGTGGTCACTGCTGAGGGACAATCCCTATTAGGAATCTTTGAATCAGGTCATCAAGACAGCTTATTCAGAACCACAAGAGGACTTGATAAATTTACATTTCAGAAATTAGATATTGATTATTTAAATCAGCGTTTCGCAACCCATGAATTGCAACCCACAAGTGGGTTGCAAGAAGGTTTCAGAGGGTTGTGAGCCACAGGTTGAGAAACACTGATCCTGGGAAAGCACCAAGACTGTGGCAGGGCAGAGTGCAGGGAGGAGGGGGGAGGCAGCTGCAAGGCCGGGCTGGGTGCTTGCAGGGGTGGGGGGTGCTGGGAGACTGCTTAGGGAGTAGAAGAGGCTGTAACCAGATTGCCTGTGTGACACAATGTGGTAGCCCCAGCCCAGGGTGGGGACTGCCACAGGC
>NW_017729033.1:84921709-84942071 GCF_001723915.1 Gavialis gangeticus | reverse complement strand
GCTCACTCTGCTACCACCCACATGAGCCGAAGCTGCTGCAGCCACCATGTTCCAGCTCAAGTGGGACAGGGGAAGATGGGGAGGAAAGAGCTGTGGCTGTGGGGGCTGCAGGTTGGGAGTGAGGTACACCAGCATGGTCAGTGGGGGTGGGAACGGGGATGGGAGTGGGTTGGGACAGGCTATGAACCTTTGTCAATGGGTCTGGGGGGGTGGGGGGGAAGGGTTGAGTACTACTGATTTATATCTTCCGTAAAAAAAAAAGTCAGTGTGGCAGAGTACTTCAATGCCTACCACTTTAAGGGTGAGAGCAGCCAGCAGGGCAGTCAGCAGGTGTGTGCTAGCTTTGATGAGGCTACCACATGACCCCAGGAGGGCCCTGGGATTGGAGAAGGGGATAGAACAGCCTCCATTTTAACCCAGGCCCTCAGAAATGGAGCCACAGTGTTGCCAGAGACTGGAAAGACACTACTGGCTGAATGGCTGCTTGGGAACAACTTGGAGGTAACGGCAGAAGCTATGGGGATGGCAGGAGGCTCCTGGTCCTGGACCAGGGCATGACTTGAAACTGCACCTTGGTGGGGAAGGGTGATTTGGTGGAACTACCTATTTCTGGTGGGGAGCTACCCTGCCATGCCAGGCCAGTTACTTCCCCAGTGAAAAGGAAGTAGAGACACCTTAAAACCCCAGCCCCCACATCCTGGTGGGTTACCCTAAAGTAGGGACACGCATGGTGCCAGGCAACACCAGAGAGGCACCTGAGCCTGTAGGGTGAAAGACCTCATGGATATAGGGCTAGGCATGCTCGATGAGAGACTTCTGAGCACAGAGAGTGAAAGACCTCCAGAGTTAAGGGGGCCAGGCATGCCTAGCCAAGGCACTTGAGCCCCAGTAAGGAGGCAGAAGTGCTTGGAGGCTGGTGCTAGGCAGAGTTGAGTTTGTTAAGGCCCACTGTGTGCCCCAGACTCAAGGCCAGGTGCTAGGCCATGAAACTTGTGAGGCATGGGACATGTTAAGGAGAGGTTGGAACATGTACAGAGGCCCTACTCAGCAGGGCCTGCTAATGGGCAGCCTCCTGATCACCTCTCAGTTATCACCATCAAGGCATGGCAGGTGAGGAAGGCAAGCGGGCTGAGGTTCTCTTGCCCTGAGCAGCCAGCCTGTTACAGTCAGTTATCAGATGGGTTTCTGTTTTAAGTGGTTAATCTGCATGGTCGGACAGAATGGCTGGCTATTCAATAACCAGAGTTTTCTAAGCTTATAGAATGGTAAGAAACTTCTGAAGTCCTTTTTGTCTTAGCCCACTAGAAAGTTGTATATACTCATGTCACTGGGTACTAAAGTGACTGGCAGATGTTAACAGTTCAAAATATTTTTAGAGCACTTCTGTAGTTTACCTGTTGCTTCTTCCTTACAGATTTCACTAACAAAAAGTCACGATTAGAAACTTGTTCATGGGAAAACACTCTGGCCTACCTCCCATTTTTCATTTTACCTCTTTCTGCAGCACCTCAACTTTATCTGGAAGAGATCTGAATTCTGATAATGAATCTACTTCTTTCCGTAGACATACATTTTCTTCTAATGCTTTATTCAATTCTGTTTTCAAACCAGCTGTCTCTCTTTCCAATTCCACAAGAGAAAACAACTCTGAAATGTTGAACGATTAAAGGATTAATGAAATCAACAATTGCAGGTGTGGGGAAGAATGAGGAATATAGCTCTGCTTCCTGGCTCAGATGCATAAGCCATATGTGTGAATACCATCTTTGCCAAAATGAACTTAACTAATTAAAAAGCAATATTTTTGGAGAAATAAGAGATCACATTGCTGATTATTCATTTGTTGTTATTTGCTTAGATGAAACCCAAGCTATTTGTAGGACAATTTCTACAATGTAACCTTGACTTGACTATTTGTTATAGCATACAAGATAGAGGTTTGTATGATGTTGTTTGGAACACTCTGCTAGCATGTTTAAAGCAACTAGTATGTCCCAAAAGTACTGAGGGCCCCCAAAAAGAAAGCTCACTTTCTTCCCTTTCTAACAAAACTAGACTATAGATACATGGGCTGGCCTATCAAAAATACTGCAGAGCAGCAGGGATTTGTAAAGCAGTTTTGAATATTTGTTAAGTGTAACAGTACCTTTTGGAACTTTGCCCTCCAAGAGTGAATTCAGTTTTGTGTTTTCTTGAAAAGCTGACTGCAGCTCTTTTTGCAGGTCTGCTTGCATTTTCTTGTAGCTAACCTTTCCTGCTTGTAATTGACTTTGATACAGTTGAACCTCCCTCTCCATTTGCTTGTAATTATTTAAAACTTCGTTCTATAAGAAAAAAAGGAATATTTTAATCGCCTGCACTGAAACAAATAAAACTGGCCAACAGCAAGAGAATCTCTTTCAAGTTTCCTGTCAGCAAAACTAAAAATCACCCACCCATCCTGCTCCCAGATGCTGCTCCCCACCAGCCTGTGGCCCTATCCCATCCACTCATCTGCATGCTTTGCTTACGTGGGTCACAGGCTGGTCTCCAGAGGCCCTGCCCACCCACCCTGTCCAGCACCCTTAGCAGTGGGTGCAGGGTGGATGGGCTAGGGGGCTCAGGCAGCAGGGCTATGTTCAACAGTGGCAGCAGAGACTGGTAGTGGCAGCTAGAAGGAGCTGCTGCTGTGGAGGCCAAGAAGCGAGTTCCAGCTGCCACACCCCAGCCTTGATACACATCTCAGGCTGGAGGGATGACTTGGAGAGCCCTCCACACCTGGGCCAAATGGGGCCAAGGGACCTACTGCAAGCTGGACAAAATCCCTCGGCAGGCCAAATCCAGCCCATATTTTGCCCATGCCTGTACTGATCCCTTCTGATCTAGGTTTTTTTCCTCTTGCAAGTCTGTGTAATTCAGCAACAGCCTACACACCTCTGACCACCTCCTCAAGGGTTTTATTACCTCTTATAATAAAGCCAGCCTTAATATCATATACTTTTCTTTTGTCAGTCCCGTTCTTTTGATTTTTCATGTTCCCACATATGGAATGACTATTTAGATGAAATGGAAAAAGCTGCCATCTTCCCTTCATTTCACCCCCACCACCTCCCCCCAAGACGCTATCAACTACAAAATAAGAATGAAATTAGGAAGAGACTTTCTTCTTGGGTTGCCTGTCCAATTGTTTTGCAGCAAAGTGTTTTACAGCTATATGAATATCATTAAGGCTGAAATAATTACTTGCCATTCTCTCCTTTAGCTCTAGATTTTCACTCCTAAGAAATGCAGATTCCTTCTTGGCATCCAGTGCTACAGTTTTAGTGTCAATGAGAGACTTATTTAACTGTTGAATTTCATCAGTTAGCTTATCAGAATCTCCCTGAAGAACAAGAAAAATATTAATCAAATGATAGCATGGCAACACATTTGTGTTAGTTTCTCCACCCTTCTTTGCAGCCAAAGCAAAAACCATGCTAGTTAGAAAGAGTCCCAGAGAATCTGTTTTAAGAACCATAGTAGCAGAAGCTTCTCAGAAAGCTGGACCTTAAAAAACTGTCCTTTTAATACCATTTGATATAGTGTGTGCATCAGCAAGCATATTTTGTACCACCCTCCAAAAGTGCATTACTGTTGGATTTATTAAGGAAAACATTATCAGATTTGTATAATCATTAAGACATGACAAGAAGAAAGAACAAAGAAAAAATCTGAAGTCTTTCTTTCTGAACCAAGTTAACTCTAAAAGTCAGGGGGCATTTTTATCCATGGTGTGTATGCGGCACTGGTTGCTTTAATTAGCAAGCCACACTTAATAAAGCGCCTACGTGTCACATTTATCAGTGTCGCCGTGCATCCCCACACTGAAAAAAAAAAATGGCGATGGGGTGTTTTGAACTAAAGGTCAAGCGTGTTTTATTTCAAAGCACACCGCTGCTTTTTTTCAGCGTAGAGACGTGCAGTGATACCAATATACAATGCAGAAGGTTGCCGGTGTGCATTAGTTTCCGTGCTCCCAGAGACTCAATTAAGTGAGTCTGCTCTGACGTGCTTGATTTTAGTGCAGGCTCCGCACACGTGTATAGGAACCCAGAGAACTCAAACTTACCACTGAAAGAGACTCATCCTTTTTTTCTATCCCTGACTTTTGTAGTTCTTCCACTTGTTTTTGTAAATTCTGTATTTTGCTTTCTTTTCCTTTAAGCTGTTCCAATTTTGATTTTAGTTCAGCCTGCAGGAGTTAAAGAAATACAGTGCAAATAGTCAGAAGATCCAGATACCCAATTTGGTTTTGCCAATGAGAACAAAATCTGTCATAAAGCTTTACACAAAAGTAAGAAGAAAAAAGCTACTCGGATCCAGAGAGCTTCCAGCCTCTTAAGAGAGTGCCACATGTATGTGCAAGACTATCAAATAAAAGCTCACCTCAAGCTCTTCATTGTACACTTCAGCATTTGCAACTATACTCTTTAAGTTGGTAATTTCATGCATTAGTTGTATCTGTGGGGCAATTGAAGCAAAAAAGTGCAGAGGATGTTAGAAAGCACCCACTACCATGAAAATAAAAGCAAGATCTACTTTGTTTTCCCAGCAAGGACAAGGGCAGGATAGGGAAAAATGACATTTTCTATATAGTTAACAAAGAAATCATTATATCATTTTGAAGCAGAGAAAAGCCACACAATGCATCATAAACTTAAGTATTTCTAGTCTGTCTCACTCCAAAAATATGCAACAGAATCATGCAAGAAGCTTAGCGGAATTCAGTCCTTTAAAATTAGGACTATGCTTTCTAGGTGCTCAGTTATGAATAAGGAGCTACCTACCTAAATCATGGTGAGACTAAGGATTTTTGTGGGCCACTTGCAGCCCAGGGCTGACTTCACAGTCTTGTCATGGTGAGCCCCCACTTCCTCACTGCCAGTTGGCCAGGGAAAAGGGACAGCAACCCTGCTCATTGATTGGCTGAGAGGCGAATTGTTCATCTTCAGACTGCGGCATTGCACCTGGCTTAAAAGATGGTACTGAAACCCTTCTGCTTACTGAGTCTATGCTACTAGCTCAGTTTCTCAGTAGCTCTCTCAAACCACATGCTCTATGGCTGCAGAGATTGCTGTGCTTTCTTTGAATTCCAATTCCAGTAAAAGCTTTTACATTTTTTTTTCCAGGTGATTGCTCGCAAAATTGTGGGAAACTCCATTCATGAAACTATGATTTTAAGTAGTTCACTAGTTGCGAACTATGAAGTCATCAATTTACGAGCAGGAATAAGGAGTTGGCAAATTTGTGGGTAACACAGGATGATTCTGGAGATAAATCAAGAAACTTTTTTAAATGAAAAAAGTGAGAAGAAAGAAGATTAAGATGTGCATTTCTACAGTTAAGAACTGCCTCTCCCCCAGACTCACTTTCCAAATTATATTATACCTTTAACAAAATGCCTAGTCAAAGAGGTACCAAAATTCAATATGCAAGACAAAAGAATGGTTGCAGAGGTCACAGTATAGCAAGACTGTCAGATGTAACTTCAGCATTCTTGATGTCTTTTGGGGTGCAGATAGATGCAACATTTGAAATGTTTCAGTGTACCAGGTTCTGAAATGGTAAATCTCAGTGCTGGCAAGCACTGGGACCTGCAGTGCCCAACCAGGGTGCACGGATCCCTCTCATGGGGCACTGGAAGACCACTGCATTGTGGAAAACTTGTACACAGCATTTTAAGAAGTGCTCCAAAATTATACTTTCCAGACTAGTAACTGCACCCTATTTTTGTCATGCTTTGCCCACTTCTGGAGCATTTTATCAAGTATGTACATCTAATCACATGCCTATTGAAAGGTCTCAAAGTAAAGTAGTTTGAAATGTTTCAAATGTTATATTTGTCCACAGTTTTAGAGGCTTAAGAGAGAAGCATAACTAAACTGTTATGACACTCACTGAAGAAGTGATAGTGGGAAACTTTCACCTTCAAGGTCTCACAAAGCAAATAAATTCTGTTATAGAATCCTACACACTTTATGAAGCACTCTCTCAGGAAAAAAGTATAATCTGTACAAACATTTAAGAGAGAAACACATGCTGCAATTGTTTCACTGTTTGCACAAAAGACAATCCCTCCCCTTCAAGGTCAATACAAGTGAGATCTTTTTAGATGATACTTTCCAATTTTAGTTAATCTGAAATTGACAACACCAGAAGGAACATAACCTTAAAAATCTTGAATATTAATTTAAAATAGTAATTAAGATGCAACGGGTTTAAAGCTCTAGAGGAGACTCCTGAGTCTTGGTCTGGGCACAGTACTTTGGTTACTTGCTTGCTAGCCAGTTCATGGATTAAGTAGGTTACTGGATAGTCTTAGCTCCAAACCTCTAGCGTATAAATAGTCACTGCCAAATGAAGTGGATCAGCTAAACTGCTTCAATGGATGACATGTATTTTGGTTGATGTCCTGCCCATTGATCCTGTGGGACAAAGGGTGAAGTGTGTCCCTGGGGCACATCTCTGCAAGACAGGAACATATTTAAGTAGGCAAAGTTGGTTCTGATGCAGTCCCAGGGCTGAGACCACCTATCAGCTGACTGGCAGTTCCAGCTCCAGGACTGGAACAGTGTCAAACTGAGACCATAAGCCCCAGGAACACCCCAGAACGAGTATGACATTCTGGGTCCTTGTCACCACTTTGGTACAGCCCCAGAACTGCACCAAAAAGTGTCTACAGAAGTGTGGGGAATCCCAAATGGGGGAACCCAGACAGGTGCTCCTGGTGCACGATCAGGGCCCCTGATACCCAGTCACAGGAATGGGAATTCCCAGGGTTCAAAGGTTCAGAGCCCATAAAGCCCCTGGAGTAGCTGGAGAGCACAGGCAGATCTAGGCTGACTGCAGTTTTCCACGATAAACTTAACAGACTTCTACCACAATAAAATAGCAAACTTATAACATTTGTCATGTGCATAAATTTACAGCATTTGTAGTGCAACAAGGGATATGGACATCTGTTTGCTTGGCCTTTGTGCTGCCATAAAAAAGTTATGGCAGCACAAAGGCCACTTCTGTTTCCATCCTTAGTTCCTTAGGGAAAACAGACAAAACAGCGAGGGACCCACTAGGTAATTTACTGCCAATAAGCCAGCATTATATTACTTGCCTTGAATCAATCAGGAAAGGAATGTTAAACATACGTCCAAGTCACAATGTTTTCCTTTATTACTAAAGGATTGATATAACTCACCTCCCTTTTGCTCAGGACTTAACCTACAGTCTAGTCCTTAGACTGGTAAGCAGTCTTAATTCACATTACCAATTAGAATGGTTTGAGGGAGTCTGTATCAGAGCTAAAGTGCCTACCTTTAAATGTGAGTGCCAAAAGATGCAGAGGCATGGGGCTGATGTAGAAGTGCCACTGACTTCACATTGATGCAGATGGGCTTAAATAGCTTATTTTGTACTCAAAGGATATGGGTAGGAGCGCAATGGAAAGCAGCATAATTAAACTGCTCCATATTCTCTTTTGAGATAAGTTACTTGGAAAAACAAAATCATGGTTCCTTTCTGAAGCGAGTTAGTTTATTTTGACAATGCATCTTTAAAAATTATGCAAATCTAAAGGTTTGTTAAAATTAGCTCTGCAATTAACTTTTTGAGTTTCACTCAATTTGCTTAGGTGAAAATAAAGACTAGTTTCACCCCATGAGCCCTATACAACTGTTGCTAAAGGCTACAGAAAGATATTTTAAAAAGTCTGAAGATGTTCCTTTTGCACCCTCTCACTCCATACAATATCGTAAGTTTGTACTTGGTTTGACAATTTGTTTAAATAAATTTACTTCAGCATCTCTGGGGGAGAGCTTTACTGAGAGCATATACATGTGCTATTAATGTGCAGCAATAAACTCCAGAGTTTATTGTGCCAGAGTTCATTGATCCTGGGTGGTATGTTTGAATGTGCACCCAGGACCACAGCACATTGAGCAGGGTCAGAGCAGCCCTGGCTGTCAGGGAGCACTGCAGGTCAGCATGCCAGCCCAGGGCTGCTCCGACCCAGTCCACTGTGGGGTTAGCTGGCAGTCAGCCCTGTCAACACCTACATGTGTGTTGCTGCAGAGTAAAAAAAAAAAAAAAAAAACACCAACTGATGTAGGAAAGTATTTATATTTACAAATATTATGCTGCTACAGAGTAAATTACTCTACTCTGTCCTAATAGCACTGAATGTGTAGACCCAGATATGTTTCCTGAGAAGCTAATTAGGCAATTCCTCAGTAAGTGTCTTGTGTAAATGTGCCCATTGTCTATGAGCAGTCTAGTATTCACCCTCCCACTGCGCTACAAATGATTAATTTAAATAAATATCAAGAACTAAAATTGATAGTATGTCTGCTTTTAATATTCAAAACAGACCGTGTAGAAAGCTGACAAAAGGTTCGCTTAGCGGTTAACTACTGGTAGCGAGTGATATATATGATGTTTGAGAGCAGGCCCAAAAGCCCACAAAGAAAAATACTGCTGAGAGGCCACAAACAGGATAATCATGAGCTCTCTCTATGCAGTATGACATTGGAATGTGAGCTGATAAACAGGGATGGTACAAACTGAACCTACCTTGAACCCACTAGTATAAGTAACAGTGCTGAAAAGAAAGTTGCATGTTTGATGATAAGGAAGATGCTTCTGTGTAAGAACTGCTCAAAGCCTATTATTGTGTAGCTGTAGAAATTAACTAACAAGACCATAGATAATAATGTAAAAGTTATCTACAAAGCAGACTCAGTGCTTCAAAGACACAGCTGAAACAATTAAGGATGTAGTCCTGCTTAGCATTTCAAAACAAACATGTAGCCAAAAGCCAGTTTGAACTAATTAGGAGTTCTCACACTGACCTGATATCTTGTTTTCCTTTACAGTGGGAAATTCCCACCTGCGCGCGTATTTTGTCATGCGCACTAGAAGTTTCTAACTAACCATACAGGTTGAGTCAATTAAGTGTAGAATCTGTGACGCAAAACTGTCTATATAAACTTGCTTACTTGTTATCAAGAGGGGGCTGGTTCTTGGAGGAGACGGGCTACTCTTTGTTGTTATATGCATGCTTCAATAAAGAGCTTTGAGATAAGACCTTGCTGGTGTTGCCTGTCTCTTGTGGTCAGACAACAGAGCCGGGAAGTTGGGGTTCGAGCCCCTGACACGAGCAACAATTACAGAAGACTTATCTTAAGAATAGCTCATTTGATATTTTCATTCTTGCCATGAATTGAAAAAAGCAGCTTTCCTGGATGGAATGAATAGGAAGAGCACACATCAGCTGCAGATGCTTCCTCAGTCTAAGTGTTTTTAAACCTGTAAGCTTGCACTGACAAATTTTTCCAACTACTTACCTGGTCTAATAAAAGATAGGCAGACAAAATTCTTTGGGTAAATTTGATACGTCCTTAGACCAACACAGCTACAACCTACACACTTTTACTAAGGGACATTACTCAACTTAATGATGCATCAAAAAGTTTATTTTTTAGTTCAGGTCAGGTTTGGTTTAAGTGAAATCCTGAGCTTATGTATGTTGATTCAGGAACATAATACTCTGTGGCTTTACTAATCTGAATGTTATAACTCCTCAAGCATTCTGACCCTTTCAAGTAGTCATTTAATCTCACCTAAAATGACATTCAATATGGTTTTTTTAAATACATTTCTGAACACATGCTTTACTTTGTTTTCCAGAGAAGCTTTACCAAGTTTAAACTTCATGTTTCAAGATCTTACCTCATGGTCTTTTTGCATTTGTTTTTCCAGTTCCTCAAATTCATCAGTTTCTATCTTTTCTTTTAGTTTTACTTTCAGTTCACTTATCTCCTGCTTCAGTTGCTCATTTTCTAAGACCAGATTGTCAAAGCTAGCTTGCAGGACATTTGCTTCATTTACAGCAATATCCTAGAAAGAAGATACAACATATGTATGTTACAGATTGATCTGCACTTCAGCATAGTTTCTAGGGAAACAGTGAATTCATGTACCTTTTCCAGTGCTAGAGTTTCACAAAGTTGGATGGATTCTGCAAAGTCTTGACTCTAGGGGAAAAATATTGCTTTCAGTTGTGTTAAAAATGAGATATCCAAGCAAAATGGTAGCTTACTTTGTAAAAACTAGCACACCATCTTCTGAAGTAGCCAGAGGTGGAGCACAGCTTAAACTGATTCTCTCCCCACAGTGCCATCCTATAGATTGCTAATGTCATCATTAATGCAAGGGGGAACAATGGTACAATCCTTAACACAGGATTTTAAAGTTGTAATCAATTAAAAGGTCAAAAAGTTTAGACCTATACTCTTTGTTGGTTAAGGTTTAGATGCAGGGCTGTATGACCTCTGGGCACAGAGGTGGGCATGATCAGATCCGATACAATTTTTTTTTTTGTCATTTTAGGTATATAATATTGTATTGAATTCTCAATCTTCAAACATTACCCAGTCCATATTATGTCCAGAAGTCCACTCCACTTCTGCTATGGAATCAGGAGTAGGTAGATTTTGGAAGTCACATTCAGAATATTCTGAAAGCGTAGCTGGGGGCGGGGGGGGAATAGAAGAGGGAGGAAAAAATATGTTTAAGAACCAAAGGCAAAAAAAGCAGTTTTTATCCTAGGGTTGCTTGTTTTCTTGTAAAAAAGGATTCCGTTCAGTTGTAACCAATTAGCGGATAGATGTTACATTTCACATTTGTTTCAAAAAGACTCCTAAGTTGTAAGAGATGTGTGCAAATTCCTCCCTAGCTAGAATTAAAATCTTATTAAAAGTTTTCCTACACCTGGATGGAATTTGCAGTTTATATAGCATTGAAATGGCATTGGAAGGTGCAATCAAAAACTAAGTAAAAAGTTATGTTTCTCTGACAGCCATCTCTCATCTTTAGGTCTTCAGTTTTAAATGTACCCACTGATCGTCTAAAACCTTGGTCCACGGGATTCACCCTGGGTTGAGAAATTTGGTAGTGGGGGAGTGGTGGCAGTTAATATTGCCACCCCTTCCCTGCTGCCAAATCCAAATCCTTTGTAGCTAGATTGAGGATGATCCGTGCCCCCACTGTGCAAGACTGGATCAGGACTAGGCAACACCATCCCCTACATGCTCGGATCAGGCCCAGTGGCAGGATTCAGTCCGCAGACAGACGAGGCACTGCCCACGTGACCCATGGGGCAAAAGCATTGAGCACCGCTGATCTAAATGAAGCTTTTGGTTAAAGTCTCTTAGAGCAGTACTTACAATCTTCCACATCTGGTAATGCCGATAGAGAAGTTTTCAGTTTTTTGTAGTCAGTCAGCCTTGGCATTTCAAAACTTGTAAGATAGTTAACATTATCCTTCTGACTTACTTTGCCTGGGGCCCAGGTCACTCTTCTTTTTCTTTTGGCCTTGAAAAAAAAGGAAAGAAATTTGTATTTTACACATGTGCACACAGACCCCTGACATGGTCTGAGATCCTTTTCAGCTACAGAGTACAAGGTAAGCATCTGTATGACCTGGAACAGTTATTCAATCTTACTTTAAAATCTTGTTTTGATGAAAAAGAAGCAGAGGTCACAAGCATTTCAGTTAAATTTCGTATCTTGTCTTCCTGCACCTTTTGAAGAGAATTTTTTTCTTCTAACAGTTGAGCTAGCTGGTCTTTTTCCATGGCATGAAGATGAGTTGTTGATGAAACCTACCATAGAAAGTAAGTAAATAATGTTTTCCTAGAAGAACTACTTGCATAAACATATCATATTCACATGCAAGCTTTCCTCCTTTAATTCTTTTGACAGCTTACAGAGTGCAAAGAAACTGCAAAGTTTACCTACAATTCACTTTAAAATAAAGGATACTCATGAATTGCCTCATTAAGAACGGTTAAAAAGTTTCTGAAAGGCATGTCCATTATTAATACAATTGAAGTAATCTGCGATTGACTTGCCAAATTTGTTTTAAGATATTTCTTCTTAGAACTAGTCATAGACACACATTTTAAGTGCCATACTGGGTCAGAGCAATGGTCCATCCAGCCCAGTATCTTGAATCCATCAGTGGCAGCAGTGAATGCTTTAAGAGGGAGAGCAGTGAACCAGCTCTCTCTAGAGCAGGGATGGGCAAAATATGGTCTGTGGGCTGGATCCAGCCTGCCAAGTGATTAGATGTGGCCTGTGGATGGGTGTCCATTAAGTGAATGGATCTGGCCTGCAGGCAGGCAGTGTCTGGCAGCTGCATGGTGCCAGGCAGCCAGGGCTGCCACACATGAAAGCATGAACCTAGCCGCAGCAATAGCATGCCCTGCCCCGCCCCACCCCGTACAGACCCAGCAGCTACCATCAGCTTCATGGGTCACGGCTCTGGGTGTGTGGGAGCATGCTACAACCGTGAGTGGGTTCAAGCTTCTACGCTGATCGCAGTTGGCAGCTTTAGCATGCCCCAACCCCCACACCCGCAGCCTGAGTCCACCTGTCTAAAACTGTAGCATGCCCCACCCCCACAGTCTGGACCCAGCACCTGCTAGCTGCATCCACAACTGCCCAAATATGGTGGGAAGCTTCCAGGTTGGGGCTGCAGGGGGAGGGCAGGGAGTGCTACAGCTGCTGGCTGCTACCAGTCTGGAAGCCTGAACCTGCCTGCAGCTGTAGCATGTTTCCACTTTATGAGATTGGAGCAAAACCTCCTTTGACAAGAGCTGAAGCCTTAAAGCGACATTACTGGTTATAATGGTCAACTGCATAGGTTTTGGTCATTAGAAGTGTAAGCATCTTCCTGCAACTCTGTTGTGTATGTATATATACACACCCCCCACCCACCCCACTCTGGGATCAGCTTTTGGACTGCACTAGTGCACTGTGAAAGCTAGTTGAGTTTTCATTTTAACTTTGGACTCTGTCATATAGTTGACAGAGAGGACCCAAAGTGTTCCAACTCACTTCTTCCAGCTGCTTTTTTAAGTCCAGTATTTCTTTGCGGTATCTTTTCAAGAGAGCATCATCATCCAGAACTTCATTGACTTTAGGGGTATTTTTCATTCCTTTTGCTGTATTGGCAAACTGGAAAAAAAATTGTAATGGTACACTTGAAGCAAGGAGTTTTTTAGTAGTCCAGTGAAAGATAGATATAGACCAGGCTTGCGGCCCGCCAAGCCATTTTCTGTGGCCTGCGGTGCTGCAAAAGGAAACGAAAGTAAATACTGTTTACTTTTGTTCCTACCCCTTGTCCCTCCCCCAGCCCCTCAGCAGCTTCCTAATGACTGCTGAAGGGCTGGGGAAGGGACAAGGTTCCCACATGCACCACATCAGCTTGATGGTGCCGACGTAGTGCGGCTCCTCCCCTCCCCCCTCATTTCACGGTATCCCTTCCTTGCCCCACCCCTCCCTTCCTCATTTGCATGCCAGCCCCTTCCCTCTCCCCCCACACTGCAGGGTTTCCATTCCTAGCCCCACCCCTCCCTTCCTCATTTGCATGCTGGCCCCGCCTTGTGGGCGCTGCCGGCCATGTGGGCTGGAGCAGGTCACAGAACAGCGGGCAGGCAGGCACAGGGGGCGCGGATGCTGGCTTGGAGGGGTGCTGCGGCTGGGCCTGCGGGAGATGCTGTTGTTGTTGCGGTGGCTGTCGGGGCAGGAAGCCGGTGCCAGTCCTGCCTCCCTGTGCCCCCAGACATTGCGCTGGGGGTGGCGAGTCACGGGCCCCGGGGAGGGAGGGACCCCTACCACTTGGGCTCAGGCTGCCCTGGGGGAGAGGGAGCAGGGGGGTGTCCCTGCACATCCCACACCCCACTGTAAAGTCCCTACATGGCCCCCTGGCTGCTGAGCCCAGATGCACAGGTGTAGGAGCATCGTCAAGGCCATCCAGGTGGCAGGGAGGACAGGGCGGAGTCAGGCAGCACCCCTTGACCCCTGTGCCCCCAGGCTGTGGCCGGACTGGACAGGCCGCGTGAGCACCTGCTCCTGCCAGCCCACTGGGTGATAAAAAGTTCATGATCTGGCCCCACATTCAAAAAGGTTGGACACCCCTGATATAGACTGTATGTAGGACTGGAGTGTTGTTTCGAATGCAATGGTCTAAGAAACACGAGAAGCAATATTTTTTGGTGATATCTTCTATTGGACCAATTAGGACAGCGGTTCTCAGCAAGGGTGCCATAAGATCAGTTTAAGGGCACAACAGGTGTGAAAACACCTACACCCAAATTGACAAGATAAAAGATCTCAAGTAGGAATGTGTATTGTTAAAAATCCCCAGACTCGTTGTGGCTTGAGTTCTTTACAACAAAAGAATTGCTCTATTGTTTCTCCTATAGTCAAAAACCCCTCAAATGAACACCAAAAGCTGGTGTTTCTGAACACCAAAAGCTGGTGCTTCTTGATCTCAAGAAGGCTGAGAATCACTCACCTATATGGTCAAACCACCTCAAAAAACCACCTTTCTTTCTTCACATACTTCCTGTACCATCATGGCTATAATACTACTTTAACATTACATAAAAATCAAGTTAGTGAACCTTCTTATAAGCAGAAGTTACAGAACAAATCAAGTATTTGTATAAAGTGAAATCACTATGAATAATAAGAGAAATTAGAGAGCAAAATGAACAGTTACTAGTTGTGAGCACTGTGTATTAAAACCACAATTCAGAAGTATACTGCATTATGACATTTTCATTCGTTCTTAATGTAAAAACTTGAGGGGAAGTCTGTGATACCCAACATTTTTGCTCAATTGTTATCCAGCCACTTTTGAATGAGAAGAGCACCAACACTATAGGATCTACCCAATGCAAGATTGTTTGGCTATCAAAGCAATCTTATTAGCTTCATTGAAGCAGCTCAAAGTAACGGCTGTAGGATCTGAAATAACGTATTTTTTCCTTAACTTTCTGCCCCTAAACCTAACCTTCCTTTGGTGCTTCAGGACAGAGTATTTGAACTATGTGCTTGAATTTAATATTACTGAAGCTGAAGTCTTTGCTTGTTATGTTTAGAATGGCCCAGAGCTGGAGCTCTTTATTGTGTCTATACAGAAGTTCCATTTGGTTCAATTCTGTTTTGCCAGTCAAGAATCACAAAACTGGGGAACTTCCAACATATATTCCACAGTATTCATGCAAAAGCAGACTGAAAATATAAACAAGAGGCAAGTGAAAGAATTGCTTCCAGAAGTAATATCAGAAGGGTCCCCCAAATTTCAAGCTGACTAAATTTCAAGTGCTAGTTCTGCCCCTCACTACCTCAACTGTCTCTCAATCCTTTTTGAAAGTGGAACATATTGCTGTAAAACAGACTTGCACAAAGGGGTTGGGGGTGGGGAGCATGGAAGAGAGGGAATGACAGAAAATCTTAATTCAGTTTTTGGAGTGCTTGACTCCAAATTTGGTGTTTATCCTTTAAAGTAGGTGTTTGTGCACAGCAAACATGCATGCACATGCTTTTGAGCAACACACTTATTACTCACTATGTATTTATGACTACAGGTCTATGCTTTCAAAAATCTTTGAAGAGAGGAAATGGAAAGGTGGAAACTGTCCAGGCTAGGCAGACTGAAATATAAGGTAAGAGGAAAAGCTAAGTCTGGCAGATAACATTATCCAGATAGTGTTCTATCTAGATTATGATGTGCAGGATGGCACCCCAGAAAGTTCAAGTTATGGAAGAGTGCTCTTCAGGGCCTCCAGAAAGATTAAATGAACATAGTACTCAGCTTCATGACATTTTCTGCCCTAGTTCACTAAAATTAATATATGAATAAAACAAAGGGGGTGGAATACACAATTACCTGAAGAGTGCTAAGTGTTTCATCAAAAGAAACTGGAGTAACTGTACAAATGATAACTGTTTTAGCATTTCCTCCCAAGGAGTTCTGAAGAATTCGTGTCAGCTTGCTGTCTCTATAATTTATAAAGCTGTTGGAAAGAAGGGGAAAGAAAAACAAACAGACAAAAATAAAACCATTAAGCACTCTTGTGCTACAAAAGGCAGTTTCTAAAAAAAGGTAAGATTAGGCCAGGCTTTACTTGGTCAAAGTGGCAGGTCTCTTATTATTGTGCTCTTTTAATAGATAAGTACGGATCTATATTAAGACTGAATTTCAAAAACTATTACTTTCTTCCTTACATGTATGCAACATAAATGCTTACCAAGATGGGTCATCACAGAGTTTCTTTATTACTTGTCCCAAGATGAACAAACTCCTGTTTATGTTGCACCCCTCTTTCAGTCGGAGCCCTGGAAACACATCATCATTTTACTTCATAGACTGTTAGGGGCTGGAAGGGACCTCGTAGATCTTCAGGTCCAGCCCCCCTGCTCTGGACAGGAAGACAACTGGGGTCAAGTGACCCCAGTGAGGTGACTGTCCAGTCTCCTCTTGAAAACTTCCAGGATAGGTGACTGCACCACCTCTGGAGGGAGTTTATTCCACAGTCTGGACACCCTGACTGTAAAGGAGTATTTCCTGGTATTAAGCCCGAAGCAGCCTTCCAGGAGTTTGTATTCACTGGTCCTGGTCTACCCCAGGGGTGCCCTATTCTTCCCCAGGGGTGCCTTGGTGAACAGTTGTTCACTGAGCTCCTGATGATATAGCAGTAAGTCGCTATCAAGTCCCTTCTCAACCTTCTCTTGTCTAGGCTAAAGAGGCCGAGGTCCCTCAGCCTTTCCTCGTATAACTTGCCTTGCAAGTCCCTAATCATACAGGTGGCTCTTTTCTGGACCTTCTCAAGTTTTTTCATGTCTCTATTGTTGAAGTCCTTATTCTGCACTTCATTGAACAGAACCAAGTTGGACCTTTATCTATTGTACTTTTGTACTGTTACTATTAGAAAGTAAAATTTAAACAAAATCTTAGGTTTTTAGCAATTTCCATATCAGATCACACTATAAGCCCATTTTGTTTTGTATTTTGTCAGATATCCTTAAATTCAGATTCCACTGAATCACATTATGAATTCCTTCATAATCTCTCTCCCATTGTACTATAATTTTGGCCTCAGCTTGCAGCTTTACAGTTTCACAGGTCATTACAATTGCTTGTTGTCTGTTCTACTTCTTTAATCATCTCCTTGTTCTTATAAATAGACCACTACTGTTCATCATTGGTTATTTTATAAACCTTTACCTTTTGCATCTAAACTAAAGATACCCAAACTATTTGCTCCTTATCCCACATCCTGACATACAGGGATCTGAACTCCATTGAACTTTGTTTAACTCCCTCTCTCATAGTAACAAACACAATTACCATATTTGTCAATATGAATCAGCATTTAAACAAATATAAAAATATCGCTCCCTATAGAAAACACCATAATAGATGTAATTGCAATTACTTACCTTCAGCTCCTGTTTGCCTAGCTCTTTCACTGCCTGCCAGATCTACCAAGTTCTGCAAAATTCATTAAAAATTACATGAGGTAGTTTTCAGACAAATCAGTTATGCTCTGAAGTGCTTGACTTCCTCTACATTGAGTTTAACCTACTATTTTTCATCCCCCTCACTCCTCACCCAAGCAGTTAGAAAAAAAAAAATCAAATATTCAAGATAACATTAAAAAAAACCCCAAAACCCATCTTCTCATAACTGTTCTTTGATTTCTAGCATGCAGCTCTTATCTTATAGGCTGCTGAGTTAGCAGTGGGCTCAAGAATAAGACTTATTGGCCTAACTGTCAGGAATGACAACCTAGTTGCTAAGAATGAGCAGCTATCAAAAGCTGACGACAAACCCAAAAGAAGTCAGAGATGTGGGGCATAAAATTTTACAGTGCTTTATTTTTCCCCGTGGGAAATTTTCCATTTCTAAAAATTCATTGTTTCATCAAATTCATTAGTAAAAATGAATGGATGCCAATACAATATTAGGCAAGCTTGGCAGTTTCAAAGTTGTAACTAATGGTTTTCAGGTGATTATCCCTAGAAAGTGAGAGAGAGAGAGAGTACCTATATGTTTTATTGATTTGTAAGCAGGAGGGTAAATACACTCACATAACAATCCAAACCAAAAATTAAGTTATAAATTCACCTAATTGGCTGTGCAGGTCAAATCAAAACCAAATGAATGCACCACTAAGCTTGTTTCTATTTCTCAAAATCTCTTGCTTCTAGAGAATCAGTCAGAAGCACAATTAGTGAAGATGCAGTGTGATAAGTTGCCCTTGCCCATAGACTCATTGGTAAAACCATCCTTTAACAAAAGAGAATGTGGTTCAAGTTGTTCTGAATCAGATTTGCCTCAATCTGATTCTGAAATGGAACAAATAAGTAGAGCAAGAGATTCTACAGATAACGACAGTGAAACTGGAGGTGCTGCAATGACCTCAGTGGAAGAGAGTTCAACTCTGTTGAAGTAGATGAGTGGACAACCATGGCATATCATGCACAGTTCTTTGGGTGTGCTAAAATTAGTGTCAACAGTTTTCAGTGACCTTGTTTTTTTTCTTAAATCTAAACAAACGATCTAAGGGAAATGCATGCTATTGTGTATTGTAGTTACATTTTTACAAGTATTCCAATAAAAAGTTTTTCCCCCCCCACAAAGCTTTGAATATAACATTTAAACCACATTAAGTGTGCTGTATTTAATTTTTTTTCCTAATCAAACATTTCAGTTCAAATACTTGTGGCTATTGGGACATAAAATTAACATGGGGGATACTTTGTTAGTTTTGTTTACTAAATATAAGTAAAATAAAACATGCTCAATTAGATCATGCTCTATTTAGGGCACTGGAAAATTTTCAAGAAAACCCACATCTGAAAGATGTCTGTACAAAATCTGTTTTGTAGTCTTCAAACAACATTCTTCCCTCAGTGAAGCTTTTTGTATTAATTTACATAGGAGGATCATAACCTAAGAGACCGATCCAAGTATTTCATTTTCAGGACATCTTCAATATTTTGCCTAGTATGAAAATTGTAAACTCCCACATTAGATATCCACCTAATCTCCCAGAGTTTAAATCTGACTTACCAAATGAGATACCATTACTGCTCCATCACAGTTTGTGTTGGCAGGATCACTTCTTTCCCTACTTTCTATAATCTAACAAAACAGAACAAAATGAGTCTCATAAGATTATTACTACAAATCTAGTCACACAGCAAGTAAACTAAGACAAACACGTACCATTCTGAAAATAGTATGAGAACGGCTGCTATGTTGATTCATTTTTGTTTCTCCATAGTGCCGGTTTTCTGTCAAAAAACACACAAAAAACACTTATTTACATTAGCCAAAGATCAGTTTTAATCTGAAATGTATTAAGGTTGCAATGTTATCAGTAGCAGAACTGATAAGCTGTTTATAATCTTGAGACAAATAGCCAACATGGATTATTTAAAAATACTGATGTAATTAGTAAAATAAATATATGAGCAGCTATATATAAAACAAGGGCCCAAATAATCCTACTTTCTCCTTTTCTGATCCATTCCAGGACTTGCTCTGGTGCAACAACCACTTCTTCAATCAAGTCTTCTACATAAGTGTTTCTCTAAAAGAGATTAAATATTAAAGCCAATTTCACACAACTCAGAGCAGAGAGGTGGGGGCAGGAGGAGAAGAGTTAAATTGAGATCAAAATGTTACTGAGAAACAGTAAATATAAATATGTACTGTAGTACCTTCTGGTTTCAGATTTTTAATTTAAAAGAGAACAAAGACCCATCTTTCTCCAAAACACACACAACAAATATGCAGTTTCAAGTATGTTCAGACTCAACTTCTCATGGAGGGGCATCAGATTTGATACAAAAGCTTTGGATTATCCACAAAGCATAACTACACATTGGCAAGAAAGAGCTCCCCTAGATTTTAGCATTTGTGATAGTAAAAATTCTAGATTCTGAGCAACATTTAAGAAGTTGCATGCATCGCAGATTTCAGGAGGGCGGACTTCAATGAGCTAAGGAGAATAGTCAGGGAAGCACCGAGGTTCCAGAGGGGAGGGGAGCCAGGTGTCCAAGAAGAGTGGTCGCTCCTTAAGGAGACGATCCTCCAAGCCCAAAGGGAGGTAATCCCAACACAGATCAAAGGGAACAAGAGGGCGCAAAAGCCCCCATGGCTCACCAAAAGCATCTGGGAGTGTCTCCTAGCTAAAAAGGAGGCGTACACACAATGGAAGGGAGGAGCCATCACCAGGGAGAATTATACTGCGGTTGCTCGGGGATGCAGGGGGGCGGTCAGGAAGGCCAAGGTGGAGATGGAACTGGGACTAGCTTCCCAGATCAAGGACAACAAGAAATCCTTTTTTAAATACATAGGGGGCAAAAACAAGGTTCTGGGTAATGTGGGGCTCCTGCAGGACACGCTAGGAAATTTGGTCATCACACCAGATGACAAAGCTAACCTATTTAACAATTTCTTTGCCTCCATTTTCCTAAGCAGGGA
>NW_017729033.1:84918313-84921413 GCF_001723915.1 Gavialis gangeticus | reverse complement strand
GGATGTGGACAACATGGAGAGGGTCCAGAGGAGGGCCACTCGCATGATCAGGGGGCAGCAGGGCAGGCCCTACGAGGAGAGGCTACGGGACCTGAACCTGTTCAGCCTCCACAAGAGAAGGCTGAGGGGAGATCTAGTGGCCTGTTACAAACTAGTCAGAGGGGACCAGCAGGCATTGGGGGAGTCCCTGTTCCCCCCAAGCACTACCAGGAGTGACTAGGAATAATAGTCACAAGCTGGCAGAAGGTAGATTCAGGCTAGATATCAGGAGGCGCTACTTCATGGTCAGGGCAGCTAGGGTCTGGAACCAACTTCCAAGTGAAGTGGTGCTGGCTCCTACCCTGGGGGTCTTTAAGAGGAGGCTAGATGAACACCTTGCTGGGGTCGTTTGACCCCAGTAGTCTTTCCTGCCATGGCGAGGGGGTCGGACACGATGATCTGCTCAGGTCCCTTCCGACCCTACAAATTATGAAACTATCATGGTACACCACTTTTTTTTTTCCATGCCACATAAGATTTCCTTCTCTTCTACCTCCTCAACATTATATTTCGAAAGCTTTAACATAAGCTTTAGTTGGTAAGTGACCCAAGTATACGAGCAGTAGAATTTTAATGATATCTTCACCTTGCCTTTAATATAAACATCTTTATACTACTAATGTTCATGCTGTAATGAACACAATTCTACTTGATCACTATGGAAGATGAGTGTAAAGTGACAGACGGTATATTATCCGTTGTGGAGGTGTTGAGACAATGGAGACATGTTAAAGCCTTGGGGCTCATTCCATTTCTTCTTGTGTTTAATTGAAAAGGCATACACTTTGCATTCTTAGTATTGTATTAATTCCACATTAGAGCAGAGCAACAGCGATAAAGCCACAGCAGCATTAACTACTTGGCTGCTAGTGCTGACAGCAGCTCTGGCAGCTGCACAGAGAAGCCCCAGGGGCCAGATGACCAACCACCACAGGCTGGATCCAGCCCATGTGGCCATGGGTTCAACACTAAGGCACAGAAGCTCAGGACTTAGATACTTCACACCCATTAGACACCCTTTTGCTAATCTAGTCTAGTCAAGATCATGTAACTGCTTTATCTGGTAAACGGTCATCAGAGGGCTTTGTTTAAAATCAGCATGTCATAATCTGACCCTATGTTTCTGGAATTTTGCATTAAATGTCAGAAACAGGAACCTTAATTTTGGATTTACTTACATTAACATCCTCTCTAATTCCTAGAGGTTTTTTTTTCCTGTTGTCACAAAGCAAGTCTGTTATAGTTTCATTGTATATTTCCATGTAGGAAACTCGCAACAGAAACTCTCTATCCGGAATCTAAAGATTAAAAATAAAAACGTTAGACGAGGTGGGAGGAAGGGCAAAAAGAAAAGGCACACAGTACCCATTCTATTTTAAATGTGGTACTTTACCTTTCCTCATCACAAATATCACCATGGAACTATGTTTAATAACAGCAGTTACTTGTAAGGAAAAATTAAATCAATAAAATATTTAATGTTGTTGGCCATCTTTAAAGCAGGGTACTTTTCCCTATTCCCTCAAGCAAAGGGAAAGATGATCTCTACTAGGGGTGCACTGGTAGAGAATTTTTGGCCCGATGGCTGATTTTTAACTAGCCATATTGGTCAATACCAATCTGATTCCGATATGCTGCCAGCCAGCATGGAGAGTGGCATCCGGCTAGTAAGTCTGTGGGGAAAGGGGAATGGGGAGGAGGCACAGAATGAGGCCCCCTGTGGTGAGGGAGGGAGGGAGGCTGGAGCTGGGGCTTGGGCAGGAGGAGAGGCAGAGTGGGGACAGAGCCGCAAGAGACTTGTCTGGGGGCCGTGGCTCCTACCACCCAGATCCGTATGTGGGGTGAGCTGCTGCTGTGGGCTGGGAACTGGGCCAGGCTGTGCTCGGGGCAGATGGCTGCAGCCACCCCAAAACTCTCCATAGCCATAGCCCCCCACCATGCCATCTGCTCTGAGTGCAGCCCCTCCCCATCACCCCCTCCAAAGAGCTCTGCGCTGCCCCACCCCGCCCTGCCCTGTGCACAGATCCAGGGGCACACATCCCCTCACCCCCTTGCCCTCCTGGCTTACCAAAACTAACTTAATTTCCTTGCTAATGTTTTCTAACATTTCATTCCCTTTATCCTATCACAATTTACTTACTGCACAAATAAGTTTGAAGATATCATGAATTGCTTTTGGAATAATGCCAACAGAAGTCTCATTCCCCATCATTGTATATGTTTTTCCTGAGGCAGTCTGTCCATATGCAAAAATAGTGCCTAAAAATGAAAAAAGTGTTAACTGACCACTGTCCACACAAAATCCATAAGATTCAATTATGAACATCAATGCAAGGCTTACCATTGTATCCTTGGACAGCAGACTTAATAATTGGAACAGCTACACCTTCGTATACATTTTCAGTGCCATCATGTGAATGAAAGACACGATCTTGAAAAAAGAAAAACAATTCTATCGTGGTTTTGCTTAACAAATCCGAAAGGATGACCCTTTGGGTCAATAAAACCAACTCCTTTGCAGATGATGCAAAGGAGACTATGCTGTCACAGATAACCCCTTATTTTTTATATAGAATGCATCAGTTTCATGTTAGGGCTCATATACACTTGCACAGAGCCTGCTATGACATGCTGGAAATCCAGCACGTCAGAGCAGACTCAATTAATCAAGGCTGCTGGAGCACGGAAGTTGATGCACTCCAGCAGCCTCGCACCTCATGTGTATCAGCATTCCTGTGCAGAAAAAATGGCAGCAGAGCACCTTGAAATAAAACACATTTGATAAGTTTTAGTTCAAAAGCACCCTCCCCTACCCCAATCATTTTTTCAGTGGTTGGGGGGGGTGGGAAGGTGCGTGGGAAAGAGGAAGGTAGGACAGCCTGGCCCCACTCCCTGCAGAGGGCACTACACTCAACCACTCTGCATGGGCCTGTGGGGCTGGAGCCACTGCCTGGGAGCATGGGGCTCCCAGCTCGGACCTCAGGTGGGGCAGGAGGTGCCAGGGGTTGGGTCCCCTCCCCCTCCATATCTGGCCACACACCACTACCCCCCCCCCCCCCCC
>NW_017729033.1:84916348-84918242 GCF_001723915.1 Gavialis gangeticus | reverse complement strand
CCAAAACATTAGGGCAGTCCAGCAGCAGTGGGAAGGGCCAACACAGCCAGGGAAGAAAAGCAGGGCACAGTGCCATATGCTTTCTACTGCTGATCCAGGGGCACGCATCACCTGAGAAGAGCCTGGCACAGGACCCCCAGCCTGCAGCTCTCCTGGGGGGTATGTAACAGCAAGAGCCACACCCTGCACCCACTGACAGCTTCCCCCCCACCGCTTTGCTCTCTGCTGCAGCCCCAGGAATGGCTGACAGGCTGTGCCGCACCCCTCCCCCAGTCCCAGCCTTACTCCCTCACGATTTAAACAATTTTTTTCCTTTTCTTCCTTTTATCCTGATTTCATCTCAGTTTTTGTTTTGAAGATAAACCCCCAAAAAATTCCTCGATTTTTTTTCTTTTTAAATAAAAACAGAATGCAGAACACTACTGACTCCACAGCCAACAGGAAACAAGAAATATGGAAAACAGACTGCTAAAAACAGCCAAGAATATGGCATGAATAGGTAAATAGTCATTCATTCATAACTGTAGAAATTTAAGACTATTTTTTCTACTGGGAATTTTGAACCAAAAATTCTTTAGTTGTTATATCACTGGACAGGTAAGATATAGTCCAATTTCCAGGTTCTCCTATGGTTTCTTCAAGTCACTCTTTTACCCCAAGCTTCCAGACCTCTAAAAAGAATTATAATGTTGCAGGAATGCAGAGGGCTGCTTCAAAAACCAGATTCATTCATGATTGTGAGGGATTTAGATACTGCGGTGATGAAGGCCACATAAATATCTAAACAAATAGATTTTCTTTAACATCTTACCATAGATGAAGCTCTTCATACCATCCACTTGAGAAACTGTACAATTCTCACTTTGCCAGTGAAGCTGAGCTTTATCTTGAAGTGCACCATTTTCACTAATGGAATAAGAGACATTCCAGCAACTTAATTATTTAGCCATATAAATACCATATTTTCTTACATATGACATGTCACCAAAAATAACACACACCTTGATATTGAAAGGCAGGAGAAAAAAAAGAGATTCCCAGAGTTATGATTGCAAAGAGCAGAAACAGAGCCTAATCTTCAGCTGACTCACCCTCCCTTTCCTGCATAAGCAAAGTTACACCCCTAGCTGCTACTGAGCACCAGTCCCCATGGGTAGATCTATGATTTTGATAAAGCTAATGTCTGAATGAAAAGAGGGTATGAAATAAGGCACTTTTGCTGTATACTAGCTGCTCCTGGACCAAGAAATGTTGGCTTGATTAGTAGAACATAAAGACAATAAAGAGTAACAATCCTTAACAGCTGTAGAGTGAAGAATAGTAAGTCAATTGACTCCTTTAGCTGCCTGAGTAGTAATTACCACAGCTGTGCACCACGGAACAGGAATCTAATCAGGACTCTTCCAACCCTGGGCAGAAAATCATCTTCCCCACTTAATTCACAGACCCCGATTTCAGACAGCTGATTTTGGGGCAGGGGGGGTTAAGTGTGCACTGTGTGGGATAAAATACAATATTCATACTTGCTCATTCTACATATATTTTCCTTCTTGGCGGTTCTCCTCTTAAGTACTGCTAATATGTAATGTACAGTTTAGCTCAAATTTTTCAACAATATGAGATTAGACACATGCAGGTCTGGGCTCCCACAGACATCATCTTACTCCTTTCAGTCAACTAGAGAAGTTTCATATTTGGCTTGCTAGATATTTAGGATTGTTAACCAGCATAGAAAACAAAGTCAGAGGTTATAGGAGGTGCCATTTTTAAAGGGAGATATATAGAGGGACCTGTATATATAGATGCACGTATGTGTATATGTATGTATACATATACATATCAGTCCCTCTCTCTCCACATACACACACACACACACACACACACACACACACAC
>NW_017729033.1:84904019-84916337 GCF_001723915.1 Gavialis gangeticus | reverse complement strand
AAAGAGTAACAATCCTTAACAGCTGTAGAGTGAAGAATAGTAAGTCAATTGACTCCTTTAGCTGCCTGAGTAGTAATTACCACAGCTGTGCACCACGGAACAGGAATCTAATCAGGACTCTTCCAACCCTGGGCAGAAAATCATCTTCCCCACTTAATTCACAGACCCCGATTTCAGACAGCTGATTTTGGGGCAGGGGGGGTTAAGTGTGCACTGTGTGGGATAAAATACAATATTCATACTTGCTCATTCTACATATATTTTCCTTCTTGGCGGTTCTCCTCTTAAGTACTGCTAATATGTAATGTACAGTTTAGCTCAAATTTTTCAACAATATGAGATTAGACACATGCAGGTCTGGGCTCCCACAGACATCATCTTACTCCTTTCAGTCAACTAGAGAAGTTTCATATTTGGCTTGCTAGATATTTAGGATTGTTAACCAGCATAGAAAACAAAGTCAGAGGTTATAGGAGGTGCCATTTTTAAAGGGAGATATATAGAGGGACCTGTATATATAGATGCACGTATGTGTATATGTATGTATACATATACATATCAGTCCCTCTCTCTCCACATACACACACACACACACACACACACACACACACACACGTGCGCGCATGTCTGGATATATATAGATCTCTATCTCTATAGAGTGTGTGTCTCTCTTTCTCTCTCATACATATATAGACACACACACGGACCGATTATACACACACACACTTACAGGAGGGACCGATATACATGTGTGTATTATACATATATAGGCAGACAAGGTTCTTTGGGTGAATCTGATATCTTTTATTAGACAAACTAAATGGAGAGCAATACTTAAGCAAGCTTTTGGGTTTAAAAACCCTTCGTTAGGCTAAGGAAGTTTCAGCAGTTGATGTCAAACTGGATATCAAAAATCATGGACTAAATATCGACATTGGATTTATGACACATTATAACCTGCGTGACAGCTGACTTCCTGGGTATTTCTCTACTATTCATCCCCCTTCTCTCCCCCCCACCCAGTCTGTCTCTCACCCACTGACTCCTCAATCTACATTTTCACTGACTGCCCATCTTGTATGCATACCAGCCCAGCCTCTGGCTTTTTTACTTTTCATTCCATCCAGGAAGAGTACATATCAACTGCTGAAACTTCCTTAGCTTGATGAAGGGTTTTTAAACCCAAAAGCTTACTTAAATATTGTTCTCCAGCTATTTAGTTGGTCTAATAAGATATCAGATTCACCCAAAGAACCTTGTCTGCCTATGTCCTTAGACCAACACGGCTACAGCCTACACCCTTACACACACACACGGACCAATCTACATATCTATCTATATCTTGGTCTAGATAGATATAGAGATCTCCCTCTCTACATAGAGGGACTGATATATAGAAAATGTGGCTAACATCTATTTTAAGAATAACGGCTGCTCCCGACTGCTTAAAACTGGAAGGAATAACACCACAGTTGCTGACTATAGCTAACCAACTTCTCAGTTTTTTGTTTCTTAGGGCATGGATGGTTTAAAATTCTGTTTAAACTACAAGCAATCAGATGTACAAGCCAATTTAGAATGGCTTAAACCTCCTTAACATTTCAAAAGTATACTGGGATAATCAGGAATTATTCTGAACCCCCCCTCCCTTTCAGCCAGATCAGCGTTCTGTACAGACACCAAGCATTGTGCGACTACTGTCTGGTCGGTCCTTCAGACATCCTACACTTTACTCACTGCTCCTCATGCCTGCCCCCTCCCCAAGCAACTGGATACTTCTCTTTGCAGCCAGAACTCACTTCACCCAGCCCAGGACCTCCCAGCCTAGATCCACCTGGAATGGGTGGGATGGGGAAGAGAACAGACAGGTGGATCAAGGGGGTGCTGCCAATTCCCAGGGTGCTGTGTACTTTTGGGCAGGGGAGGGACTGCCCAATGTCTTCTCAGCTTTTAAAACAGCATTCCCTCCCCTCCCTCAAGCTGCTTGTCCATTTCACTCCATTAGCAGCAATTGATCAATCTTCCGTACACCAGGAAGATTTGGCTGGGTCATGGCTAGAAGGGGTAGCATACTTTTGCCTTTGTGGGGGGTGGGGAGGGGCAAGAGAAGAGAGAAGCTACCAAACATGTCCACAACTTGCCCACACCCCAGGTCACTTTTATTTTATTGCTGGCAACAGGTGTCAAGGCCTTGAGCATCCCTGGAGCATACGGCACCCCAGGAACTCAGAAGCAGGGGTCCAGGCAACTGTCTCAAGTGGCCACATCAAGGCAAAAGTCTTCTTAAAGCAGGAGCTTGAGCCAGAGACATTCAGTAGCCCCTAGAGTGATCAGCCACTAGGCACAGGGGAAGCAGCAGTCCAGGTAGCTCCACCTTTGCCCCCAAGCCAGCCTAGGATGCACCAAACCCTGGTACTTGCCAGGAATTGAAGTAAATTGATAAATGAACAGGGGGTGGGGGTGCAGAAATGAGTGCTCTTTAAAAGCCACAGTAGCTAGGGCAGCCCCAGCTCCTGGAAGCCCAGAGGCAAGGGCCTAGGCAGCTTTCCCCCAGCACAGCCCTGGACAGAAATAGCCTCTATTGACTTGAGTGTTAGTGGGGAGGGAGGAGGAGGAGGAAGGGTGAGAAGAGGAAATCAGAAAGTGATAATTGCAGGCAGTGGAAAGCCTCTTTTTCCTCTTTGGCATTCGGGGGGGTGGGGGGTCTTCATTCAGAGGCTGCCATGGGACCTGGGGCACTGGCCACGGGGAGGTCTGTTGGGCTGGGGAATCACTGAGCTCGTGTTGTGAGGTCGGCCCCCCGCAGGGACCGCGAGGAGATTTGAAACCAAGAGGAGGCGCTCCGTCACCCCGCGGGGCCGCAGTGCGGAGCTCGGGCCCGGGTCGCGGCGCGGCCACACTCGGGGCAGGTGCCACGAGAAAAGAAGGGGCCGCGGGCTCGGCGTTCGGAGCACAGCGCGCTAGGCCGCGAGCAGCCGAAGAGGAGCCCCCCGCAGCCCCGGGGCAGGTCTCACGGCACGGCACGGGCCACCCTCAGGCCCGGCATCGCTACGAGCCCGTACCGGGCGCCCCGCGGTACCTGGCGATGAGCGGCCGCACGCGCACGCAAACCGTCACGGCACCCTCCTCCACCATGGCTCCACTGCCCCCAGCGCCAACAGCCGCTCCTAACGCTGCCACAGCCCAGGCCCCAACCGCCGTCCGGATTTTCAAGTCTCCCAGGCTCTCCTCTGATTGGCCCTTGCCCTCCCTTGCGTGTCAGGGCTGTACCACTGCGTGGGGGGAGGGCTCCGGTTTGGACTGGGCCATGCTGCGTTCCGATGGGCAGGCTTCTGCTATTGGCGGGACAGGGAGCCAGCCACTGGCGCGCGGCGATATTATATATAATCCCTATATATAAATAGATATATATCTGTCTATACGTATAGATGTAAATAGGTCTATATTGATAGATATGTATATAATGTCTTGTATGTCTACATATCTACATCCTAATGTTATAAGAGCCTTAATCTGTCTGTCTGTCCGTCCATAACGCTTTATTCGTGCCTCTGATTGGCTGACAGCCAATCAAAGTACGAAGAAGCATTGGGACAGGAAGTGGCAGAGCACCACCGTGATGGCAGGGACGCAGGGGATGGAGCAGGGGGTGGCTCCTTGGAGGCAGTGGTGGATGGAATATATACTAGCCAATTACATATATAGACACACACATATATTAGCTGTTAATATATCTATATATCTACATATGTATAGATATAGATATATAGCTTTAGATATAGCTATACAGATATAGTAACAGCTAATACACATCTGAATGAACCAGTGGTGGAAAGTGCCGGGCACTTACCTTGCTTTAAGGCGTCCTCAGCATCTAAGAGGATTTGACTCCAAGAGACCAACTTTGGTTCCCGCTGTAATCTGTGACAAAGTCCTATGATGACCAACAGCTGAGAAGGATAAGAGAGTTTTGGTTCTCAGCTGATGACTCAGCAGCCTTTTTGTCCCAACCCTCTGAGAATCCCAGGTGAAGGTGTATTTACAAAGTCAGCATTTGAAGGACCTCCCCCTGACCACCCCACAAAATGGCTTTGAGTAGGGATTCTTAACCAGGGTGCTGAAGCACACTGCGGGGCAGTGAGATCCTTCTAGGGGAGCCACACAATGCACCATTAGGTATGTAAACACCTACACATGATTTGCAAGATAAACCCAGAGGTTTCAAATGGGAATCCAATGCATCAAAAATATTCTGACCTGTCATGGTTTTGTGGCAGAACTGCTCCTTTTCTGTAGCAAAGAAATGAGTGAAAACTAAGATTTGGCATTTTTCTGATGGATGCCTTGACTCTAATGAATGCCTTGAGTCTAAAAAAGATTAAGAGCTACTTCTTTAGAGCAAAGAGCAGAGGTCTCTGTAGGCCTATTCACCTCTTTGTCGTTTACACCATTGCATAGTAAGTGCAACGTTACCAAATCAAGTCACTTTCCACTTTACTCACTTTGCACTTCTTTGAGTACTCAGGGATGGAAAGAAGGAAACAGCAGGGTCCCCCAGGGATCTATGTTGGAACCAATCTGTTTAACAAATTCATAAATGATCTAGAAAAAGGGGTGAGTAGTGAGGTGTGGCCAAATCTGCAGATGACACAAAATTATTCAAAGTGGTAAAGACCAAGGTGGACTGAGACACTAAAGGATCTGGCACTATTGAGCAAATGGGCAACTAAATGGCAGATAAGTGGAAAGTGATGCACTTGGGCAAAATCACCCAAAATACCTACGCTATGATGGGCTCTACATTAGCTGTTACCACACAGGAAAGAGATGGTGGATAGTTCACTAAAAACATCTGCTCAGAGCTCAGCAACTGTCAAATAGGCAAGCAGTGTTAGGAATTACTAAGAAGAGAATTTAAACAAAACTGAAAGTATCATTATAAATCTAGGTGGCCTATTTATAAAGGAAGCTTGGCCTATTTAGAAGAGAGAAGCTTGAAGGGGGACACGATTAGGATTTACAAAATAATAAATGGTGAAGATAAAGTAAATAGGGATTTATTATTTACTATCTCTCACAAGACAAGAAGTAGGGGTCACAAAGTGAGAGTAGTATGTAGTGAGTTTAGAACAAAAGCAAGGTCTTTTTCACACAGCATGTAATTAAAGTGTGGAACTCATTGTCACCAGATGTTGTGGAAGCTTTCAGTTTAGCCAGATTCAAAAAGAGACTGAACAGTTCTTGGAGGAAAGGGGCATCTATAGCTATTGAGCATGGGAGTTAGGGGCACAGCCTCTGAATCAGAACTTCCTAAACCAGGGCTGGGCAAAATGGCAGATCTGGCCAGTGGCCAGACTCTGTTTCCCAGCAGCCCCTGCCCATGTTGCTGTGGTCAGTTTCCAGGGAGATCCCAGTAGCAGAAGCACTGTAAGGTGTGGAGCCAGGTTTTCCATGGAGATGGACCCCAGCAGCACTGGTGGGCAGTGGATTGCAGCTCTGCCCTGGCTCTGGACCACACTGTCACCACCGCAAGATCTCAGGACTGGAATAGCTCTCCACCCAGCTGTGCCAGTGCTGCTGGGGCCGGTCTCCATAGTAACCCTGGAAAGGAGCTGCAGTGACATGGACAGGGGCTGCTGGGAAATGGAATCCGCCACGGGTCTGATTCAGCCCGCGAACTGGACTTTGCTCGCTCCTGTCCTAGACCTTAAATGCTGGAGGCAGCAAGCAAGAGGAACAGTAGAAAAAACCCTGGTCATACTCAGTTCACTCTCCCTTTCAGTATCCACTCTTTGTCCCTGTGTGACACAGGATACTGGGCAAGATGGACATGTGGTTGGACCCGGTAAACGGCAGTTCTTATGTTCAAGAAGAACATGGCAACAGTATGCAAGGTCCTATAGTTCAGTTCCTGACTTTGCTAATTGGGACAGGTTCTTGGGTGACAAATCCCCATTGACTTCAAAAGAGCTGAGCATCAGGTCCTCTATTTTTAATTCCTCATAAGTATGCCAGATTCATTTTTGGTGTATGTAACATATAAAGGATTACGTGAAATGTTTCTACATCCAGTTTGCTAGTAATACACTTTTAACAAAGACCTATGTGTTTTCCATTGAGAGTGACGCGGATGCAGGAAGCATACCATGACATTTCCAAGTTACTCAAAAAGTTGACTTTCCTGTATTATTCTAGGAGAATATGTGGTTTTTTCTTCGAAGCCACTCCAATTTTACATTGCATTGCTGAACTGAATTATTGAACTTGATACTTTTCATACACATAAGATCACCAGGTACTTGGAGCTTGCAGGCTAACTTAGGTAAAAAATAAGGGAGAGAAAGTAGATACAGCCTCTCCTCCCCAAACAATGTAATTGAGTAATGTGTACTGGTAGCTCTCATAGTTCCAATTTTAATTCTTTTTCTTTACTTTACTTCTATTATAATTTATATCTGAAGTATAAAGCAAGTTAAATATTTATGAGAAAAGTGAGGTGAATGGTGTTGGAAAGTGAGACCAAAGTAATATTTTAGTACATGCATGAAGAAATAGCCAGAGCTTGCTTTGTATTCTATAGGAGGACTGAAGGGCTACTTGTATGGTTAAGGGCTTGCAGGCCAAGACCTACAAGGAGAGACTAAGGCACCTGGACCTCTTCAGCCTCCGCAAGAGAAGATTGAGAGGCGACCTTGTGGCTGCCTATAAATTCATCATGGGAGCACAGAAGGGAATTGGTGAGGCTGTACTCACCAAGGCGCCCCTGGGGGTTACTAGAAATAATGGCATAAGCTAGCAGAGAGCAGATTTAGACTGGGCATTAGGAAGAACTTCACAGTTAGAGTGGCCAAAATCTGGAATGGGCTCCCAAGGGAGGTGATGCTCTCCCCTACCCTGGGGGTCTTCAAGAGGAGGTTAGATAGGCATCTGGCTGGGGTCATCTTAACCCAGCACTCTTTCCTGCCTATGCAGGGGGTCAGACTCGATGATCTATTGAGGTCCCTTCTGACCCTAACATCTATAAATCTATGAATCTATGTTTGACTTGGAGGGGCCTTGTGTTTTAGTGGGAGAGTGAGCAGTTTAGTCCCCATGCCCATTCTCATTTATAGGTGAGTCTGGAGCAAAGGAATATAAGGATGGTAATTACCATTGTAGCAAGGCCAGAGGATTAAGAAAAGGGAACTCCCCACTCGCCCCCTCTCCCTTACCTGCAGTCCAGTTAAAATTCTCATTGGCTCGATGCAATGCAGCTGGAGCACTAAACACAGTGCCACAAGAGATGCAGCCTGGGTGCTGCATGCTGAAAGTCCTGACTGGGAAACAGCAGCTGCTGGGGAGAGAGGCCCTGGCTGGGAGTGCCTCAGCTGGCATGCATGCTGAGCCCTGGGAAGCCTACAGTCCTGGATCAGGCTGGACATAAGGAAGAACTTCTTTACTGTCTGAGTCCCCAAGGTCTGGAATAGACTGCCGCTGGAGGTTGTTCAATCACCCACTTTGAACTCCTTCAAGACACATTTGGATGTTTAACTTGCTGGGATCCTATGATCCCTGCTGACTTCCTGCCCCTGGGGCAGGTGGCTGGACTTGATGATCCTTCGGGGTCCCTTCCAGCCTGAATGTCTATGAAATCTATGAAATCTACAAGAAGAATCCCAACCCTGACTCCTTCAGGTGGGCCCTCCTCCCACAGGGGGCATTAGCCACAGCTGGGAGGCAAGTCCCAATGCTGACTGGCTAGACGCACCTTGAAGCAGAGGTACAAGGACACTGGAAGTGATGAGAGGAGTTCTTGGATGATGGACAAAGACACACATGCTGAAAGAGGATGAGAGGTAGTCAGGCTGCCCACATTTCTTTCTTTTTATACTAGATGGACTATTGGGGATTCCAGGCATGAGTTCTGGGAGGTATTGTTAGGATGCTCCAAGGCTGCCATGGCAGTTGGTGGGTGATCAATGTGGTGACTGAAGCCTGTGATCAAAAAACCATATGGAGGCCTGAGGCAGAAGTGTAGGGGTGGAGGAGCTCCCAATCCAGCCCCCAATAAGGGTCTTGCCAAACAGCATTACAGAATGCAGCAAAGTCTGATAATGGACTTCCCCGACCCAGGTGAGCATTGTCTCTTGCTGAGGCAGAATTCTATAATTTCCATCAAGTTGTGGCAGGAAAGCACCTCAACTGGGCATGGTTATCCCCAGAGAGAGCAACAGGAGGACAACCAGGCCAGAATGCTGGCACTGTCACAACCATATTATCTAGTATACAACTAGCTGCTGGAAACTGAAGTCCTCATTATATGTGAAAAATATGGTAAGAGCATGTTCTGCTTCTTACAGGTTAAACTGGAAGTAAGATTTGCAGCACTTAAAGGGAGCTGAACAATGAGCAGGAGTGGCACCCTAGCTGCTATGACTCAGTTACTTATTACAAGGAAAGATTTTTTTTTATTATGGCTTTCAAAACAAGGTATGTATTACATTCCAGGGCATTTTATATGCAAGAAAATACAGTGCACACTAGGAAATGGACTGATAACATGAATCTGGGTGAGGGCTTTCTAACAGAAAATGGCAAATTTCCACTATCATTTTAAAGAGATGGTTATTAACAAGGGCAGCTTAATCCTCCTGAGACTTCAACAATCTGCTCTTCCAAGGTGCACATTAAAATCACTACCAAAGACATCCTTCTAAAGTCAAAGTATTCTGAATGAGAAGAGTGTACAACAGTAAAACAAAGCATCTATTTTAAGTGGGCTTCTCCATATACATATCTTTTGAGAGTGCTTCAATTATAATAAATTTATTTAAAAACTATTCAGATATTTCTGAAAAAGTATACATCTCTCATTCTTCTAGCATTTTAATCATCCTCATCATCATCCTCTTCTTCTTCCATCTCTTCCATTTCCTCAGCTGCAGCCAAAGCTTCTTCTTGTGCAGCCCGGAGTGCCTGCTCCTCTTCTACAGTAGGGTCACTCATCTCAGTGATTTCTGGACCACTAGGGTATTCTGCCTGCACTGGTGGAGGTAGTGGGGGGCTGTAGTTATCTGGACTATATTTATGACCCCAGCCCAGATAGATATTATCAAATTTCCTAAGGAAAAAAACAAAGAATCACACAATTCTCCATGGAAAAATTCTCTGGCTTCTCTTCGTTAACAAAAACATGTTACATATTTTGGTATATTTAAAAAATGGCATCATTTAACTAATGCAAATAACAATGACTACCTTTTTACCTAAAATTCATAAGCGCTCAACTATGTGATTTATAAAATCTGGACTAAAATCTTTTATTGCATGATGATCCTATATGGCTTCTACTGATTTCACCCATTGTATCCATTTTTGGGACTGAAAATGGAGATCATCTGAAGATGGTAAAAATATCTTATGGAAACTGCAGTGGAAATTAGCCATGAAATGTAATTGTTCTTGAAAAAAACCTTAATGAAATCAAAAGTAGGGGTGCTGACCCAGGGGTCTTGGACAATTGATTAATTACATTCTATCAGTCAAATTTCTAGTGTACTTACCACCAGACATATGGTATTCTTTACTTCCCATCTTAGGCAATTGTTTATTACTGTCTGTACAGCTGATACCAAAGATATTTAGATTTTAGTAGTGGGTAAAGTCAATAGATTAGAAACTAGAAAACTTCAATATAATGATTAAACACATATCTCTGATTAGCCAGTTTAGGATGAAGTAAAAATGATGACTGTGAGAAACCAAGATTACCCAGTCTAATTATGAACACAAGGTACCTACTTGCCAGTAGCAAAGGCATATGCTCCGGGCCACAGATTGGACTGAATAACTGCAATGGCATATTGAGGAACCAGATTTGTAGATAACTGAGCTGTCCAAGGAGGGATGTTCTGAATTTCTGTTAAGAGCCAACCAAAGAAAATATACATTGCCAGGAATAACCAGACTCATAAGTATCTATGAAATATTTTGTACTTAAGTATATATAAGGAGAATTTTAAAACACAAGGAATTGATGTATCTGAAAAAGGAGATATTTGGAATGGGTGTTTCAGAAACACCCATTCCAAAAATGGGTGTTCTTTCTTGTTTAAAGATGAAATCCAGCATGGGCAACAGCTTTAAAATATTGGAAGAGCTCTGTAAATCCAAAGTCTGTTTTGGTGATATCATTGATAATAACTGGATTATTAATTCCAGATACTAAAAAAACAAAAGTAAACATGACTACATGCATAGCTCCTGAAACACAGTGCTAATACTCATCATTTAATGTTAATTCCTTTGTCAGGGATGAGAGCATTGTGGGCCACTTACTGATATATTTGGGAGAACCAGATCCCAATGATACAGAAATATGACCTGAATGTAAGAAAGGAGGGATTATACTTAATAGAGAGTTAATGCAATATTATACCCGGAGTCTCATGTATCAAAGTTAGCGTACGCGATTAACACAAAACAAATTAACACGTTAATTTTTGTAACAAGTGTTAATCGCACACATCCATTTTGACCAGGGGAGGCCCATCCCGTGACCTCTTTGGACTCAGCCTGGTGGAGCGGACCAACTGCGGACCAGTCAGAACATGTGCGCACTGCCCCAATCCCAACCTACCCACCTACTCTGGACCGCCCACTCACGCTGAGCAGTGAAAGCAGTGGTGGTGGCCAGGCAGAAGCTGTTGTTCCGGGCAGGGGAAGAGCGGCCCCTCCCCCTCACCACTTCCAGGTCTTTCTTGCTGCAGCTGCCCAGAGCCAGTGCCTTTGCTACCCTGCGGTTCCTTTCCAGCACCAGCACTGCCACCTCCAGGCCGCACAGCAGGGCAGCAGTGGCAGTGCAGAGGAACCTCAGGGCAGTCTGGGCATGGGTTCTGGGCAGCTGCAGCAAGAAGGGCCTGGCAGCAGCAAGGAGGAAGGGCCACTCTTCCCCTGCCCTGACCAGCAGCTTCTGCTCAGCTGCTGCTACTGCTCAGCATGAGCAGGTGAGTCTGAGCATGTGCAGGATGGGCCACGGTCGGCACTGTTTGCACGGGTTCTGGCTGGTCTGCCCTGGCCAGCGTAAGTCTGGAGCGGGCACAGGGCACACTGATGTTGGAGCTGGGGCTGTGCACTGTTGGTGGTGGCAGGGGAGGAGAGGCAGGGCGCACAGGCTCCAGACTGTTGATCAAATACTGACTATTTGTGTGATCAAAATTGCGATTAATTGCAACTATTTTTTTAATCTCACAATTAATTGTGATGAATTTTTTTACTCATTTGTCAGCCCTAATAAAAAAATCAACTCTTTTTAAGTGATGCAGGATTGTTTTCCTGAACATGAAACAACAGCTCAGAGGGGTGAAAATTCCTCTTTTATCTCAAGGCTTTTTATAGGTGATATCTTTTGTTGGACCAACTGCATGGTTGGAACTAAGCTAGACAAGTTTCTAAATGCAAGGCATTCTTCATCATGTCTGAGGAAAGAAGCAGGCACAGAAGTTGTTAACTTTGAAACCTGAAAGTGACCAGTTAACTTCCAAAATTTTAAAGGCATTCATTGTGGGCTATTTGGGTACAATTATACCAGGCTTGTCCAACATACGGCCCGCGGGCCACCGTGCGGCCCACCCAGCCGACGTGGAGCCATGGCGGAGCTGCTGCCGCTGCTGCCAAGTGCGGAGCCGCAGCGGAGCCGGTGCCACCGCCATGGAGCACGGAGCCGTTGCCAAGCTCGGAGCCGCAGTGGAGCCACTGCTGCCACTGCGGAGTGCGGAGCTGCTGCTGCCACTGCCGAGCATGGAGCCACAGCGGAGTCGCTGCTGCTGCTGCAGAGCACGGAGCTGCTGCCGAGCACAGAGCCACGGGGGAGCCACAGTGGCAGCGGCAAGGTGGGCAGGGCTGGCCCCTGGGCCCTAACCGGCAGTGAGGGGAGGGGAGGGGAGTTGCTTACCCCCGCAGGGCCAGGCTCATCAGTGAGCCGGGTCCTGCCCCACTGTGCCTGATTAGACAAGTTGGGGACAGCACGTGCAGCTTCTTCTCTAGCTTATCCTTAAGATCTCTTCCACATCTCTGCAGTATATGCCTACAATTTCTAGTTAATTAACCAAAATGACCATGATCAAGTTAGTAAAGGATCTCAAGGATAAGTTAGTCCAGGGCTGTTCAGATCTGGTGAGGCTGTGGGCCCCAGATAACACCAGCATGTGTTGCAAAGGCTGCACGCTGTGGGGGTGGGCCCCTAGGACCTCCTCACTGCACAGGCTGCTCCAGCAGCATGCAGACCACCATCCTCAGCCATGCAGGCTACATTTGCAGGACATAGACCACTCCTCCCTC
>NW_017729033.1:84891922-84899019 GCF_001723915.1 Gavialis gangeticus | reverse complement strand
CCAGAGAGGGTGAGGGCGCGAGAAGCGTGGGACAAGCCCCAGAGAGGGTGAGGGCGCGAGAAGCGTGGGACAAGCCCCAGAGAGGGTGAGGGCGCGAGAAGCGTGGGACAAGCCCCAGAGAGGGTGAGGGCGCGAGAAGCGTGGGACAAGCCCCAGAGAGGGTGAGGGCGCGAGAAGCGTGGGACAAGCCCCAGAGAGGGTGAGGGCGCGAGAAGCGTGGGACAAGCCCCAGAGAGGGTGAGGGCGCGAGAAGCGTGGGACAAGCCCCAGAGAGGGTGAGGGCGCGAGAAGCGTGGGACAAGCCCCAGAGAGGGTGAGGGCGCGAGAAGCGCGGGACAAGCCCCAGAGAGGGCGGAGGGAAGCCCAAGAGTGGGCGCAAACTAGAGGGAAGCCCCACGAGAGGGCACGTATTGAGAGAAGCCCTGGTGAGGGCACGTATTGAGAGAAGCCCGGGAGCGGGTGCCTATTATTGATAGGAACCCCAGGAGGGGGCGAGTTGAAAAGAGGCTCTGAGGAGCTCCACAGAAATGGGAACTCTGAACGGTAAGAGGGGCCAGGTAAGGCTTAGGCCGCCTGAGCCTAATTGGATACTTATTGACAGCAACCCGGAGGGGCCAGGCAAGGCTTAGGCCGCTGATCCCAGGGGGTAAAAGAACCCAATTGGGAAGAGTATTATTAGTAAGCCCGAGAAGGCTAACGGCTAGAGGGGCGCCGGTTTTGTGACAAGCCCCAGGGGCGCCAGAGAAGGGGCGCCGGTTTTGTGACAAGCCCCCGGGGTGCCAGGCAAGGCGCAGGTAGGAATTGGACTTGATAACGTCCGGAAGAGCTGCGAGGTTTGGGGCGTGCTAAAGGGGAGGTAGGAGGCACACGCAGTCCCTAAGGCTGGGGTGTACCTTGTTACTCTGAACGGAACGGGGAACAGTAAGCATAGTACTGTGTATAAGGGGATCGAAGGCAGCCTCCCATATATCAAATTATACTTCATCAAAGACTTGGCAGGCGAGAATAGAGGGTGCTGGATCGCCTACTTAGCACGGCAGGGGGTGCCAGCGAGATCACGGCTGCTCCTAGACCCCACTCCGTGACAGTTGGACACCCCTGAATTATACAGTTAATGTGCCTTTCTGGTAATCTCAAATACCTGCTGTGATGCCTCACAAAACTATACCTCCAGGTTTTCACTCATCCACTGCCAAAACTTTAGATGTTCACTGTCAGAAAATACAATCACTCAAAGTCTGAGTGGTCTGTACCTGTATCTTCAGAGAGTGGGGTTAAAAGAGGGGGTCCCACTTCTTGCTGTGGTTCATCTGACTCATCTACTTTCTCCTCTTCTTCAACTTCTTCTTCTTCTTCCTCTGACTTTTGAATGGGATCAATCCAGATACAACGGCCCTACAACGAACATACCAATAGCTATAAAGTAGATTCAACAACCTTTGAAATATCATGTTATGAATTAAAATGCCTATCTCAGAAACACTGAAGCACCAAAATACCATTCAGATCAAAAAAATTGATTAGACTAGACAGATGATGAGGGATCCTGGTTTTCTCCGATAAAAAAAATCACAAATTCTCTGATGAAAAATTGCAAATTCTCTGACAAAACCCCCAAATACATTATTAAAATTAAAAGCCCCCTGCAGCACTCCCAACACTGCTGGTGACTCTCACTACCCCCAAAGCCCCCCCCCCCAAGTACTGCTGGTGTCCCTCACTGCCCCCAAAGACCCCCCAATACTGTTGGTGACCCTCACTGCCCCCACAACAGCCCCCCTGCCCTACTCATGCCTCTTGCCTCCCACCCACAGCCCTTGTCCCCCCAGCCCTGCCAGATGGGCCCCCACAGCCAGGGCTATGGGGCCAGGGACCCAAGTCTGCAGCTCCCTGCTCCCAACAGCAGGCAGCTGCAGCAGAAGCACCATGCAGCCGGTTCCCCCACTGCTGCTGCCTCCTTGGGTGGGGCCGGGGCCAGCTCCTGGCTCCCCCAGCCCTGCTGGTGCCCCCAGCCATGACCTATAAACCCTGAGCCCTGACAGAGGGGCCCCCATCCCCCTGCAAGTCTCACTTACCTCAGGCTCCAGGAGAAGAGTGAGGCTGAGCTGAACTGAGCAGAGCCCTGGCTGAGTCACTGTGTCAGGCCCCGCGCTCCCCCTCCTGCTCCAGGCAGGGCTGGGGTTCCCCACCCTGTTTGTAAACAGCTTTTGCAGGCTGGAGCTCAACAAGCCTGCAGAGCTGCTTGCAAAAGCAGGGAATCCACAGGTTTCTCTGCTAAAAGGAGAAATCCATGTTTTCTCTGATAAAAAGGGGAAATCTGTGGTTTTTTTCTGTTCTTTTGTGGGAAACGGAAACCCCAGATCCCTGTAGATGACATATATTAATTTTATGGAGGCACAAATGAGATGCAAAACAACTTCTGTCTCCACCCTTAGTTCCAGCTATGGTGGTACTATTCACTTGCAGTGGCAGAACTTACATCATTTTGTATACATCATTTCGTAGATTTCATAACATTAGGGCTGGAAGGGACCTTGCAAGATCATTGGGTCCAGCCCCCTGCCCAAAGGGCAGGCAGTCAGCAGGGATCAAATGATTCCAGCAAGATAGGCATCCAAGTGTTTCTTAAAGGAATTCAGAGTAGGTGCCTGCACCACCTCTGCAGGGAGTCTGTTCCAGGCCCTGGGGACTTGGACAGTAAAGAAGTTTTTCCTTATGTCCAGCCTAAAATAATCTTCTAAGAGTTTAGAACCGTTGGACCTAGTCTTTCCCTGGCGTGCCCTGGTGAACAGACATTTTCCCAGTTCCCAGTGCACACCCCTTACTTACTTATATGCTGCCACTAAGTCACCCCTGAGCCTATGCTTTTCCAGTCCCATGTCTCTCAGCCTCTCCTCATAAGGTCTGCTTTCTTGTCCTCTAATCATTCGCGTGTCTCTCCTCTGGACCTCCCGGGTCTTGTTTGAGATCCATCGGAAGATGCAGGCCAGAGTTTTGTTTGCTTTGCCGGCTGCAGCATCGCACTGGTGGCTCATATTCATCTTGTGGCCAGTCATGATCCCCAAGTCTCTTTCAGATGTGGTGCTAGCTAGCGAGTCTATAAGTGTGGTGTGGGTTCTTTCTCCCAAGGTGGAGCACCTTGCATTTCTTGGCATTGAATGCCATCAGGTTTTGATCCGCTGACCTTGTAAGCCTGTTGAGGTTGACCTGGATTGCTAGCCTATCCTCTAGGGTGACTGCACTTCACCCTAGAGGATAGTTTGGTGTCATCAGCAAACTTAGCCAGTCTGCTTATAACACCTGAGTCCAGATCATTTATAAAATAGTGAAGAGTACAGGTCTGAAAATGGAGCCCTGGGGGATGCCACTGGTTACAGTGTGCCAAGTTGATTCAGTTCAATCAACTATCACTCTCTGGGTCTGTCCATGGAGCCAGTTCCTCAGTCATTGGACTGTGAAATTGTCTAGGCCACAATTCCCCAATTTTTCCATGAGGTCATCATAGGACACAAGGTTAAAGGCTTTCTTGAAGTCCAAAAATATGATATCCACCTCTTCTCCTTTGTCCAGGTGATGTGTCACCTGGTCATAGAAGGAAATCAGGCTGGTCAGGCAAGATCTACCCACCACGAAGCCATGTTGGCTATCTCTCAGAATATTACCTCCCCTTAGGATTGAGGTCAAGCTAACAGGCCTGTAGTTCCCTGGATTTTCCCTTCTCCCTTTCCTGAAGATAGGCACCACATTGGTTCTCTTCCAATCATCAGGCACCTTGCCCAAGTGCTATGAGTTCTCGAATATCCTTGCCATAGGCTATGCTATAATGTCAGCAAGGTCCTTTAGCACTCTTGGTTGTGGTCTGTCCGGACCGGCTGATTTGTGGATGTTCAGCTTCTCAAGGTGTTCCCTCATAAGATCAATGATAATGATGGACGTAATCTTGCCCTTCCCCTGGTGATCCTGCCTCTTGTCAGGCAGGGTGATCCCACTGGGCTGATGGAAGACCAACACGAAGTAGTCGTTAAGGAGATTGGCTTTTCCTGGGTGTCGGTTATCAGCTGCCCAACTTGGTTTAGTAAGGGTCCAATATTACCCTTGTTCTTTTTATAACTTCCCACATATTTGAAGAAGGACTTTTTACTGTCCTTGATTTAAATGGCCAGTTTGAGCTCAGTTTCAGCCTTGACTTTCCTTGTTTGCTTCCTACAGGTATGGGCTAGTGCTGAGTACTCCTCCTTAGTGGTGTTTCTTGCCTTCCATCCTTTATAAGCTTATTTTTTTAGGTGCAGGAGGTCCTTGAGTTCCCTATTGAGCCAAGGGGGTCATCCAGCCCTTTTGCTACTTTTTCTGGGGGTTGGAATGGACTTCCCTTGTGCTTCAAGGATTGCATCCTTGAGGAGTGACCTTTCATCATAGACATTCCTCTCTGCCAGACTGTGGTTTCTCAGGGCCTGAACAATTAGCCTTCTAAGCTTGTGAAAGTCAGCCTTCCTAAAGTCGAGGACTTCCGTATTGCTGACTGACCTCCCAGCTCTGCGGTGAATAGAGAAAGTGATCAACTTGTAGTCACTGTTTCCCAGTTTCCCTTTGATTCTCAGGTTGCTGACTAGATCACCCCCTTTGGCCAGTACCAGGTCCAGCAGTGTCTTGCCCCTTGTCAGTCCATAGACTTCTTGAGACAAATAAAGCTCATCAATGCTTGTGAGGAAGCATTGCAACTGATCAAATTTGACTGAGTGCTTTTCCCATGAGATGTCAGGGTAATTAAAGTTACCCATGGCAACCGTGCACCGAGAGCATGCAGCCTCAGTCAGTTCCCTGGCAAACTCATGGTCAAGTTCTTGCTTGTGATTAGGAGGTTTGTCGTAGACTCCTACCATTATATTCCCTTCACCACATTCCCCCCTTATTTTTACCCAGAGGATCTCAAGTCACCGTTCTTGGTTGCCAATCTTTGCCTATAGGGAAGTGTACTGCTCCTTCATGTAGAGAGCTACAGCCCCACCCTTTCTTGTAACATGATCTCTCCTGTACAGGGTATAGCTATCTATACCTGTGGTCCAGTTATAGATGGAGTCCCACCAGATCTCTGTTATCCCTATGAGATCGTAATTATTACTGTTTAGAAGTAGGGCCAGCTCCTCCTGTTTGTTGCCCAGGCTCCTGGCATTTGTGTAAAGGCAAGTGAGCTTGCCATTGGAGGCCCTAGGCTTCCCTGCACTCATAGATTTCATAGACATTAGGTCTGGAAGGGACCTCTCAAGATCTTCGGGTCCAGCCCCCTGCCCAAAGGGCAGGCAGTCAGCATTTGTAATGTCTACTTGTGTTGTCTGGCCACCTGCTGGATGGAATAATGCAAAATGCCCTTAAGAGTATGAATGTCTATTGAATTTACTTTGAAACCATAATTTTGTTGTCAAAGAATTTAAAGAACACCCCACACAGTACTCAGTGTGTACACACTTTACAATATTATTATTGTGGTTCTACATGCCACCCAGTCATCATCACTGGCAATCCATCAATTCAAGGATGTTCTCTACCATGGCTCATTGATGGGTCTTGTGGTGATTTGAGGAGTACAATCCTTGAGGCACAGTTCTGTCTCCAGAAGTAACAGGTTTTTTCACAGGTGGGAGGTAGGCGATAGGCCAGGATTTCTCACCTGTTCCTTCCTCCATTCTCTTTTCTCTGCTTTGAGGGTGAGGCACTTTACCCTGAAACAGGTAGTCACTTGGTTGAGGTTGCAGTGCCATTGGAGTCAGTCAGTAGGCAGTTCTTTCCAAGTCTTGATGTTGGCACCTGTTTTCTTGAGGTATACTTTCAATGTGTCCTTGTAGCACTTCCTTTGGACATTGTGAGATCTCAGGCTGTTACTAAGCTAGGAGTAGAGCACTTGTTTTGGGAGTTGAGAGTTGGGCATCCGCATGCAATATTCAGTGCAGCGAAGTTGGTGTTTGAGACTCACCAACTCTAGGCTGGTAACAGCAAGGATGCTGGTGTTTGTGTGGTGATATCCCCATTTGATGTGGAGGATTCTCTGGAGGCATTGTTGGTGGTACCTCTCCAGGCTCTTGAGATGATGACAGTTGATCACCTACATTTCACATCTGTAGAGGCAAGTGGGGATGATAATTGCATTGTAGATCTACATCTTGGTGTCTTTTTGGAGATTGCAATGAATAAAGACACGCTGAAGCAATTTCCCAAAGGAAGCACTCGCGCATTGGATCCTGTACTGGATGTCTTCATCAGTGTTCACTCTCTGAGAAGGGTGGCTACTGAGGTAGAGGAAGTGTTTGATTACCTCAAGGGTCTTTCCCACAATGGTAATTTGGAGAGGGGGGTCACATTTGTGACCCCCCAGGGCAGGCTGATAGAGCAGGTCTTCACCAGGTTGAGAGGGGCCGAAAGTTCAATAGGCTTCTCACAAGAGATCCAAGGTGGTCTGGAGGTTTTCCTCAGTGTGTGCATGGATGGCACTATTGTTGGCATATTGAAGGTCAAGGGCAGCCAGTCACACAAGCAAAGAAAGGTCACATTAACAGATCCTCTTCCCAGAACTAGGCTAATATCAATGCAGCTTACACTTAACAGAATGGAAATAAACAAAAGATATACTGCTACAGCTTTTCCTTCATCAAAACACAAGGACCCGAATCAACCGTAATCATCAAGCTTCCTCAATTTCACTGCTCACAGTGAAGGGTGAACAACAGGAAGTAAACTCCAAAGAAATATTGGACTCTTTTCCATAATAAAAGTTGTTATGCATGAACAACCTGCATTTTTATTAGTCCCCTCACATGTCTCTGGCCTTTGGTGAAACAGAAATACAAAATTAGAAGCCACTAAGAAAATACGAAAACCTGCAATGTCTCTAACCCTAAGCAGAGGCAAGAAATTGATTTCCTGGGGTTTTGTTCACCTTATGCTATTTATCAGAGAAAGGCAAAAATACTTAGAAAGTTTCTGCCAATACTCCATAGGAGAAAATTTCATCTCAACCCCAAATATGGAAAAATACTCACCTTTCATAGATTCATAGATGTCAGGATCGGAAGGGACCTCAGTAGGTCATCGAGTCCGACCCCCTG
>NW_017729033.1:84889392-84891911 GCF_001723915.1 Gavialis gangeticus | reverse complement strand
CCCCGGCCTTCACCGCCCCTCCGCCGCCTGCGGCCCCGGGTCGTGGGAGGGCACAAAGTTTGCCGGCGGCCCCGGGTCCTGAGCGCTCGTGCCTGGCCGGCAGCCACCGGCCCCTCGCCCAGCCACGGCCTGGACGGTGCGCCAGGCTTTGCCTGGGGGAGGGACGGGGTTGCAAACCGCCGTGATTCACAGCCATGGCTGAGAGCACCGCTGGTTAAACTTTAAACGCGCGTAGTCTTTGAAAGGAACAAAAAACAAAGAGCTCTGTGACTGCCGGCGCACTGCTGGTGCGTGCATACCTGATTCCCGCCGCAGCTGGAGAGGCTGCGGGGACGACCACCCGCCGGGGTGCAGGGGCCTCCTGCCGGGAGACACTGAGAGGCGAGGCCCGGCCCGGCCCGGCCCAGCCCGCGACGGGGCGAGATCTAACCCGCCTCGCCTCAACTCGCCTGCGGCGTGCGGAGCTTGGTCACAAGCAGCAGCCCCGGCCACTGAATGAATGAATGAATGAATGAATGCCACAGGGAAAGCATGCAGGTAGTGACAGTGATGATGAGGCTGCCAATAACAACCACAACAGCAATAATACGAGTAATAATAGCATAAATACCAGCAACAACAATGACAGCATTCGTAATAATTGTAACAATAATAATGATAATAGCAGCAGCAACAACAATAGCAATAATAATAATAATGGCAATAGTAAGGATAACAATAGTAATGATGATAGTAATAACAATAGCAAATAGCATAAATCATAGTGATATTAGTGATACTATTAATGGCTAGCAGTAATAACATCAATAGGAATAATAACAATAGTAATAGTAATACTAATTAGTATAATAGAATAATAATTATAACAATGGTCATCACAACAACAATAATAACAATAGTAATGGTGGTAGTAGTAGTTCCTGAGTTGTTTGTAGGGTGGGAGAAATCAAAACCAGGTCCCTTTTTTTTTGTTTGGTTTATGCAAACAAGTGTAGTGAGTGAAAAAAATGCTCTGACTGGATATTGTGGTATGGGTGAAACTATCTTGTGAGTACTGTGGTATAGGTCAATCTTAAACCCAGGCACATCATGTTTCATATATGTTAACAGCTTGTAGCTGTTCACATATATTTGCCAGAGTGCCAACCTCTTATAGCAGTCATGATGTCCCCTAGTGGTATATATATAGTCAATGTGAATATAATTTCTAGCTAGCCATTTAAGCCACTTTGCCATTTAAGCCAGCGCAGAGCTAATGGACACAGCATTTATAAGATGCTGGTCCCAGCCTACAGCTCATATGCACTATATCATGCCTAATGTCCTTGTTGTTGTTAGAGCTGAAATGTCTACAGTGATGGTGAGAAAGTTTCTCAAGTCTTTTTATAGACAAGGCCTGAGGTTAACCCCTCATGATCTCTCCCGTCTCATTTAAAAGGAAGGAGGGAAGATAAATCCTTAACAATACATTATTCCTTCTAGCTGATCACTCAGCATAAGTGTTAAAAATCATAGACAAAGACTTTAAAACAATCAAATTACAGTTCTGTCTCCTCACTTTAGTTGCTCAGGCTTTAGTGTTTATGATCTAATTTAACTGGTGCTAGCCTCATCATTAAAGTCTTCTAGCATTCTCAAAAGCTGAATTTCTAATATGAAAAAAAGACAGAACTGCCCTTTCCCAGCATATTTACAACAGAAATCTTTCTCTTGCACGCTCTTTGCACACGCACGTGCACACACGCGTGCGCGCACACACACACACTGCCTTTTAACAGTTTTTTTTTAGCAGGGGACACAATGACAGTAATTTTTGCTTTGATAGAAGTTAATATTTTTTAGGTTTTAATCAGAGAGAAGCTTGATCATTTGCCAAGACAGTCTGACACTTAAGGCAGCTTGAGCCTTACAATCTATTAGACTGATCACCAACAAATCTTCCCAGTCACTAAACTAATCAACACAATCAATGTCCCTTTTATTTCCCTTGAGTATGCTTCTGGCTATGGAGAAACTACACTATTGATCTTAAACAAACTATTTGTTTAGAGTTGACATGAGGAATATAGGTAAAACAAGGTTTATTAGTTCAAACAGGTTCAAAACCTGTGTGGGGACCCAAACACAATCCTTATCTTATCCCTTATGTAAGTGCTCTTCAGCCACTCCCTCCAAAATAAACATACAACTACCTTAGGCAAGTAACAGCTCAAATTAGGCCATTTCTTATAGAATGAGAAAAGATTCTTGCTCTTACTCTTCTATGGATGGAAAAACAAGTGGGAAGCTTGTTTAGGACAAGCATGTACAGAACCTGTACATGTAGTGAAATGGGGTCCTGATCTTAAAGGGGGCCTTTTAGGTATTACTCAGATATCACTATTTGATTCATAACAAAAAGTCTGTATCAGTCATCTACATAGTCATCTACATAGTCATCCACATCGCTTAGGCCTCTGCATGGTGGTGGCTCTGTATGTGTGTGCGTGTAAATATATATATATATATGTCTACATGTG
>NW_017729033.1:84872486-84884392 GCF_001723915.1 Gavialis gangeticus | reverse complement strand
GATGTGTGTGCGTGTAAATATATATATATATATGTCTACATGTGATTTAAATATGGCTAGGGACAGATATTCAAAAAGCCTGAGCCTGAATTGATTCAATCTTTGCAGGTTAATCTAACCTGCCTAGGTTGAACTGGTTTGCAACCATATAAACCAGTAATCACCAACCAGTTGATCGCGATTGACTGGTTGATCACAAAGCCTCTGACAGTCGATCTCAGTCTGGCAGGGGCTAAGTATGTGCACATGTGTGCACACACTCAGCCCCCCAAGACTGAGATACAAAGTTGCAGCTACTTCAGGAGCGGTGTGATGCCATGTGCGTCCTGCCACCGGGCTGAGCCATGCCCCCTGCCTCTGGAGCCGGGTCGTGTGAGTGGGACAGTCCCCTCCACACACTGCTGTGCCCCCTGCTTCTGGGTGAATGGGGCCCCAGCCGGGCAGTGTGAGGATAGGAGACCAGGCAGCTTGTTCAGGTGCACGGGAGGGCTCCCACTCCTGCAGGCACCCCAGCAAAGGCCCAGGGGGCACAAACTCCCCGCAATCTGTGTGTGGAGTGGAGGCAGTTGCTGCTGCATGCTGGGTTTTGTGCCCCGAGCCCAGCTGCAGCTGCTCTGGGAGCAGTGTGACACCACATGCGTCCCACCGCTGGGCTGAGCCACACCCCCTTCCCCACCTGGCAGTGGGACGCATGTGGCGTCGCACTGCTCCTGAGGCAGCTGCAGCAGGGCTCAGGGCACAGGGGCGTTATAGAAGGAGGGCCAAATCCTGTTTTCCTATATGCCTAAATGGCACTTATTCAACAATATAACTGTGAGTTAGTTTTATAAGTGCACAGTGGCATGTGTGCCATGCAGGTGTATAAAGGAAAACAGGATTTAACCCAGGCGCGGGCAAAATATGGCCTGCAGGCTGCATCCAACCCACCAGGCACTTTCATTTGGCCTGCGGGCACTCACCAATGAGCGGTACCTTGCCCAGACCTTCCACCCATGAGGGTGGGAGCGAGGTGCCCACATATATACACTCATACCCAACATACGCTATTTCACCTCACTTCTGCCCTTGTGGGCAGAAGGACCCGGCCCAGCCAGCACACAGCTTCCATGTGGAGCTGCTGCTGACATTGCTGCAGCCACCTGGGGACGTGCTTGGCTTCCCTGGCATCCCACTCACTCCGGGCAGTGAGAGTGGGGTGGGGGTGGGGGAAAGCTGCCACTGGGTGGGGGCAGGGAGCATGGGGCTGGGGCTGGCAGCAGGGGAGTGATGGGAAGATGGAGTTTGAGTGAGCAGGGTGTGGGTGTGGGTGTGAGGGAGTGTGTGGGGGCCCCCCACACATTCCCTTACACGGCAGGCAGCCCCCACTGCAGGGAACAACAGCTAGTGGGGATGCTCATGCCCAGCACAGGCACTGGTACCCAGCAGCACGCAGCTCTGGCCAGTGCCAGTGCTGCATGTGGGGACAAGAAGCACAGCCTGGCCAGCCCAACTCTATTGCAGGGGCTCCTAAAACTGCTACACTCAGTTGCCACCAGGGAAAGCCCTGCGCTGGAGCCAGCTGGCTTTCCTGCTCCCTACTGCACAGGTCCTGGGAGCCAGGACTGGAGGAGAGCCCTGCCCCTTGCTTCCCCATGGAATCCCAGGACCTGCGCAGCAGGGGGTGGGGAAGGCAGCTGGCTCCAGCACACAGGGCTTCCCCCAGTGATGTGCAAGTGCAGAAGCTGCTGGCACGCTACATGGAGCACCCATGATAGAGATGGGCCTCTATCATCACTAGACACCTATGCAGTCAATAATGAGAGACTCCTTCCCCGCCCTTCCCCCTCCCTCTCCTTACTTTAGTTTCTGTTTCCCTGCAGGCAAGCCCAGCTTGAGCTTAGAAACTCAAAATATTTTGACACTTTCAAAAAGTTTCAACTTGCCTCGTTTCGTTTTGAGGCTGTTTCGAAGCTCTCTGTTTTGTTTCGATTTTGCTGTTTCAAGCTCGAAACGAGTCAAAACAGTGTCGAAATGAAACTGCCGGCGAAATTTCACACAGCCCTAGTTAGGAGATATTAGAAGATTTTAAACATGTCTCTTTAGAGCCGCATAGGGCTTTCTTGAAGCATTTTCTGGAGAGTGAAGATGGACATCCCTTGCTTATACCATAACAGGTTGGTGCCCTTGTGGGCTTTAGGAATGAAGAATAGGCTTTGCTCATTTTCCTAGATTTTTAGATCAGACAGGAAAATTCCACTTGTCCTCCCAAAAGTCCATCAGAGAATCTCTAACTACTTGGAGAAAGTAGGTTGTAGTGTTTTTGTAGCCATGATAGTTGAGGGAGTATGCCAAACAAGCTTTGGTAATATCTAAGGTCCGTGTTGGGCATACCGTATCGTTGGGAGAGACTGACACAAAGGTCAGATTCTATGCCATGTACTGGGTGTGTAAATGGACTTAGGCACCAAATGCGGGGGTATGGGGGGAGTTGGCAGGATTGGGGGATGGTTGGGGAGCTCTTGGGTTGGGGCAGGGTTTGATGGGATTGGAGAGGCTAATAGGTCCATGGGGATAGGGCTGGAAGTATCAGGAGGTTGGTGGAGTCTGGCGGGGAGGGGGTTGGCAGGATCAGGAGGGCTAGCAGTTCTGTGGAGCAGGGTTGGTGGGATTGTGTTTTAGCAGATCCTTGGGGGTGCTGGGCTGAAAAAAGGAAGTTTATGCAAATTCTGCCCTGCCAGCCACTTAAGTGATTTGGTGAGCAGGGACTAATGAGTGTAACCCAGGCTTCGGGCATCTATCATCTTGATGTCTGGATTACTTGGGGAGGAAACCCAATCTAATCAATCAATAAAATCTCCTCAAGCTCAAATTTAAAATGAAATAAATAATAACAGTGTATTATAAATAAAGTTAAGACAAACAGCAATACCAACTGACAAACTGTGAGGAACTACTAAACTATCTGGCTCCTAAACAATATCTTAATTCCCACTATATACACTAATATCTTAGGGATACAGACAAGACATACTTACATGTAACAATATAGGGAAGCAGGGGTGATAGTCACCTTAGGAACTGCGAAGTGGTGTTACCGGGGAGAGACAAAAAAGGTCCGGGACCAGTTTGAGCAGTCTCCTAATATGGTGTAAAGTGAAAACTGAGCTCCTCACAGTGTCGATAGACTGGAACCGGCCATGAAATTGAAAGCTACTCGCTCCTTTTTTTCTCTCTATCTCCCAGGTATGCTTTATCAACCTCAGACACCCCTGCAAGCTCACATACTTCCACGCACTATCACTACCTCTCAGGCACCCAATAGCCACACGCAAGCTTTCTCTCTCAAGCTTCCTCTCTCTCTAGCTCTAGCCCCCACCCCCAGACTGAGGCAGAAATCCTTTTCTATCCCAGCTGCACATGGCACATATGCAGTAATGGTCTTTCTGTGCATAGCACTCTGTTTTGCGCACAGCTCTCTATTTTTCCTCTACACAGCCCACTACTTTTTGACTTGGCACTCCAGTAAAAGGCCACAGTGTCACAAAAAGGTCAAATTAGACATGGGGGTTGGTGGGATTCGGGTGGATGAGATGGGCTGGTCATGTACCCTCTCTCCATGGTGACCTCAGGGACCTTTCCTGGAGAATGGGAATGGGGACCCCTCTCAGGGAGGAGGGACCTGCATGGGACGGGACAAAGGGAGGGATGAACCTGGGGTGAGACTCTTTGTTATCCTCAAGTGTCTGCTTTTATATTTTCCTTCCCCCCGATGACTTCTGGTGACTCTTCATCCGTGGCTATCGCTGGTTGGTTGTCTCTCTGTGGTCACACGTTCACATAGCTTGTCACATGCACACATACTGATTTGGTCTTTCCGGGCTTTCTCCTAGTTTGGTCTGTTCCCCCAAAACTGGGACTCAGGCCTCCTGCCCTGGGGTCTTGTTGCTGGTGTCACTTTATCTCATGTTATGGGACAGTATGGTGTATGCTCCCAGTTCCCAGACTGTTTTCTAAACTATGTGTCCTTGTTGTGTTAGACCACCTGTCTGCCTTGAAGGCTGTGATCTCATGTTATGGCATGCCCCTTCAATTCGAAGGCTGTGTCCATCTGTTGACATACAATAAATATTTCAAAAGAATTCCCTGTATTACTGAGGTCAGATAGACCCAGTGATGCATTCACATTTCATATTGTAAGAGCAGTTTCTACTCTGTTACTTGTTACCAAGTGTTGGCACAAAATGAAATGCAGTATGTTTCACTTTCTGCTTGTTTTACAGTAAAGGTGCTAAAAGTCATCATTGTTCACCCACAGTGCTTTTCCTTCTATCTTTCCAAAGAAAGCACTTGGAGGATGAAAAAATATTATTAAAATAAAACAAAACACAATTTCTCATTCAGACAAAGGCCTTGTAGATTCAGAGAAAACCAGCAGACAAGCAGACTTAATTTACTTTTTTCAACTCTAGTAAAAGTGAGGTGAATGAGTTTTCTACATTTTTGCATGCCATTAGAGCAATTAGGCATGTACAAAATCAGAGAGTAAAATCTTGACCCTCCATATTCAACCAAATTGCCTAGCTAGACTCACAGATGTAACGTCTTCCACCTATCTTAGGAGTCATCCCTCAGGTTGGCCCTAAAGATGCTACATGGCTAGCAAATCTTCCATGGGACATAGTCTGTGACTCTCACACATGGCAGTAAGGATGTTGTAAGAGAATATCTTTATGTTGAATTTGTATGGGGAATATTGTGAACAGAGAAGACTGATATGGGAAGATTTGCTTAGATGTGCTTTACTCACTCAGAGTATTTGAAATTCAGTCTCTGGGAAACTCCACTGAGACAGAGCTGAGTCTCTGATGACTTTGCAATGGTGAAAAACCATTTATCTTGTAAGCATATTGTGAGTGCTCATAACATCTCAGAGGAACCTATCTTAATTACTCTTATAGTCTGCAACCTAGACATGGCAAAAGAGAAGTATTTAAAATGTGAATTCAACTTCTAGATGAGTGCAGTCAAGGTTCCTACAGCAGGTTGTCCAACTGAGGGACACTGGTACAGATTGCAGTCTGGGTAGAAATAGTCTACAGCTTTTAAAAGCTTTTGTTTTAATTCAGTTGATTTAAAGTACTATGTGGATGCTATCTTTGGCCAGCTGCCATCTAAGAATATGGCCAGAACTGCCCCTGGAATAATAGTTTCTGTGCATTAGCTGAAAACCTTGTAATGCAATAAAACTATTCAGAATCCTCTGTCTATCCAGAGGTCCAGATTACTCATACCCATGAAAATGACAGCATTGCCGTGGTTTATTATCCAGGGATTGAACCAAGAGAGAAACCTCCATAGTTATACCTAGAACTGAGGGGTAGTCTGTTGGACAAAGAAAACAGCTGTTACATAAAAACATGAAAAGATTTCAGGGCTCTAAGGTAAAAAACCAAATGGACAAGGATGTTCACAGGGAATTCAGGAAGGATCCCCCAGCCCTTCTTGTCACTTCTTTCTATTGTGGGAGACAGCTCCAAGGTTCTGGGAGGATACACCGTATCAGTTCATTTTAACAGAGAATAGAAACTGGGATGACATCACATCTAGAGGACACAGTAATGACCAAATTTTAGTGTAGTTCTCACTTAAATCTGAAAGAACGTAGATAGCAGGATTTTTGGGTCACTTGCATCCATGGACACTTCTTCAATTCTTGGCTGCCATTCCTTGTATGAATAATGAGTCAAATATATTTGTTTTGAATAAGGTATTCCTTTCATTACCATCATCTTTTGTCTTATACACACTGTGGGGGACACTTCTCTGTCTGCCTCAGTATCAGGATATATTTGGGGGTTGACTCAGTGATTAAGATTCATGCCACAAGGAGATGGTTTCATATGGCAGCAACATGGGATTTCAGACACTGGATTTTTTTACTCTTAAAACATCAGAATGTTTCTATATATGATAATACCTAGATTTTATGTAGTCATTTTAGCAGTCTCCAAAACACTGAAGGGCAATTACAGAGAGGATGGAATAGGCTTTTCTCTGTGGTTTTAGGGGATAACACTCAAGGTACAATGGACTCAAGATACAACAGAGGAGATTTAGGTTGGAATTTTTTGACTATGAGAGTAATTAAGCACTGAAACAAGCCAGCTAGGGAAGTTGTGGAATATCCATCCATGGAAATTTTGAAAAGCAGGTTGCACAGATGTTTGGCTGAGATGGTTTAGTCAGGGAGGATCATGCTTTGAACAGGGGGCTGGATTAGATGACCCTCTGAGGTTCCTTCCCTATGATCTTGTGAACATTATCAACATTTTATAGTGAGGCACAGAGAGGTAAAATAACTTACTAAATATTACATGGTAAGCTAATGACAGAGGTAGGCATAGAACCCATGTGTCCTGAGTACTAATCCTGTATGCTGGACCACACTGCTTTTGTAATTTCCTGGTGCCAGGGTAGGATAAGATCTTTCATGAATGTATCTTTAATGTTATTCCCCATTATGCCATTTGGTGCATCTACAATTTTGCTATTACCTACGAGGCACCTCATAAAATGTATTTGATTGCTTGGATGGGTTTGTCATTTGGTCCATTCTCTCCCATGTGTATCAGAGAAGAATGAAATAAAAAAAGGGAAGTGGGTATTAGGTTTCTGTGGTCTTAGGTTGTATAAAGAGAATGGTGCATATGGATAAAGATCAGCTATATAGCCTCCAGGAAAGGAATTTACAAGAGATTGTTAGGTAAAATGCTTCCCGTTCAAAGCTACCTGAAAATGGAGACAAAGATACCTGTACAGAGAGCCAAAGCCAAGAGGAGGGATGAGTTGGACCTCCCTAGAAAACTGAGCACCAACAAAAGGTATTACAGGCTGCCAAGCATTTTCTCCACTAAAGAAGAAAATGTAAGCGGGGAAATAAGGCTGCCCAGAGGAGTGGAGGGTACTGAAGAGGTTTATGTAAGTTTTGCCTTTAGTACTGATACTGACTTATTCTCATATTCCTGGACTGTTTTGTATATAGCTGTCTATACTACACAGAGGTGAATTAAGGCATACTGGGGCCCTGGTCAAACACAAAATTGGAGTCCCACTTCCCACATGGGAGCTGGGCTACAGTTCAGGGGAGGGGTCTTTCCCTCCTGGTGCTGGCAGGGGAGGCTGGGTGGACCCTGCTGTGCTGGGGATGGGGGGGGCACATGCGCCCCTCTTCTCCCTGCCCCTCCCCCCCATGGCAAAACATACACACATACACAGGCACACACATACAGGATTGCACACAGATAGGCACACACTCTACTCACTCACTCTCTGCATGTGGACACACAGACACAAACACACACTCCCTGCAATAAACAGATATGGACACTCACACATATATGTGCACATGCATACACACATACAGCCATGCACATGCACACAAAAACACACACACACAGAAACAGATGCGTATAGATGCAAACATTCGCATAGACACACAGTTGCATGTGCACAGACACAGATGTGGATGCACAGACAGATGCGCACAGATGCGTGCACACACACACACAATCAGACATACACACACACACACACACACACACACACACAGATGCACACACATATACCCAGCCACACACTTTCCCCGCACAGGCTCTCCCCTCTCCCCCACTCTCAATCACTCTGAGGCAGTCTCTGCCAGCCCTGTTGCACTGACTGGCAGGGACCTGCTGCCCGGCTATGTCTGTGCCGCTGGGTCGGCTCAGGCCGGGAGCACCATGCTGTGCCATGCCTCTGCAGGTGGGTGGCAGCGCTGGGAGGGGTAGCTATGGTGGACTAAGGTGAATTGCGGGGCGGGGGAAGGAGGCACCTGCAGAGGCATGGTGTTGCACGGTACTCCCTGCCCAGCCCCAGGCACGGTGCTGTGCAGCACTCCTGGCCAACACAGCCCCAGCCTGCCCCCCCCTCCACCGCAGCCCCACTGGGGGAAGGGCTCCCCTCCCAGCTGCTGTTTTCCTGCTGATAACGGTCCTAGGGCTCTGAATTGGTAGGGGCCCCTGGGCTCATGCCCAGCTGGCCCGTGCATTAATCTGCCTATACTACAAGAGAAACTGCAAGGTACTGTCATTGATAATATTTACCTTAGATATCATGCTTTTTATCTAAATTCAATAGTTCTTCATCATGGTTAGATTTTATTATATTATAACTTGTTTTTTTTAAAGACAGTGTGCCTGAGAAAACAAGTTCATAGATACATGACGGAACAGTGATTTGGCTACAACATAAACAGCATATGTGTTCTCAAGGTAATAATTAAATTACAACCATCATATGAACCTTTAACTTTTGCAACTATTTAAGACTGATAATTTCACAGAACATGTACTATGGAGGCTAAATAACAAGTAAAGATTGTTTACCAGTTCAAAGTTTAGTCAGGTTCACTTGTAAACTTAAGCAATAGGTCCGAATAAAGAATTAAATAAAGGCACAGGACATGTCATTTCCTGTTTTCTTGGCACATTACTAATACAAAAGAACAAGTTTATATTTAACCTTTTCTAGATTCCTGGTCTCATAGCCATAATGATTCATTGGTTACCATTAATATCTCATAGTTGAAAGCAAAGTTTTTGGTGATTTTTTTTGTTGGACCACCTGTATACACCAGGATGCTCAACCCCCAACCTGTAGGCCATATCTGTCTTTCAGAGCCATCACATCAGACTTACATTGCTCCCCATGGACCTGAAAATTTGGTGGCAGAGGAACAGTGGCAGCATTAATTGCTGTTGCCAAGATATAAAATTTCCAGAACTATGGACAGTTTTGCAGGATGGATAGGATGGACTTGTGTGCTAGATGCAGGACGTGGGGCTGGGGCAGCATGGGGCCTGATCTGGTCATGTAGGGCTCTATGTGTGTGGTGCAAAGTGGGATCCAGACATACAGGCCTGGTGTGAGGCAGGATCTGGGTGGCACAAGGCAGATTCTGGGTGATAGGGGCCTGGTCCAGGTGCCAACCCCATAGATTCGGCCCATAGACTAGCCTTGTGCCACTCATTCAGTCTGCAGGGCCAGAAGGTTGAGCACCACTGGTACAGATGTTTTGGGCTTCTTTAAAATGAAGGCAAGGCCCTAGACTTTGCTGTACTGCAGCAAGAAAACTGAGACTGGTATTTGGCATGTATAAACTTTCTGATGCAGGGTTTGGTCTGATCTGGTGCACATCTGGCCCATGCAGCTGTTGGCTCCAGCCCATAGATATGAGTCTTTGGTGGCATGGAGCTTCAGCTGTGGGCACTTTCCCTGTGCTGCATTGGACAGAAGTGCCTGCTGTGAGCACCTTCTCACTCACCTCTGACCCAACATAGGTTATTCCAGCCTGCAGTCAGAAAAGGTTTCTGCATGCTGTTCTGGCATATATGCTTTAACTGATACATTTGAAAAGTAATTGTTTAAATATCATTAATGTAATCCCACCAAACACACAGGTAATTAATGGAGGATGGCCATTAATTAGTAGGGTGGCCATTGGTCCTGTTTTATACCAAAACATCCTGTTTCTAAACCCTTTGTCCTCTATCCATTTCTAAATGAGGAACAGACTGCAAAAAGTCCTGTTGTTTAGTTCATTGGTGGAAATACATGTCAACTATTTGTCCTTGCGATGCTATTGGCTGTACCTAAGGGTTGCCAACCCGCTAGGATTGCCCTGGAGTCTCCAGGTGTAGACCCCAGACTCTGGCCTTGTTGCTTATTGCACTGTGGAATGTGTACGCATGTGAACATGGCTAGAGGGCTTGAAGGTCCTAGAAAGTATGAATGTTTGCCCTTGATGATGACATTACCCATTTCCATTATTAATTCATCTTCAGCAGGCATGGTCCCTGTTGGTTTTTCAGTTTGGCATCCCTGGGTGGGCATTGAAAGCGTTAATTGAATTGTGTGGCACTTGAAATCATGCAAATGTCTGGGACCTGAGGAGGGGTCGAAGTTTTTGTTTGTGCATGGCTGTTCAGGGAACAATCAGCTCGAAGAGAGGCCGCCATGTACTCTTGTGTGTTTTGTTGTATTTTAAAGTGTTTTGTTAATTGGGCATCAAGCTAGTGTAATAACACCATCATCTGGCAAGAGATTTTGTATGCGCTGCCATTTTGTTGCTTATTCTCCCATATCGCAGTTACTGCAACATACCATTGTTGTGCAATATGAGGGCTGAGTAATTGATTTAGTAGTCAGAAGAATGGATAGCTCTGCAATTCAGGCAGAGATCCCAGCTGTTAGCATGACTGAGAAATCTGAGGCATGGTTAGAACCTCGTCTGTGGCAAAAGCACACTTGGTCTTACCCTTTAAAAGAAATAATGCTCTGGAGAGCAGCCGACTTGTTAGACACTGAATTACCGTATGAGGTCTGGTGTGACTGATGGCAGACTTGGATTTTAGATAAATAGCAAAATGAAGGAGCATGTAAAAAGTTGATGATATCAGGGATTTTTGAATGTGTTAAAGGCCTGTCTGAAAAGGCTAAGAAAGAAGTGGTGCTGATTAAGAGTTTGAAGGAGCAGCCAGCAGCTCTAGAGGCAAGTAAGTCAGCCAAGATTGACAGGTTGCAAAATGAAGCAAAGGCGTTCCAGGATAGTACCTGGCGAAATGTCAGGGAAAGAACTCAGAGCTGTCAAAAAGGAGTTGGAGTTAGAATTAGACAAAAAAAGATTTTGGAATAAGGGAGCTGAGGATCTGGAAGCTGCTTTTAAGGTGATGTGTAAGCAGGATATTGAGGAGATGAAAGAGAGAAACTACAGCAAGACAGGCTGACTCAGACTGTCATGCACCGTGAGAGACAATTAGAAAAACTATGAAGGTAAATAAAGTCTGTTAAGGAAAGATACTCTGCTAGGATTGCTCGGAATGCAGTAAGACTATGTGATAGTTTTGATGACTCCAAATCATCTTGTGGGAGCAGTTACAGTTTCAAGCAAGCAGAAACCTGCAGGTCTGCATTAGAGAGATCCATGAAGCCTGCAGTAGCCAATGGCACTGCTGCGCCTATGGCGCCATTGCGAGTGAAAGAAGTCCTTCACCCAGGTCCTAGGGGAGGGAACTCCATTGAAACAGTGGTGGTACACTTATTGGCAGAACAACTCAGAACTATTGGGAGGCAAACTGGACCTCTTAAAAAAGAAACAGATATCAGTTGGCTAACTGAGTCGGCATTGTTGGGAGAGAGCTCTGGTTATACAGTAGTGGATTTGATAGACATAATGCAGGACTGTCTAGATATGAAGGACTTTGCCATACTGCAATTGGATATTGAAAATCAAAAAGTCCAAAACAGTGATATAGTACGGGATGAGATTTTAAAGCTATTTTCCCCATCTGGAGAGTTGGACGGTAAAGAAGTTTTTTCTTATGTCCAATCTAAAATGGTCTTTCAGCAGTTTGTGACTGTTAGACCTTGCCTTCTTTTTGGGTGCCATGGTGAACAGATGTTCTCCCAGTTCCTGATGCACACCCCTTATATACTTATAGGCTGGTACCAAGTCACCCCTGAATGTTCGCTTCTCCAGGCTGAAGAGTCCCATGCCTCTCAGTCTCTCCTCGTAAGCCTGTCACTTTCTTTCCCCCAAGATAGTGATGCCTCAGCACCAATTACATTTGACTCTTATAGTTTCATAGTTTCATAGTTTCTAGGGTCGGAAGGGACCTGAGAAGATCATCTAGTCTGATCCCCTGCCATGGCAAGAAAGAGTACTGGGGTCAAACGACCCCAGTAAGGTGGTCATCCAACCTCCTCTTAAAAACCCCCAGGGTGGGAGCCTGCACCACCTCACATGGAAGCTGGTTCCAGACCCTAGCCGCCCTGACCGTGAAGTAGCGCCTCCTGATGTCCAACTTAAACCTTCCCTCCGCCAGCTTGTGACC
>NW_017729033.1:84832463-84872280 GCF_001723915.1 Gavialis gangeticus | reverse complement strand
ATGAGAATGGGGTGAGAGACAGTGTCAAAAGCCTTCCTGAAGTCTAGGAAAACTATATCCACTGCCACCCCTGCATCCAATGATTTAGTGACCTGGTCGTAAAAGGCCACCAGGTTGGTCTGACAGGACCTGCCGCTGATGAACCCGTGCTGGTTGCCCCTGAGCATGCAGTTCTCTGCTGGCCCCTCCTGGATGTGTGCCAGAATAATTTTCTCGAACAGCTTGAAGATGACAGAGGACATCTTGGGGATGTCCTCTGATTTTGGTATATTTCAAGAATCAGGACAGGGAAGCCTAGGGATTGCTATTAAAGTTCACCTGATACCAAATAGGATGAGGGGTCGTGTCTATCCTTGGAAGGCTATGGCAAAAAGAATCCTAGGGGCAACACCTCCCATTCTTTTCTTAAAACCATCAAGTTGTGGCAGGGGAGGAAGAGGGATATCCACCTCAGGCATTGAGGCTCTGAGTGCCCAGTAGACCTTCTCCATGCACAAAGTAGTTCATTGGCCAAGAAACCAACAATGTTTCAGGGGAATAACCTCCCGATCCGGCACTCTCAATCCATGGCAACATGCAGCCCACGATGGCTGCGCACCCCAAGTTGCTTGGACAGCCTTGCAAACTATGAGCCGTGTCCTTGAAGTCCAGGAGCAACAGTTCACTACGCAACAGGAATGGCTCCGGCACATCCCCGCCTTCTTCAAGATGCTGAAGATGACAAAGGATGATGATCCCAAACTTATATAGAAGCTTTTGAAAGGACGGTCAGACAGGTGGGCCTTGACCATATATACTGGGCCAGCCAACTCACTGCACTTGTAATTGACAAAGCCCAGGTGGCCTACAGAGCATTGTCATGAGACGAAGTTTGTGATTATGTGAAAGTCAAAGCAGCAATTTTGTACAGGCTTGACATCATGCTGGAACATTATCAATGTCTATTTTGAAGCCCTGAGAGGGTTGATGACCCTAGATCCTGATGCCACTGCTGTGAGACTTGATGAGCAAGCGCTTTATTTCACTGAGGCTTTTGCAGTCTCTGAAGGGGAGTATGGTAGGGAAAAAACAACCTCTGTGGCAAGAGGTAGTGTTAGGATGTGATTGGCCTCCCATCTATCAAGTTATTAATCAAGTCAGAGAAGTGAAGATAGAGTGCCAATGATTGCAGAGCGAAGATGGGTGGCTTGGAGAGGTTGAATCAGACCAGGAGGAGGCTTATAGAGAAGATAAACCCATTAAATTAACAGATGTAATGAGTGCAGCCCAGTTCCAGGAAGCTCAAGAGGAAGAGTATGAGATACAGTGGGTCTGGGAAGATCAGATCCCGATGGCTAGAACCCCTCCAGAGCTAGCACGGTGAGCATCCTGTTATGAGGTGAGGCAAAACTTGTTATATTGACTAATAGCACAGCAGGAGGTGGGAATTGAGAGGGTCCAGCTGGTAGTCCTGTAACAGGGAACCCTAGCCCTGTTACCAGAAGGCAGGTTGATCCCTTTAAGACCAGAACTTTCTGGGCACAGCCTGCTGACAGGGTAGGTGTTAAAAGCTGAGCCAGGCCAGCTAGACAGGTTACTGGAAGGGGGCAGGCCAGAACTATAAAAACCCTGGGCTTAGAGGCAGTAGAGGGTAGCGGCCAAAGGGGAAGGAGGTTGTGCGTGAGAGCTCCACAGAGACGCTTGGCTGCTGGTCTGCCTGTTGTGAGAAGGAAACATCTGTTGATCCTCAGAGAAGAAGTGGCAGCACCACAGGGAAGAGTGTTACAGGCAGTGGGGAAGCAGAAGCACCAGTCCACGAAGAAAATGTAAGCTGGCATGCTGCCTTCTTTAATTTCTATTTTTTTGTAGCTAGAACCCACTGACTGACTGTATATATATATTTTTGTTGATTGATAGACTGGTGGTTTGTGGACAAGAAGAAGGCCTCATTAGTGCCTTGGGCACAGTCATAAAAGGCCAAGGGGGCCTGGTGCACTAGTGTGTGCGGTTGCATACTTTTGGGTTGGGCTAGTGGGGATTCAGGCTGCTGCCCAGCCTTAGAACTTGCAGCCCTCTAGCTACAAGACCAGTGGATAGGCCTCTAGGCCAGAGAGTCTGGGCAACATATTAGAAGCAAAAGGAGGGCCATGAGCCCCAAGATTAAGGAGCTAGAGCCTTGGAGTCAAACCCTATCTGGTGGGTTTAGACAGGTAGGCCTAGCTAGAGAAAGATGGGGGGCAAGGCCCATGGTGGCTGAGAAAACCAACATAGAAATACAATAGGTAGTCTCCCACTTGTAAGAGATCCATGAAGCTTGTAAGAACATCTGTATAATATTTCCATCAAGACGTGGCAGGAGAGTAAAAGTGGGATATGAGAAGCAATAAGGGATTTCCAGGGCGCCCCTCCTAGGTTGCAGATAGCAAACAAAAGAAAAAAAATGCCGCTGGGGAGGGCAAAATGTTACAAGTCCCAAAGCCATTTTGACAGGTAGTGTGGCATATTGCCCACACCACTCTTGTGGGGGGTCACCTCAGCTGTGATAAGACCATTGCAAGGATTTCCCAGTGGTTCTTCTGGCCAAACTTATATGATCAAGTCACAAAGATGTGTTCAGCCTTCCTGGAATGTCAGGAGGTTAGGGAGGTGAGGCCCCCGCAAGGCCCATTGCAACCTATCCCTATTATTGATGTACCTTTCTCCCATGTGGCATTAGATGTAGTTGGACCCTTGCCTGAGAGTAGCATAGGTAACCAGTACGCCTTAATATTTAAAGATTACATCATGCACTACCCTGATGCCACGCCACTCCACTCAGTGACAGCTCCCAGATCCCTGCTGGGTCCCATTTGCAATGGGTGTTTTGGGGCACCCTAGCCTTATGGGCTATATGCATGGCTCCAACTGCCCCTTTACCACGCCCCAAGCCTTGCTGATGGTACTGACGTTGTTTGGTCTGGGCATTGTTATAATTTGGCCCCCTTGTCCTCCCTGACAACCTCCCAGGGCCTCTATCTGCGGCCCTGTCTTGCTCAGCACCTCACGGGCGCTTGGGTTCTCTGCAGCCCTGTCTCACTCGGCACCTCACTGATGCTTGGGCTCTCTGCAGCCCTGTCTCACTCAGCGCCCCACTGGCACTTGGGCGGTCCGTGGCCCTGCAAAGTGCTGCGCCCTCTCTGGCACTGAGGTCGGTGCACCCCAAATGCTGCGCCCTCTCTAGTGCTGGGGTCCCTACGCTGCCATGAGTCCCCTATGAGGCCTTCTTCCCCTAATAGCCTCACCCAAACCACCGGTCTTTTACAACAATAAGCAAAACACAAGCCCCTGGGCTGTAACATAAATGCAATCCGCTTGGCTAACCTCCTCCAAACCCTACCAGGGAATGCTCCATCCCTTAATAGTATTGGAGGCTGCTTCTGTGGACAGGCCTCTCCCCTTTGCCTGCTCTGCCAGAGCTCCCTCCCCCCTGGCTACTGGCAGGGAATTGCCCTCCCTGGGCCTGGTCTTGGGGTTTATAGGGGCCCAGAGCCTTGCCGCTTCCGGTCAGCTGACCATGTGCAGGTGCAGGCTAATTTACCCTCTGGCTTGTTGCCCTCATAACTTGCACCTGGGCTTCTGTCTGTCTCTCTCTGGGCCTCTTCCCAGGCAGCCTCCACCCCTCTAGGAGCAGGGCACCTTTGTGCCCTGCGACACTCAGGCATACACCAAGGGGCCCCTTGGAGGTGATGAGCGGGGGATGGGAACAATTGGGTGGCACCAAAATGACCACCAAGGCTTACAAGAAAGAGTTTCAAGAGTGTATCCATGCCATGCCATGCCATAGCACTCAGAGGTGTTGCTTCCATGTTTTTGTAAATATGACCACATTGTCAATTTATGCTGCAGCATGTATAGTGTGAGGCACTAACAGGTAATGCATTACGCTCTGGAATGTTGTCGCTGTGCCATGTAGACTGAACAGCATACAAATGAACTCATAAAGTCCCCAGGGGGTGCCAAACGCTGTCTTGGCCTGGCATGGCAGGCTATGGAGATTTGCCAGTATGCTTTAGACATATCCCATGTGGAGATGTACTGTGCTCCACCAGTGCATTCTAGCAACTGCACGATGTTGGGCATCAGGAATGCATCAAAAGTGGTGACAGCATTTAGCTTCCTACACAGAGGCGAATCTACACAGAGGCGAAGTGACCCATTGCTTTTCATTTAGGATCACCCTAATGATGGCCACTCTGACCTGTCTACAATGAGGAGGAGGAGGAGGATGGCTACCAGTGGTTTAGGTTCCAACCAAGGAACCAGAGGTTGCAATGCGAAAGGAGGAGTTGTTTGTTGTGATGACCGTGAGTTAGTCTTGCTATCAAAAGTAGTCACAGATTTTTGCCATGACTAGTTGGAGCATCTATCCTTTGGCATTGCTTCAGGCACATGGGGCTAATGTTACTGAGAAAGGCGTGCCAATAGTGAATGAGCCTTATAACTGTTCAATACAGTTTCAATTAACATCCTCCATATCAATTATTTGTTAGAATGAAAAGTTTGTCAACCTCGCCATTATGATTATTTTGGGGGGGAGGGTGAGAATGCACCACATCCAAACAAAAGGAGATGGGGTGCACAGAATTAACTTGGTATACTTCCCTCTCAGATTTTGACGGGAAAAACTTTCCAGTTCTACATTCATTTGGGCATTCCATTGGATAACTTGTCACAGATTCATAGTACAGTAACACTGCAGACTCCCTCGCCTGTGGATTGTACATTGAGTAGAATAAAGCAATTACCAGACTTATTGCGGAACAGTTGTCACGTAACAAGTCTTGGGGAAACTGTACATATGTTAAAGGTGAAGAATTTTATGAATATATGGAAATTAATATGATTTGAACTTAACCTGGTGGTTGGTTACCATTGGTCAATTTTCAGATGTGTTTAGTTTTACACGCGATAACCACACCCATTGTAAGACTCTCAGGTCTAATCCATGCCAAGTTAGATCAGTCACGTTACCTGGTAGTCGAACCAGTGAAAGCACTATGGAGAATAGAATTGAGTCTGGACCATGTGAATGTGGGATTGATAACCAATGTTACCAATACATGAAGCCACTTAAGGTGGGGTGGCACAGCTGGGAACAAGCCATAAAGAAAGTACAACACCAACATCATCTCAGGAAAAGATGTGTTTCTGGTGCAATAGGTGTGGGAACCAGGATTGCCAATTCAATGGACACGGAAGTCCTGGCTAATAAATTAGCAAGTGTGTTTCGTGAAATCAAAAAAGTTACAAACACCCATAACTTCTGCATTGTCTAAACTTGTGCTAGAAGAATGCTTCATTTCAAAGGTCTTACTAAAATGGAGAGAACTAAATGAAATAGAGCACTTGTTATTACTGAAATCTAGTGCCACATTGCAAAATATCACCTCTGTCTCAATGACATGTATTCAGGCACAGTTCTGGATACTGGGTATAATGATGGGAATACTGAGGTAAGGATATTCAGGTGAAATGCCCCTGAAAATTGGCCATTATCATCAGAAAAGGCCACAGAAATGGAGTTGCAATTAAAGGATTGGTGAAAACTCATTCATTATGGATATGATTCCACTGATCAAGTGATTTTTTTTCAGGAATACTTACAGTAATATCTGCTGCTGAGGTGATGATCATAAATCCCATCATTTCATTAGGGATGAGAGTGGTAATGCCTGAGATTGAAAGAAAGTGAGAAGATTTCATAATCAGAGATGGAGATCAGTAGATATTGGTAGTTGTACTGTAGGAAGTAGTTCAGGATTTACTTGTCCTGATCAGCATTTAGGATGGGAATTAGATTGTTTGTCTTTAGACATTGCTAAATGTGATTATATGGTTAGTAAGGGAAGAAGCATTAACCATTCCGTAATACACCAAGTGTCAGAGAACTGTATCTATGTTAATACTTTACGTTCTGAAGTTATTGTTAATGAACAGCTTATATTTCCTGTTTTGTGGCACAATCATACCTTTGTGTCTGCAATGTTATTAAGGCTTTAGGATGTGACTTCAAAATTAGTTTGTCACAGATCATGATTCTAAATATGAAAAGGAATCTTACAATTTTTCAGAACTTTGATGTGGTGTATAACTAGGGGACCTATCAGGTTGGCCTGCCCAGGTGAGTTGAGTAATTATCCCCAAAGTTCATTTGGCAAACAAAATCGATCATTCTCAATTGTTTGATCAAACAAAATCAATCATAGTTTCATAGGTCGGAAGGGACCTGAACAGAACATCAAGTCCGACCCCCTGGCCTGGGCAGGAACGAGTGCTGGGATCATAATACCCCAGCCAGATATCTATCTAACCTCCTCTTGAAGACCCCCAAGGTAGGAGAGAGCACCTTGAGAGCCCATTTCAGAGCCTGGAAGCCCTAACCATAAAGTAATGCCTCCTGCTATCAAGCCTGAACCTGCTGTCAATCAATTTGTGGCTGTTATTCCTTGTTATCCCAGGTGGTGCCCGGGGGAACAGAGCCTCACCTATTTTCCGCTGGTTCCCCCTGGTGAGTTTACAGACGGCCACCATATCCCATCTCAGTCTTCTCTTGTGGAGGTCGAATAGATTCAGGCCCTTTAGTGTATCTTCGTAGGGCCTGGCCTGCTGCCCCCTGACCATGCGAGTGGCCCTCCTCTGGATCCTCTCAAAGTTAGCCACATTCCTCTTGAAGTGCAGTGCCCAGAATGGGACTCAGTACTCCAACTGCAGCCTGACCAGCGCTGCATAGAGGGGAAGGATAACCTCCCTGGACCTGCTTGTGATGCATGTGTAAATGCACGGCAAGGTGTGGTTAGCCTTACTGACTGCTTCCTCGAATTGGCGGCTCATGTCCATCCTGGAGTCAACAATGACTCCAAGATCCCTTTCAACCACTGTGTTGTTGATAAGGGTGTTCCCCAGCCTATAGGTATGTTGCAGGTTCCTTCTCCCTAGATGCAGCACCTTGCACTTGTCTGCATAAAATTCCATCCTATTCTCATCCACCCACCTCTACAACCTGTCTAGATCTAGGTGGATTCTGTCCCCCCCCTCCAGTGTGCCCACTTTTCCCCACATCTTTGTGTCATCAGAGAATATGGACAGCATGCCTTCCATGCCCACCTCCAACTCACTGATAAAGATGTTGAATAGCACAAGCCTGAGGACTGAGCCCTGGGGGACTCCACTACCCACATCCCTTCAGGTCAAAAACAACCCGTCCACCACCACTCTCTGGGTGCAACCATCAAGCCAATTTGCCATGCATCTGACTGTGTAGGCATCAATGCTGCGGTGCCTAGTTTTTTATGAGAATGGGGTGAGAAACACTGTCAAAGGCCTTCTTGAAGTCCAGGTAGATGACATCCACCTCAATACCTGCATCCAAGTACTATGACCTGGTTGTAAAAGGAAACAAGGTTAAGTCAGGCAGGATCTGCCCACAATGAACCCATGTTGGTTGCCCCTGAGCATTACCTCCCATGCTGGGCCCCTGCAGATGTGTTCCTTGATAATTTTCTCAAAGGTCTTCCCAAGGACTGAGGTGAGACTAACTGGCCTGTAGTTACCCAGGTCCTCCTTTCTCCCCTTCTTGTAAGTGGGGACCACATTGGCCCTTTTCCAGTCCTCTGGGACCTGGCCAAAGCACCATGAGTGCTCATACAGCCATGCCAGGGGCCCTGCTATGACCTCCACCAATTCCCTCAGTACCCTTGGATGAAGAGCATCTGGACCTGCTGATTTATACACATCCAGCCACTCCAAGAGTTCCCTAACTAGATCATCCCTGACCCTAGGCATGGCGTTGTGTCCCCTGAGCCTGTCCATAATCCTAGTGGGGAAGTTGTCCCAATCCCTGCTCAGAAATATGAAGGCAAATAACTCATTGAAAAGATCAGCTTTTTCCTTTGCTGCAGTCACCAGATTGCCAAGCCTGTCCTGTAGGGGCCCCACGTTACCTGATGCCTCCTACTTACTCCCTATGTATTTGAAAAAGGACCTTTTTGTTATCCTTAATTCTGGTCGCCAGCCCTCGTTCTGTCTTTGCCTTGGCTTTCCTAACTGCCTCCCTGCAATCATGAGCAACGGAGGTGTAATCCTCCTTTGTGATTGCCCCTTGCTTCCACTGACTGTATGCCAAGGGGGCTTTTTAGCATTCTTGCCCCCTTTAGTTCACGTTGGGACTGACTCCCTCTGAGGTTGGAGGATCTTCTCCTTAAGGAACAACCACCCATCTTGTACTCCCATCTCATTGAAGCTCTGAGTTCCCAGTGTCTCTCTTACTAATCTCCTTAACTCATTGAAGTCACCCCTCCTGAAGTCAAGGACTTTTGCCTTACTGCTTGCTTTCACCACCCTGCACTGGGTAGTAAATTCCATCGTTGTTTGATCAACATCCCTTTATTGAATACAGCGTACCAACAGATGCTATATTTTGCTATACCTGCAGAATTTTTTACAGTTCTTCTAAATACAAAGTAAACACTTACAGAAAAGGGGTTGCGAGATTGGAAAAAGATAAATGAAAAGCTGAACAGTCATTCCAATTGTAAGATTCACTTGGAAAATGTAAGTAAATTGAAAAATTACCAGGCAGCAAGTAAATCAGGCTCAGTTGTATACCACCTGTCAAACTCTCACAAGATGACCATTGAAGAAAACTGCTTGAAGAATGACCAATTTGCTGCTCTATCTTTAATGGCAGAGATTGCCCCTGAGGAGTCATGATGAAAAGAAAAAGTCAGAAAAAAGTGGGAATTGTCTTGAGTTATGCTCCCTTCTTGCAAAATATGATGAGCAATTTCAGAGGAACCTGCATGGCATTTTTAACATGACAAGCCATGAAACTCAAAACTCACTCCTGTACACATTGAGACTGACTCAGTGAGGAAACAAATAGCTGAAGACATGAAGAATGCAGGATTTTATTGCCTGATTGCTGATGAAGGGTGGTCTTTTAAACTAAAGCAACTTTTGATCTGTGTGCATTATGTGGACACTCAAATTTGTACAAGCGATTAATCTCATTTAAAGACTGTTCACAGTTTAGAAATGAAGAGGGGATCTACAATTGTCTCAGAAGATATAGAGAAAGCTGGACTAAGTGGTGTTCCAGTAGTGGGTCAAGAATACAATGGTGATCATTATGTCCAACGGCACAAATGGAGTCCAGCAGAAAATTAGGAACAACCACTGGTCCCTATCTGCAGCAGCAGCCTGCTGAAAGCCCATGTACAGATCCGGGGCCCACACCCCCTGGGAAGAGCTGGGAAAATGATCAGACAGCTGGGGGATCAAACCAGGAGCTAGATGTGAATATCAGAGCAGTTCTTTCCTCCCTCTTCTTAGTTCTTGTTTCCCTGCAAGCCCGGCTCTGAAACTCTGAAATTCTCTGAAGCCTTTCCAAAACATTTCAGAGCCTTCCAATTCATTTCAAAGCTGTTTCGGAGCCTTCTGTTTCAGTTCAGATTTGGTGTTCTGGGCGCTGAAATGGCCTGAAACACTTCCAAAATGAAAAGGCTGCTGAAATTTTACACAGCCCTGGTTACTAGCACTGCCACAACTTTGAAAAATATGATAAACGAAGGGCATCTGGAGAGATGCCCTGTGATATGGGGAAAATGTAAGAATAATGCTTGAGTGGGACAAAGACAAACATGTTTGGCATCCAAGGAAGACTTTAAAACTAAGTGACTTTGTTGTGGACTCAAGCTGCAGTGTGAAAGAGCACCTTCCCTTGGAACCACAAAATAATAAGCAAAAGTGGTATGTGCAACTTTTTTTACCAGTTGTCAGTGCTCTAACAGGGAAAATTAAAAGCAGGTTTTTCTGAGGAATCTTCAATGTTTGCCAGAAGTGTAGATGGCATTCTAGCCTGTGAAGCTCAAGTAGCTGATAAGATACTGGACATGTATGGGAAAACTGTAAGAGTCAATTCAAGTTTAGCTAAATTGGAAATGCAGATTGCACGCACTGATGTTGAATCACGGAGACTGGTTTTGGGACTGTGACAGCTCCACAGGTGGTGTCTTCCTACTTCTCCCTTTGTTTCATTTTAATCCCCTCTAGTTTTGTTTTGTGCAGGGCTCCCTTTGCCATTCTACTTTGCTCTTGGTGAGATGGGTATACCTGTGTGGCCTGATTGCCTATAATCTACAACAGCAGTTTTCAACCTTTTTTCATTTGTGGACCCCCCACCCCCCCAAAAAAAAAAACAAAAAACCCAACCAAAACCAAAAACATTTTTGAATGAGGGTGAAGAGCCCTTTGTAAATTTTGAATGGAGGTGCAGACCCCTCTGAATGGCAAGTGTAGGTATTCACATACTTTGATTGATCATAGTCATCTTTCATGGACCCCTTAGACATAGTCTGCAGATCCCCAAGGATCTGCAGACCACTGATCTACAACCACTGATCTGAAAACCACTGATCTACAACAGCTGGCAGTTGTTTAAGGCTGTGAGCCAGATTGACCGAGTCTGGGTCAGAGTGTTAGGACCCAGACACTGCCACTGCTTTTCGCAGCAGCAGCAGGGGGAAAGTACCCCTCATTACTACTCTTCCCTGTGGTGGTACTGGGAGACCCTGCTCTTCTCCATGCCGGCAGAGGGAAATGACTGCTGTTGAAGCCCCCTGTGGCTGAATGCCACTGAAGACCCATTGCCAGATTAAGCGTAGTAGGTTGTGAATCTCTGATCTACAATGCAGTTTTGAACCAAAGCTACAAGTGGAAATTCTGGGAAAAAAAGGGTTGGTCATTATTACAAATGCCTTTAAAACAGAATCTCTTTATATTTACTGTTCCACCAATAGCATGAAAAGCTATTTACACTTACATTAGAAATACATTATAGCTTTAAAAAAGTTAAGCTGCTATTTCTGATATTCTCTTTTGGTAACATAGCATAAGTGCCTGAGGCATAGTCTGGAACTTCACACCCCTCCTGCTCCTAACATAACCCAGCATTGCAGGGCCTGCCTTAATACCACTCTACGTCATGGGAACATTGTGCCAGATTTTCATATTCCTTGTGTCTCCTGGAACTTAAAAGATTGTCTGAAACCTCCTGAGTCCATGAAGAGCTTTGAAGTTAGGGGCAGAAACCTTGAACATGATTTTAAATTGTGAAGGAAGCCAGTGTAGGAAGTCAGGAGGAGTTTGATGTGCTTACAGGAGTTTGTGTTTCTGCAGTATTCAGTACAGAATGGAGTTTCTCAGGAAGCACAGACTTCACTTCTTCACTACACTTCTCTGGTGTAGTGAAGAGGTGATATATGTGAGGAGCTGAGGTTCCCTTGTTGCATACCAGAATGGCATGTAGTTTAGTGACCAGCTAGAAATGATGGAAGGTATTTCTTATGGGTGCTGCTATTTGGCAGTTTAGCATCAGTGATGGATGCAAGCAGGCCCTTTATATTACTGACTGAATTGACTAATTGTAAAATGTATTTTTCAGCTGCAGACTTCAAAACTTCTTTGTACAGATCAGTTTCACCTTTGTATTGCTCCGATTCAGCTTTTGTGACTTGGTTTGCCCATGTTAACTGTATACAAGCTATAAGTGTATTTTGTGACTAATTGTGTTTTGTTTAACTGCACCAGAAATGAGAAGAGGAAGCAGCTGCCAAAGGGCTATTAGAAACCTTGAAAATGACAAGAGCTAGTTATTCTTGCAGTTGCTCTCTTGCCTCATTTTCAAAGCTTTTAATAACAGCCTTGAAACTGACTATTTAGAAGCCTTGAAAAACGACAGGAACTTGTCAGTTTTGTGGCTGTCAGTACCACAGCATTGACAGTGCTGTAAACAGGGCTTGTTAAATACGTAGCACTGTCAGTGGTGTGGTGTTAGCAGCCTCCAAATTGACTAGCTCCTTTCATTTTCAAGGCTGCTAATAGCAGACCCGAAACTGGCTATTAGAAAGGTTGAAAATGTGGGAAGCTAATCAGTGCCACTGTCTCAATACTGGCAGTGCTGTCTTCTTAATGTTCATTAAATTTTGGTAAGCACATACTTCAGGTAAGTACATGGGGGGGGCGGGGTTCAGTTCCAAGGCTTTGTGCTGAAAAGGAATGTCCTTCATAAACTAAAATATATTTCCACAAGCTCAGTTATAAATTGCAGTGGTGGTCAGAGGTATGGGGCAGAAAATTTTCCAGTGCTTTATTTTTCTGTGGGAAATTTTCTATTTCTAAAAATTCATTGTTTTATAAAATTCATTAGTAACAATGAATGGATGCCAATATAATATTAGGCAAGCTTGGCAGTTTCAAAGTTGTAATTAATGTTTTTTCAGGTAATTATTGCTAGGAAGTATGTGAGAGAGTACATACATTGACTTGTAAACAGGAGGGTAAATACACTCACATAATAATCCAAACCAAAAATCAAGCTATGATTTCACCTAATTGGCTGCAGGTCAAATAAAAACCAAAGCTAAAATTCTTATTTCATCTTAGGCTGCAAGTGAAAGCAAAACCAAAACTAAAACTGTGATTAATTTTTGTTTCACTTTCAGCAAACACACAGAGCAGTATCTCATTTCTTTTCTTGAGTTGGGGAAGTTGGAAGTGTTTGCATGAATGTACTATAAGCTATGAAGGGAGCAGGGAGAGCCAGACTGGGGTAAGAGGTACAATGGGGGTGGGGGGAAAAGAGGTGACAGGGTAAGTAGTGGGATAGAGGCTATGGGGGGAGAGGTGGGGGTGAGTGGGCCACACCCTGGGATCAAGTCAGATCCAGAGCCCCTTCACTTCTCCACTCTCCACTCCTTGCTGCCTGATTCTCAAATCCATTCAAAAGGCATTTTTCCACAGATTAAAACGGGGAGAGGGGGAACTTGTCTTGGAATTGAGCAAATATAGGAAATCTAATGTAAACTTCTTTTCACTTGAATCATTTCAGATCATTAAACATAATGAACTACAAGACTACATGTGTGACATCATATTAGCTCCCAGGAGCATGATAAAGAACACTTTTCTAGACTGTAATCTGTAGCGATTCAGGAATTAATGAGTATATGAAGTAAATAAAAGTTTTGTGGAAGATGAAACTCAGTCAAATAAGGCAATGCAGAGTTTGTCTGCATCTTGTTTGAGACTATATTTCATAAATTTATAAACAAAAATACATGTTATTTACAAATGATATGTTTATAAAGTCTGTAAGTAAGTTATTCTGATACAGAGTAAGATTTCTGAATAATACAGTTTATATTGTTGGGACAATTTATTTATGTAACACACTTTAGTGTGCGTCATTTAGATGTTTTACTTGGTTAATATATTGATGATTACTTCAGAAAAGGCAATGGCTGCTCATGGTTGCCACCACCATGAAGTATATCAAAGAGATTAAATATTATTCAAGATGAAGATAAGGTCAACATTGTCTTTTAGGAATAATGAAGTTTGATGTGTATCTTAAGTATGCCAAAATGTATTCTTGTAGTTTTGACTGAAGAGCAACGAAAACGGTTCGGGGTCTGGGGCACATGACTTATGAGGACAGGCTGGGGGAACTGGGTTTATTTAGTCTGCAGAAGAGAAGATTGAGAGTGGACTGATAGCAGCCTTTAACTACCTGGAGGGTGGTTCCAAAGAGGATGTTCTTAGTGGTAATAGATGACAGAACAAGGAGCAATGGTCCCTAGTTGCTGCAAGGGAGGTTTCAGGTAATTATTGCTAGGAAGTGTGTGAGAGAAGATTGAGGCCACAAGGTTTTCTTAGTACAGACTGCCAGTAGTTCCATTAATCAGCACTTCACGTTGCTTTTCTTGGCTGCCTGAGGGCGTGAGATTCTGTCTTTTCCTTGAGGGCATCTTAACTTTATTTTCATAGAAGGGAGACATGAAGAATCTAATGTGCCTTTAAAAAATAGCTCTTCTAATCTAGGATCTTGAATACAAATGCAAACCATAACTCCCATCTTAAAATAGAGGGGCAGATAGCAATTAGTATAAAAATTCACCAAATGCTCCACTTTTGAACATTTAGAAGTAACAGATTGCCAATGTGGGCTCAGCAGATTGGCTTGAGATACTTACCCTGGGCTAGAAACAGTGCTGGTGAACTCTGAGCAACCCCAAGGGTGGAGCAGGGGAGCCCTGCCCTGTGGAAAAGGAGAAGCCAGTTGAAAGAAGGGGTTTTCAATCCCCTCATTTGCATGGAAGGGGGATGGCCGGAGCTCGGGGCCAGCCACCCTGAGACCTGGTTGGCAGGTTTGCAAGCCAGGGAGGGACTGCCTGACAGAATAAAAGCAGCAGCCAAACTGGCATGGGGGGCTGCTGGCAGTGACTCCAGGGAACGATGCAAGAGGCCTAAGAAGAGCTGGGATGAGCTGACCCAGTGGAGGGAGCAGAGAGACCCTTCTGAAGAGCCTCGAAGGCTGTGGGAGAAAGCAGCGGCAGTTGACTATGACCCCAGCCCTGCAGCAGAGAGGGAGCAGCAGCCAGGGCTTGGGGCAGACAGCTGGTGCCCCAAGGCCCCATTGCAATGTGCTGGGCATCCCGGAGGCTAGGGGTGGCAGTCAGCCTCCCACACCACTACAGAGAAGAAGCAGCGGCCAGGAGCGCAGGCAGCATCCTTATCGGACCAGGGAGCTGGGCTGGTGAATTGAGGAAACCCCTTACCTTCCCTGGGGAAGCAGGACAGCAGCAGGCAAGGCATTGGGATCCTGAAGAGCGGCAGAGCGCCAGGACGAGGGTCCCTGGGAGCTCGGGGCATAGGCCAGCGCTCAGAGCGGGACTGGCGAGCCGTGAGGTGTGTGGGGCACTTGGCCAGTCATCTGGAGCAGGGGTTTAGAGCAACAGCCCCTGGGAGCTGCCTGTGCTGCTGACCCTCTGCCACTGACTGCCCCAGAGGGAACTCAGTTCTGTCCCTTATTCTGCAGCTGATTGTCATGGATGGAGTCCCTGAGCTTTGTGCTTGGGTCATGCTGATTGCTGCAGGAGCCTACTCTGTTGCTTGCCTTTTTGGTTGCCAAGGAGGGTCACCCTTCAGCCTCTTTGGGGGCTGGGGTTTGATACAATTTGATTGCTGCAGACCAGAAGAGCTTAACCTGTTCCAGTCTGTCGCTTATTGGGAAGCCTGTTGGAGCTCCTGGGAGTGCCACCTTGCTTCCTTGTGGTAGCATCTCAGCAGTGGCTGAAAACTGCCAGTTACCCTACCTGTGGTTCTTGAGTCAAGGGTTGACTAATGCATTCTGGTTTGTTTTGTGATTCTGGTTATGCCATTTAAGTTCACTTGTAAATAACCTTTCCTATTATTCTTGTTTTGTAAATAAAATGTAAATAGTTAAATCAGTTAAGTGTTAGACCTTCTTGGGACCATGGGCTGCTCTGTTGTGAGTAGGGGCCGGCTGGAAAGTAAATTGGTACTGGCCGGAAGCCCTGCCCCACTCTCACCACACCATCCCTGATATTGGGCAGGGGTGGCAACTATTGGGCCGCCACCTGGGTTATATAAATACAAAAATTATTATACAAAGGCAATGTTTTTTGCATCAACTTTTATTAGTGGACTCATTTTAGTACCCATAATAATTTTTAGAATGTCCTACCACATGGCTTTCACCATCTGATATTCAACATTTGTACCAATGTTCCAACTAAACACCACATTTTCTAATATCTGACAGTATAGAAATGAGAATCAAATTATTGGCAAGCTCTTCTAGTCCTTACTCAGGAAAAATTCCCATTGAGATCAATGGAGATTTTGTCCCCAAAATTTACTGCAAAACATGACCCAGCAGCATATTTTTAATATGTATTTCTATAGCAGTTTTTGTACTTGACCTTTCTAAAGAGATTTCTTTTTTTTCTTAATTTCTCTGATTTTTTATATTGTGAAACAGGTATTGGTGATTGTGCTAACCTTTGATGTTTTGGCATCATATTCATAATAAATACCAGGAATATATGTATATATACACAATAACTTGGGTGTGTTCTTCATTGCTGAACTCTCTAGATTCAAATCACTAGGTAGCAGAGCAAACTGTACTGTATTTTTTCCTGGCTGCAGTTCTAAATCTTGACTCCCTGATCACAGATGTAGTACAGCTGACTGAAATAGTGCTATAATATTTCTTCAGGTCCTTGTGCCTCTTCCCTTTTTGTACCTCTTCCTCTTCTAGCTTCTTTCGCATTTCAGCAATCTTTCCATTCTCTAACAAAGTGGAAACATTGGAGACTGTAAGTTTTCATTAGCAATTAATGTTTAAAAATTCCATTGGACTTTGTCAGTAAAGATAGGTAGGTTGCTAGTCATAAGGAGGTACTGATTTCTGCCTAATATTATAAGTTTTCTGGGGCAGAAAATGTGTCTTTGTATTAGCAGAAAGCGGTTATTCCTGATTGTTATTATAATGGGGCCCAATTCTGGTTGGGGTCTTTAGATGCTACTGGGATACAGAAAATGATGCTTTTATTGCTAATCTTTCCCTTCTTGTCTCTACATTTTACTGAAATGGTATAATACATAACTTTCTCAGAAGCTGCCTTTAAATACTGCTTCATTGTTATCCAGGATGGAAGACAAAAGGCCCTACAAAGTACAAAAAATAACAATAAGTAATTTTTGTTTTCACCCTCTGACTAATAACACCCTCTGCTCATAACACATTTTGGGGTAGATTCTGATCCAACTATCACAACAAAAAAACTGAGTAAATTTCACTGAAGCCAATTAAGTTATTCTATATTTACAGCAGTATTAAATAAAAGCAGAGCTTTTGCATCAGTGAATAAATCTTTTAAGGTCTCTTCTGGATTTGGCTTTCCAAGATAGTGGCCTTTTCTATCACTAGCCAAACAAATGGTACTCCTAAGTATGGGGCAATATTTACATCATAATGGGTAGACTTTATTTGTACAAAAATCATTTTAAAATATACAAGGACTACATTTACAGTTGTACCCAGCAACCCCACTTGAGCTTTTGTGCTGTACAACCATGCACTAGAAGAGCTTAACCCTACGCAACTGTTATAAAATGGCCAGGAAAGTATTTCCCAGGCAAGAAGATCAACAATATGTTAAAGTACAATAATGGAGCTGTATAGAAAAGTTTGCATAGCATCTGCCTATGCCAAGTCTGACTCCGTAGCACTACAGCTTCTCATCTATATGGGAAGCGTAGTCACAAACATAAGAAAAGTGCTGTTATATGCCTTGATGCTTTATTGAACATTAGGAAGTTACCTCTGATGTCTCTTGCCTGCAAAAGATGTACCCTAATGAGTGTAACTCATCCTACTAAAGCAAATGCAGGTCTATGGAAGGGATTCGTGGAACTCCAGTTCCTCATTATGTTTTACTTTTCTTTCATGGAATGACTCTGCAGCAGTGGCTTTGGGGTAACTAAAATGGTCCCTTAAAACATGCAGTGGATTGAAAAAGTAAACTACAGGACTCCTATCTGGGCTACAAAGCCTTTATACTGATCCCTATAGATGAAGTATCATATAAGAAATATTTCTGTGACATTCCTCCCTTTCCCAACTCCATAGGATGAAGGCCTGGGGGACTATTTCTGCGGTAATGGATTCTACTTTCCTCTCTAATCTTCCTACAAAATTATGTCCCTCTGCCTACATACATACCATTTTTTCCAGTGTAAATATATTAGCAGATGTCTTAAATCTCCAGTTGTTAATTAAAATATTTGTAAATATGACTTCAGTACTTGTGCAAACCAAGAAAATGTTGATTAGAAATGTAGGTTACGCATTGTTAACCATAAGAAAGCCTGAATGTCTTAATAAAAGATGCATAGTTTAAATTCATGTTATTGAGTTAGATGCCAAAATAACTATGCAAATTGTTCTGGACTCTGTTAAGTAGTTAGATTAGAAAAGCTAACACTCTTGTCTAAGCTTAAAATTTGTGGGTGGGGAACCATAGGTAGCATAAATAGTCATGGCTTCTTTGACTTTATTGGTCCTATAACAATTTACAGCTGCAGCAAATCTCTTTTAGTAAAAATGAAATGCAGCCAAGAGTCGGGCATTCAAAAAAAACATGGGAAAATGCTGACTGTAAAAACAAGCTTTAAACAAATAGATCACTGTGGTAATGAAATAATTGGACAGTAGCATTTTAATTGGTTTAAAAGAAGGAATGTTTATTACAGTTTCTCCAAATCAAGAGACTGTTGCAGTTTAGCTGGAATTGCCTGAAAAAGAAAGACAGTTTTCTTTTAAAAATAGTGGGAAGAATTTCTTTCAGGACCTAATTAGGACAAAAAAAGGGAAATGACCCTGAAAGAACAATTTATCACTTTAAAGGTCCAATCTAAGGGTCGCTTTTTTCAAAAGAAAAACTCCCAGGCCTTCAAAATGCTTTGGATAAGATCCTCATTGTGGTTCTGTTGTATTAGGAAAAAAAATGCTGTGGTATTTAGAATCTTTTTTTCCAGAAACAAGAAATTCTTAAAACTAGAAAACCAAACCTTAAACTGGTCCTAGAACTTCCCTAGTCAGAAAACTCAAACAAATATTCAGATATGTTAATACTTTTAGTCAAAAATTTTATCTGAAAAGCTACTTAGGTCGAAAATGGGGTAAATAAAAAAAATAATAAAAAACCACTAGCCCACTAAGATGTTGTAAAGTATGATACACACCTTGTGGGTTATATACTAAAGCTGTACACTTGTAATCAGAAATTTCTTCACAAATATCCATGGAATATATAGAGTGAACTTTCTCCTGACTCCCTGAAGTATATCTGTATTTACACTGCTCATTAACCAGGGCAGTGATTTGGTCCTGAAGATTAATATAGTCCTTCTGCAGGTGGCGGACTTCGAACTGCAATACATCCCTCTCATTTTCTATCGTTCTCAGGTGGTTTTCCATTAGTAAGCGGTCCTCATTCAGTCTTCCAATGCTAATTTGATACTTGGAAACATCATGTTTATGGTCCTGTAGTTCTTTTTTAAGTAGCCTATTTTCCTCTGTGATGTTTCTGACAGCAACTGATAACCTCTCCTGGTCTCTGTCCACATTGGCCAAATTAGTTTTCAAAAAGTCAATTTCTGCTTTTGCATTTCTAAGTTCAGTAAGGAGTTTCTCCTCGGCATAAGTTTTATCTGATTGGACTTTCTCAAGCTCCTTCTGTTGCATTTGTCTCACATTAGCATATTCCTGCAATGTCATTTCAAGGTTAAACTTTTTTTCTTTAAGTGACTGCACTAATTGAAGAGTCTCCTGTTCGGATTTTGTTACGTTTTCTTTGTCTTTCAGATGCTTTATTTCAATCTGATTTTGTACAAGTTCTTTTTCAAGCGAGGTTTTTTTCTTGCATAAGCTGGGATGTTTTTGTTTCTAGTTTCCGATTTGCTTCTCGTAAGACTGAAGATTCCTTTAGCAAAGAATCCAGTATCACAGTGAGTTTATCTTTTTCATTGGTAGCAGCAATCATATGTTCTCGTGCTTCTTGACTCTTAATTTTAAAGTCATCTAATGTTTGCCTCATACACTGGTTTTTAATACAGAGTTGGCTCCTCTCTTCTTGGAGAGTTTTCTTTTGGTTGTGAAATTCTTTACGGTTTTGTAACAACCTTTTCACTTTAATACCTTGCTGTCTTCTTCTGATTTAACTAACCTGCCTTTCATGTTTTGCTTTTCTTCAGCCTGAGGTTTAATTTGCTTTTCATATTTTGACCTTTTTTCTCAAATTATAATAGTATTATAATAGTAAGATGTTTCACTTCTGCCTTGAAAGTTACATTTTCATTCTCAAAGAGTTGCAGCATTTTATTTTGCAAGTGTTCAGAATATTTGGCGGAATTTTGTGACACTTCAGTTTTTTCAGAGTACTCTGACACAGCTTTGATTTCATTGAATTTAGGATTTCCAGGCTCTAGTATTTGTTGGCTTAGTATATGCAGTTGGTCGTCTTTTTCTCTCTACAGTTGTTCTATGTGATCAAGCATTTGTAACTTTTTCTTTATTGTTTTGGAAAAGACATTGAACTGGAACCCTTTAACACCATTGTCAGTGCTATAAAATTTATTTTTCTTTTTGCTTCCAGCTTCTCCTTGAGTACTGCATGTACTTTTAAGGGCAACATTCCAGAATGTTTCATATTTAGAATCTTTATTAAATTCTTTATCAAGATTCAGATTATTTCCTTGAAGAGAAACCAGTGTAATATGTGATGTGTCTACTGTTTTTTCAGGTTCTGAAATTTCTATTGATTTTTTGAGTCCCCACTTAATTTCTTGCAAGATAAAAAAAGAGTTGATATTTTGGGCTCTTGTTTTAACATATAACCAGAATCATTATATTGATTACAGGAAACATTCTGAAGTTCAGTCGCATGTCCTAGTTTCTGTTCATTAGGCTTTTGGAGATCTTGTTTCAATTGTTTGGTAGAATAGTTAAGGTCTGTTAATGAAATTCATCATCATATTCAAGGAAAGTAATGGGAGCTTTAAGTTCATCCAAAATTAATTTATCATTAGCAGTAGTAATACCTTCAGCTTCCATACTAGAGCAAGGTAGAAAACATTTAGGTTTGGCAAAATCCCTCAAAAAATATTATTTTTTTAGAGTATTCATAGCTTTGATTTCAGTCGGTCCTAATTGTTTTTTGATCTTTCCAGCTATTACAGTTTTTAGTGAAATCTGGTGAGAAATATTTACATCACTGACCGCATTTCCAAGGAAAATATTAGAATTTGCTTCCAGGGGCTGGTTGGTGCAGTGTTTCTGACCATACTGAAATTCCTTCATAGAAAATGGTGATTGTGGACTCTGTAAACTAAAATAACCCAATAACAATCATTCTGTAAAAACTGTTGTTTACAATTCTAGAGGCAAGAGCCGGCCAAATGGTTGCCAAGTCTATGATGCATCTTGCAAAACCATTACCGATTATATATGCTAATACCATTTATCTCTAACACAAGGAAAGGAAAATGAATAAGGAGAGAATTGAGTATGTCAGTAAATTTAAGAAACCATATTATGAGCCATATTTCATTTAATTAGGTCTTTTGTTTTCTTCCTGAAGCCTACTAATATTTGTTAAGATGCTAAAATGTTTTTAGAGAGCAAAGGCCCTATCAGAACCTAGAGAGGGGACCCATTGCTTTAGAAAAAGGCCTATTCCACGGCCTGTTTTTTCCAGTGACCCTAATTGGAATAAGCCTAAAGTACTGACATATCCCACTGAGTTCTCTGGGGACATGTGCAGCTGGGGAAAGACAAGTTAACTAGTGAGCTAAGTGTCTTTTGAGGTCAAAAGTCCACTCATGCCTAACAGCTTGTTGGACCAGAATGGTTAGGGAACCCACAGAACCCATGACAATCCTGTAATGCAACCAGGATTTGGTTCTGAGTCTATGTAATGGTTTACTTATCATGCTACAGAATTAAAGCCACCTATCTGATCATCCCACCCCACTTACTTTAAAAGTTGTTTACTGAATAGAATCCAGGACTTCAACATAGTTTAGATGACCTGGTTGAAGTCTAATCTACAACAAAAAGCTTTCACCATATTGGAGAAAAACCTTGTTAAGTCCCTCAACCTGGCTGTATCTTCCCCGTTGACTTAAATAACGGTTCTTTTGAGACAGAATTATGGTGACATCATGTAAGTGTATATTATTAGTGAGGAAGTTGTGGCTTCTTTTCATGTACAGACTAACCCTTGGTTTTGATTGCAGTGCTTTATGTCTTTTTATTCATAACTTCTGTGGTGATAAGGATTAGGTAACATACTCACAAGTGTTTTGGCAGGTGAGTTGGTCATCAGAAATTTCTCTGAGCTACCCTGTGAAGTTGTTGCATCAATTACACTTTTGTTCATTATCTCACTGATTTCAGACTGTACCTGAAAAAGAAGTATTAAGACTGTTTTTCTTTCACAGGTGTACATGAAAACATACCTGCAGAAACATTTCATTTTTGGAAGATATCCTGTTTAACAAAGGGTTTTTCTCCTCATGAAAGATAGGTTAGACAGCAGCGCACCACTTTGCCCTGACATATGAGAATGAAAATTGCTAATTTCACTGCAAGTACCCTTGGAAAATAAAATTAAGTACATGTGTAAGTCTGTGCAGCATTGGGGTCTTAGACAAAATGAGGTAAAATTATTGAAAGGTCAGAAAACCGTTCCTGTAATAGTGGCTTGCTATCTGGGCGACATGGCAGTTTAAAACTACAGTATGGATTCTGCTTTTGCTTATGCTGATGTAAGTCAGGAGTAACGTCTTTGAAGTCAATGGAGTAATTGCTCCTTTATGTCAATGCAAATGAAAGAAGAAACTGATCCTTTCTCTTCTGTTATCCACTTCCTTTTCCTACAATGGCCTGTTTTCAGGTACTGCTTGACACTCAGGCTCCATAGTGACTGGAGCAGTACAAAGTCCTAGACAAACAGACAGAATAAACTACTTTCTGGTGATCACCATACATGACAATTATTTAAGTGCAGATTTAACATGTACAGTAAGCTCAAAATAGCAATAGTAAGCTAAATACTAGGGTCTAGTGTTTTGGGATATAATATATTTTGGCTCTTGACAATGCTCTGTGTCAATAGTTATGTGTATTCACTTTATAATAATTAGGAAATTCATTTTCAGCAAATCAGTGTAACTTTTGATTTTGAATACAGCACCTACTATTAAAAAGCTATTTTACTTTGTTGCATTTTGTCAAATAAAAATGTGTTTGATTTTTTAAACTAGTTAAAATACTGAGGACAGAATCTAAGAACTAGGAGAGTATTCTGAGTTTTAGATCAAAAGTTTCCCTTATTGTATTATTTTCCCTTCCAGTTCAACTGAATGTTAATGAAGCGGACTAGTGAGCCTGATGTGTGGACTAGTCAGCCCCTGATTCTTGCAACTGCCGTAGCCCTATGATAAGGCTTCTTTAATTATAACTAGTAGCTTGGTCTGTTCCTGCTGCTGAGGTGTAAGGCATAAGGTACAAGCCAGGTTGTCAGGATCCTCTTTGCTGTCACATGATTAAACAGGTAATCTGGTGGAGAGACTCGTTAGACGGTCAAATAAATATACTGTGGTGAAATCCTGCTAGACAAATATGAATGTCACTTCTTTAGTTCTGGTTGCTTTAGAAATGTGCAATTCCCATGACTAATTCTTGTGCATTTATCCATGGGGAAATTAAACTTCAAAAATTTGTGGTGTTTGGTAATAATAATAATCAGGACCAAAACCACTTACTTTTAATGCTGATTGTGGCTGGATTTGAACTTCTGTTCCTGATGTATATTTATCTAACAATAAAAGCAACAAACCTGCAGTTATAGCACCTACAGTTGGGAGCAAACATGTAAAAATCTCTAGACAAATATCACTATGCAAGAGGAAGAAAATCACCTCTGCACTGGGCCTAGGAAGGAGGAAGAATGGCCTAATGTCCTTCACTATCCTAAGTTTGGTTTAGAGATGGCGGGGGTGAGGAACGGGTGTTTTACTGGAATGATATAACTATGATTTGAGAATGGTTTGGTAGTTTCCATGAGAAAAAAGTTCCCAACATAGGATGATGAAAGCTGGAAAAGGTGAGACTTGTGTCCTAGGTCACACCCCTTCCAGAAATGCTATCAATCCTGTTTCCTCTTAGAAGGACTAGGGAGTATGTCAGCTAATTTCTGTAGGGTCCCTTCATTGAGCTGCATGCTGCTGATGCAGAAGCCTAAGTGAGGCACCTTCCCCAGGCTCTGTCTTAGAGGGAGCACCAGACTGCTGCTCCTACATTTCTGCAGCTCAGTCACAGCAGGTGAACCGAGACCTTGAAGTCAAGCAGTCCCTATACCCAGTAGTGTGTATAGGGGACAGGTCAAGTGGAATGGCATCCTCCCACCCTTGGGATTTTTGCCACAGGAGGTGCAGCAATGTACTGGGGGGCAGGGAAGCAAGCAAGGCACCAGAGAAAGCCCCATGAGAGCCTGCATTATGGAGCTATTGCAGCTGAACCCTGCTCACTGGCTGCGGCATCTCTCCATAGCTGTCTTTGGTGCCTTGTTTGCTCCCCACTGCCTCTACCCCAAGTACACCACAGGGCACATGGCTGCCAGACCGTCTAAGGCTGAGTTGCGCCTGCTGTGGCAAAGACTTTGGGATGGAGGCGGGATTTTGGTGCCCTCTTCTGAAGTTGGTACACACCAAACTTGTGTCTCAGCTGCAGCAGCAGCTGCTGCCAGTTCAGAGAGCACCGGGCAAGGAGCACACCCGCAGGTTCTCCAGTGTTTGGCAGCGCTCTACGCAGGGAACTGTGGGAGCTCGCTGGGCCTGTGCAGGAAACAGGAGAATGAAGGGGGGGAGGACAGATTCATCCCGAGGAGCATGCTCTCATGTCACTTGATAAAAGCTTGCCTGCTTCACTCTGCTCTGTGAGGAATGTCACCATAAAATCTTGGTTCCATCTTTCTTGGCTAGGACCCCACTTGCAGGCATGTGACCCAACTTTCATTCACCCCAGCTTGTGCCCCCAGCTCTGGTCTGACATCACAGTGCATTATGGTATGGGAATGTGATGACATCACAGCACATCCTGGTGTGAGGATGTGATGACATCACAAGTCCTCAGTGTTGGGATGCAACAACATCAACACATCTTGGCACAAGGAGGTAATGACATCGCAGCACGTGATGGTGCCTTCCCGGGTGTGGGGCAAGACGGGGGCTCTCACCTGGCCATATCTGCTCACAGCCTGCCAGGACCCTGGAGGCAGTGGTGAGCCTAGTTGGGTCTGGCTCCAGCTCCTCCTGCACCACACAGCTGTCCTCTGAAAATATACCCACCCATGCCACTTCTGGACACATCTGTGTTCATGACTCACGGTACCCACCCCCTGCCTCATCCTGGGCCGTGCCTGCCCGCACCCGCTCCCAAACTGTGGCTGCCACCCGAGTGGTGCTCAGCCTCTCCACATTGCTAGGCAATGATTCTCTGCAGGCAGCATGGCCAGGCACTCCCAGCACTCGCGGCATATGCCAGCGCCCCTGGGGGCCAGGAGGGATGCTGCCACCTGGTGAGCAACTGGGACACCAGCACCCCCTGGCGGGGCCTCGAGCTTCAGCAGGGTTTGCTGGAGGGGTGTGTGGTATATACTTGCATGTGGAGCAATGTGACGTGTGCTATTTTGCATCGCCTTGGGCACAAGCACCATCCTCTCCCTCCAAAACACGTGGCAGCTCTTACCCACTGCAGACCCCAGGGAAACCTTTGGGGAGCAAAACTGAAATACAGGGTGGGTCTGATTAGAAGCGGTCCATTTCCCCCCTCCCCAAGAATCATGGGAATCCCAGGCTACTTACCTGCAGGGCTGCCCTAGGTTTTGGGGGAAAGGATCTTAATGAAAAGATGACCTTAGCCAGCACCCGGAAGGGCTGGGCAGTGCGGGGTCATCTGCCCCTTTACAGAGGGTCATCTGCTTTGCTGTCCCCTGCCCAGAGTGGATTACCATGCCCTATACCTGGATGCCAGAGCTCATAGACCTGTGGGGGGATTGCAAAGGGTCATTGGTTCTGGGAGGCTTGGGTCATGCAGGGAAGGGCTGTGATGGCTGCATGACTCAGCACCCTCCTCTTCCTGGGGATCTCCCTGGTCTGCTTAGAGCAGGAGACAAGCAGGGTAAGAGCTCAGAAGGCCAGAGAGCCCTGTAGCAAGTTAAGGCTTTCAAACCCCCTGACTCCACTACTGGGAGCTGTGAAACCCTGGTTCCCCAGCTCTGAGACAGGACCACTGGAGCTACAGAGCAAGGACGCAGCTCACAAGGTGACTGGCAAGAAACCAGGTGGAGTTAGATACACTTTAGAAGTGTGGACATTAAAAAAAAAGATTTTTATTTACTATTTAATTATTTTGCAGTGGACTGTGCATTTATTATCTGGAAATGATTAGTGCTCCTGAAAATTTCTAGCTCTAAATTTAAAAATGTCCCAGGGTGAATTTAACCTATTTAAAAAGACAAGATAAATGCCACCTTCCAGGATACAAACTGACTGAATGAACTGTGCTCACACTTTCAGGAAAAGGGCAAACCTGAGCTGACACTCAGGGATACTTAGAGGATACTTGTTTATTTTGATATTTTTAGTCCATTTAACCTTTGGGGCCTTTCCTTGGTTATTTGAGTCCCCGGTGGGATTTTGTAAGGGCAAGAACAGTTCAAGGATTTTATCTGTAGCTAACTCATATTTGGAGAAAAAGCATTTCCTAAAACTAACCTGAAAATGCAAGCCTGACATGTGCAGTCAGTTTATAATTGGAACAAAGCAGTAAGTAAAAAAAATCTAGAAAAACCAGAGCCTGTTATTGGATCACAATCCATGGGCCTTGTCATGGGGTCATTTGCAACAGTTGCAACTCATTGGAATGTTGTGACATGTTAAAGTAAGTATGTTCGGATGTAACCCTTGCTTGAAAGGGAATAACTTTGCAATGCTGTGAGGACACGTCATTCGTGCTAAACTGCTTGAATGTTTGTCTGCTTGCACTTCAACTACCCTTAGAAAGCATTCAGTTGAATGTGTGACACCACTCGTGTCCTGTCACAAAGGCTAAAAGAATTGCCTGCTTGAAAGAGATAATATATCCAGGTCATGTGGGAGTCATGACTCTCAACCTACCAGACCTGAATAGCCATAATATTTAAGTTTCTCAGCCTTTCCAAATAGTTCTATGACACACAGTTGGTGAACTCTTCTTACACTTGTTGATGGACAGCTGAAGAGTTTGTGGTTGGCGCTAGTCTGGCAGTATTACAAAATGACATCAAGCATTAAAGTCCTATACTTAGCTACTTATACATCTGAAATACGTGTTTGTTGTTTGTTGGACTCATTTTTAAAAAGTTTTGTCCTATGGCTGTGATCTGTAGTTCACCAAGAACAAAATGTATCACAGCATACACGTGTATCACTTATAAGTGACGAGACAAGCTGTTCACTTTCCAACAGCAGATACGAGCGTTCTTTTCTCCTTCAACAGTTGCAGAGGAAACAGAGTCCTGATCTGACATGGAAAATCAGTTCCTTCTCTATTCCAACTGTTTTGTTTTTTGTATTTATTTGAATATTTAGAATCATCTTCTCCATCAGCCATGGTTACTGGGCTTGAGTTGGCCCTCAGGCCAACTAGCACTAATGACCCTCCATTGCCTTCCGTGGAGTGCCTCCTGAATTACACAGATATAAGGGAAAGCAGAATTAAGCTTGTTGTTTTCAGTGAAATGACAGCAGGTATAACAGAGGAAAGAATTTGTCCCCAAGTCTCAATTACAGTTTATTAATAGTTGTAGGTTTTAATAAATCACTTATGTTTAATTTTATATTGTAAATAAAGTTCTTCAGTTTAGTGTTCAGCATTATGCCAAGGGCAAATAATTACTATTGGGTTGAATAAATTACCAACCTATTTAAGAAATGATTTTATGATATGAAATATCTGTGAGGAAGTTAGGGGGCCGTGCTACAGAGCAAGATAGTAGGAAGTAAAACAGTTGCTTAGGTTGATGATATTAATAAAGTTCCGGATCTTATGGAAGTAAAATGATTTGAAATCAATGGCTTTTGGTTCTTGCTCTTAGAAGGGGTCTGGTTCCAAGTCCTAAATGTATCTATCAGTCGGTAGTCGTAGCAATCCCTGTGTACTACTTGCTAACATTATCCACAACAGGAATTACAAATGGTGATACTAAGGAGCATTACTGTGAAATAGAAAAGCTCCTTGGAAGTAACTTCTTTAGTAACTTTTTAGGTGATACCTGTCCAATCTTGTTTCACCCAAGGGACCCCTAAGCTTCTGGTAGAATAAGCAGGAAAGGGTGCATCAACATATGACCCTGTCACTGTAGCAATGCACTACAGCAAGGTAGTGTCTGTGGACAAGAACTATGATGCTGCAGCTATGTTGCCATAGCAACATGCTCCTTCATTATAGCATGTTGCTATGGCAACATAGCACCAAAAAATAATGGTGTGCTGTGCACACAGCGCAGTATGGGCAGTTACTGCACTGTCATTTATTATTTCCAAAAGGTTGTAATAAATGACGGTGCAGTAAAAATGGCGCCATAGGGACATATGTAGACATGCCCAAAGGGTATGGAAAGTCAGTTTCTCAGTTGATGGAAATTGTATTCTTATGCCAGCAGAGGATTTGGGCTGGAGCTTGAGGTATTTTGTGGGATTCCCAGATCCATCAGTATAGGGCATGATCAGAAAGAGTAGTACCCTTATTGGACTCCTGGAAGGACAAAAAATTGTACCTGTAAATGTGCTAAAACTCTAAACTTCTCAGCTTCAAAGAAGCCACTAAACTAACCCTATAGGGCAAGGGTTTTCAACCTTTTTTTAACAAGTGTACCCCTTCAGTCTCAAAGTTTCAGTTCATGTACCCCTTTATATGTTTTCTTCTTTTTAAGGGTGGGGGACAGATCGAGGCCCCTATGGTGAGGGAGGAAGTGAGTTGGGGCTGGGGCTGGGGCAGGAGCAGGTGCTGCATAGGCAGAGAGAGAAAAAATTATCTGCTTGTACACCCCTCCTCCCCAGCAGGTACGTCTGTGGAGGAAGGCGTAGGGGGAAGGGAAAGGGCTGTGGGGGGGGGCAGGGAAGGGGGCAGATCAAGGCCCCCTGTGGTGAGGGAGAGAGCAGGACACAGGCAGGAGCAGGGGCTGGAGTGAGTAGGGCCCCACTCACCTCAGCCCTTGCTCCTGCCCTGCTCCCTCTCTTGCCATGGGGGCCTCAATCTGCCTCCCCCATGACAGTGAGGGAGGGACTGGGGCTGAGATTCACCCCTGCCCCACTCCCTCCTGCACTGTGGGGATTGTCCCATGAGCCATCCTGGCTGGGGTCCCATTCACCGTGAATGGGGCCATGGCCAGGCTCGGTCATGGGACAATTGGAATCCAGCAGCTTGTCCACGGGCACAGTGTGGGGGAGCTAATGGGGGAGAGGTCATGTGCCCCCCTGTGACAGGAGTGCCACTATTGGAGCCTCTCCGGGTATGGCTCCGCCCTCCTGTAATGGGCCAACCGCCTGCTTACTCTCCTGCCACGCCTTGATCTTATTTAATTAATAGATCGTTGTAATTAGTGGGAGGCTGCCCATTTCTACGTGCCCCAATGACAGGGGGTGCTATCTGCAGCTCCTTTTCCTCCCCTACACTGCAGCCCAAGCCTCGCAGATGGTGCTGGTGTGATCTGACTTTGGCCCTGTTATGTCTCGGTCCTCCTTTTACCCTCGGGGCTCCTTGCTGCCCGCTCTTTCTCTCTCGGGGCTCCCGGCTGCCCCTCCACACTCTTGGGGCTCCCTGCCGCCCCCCTGCCCTCCCTGCCTCCCCCCTGCCCTCTTGGGGCTCCTTGCCACCCCTCTGCCCTCTTGGGGCTAAGCCAATGCACCCTGCAAAATACTGCACCTTCTCTGGCGCCAGAAACCCCCCCTGCTTCTGGGGAGTCCCTATGAGGCCTCCTCCACCCCTAATAGCCTCATCCGGTCCTCCAGTTAAACAGTAAACACAAAGCCCCTGGGCTATAACAAAGCTAAACCATCCAGTCAGACCACAGTTAATCCCTATCAGGCAAAAATACTCCAGCAGCAACCTGCGGATACTCGTGCAGCCAAACCTTGGCCTTCTCTCTGCACTGGCTGAGCTCCTCATTCCTTGGCTGTCAGAGGAGGAACTGCCACCCTAGTCTCCTGCCTGGGTTTAAGAAGGGCTAAGCCCTGCCCCTTCCTGTCAGGGGGTTTCGCTGGTTGCCCCGGCAACCAGCACCTGTGTTGCCCTGGTGACTGGTGGCTGCGCCTCCCCCTTCTCACTGCTAGGGGACTCTCTGACCATCCCTGTTCTCAGGCGCAGGGCACCTAAGTGCTCTGCGACACCCCCCCTTTGGCTTCCCACCATGCGCTCAGCAGTGGGAGGCCCTGCCCATACCCCTGGATGAGCCACTGGGCTCTGACTGTCTCACAACCTGGCCTGGCCCTGGACCCAGCTCCAGCCCCGGGCCCCATTCACCATACATGGGGCCCTAGCCAGGCCGAGTAATGGGACAATTCCCACAGTACAGGAGGGAATGGGGCAGGGGTGAATGATTCTCCCCTGCCTCTGCCTCTGCCTCTGCCCCTGCCCCTGCCCTGCTCCCTCCTGCACTGTAGGGGCTCAATTTGCACCCCCTCCCCAAGCCCAGACACAAGCCTGGCCCAGGCTGCACTCAGGGCGGGTAGCAGTGGCACTGTGAGTGGGGCTACAGGAGGGGCTGCAGCCATCCCAAAATTTGCCACAGAGCCCCCAACCCTCTCTCAGCACAGCCCAGCCCAACACCCCCACCAGGAACAGCCTGGTGCTGCCTCAGCCCCAGCCCACAGCAGCCCACAGCTTGACCTGCCCACCTGCTGAAACGGGGACACGCACCCCTCCATGTCCTTCCAGGGGTGCACGTAGTGGTGGCACTGGGAGGGGGGACCAAATTGGGGGGAGAGCTTTCACACAGAGGCTGCCACTGTCCCACTTGGCCACACACCACGCTGCTTTCCCATGGCCAGTCACAGCTCCACAGACTGCAGATGAGCCTCATGCCTAGCCTATCGCATGCTGTCAGGGCAGGCACGGAACACACACCTACCCCCAGCATTCAAACCCTCACAGCTCTGCTGCGAGTTGGTAATGGCCAATTTGGAGAGCAAGTTTGGGGGGTTGGGATGCTGTGTGGGGCTGGCAGCACCTGGCACACCCCTCCCTCTCCCCCCGGGTAAGAAGCAAAGTATGGGAATGTGCCGGGGGGAGATGCCACTGCCATACCCCAGGGCATGCTCCATCCCACCTGCCCGTGCACAGCCTCTATAACCTTTGTAAGTACCCCTGGGGGTACGCATACCCCTGGTTGACAACCTCTGCTCAAGGGACATCCTGTGATGAGGGTTGCATGAACTACCTGGGAGGGCTTAGCTACCCAGGAAAAAGAAACTGACACCTTTGAAATGGTTGCTAAAACCCAGGGACCTGATGTCCTTAGAGGAGACTAGACAGTCACCTTGCTGGGGCCACTGACCCCCAGTTCTCTTTCCTGCTTGGTGCAAGGGGCTGGACCCAATGATCTTCTGAGGTCCCTTCCAGCCTTACAATCTATGAATCTATAAATCTATAAGTAAGTAAATTATATTTAAGCAATGTACTCAAGGATAGTTGGATGAGTCACAGTTTCTCTCTTACATTGTAGTAATTTAAAACGTAAAATACATAATCTGAAGATGAGGATTAAACCTTTTATGCTTAAACACCCATCAGGTATCCTCCACTCACTTCCTTTTTCTTTTTTTTTTGTTTGTTTGTTTCTATAAATAGATTGATACAAGAATTAAAAGAGTTGGGAAGATCAGAAATATGGCCTTTTAGATGAGTCACAGTGCAGCTGCTTATTTTATTGATTCCCAATGTACCTTTTGAAGCCTGAAAGAAATGGAAATTTTTTCAATCCTGGGCTTTCAATATCTGGCAAAACCTTAGAAGCTGAACAGCAACACATACTGTATGTAACTAGACTAGAGCACACAGCCATTGCGGTTTACTGAACAGGGACTTCAGCAATCTGGGTTTCATTTCTGGCTCTTTCATTGGTCATCAATGGTTAACCTTAAGCAAGTCATGAGGATAATGATGTCATCTTCCTTTTTTAAAGTACTTTGTGATCTGTTGATAAAAAGTGCTATAGAAAAGCATTGTACTATATAACTGGAGCTTCAAAAGAATCACTAAGGATTACAGGACTTTTTCTAAACTGATGTCTGGCAGTGATTGCTCTTTCCCTAAAGCCTGGATACACAGAAAGTCTGCCCCAGATTTCAATAATTGCTCATTTTTTTAAAATAAGGACAAACACGAATGACTTGCGTGGTCCTCAATAGCTTCAGATGCCATGATCTCTTGGGATGGTATAGTTATGGTGTCTGTATCCCTGTGATTCTTTCTAGTGACAGCTGGATAAGCACAGACAGCTCACAAAACTTGCTCATGACCTTTCACACCACAGAAATATTGGACTCAGCTGTAAGGTCACCCGTCACATCTTGAGTATTGTAAGAGGATGCATATCAATATTTTCTAAACCTTTGAAGAGTTGCAACCAACACAAATTTATTAAAATATTGCAGCAGTAAGGACATAACTAGGACAGACCTAAAGGCTTCATGATCAGTTCCAGACCCAGAATACATGAACGATTTAAAAATGTCAGTTTGGTCTCCCTGACTTGCTGGAAAAAGAGGAAATCAGAACCAATCTTAGTTTTCTTAAACTCAAGTCTTTCAAATGGATCTAAAGTTTCTAGGACAGAATGATTTAAGAGATGACTTGAGGAAAATGTTACTTTCACTGCTTCTGTGCTCAGCTTAGGTCTGATGTCTAAGATGAGTTATAAATCTGATCTGGCACTGAGGCCATGGGTAGAAAGAAAGACTGTCCTACTCCCACTTCTTAAGAAACTGCAGTACAGAGGAAGACTTTTTGTCAGATTCCAGGGGTGATCCAACCGAACCCTATAGGCTGGGAGAGGATTTGGCTGCTTCAGAGACTAGGCATTCTTCCCATCATGCAAGGTAGTGGAATAGTGATGGGTGAACTGCTTTGACAGCTTGTTATTGGTCCTGATATTGGCATCTTGATGCATTTGATGCTCAGTCCTCATTTCTGTCAGCAGTGAGACAGTAGTCAATACCTGTAACATGATACTAAAAGACCACAGCACCAGAAGAACAGTGATGTGGGTTCCCATAACTAAACTGCTGTCCTGGCAAAGAGTGCCCTTCCAAAGTCCTGGTTTGGGGATCTCAATCCCCCACTGTTCTGGTACCAAATGTGCAGCAGAACCTTCTGAACAATGGATGGATTTAGGTACCCCATCAGCTCCTATAATGCAGGCACAGGGAAGGAACAGCATTGGTTGTCAGTTCCTTCTGTATGGCATTTCTGAGAACTTTAATTTTGTACCTACTATGAGGGCCTTCTGTGTCAGCATGGCTTGTTATTATTAGAAATAGAGGGTGGGAGATGTGTAGAAAAGGTAATTCACCAGGAGCAAAGTCAAAATAACTGAGGCAGGAATGCAAAAATTAGAATCTAGCATTAACTTCAAAATTCTGAATTCTGGATGCCCAGGTTTGCATTTCCAGTTAAAATGGAGAAAGAAAATAAAAATCTTGCCTAATGTGCAGGGCGGAGGTGACACACTAATACGGCAAAATGACAGCATGGAACAGAGAAGAGCCAGGAGTCTTAGGCTTTTACGTTTCATACAATCTTGGAGATGAAATTGGTAGGAGGTAGATGGAAACTGAGCCAGTTTGATAAATAAGATAAATGCTTACAGCAAGAACCTTTGGCTACTGGTGTTGCCAGCAATGTAGCACTGTTTCTCTAGCTTTTCCCCTGGATATTCTTTGGCTGTGCCGACTGGCTTCCCTTTCTCCTACCCTCTTTTTCATTGCCTTTTTTGCTTCATCCTCACTCTACCTGCCTCTCTGCTCTTCACATTCTTCTACTTAACTTCACCCAGAAACATCCTCTCTGTCTTTATCCATCTTTTCAGTTGATCATCAATCTGCTCCCAAAATTAAGGATAGAAGTAGACCAATTAAAACACAGTAAGAAATAACATGAAATATCAAGAAAAATGGTAAGACCAATGTGCCTGCATAAGGAGCTTCTAGGATGCATCAAATGCAGAAGGAAAGCATTCAGGAAATGGAAAAATGGGAAGGTCACCAAGAAAGCATACCATAAAATAGCAAGAACCCATGGGGACAAAATCAGGAAGTCAAAGGTAAACAGTGAGCTGCACCTGGTGAGAAAGGTTAAAAGCAACAAGAAGAGGTTTTTGTAAGTATGCTGGCCAGACAAGAAAGACCAAGGAAACTGTTAAATAGTGAGGGTGAACTCTTAGCAGAAGATGCAAAAAAGGCAGAGCTACTTTGCCTCAGTCTTCATGAAAAGATGAAGCTGTAGTCAGATGCCTAAAAATATTATTCGGATAAGGAAGGGAGCAGCCTGTGGGACGAGATAACAAAAGGGATAGAGAGCTTTTGAGGAGTCTAAATGAATTCAAGTCAGCAAGGCCTGATGAACTTCATCCTCGGGTACTGAAGGAACTGGCAGAGGTCATTTCGGAGCCCTTGGCAATAATATTTATGAAATTGTGGGAGACAGGTAAAGTACAAGAGGCTGAGTAAAGGACCAGTATAGTGTCCCTCTTTTAAAAAGGCAGAAAAGGAGGACCCGGGGAACTACAGACGCTGGAGCATATCCTAAGCAAACTCATTTGCAAGCATATGGAGGAGGAAGGGCTGATTACTAGCAGCCAGTGTGGACTTTTTAAAGAGCAAATTGTGTCAAACAGGCTTTTGACAAAATAATTACTTGGATGAATGAAGGGAATGCTGTGGATTTAATGCTGTGGACTTCAGCAAGGTTTTTTACGAAGTCCCACATAACCTTCTCATAATTTGGAGAACTGTGGGTTGAACAAAACTACAATGGATAGACCACTGGCCCAATAGCCACAAACAAAGGGTTGTTATAAATGGATCCATGTCAGAATGACAAGAAGTTTCAAGTGGAGTCCCAAAGGGGTCTGTCCTGGGCCCAGTGCTGTTCAATGTGTTTATGAATGATTTGGATGTTGGAATTGAGAGTTTTTTGAGCAGGTTTGTAGATGACATGAAACTCAGAAGGATTGCAAACACATTGGAGGACATCAGCATAATTCAGAAGGATTCTGACAGATTGGGAAGCTGGGCTGCAACTAACAGGATGTTCATTGCTGACAAATGCAAGGTGCTACACTTCAGGAAGAATACTCCTTATTCAGTGGCAGCCATCGGTATTGGGAGACCATGGAGATTGCACCTTTGGTGGGTTACTGGGTACTATCACAGCTTCTTGAGTGGTTGAGGAGTCTGATGAACGACAAGTAGACCCTCCGGCAAGTTGCACATGCAAACTTGGTTGACCTTGCACTGGCATGCCAAGTACCATTTTGTCTTGCCTGCCTCTCTAGCTCATCACTGATCCTCTCCATCTTGAAGCGATGTAGGCCCTGCTTCACGGTAACTTTCCATTTGCAGCAGTCTGAAGTTATTGATTCCCAGCACTGGCCATTCCTGGCTAAACAGTCTTGCCTCTCCACTCAGGGTCAGATCAATTGCTGTATTTTGGGCCAGGAAGGAATTTAACCCCGTGGTCAAATTAAAAGGGACTATGGGATTTTTTGTAGCAAGGGATGTGGTCCTCTTCCTTGGATGTCCCAAGTGTGTTTTAACAGCCTTTGCAGCATCAGGACATTACCCACTGTGGTCCCTCTACTTTATCTCTGGCAGATTTAGGTGTTATGTTTCGTGGTTATGTCAAGGTTGACTGTGTAGTTTTGCGAATAGATAACAGGTAAGTATAGGCTGGTTTGGATAGGGATGATTCTGCCACAGGCAAGGGGTTGGACTAGATGACCTCTGGAAGTCCCTTACAGCCCTACTTCTCTATGATTCTATGATTCTGTGTTGGTTTGTAGGCTATCTAGCATAATTGTAACCACTCTTCTTTGGAGTTGTTTGGTACTTTTACAATAAAAAATATTATTATTGTTATGGTGAGCTAGAAGACAATCTTTCAGTAGAATGAGAGGCAGTGGAACAATTTCACTCAGAAACAATAATCTTTTTCATCTTATACTTTTTGGATAGATATAGTTTTGGATGTGCATGCTGAAGGAACAATAAAGGTAACTCTCATGACTTTAAAATGGCAATAGATTTCTTGCAAATAAAACATTTCTTAAAATCCATTAGAATTACCAAAGTCTTCTGTTTACTTCCAGAAACAAATTACTCAGAAAAAAATGACTCTGGATATGGAATTAATGGGATCCAAGTCAAAGGACACTTACCAGAGTCTGAAGCCAGCTAGAATTTTTCCATTTCTTGGCTAAATTTGTTCTGATGAGAATGAAGAGAAGGAAAAAATGAATTACATGCACGCGTCATGAACTTCTACATTTCTATACATGGAAGCATGAGGGAATAGAAGAAAAACAAGCATATCCTGCTTTGTTGTGCTCACTTAAATGACATCAGAGTGTCTCTGGATTTATATTGTGTGGTAAGAGACCAGAACCTGGGCCAGTGATTAGCCGCTTAAAAAACACTCACTTGTGAATTTTGATTTTTTAGTGTTTAAAACTGAAAAGAAACACTATTCAATAAAGTGTATTATGGTGTGGGAGGTAAGGAAGCTTAGCATCTCCTCAATCAAATATTCAGATTGAGAGAATTAGTAAAGATAAAGCAGTGGGATGGCAGGTAATCTTTCGAAAGAGCCATGATAAAAAAATAAAGTGCTAAAGTCCTTGAATTAAAGGACAAAATTAAACGAGTGTTGCTTATCACATGAGAAAATGTGAAAGCCACTATTCTATTAATAAACTGATCAGCAAAATGAAAGAAGAAATGTCTGAGAGACATAAAAAGGAACATCATTGACTTGACATCTTTTCAATATAAAATAAAAACAAATGAAAATGTTAAATGTTATAATTACGGCTGAGTTCTCTTTTTACTCTCACTTTTCTGGTTTTTTATATGCCATTGTTTTCCTTTCCCTTATATGAGGGTATAAGGATAAGCAACTGTTAGAAAGTGCTATTGAATGCAAAAACTGGACAAATTTACCTACCTCCAGTTTCTTTAAAATACAATAATAGAGTTCGATGTAGTAAATGCAGGATCTAACATTTCAGGCTGAAGTGTGACTTTTAAATTGGTGGCGTTTCTCCTGAACATTGAGGGGCTCAATTGAATGGCTTGAACTAAGGCTTTTGACCATGAAGGTTTTCCACATACAGTGGAAGTGCATACCTGGAAAGCATATTCCCTATATAGGCTTGATTGACTGTTAGTCAGCTTGGGATAATACTGCTTTTCTGAGCTTCTATAATCATCAGGAAGAAAGAGGGTATAGACAGAGATACATTAAAAGTGCTTCAAATTAATTTAATTTGAAGTTCTTTCAATTTTTATTATATCAATAGTATATGGACCTGCCAAAGCATCTCAAATTTTGCTGAGGCTGATGCTTTAGCATTGCATCACCAATCAGGCAGTGGGGAACAGGGATTTCAGAATCCTTTTCATCCATGATTTCCTGAAGTCTTCTGAGGTTAAACCTATTGATCATTGAGCCAGCATAGGCTAAGCCCTGACAGTTATCACTGGGCTGACCTAAAGGTCTTAGCCAGTGGTTATGCATTAGATGTCACATGGATGAATTTAAAGCCCTACATCTTCCTATGAACTCTACCTTCAGTCTGGTAAGTATGCAGAAGTGAAACAGTTGCCTTATGCCCCATTACACTCTTTTAGTGATTTGGGCCTTTGGGTAATATAGGTATTTCTTTTTGGCTTAAATATGCTGGAACACAAATGTTAAGATTTGATATTTTGTTATTTTTGCTTTTTAATTTGTTGTCTCAGCCCAGATCTTCATAACCTTCTTAGGTCCACATAATTCCAGCTGCTTATAAGCAGCTGGCTTACTAGCAGGATTCTAAAAAAAATAATTCAGACTCCTGAGTAAGTATTTTTAACAGAAAAATAGTTTCAAATGCAGATTAGACACCTGTAAAAATCTGCATTAAAAAGTCAGTGACTAGAAGTGGGGAGGAGCCATTTTGTAAGAAATGTGAAAGCTGATTTTTCTTTTGCCTAGAGACTTCTCACCCCCTTTACTAAATGCTTTCCCCAGTGCCATTAACCCCGTGATTAATGTTTCTCAAAGAAAAAATGTGTCCATCAGACTTCCAGAAGTTCCACAGTCTGACTTTCTTTAAAACTTCAGTAGCACAATACACACTGTTTGAATATATTTTGCTGTAATTAAAAATTATAAATTATAATACATTTAGGTGCTAACAGAAGTTGCCTATTTCAAATGTAATAAGTTTATTTTTAAAAAGAAAAATGTATTTTAATAAAATAAATCTCATTTAAATTAAGTCCGTCCCATTCCCACCCCTGTCCTGTTTCCTTTTTAATTTTCCACCAGTTTAGGTCACAGACAGTTGTAGGGACCAGGTAAAAAAAATTAAGAATGTTAAATGTATACATCCAAAAAAAAAAAAGTGGTTTACACATATACCCTAGAAATATTAGGGACATTTGAAATCTCAGTTCACAGCTAGATATAAATTTTGCAGTTATCTTCTGCTTTTATCACTAAGATTCTTGACCTAAACATCTCTGAACTTTGGGATAACAGGGTGCATTGACATGTGCACTTTACTATGTTAACTAATTAGCTCCACAGTAAAGCATCACTGTGGGCCGGTATTAGGATGCAGTAAAATAATTAACTCTGCCATAGGATAGGACTGTTAGGGACAGTACTACCCTACTGTGGAGTTAAATAACTGCAACCAAATGCTCATGTAGATGGGGACCATGGGCAGAAATTATGCCTGGTCAGCCCAGGCAGCAGGGGGCCAGACTCCTGCCTGCTGCCTAGCCACATGGCTCTGCATGTTCAGCACTCTCGTGCCCCTGCCAGACCCTGTGCTGCCCAACACAGCTACTCAGAGCCTGGGGCTTACCCCACACCAAGCCTGTTGCCAGCCTGGGCCTGCTCCGCCCTGACTCAAAGTATTGCTGTCCCAGATGCATGTGTAGACACTACACCTGGTAGCAGTTAACTCTGATGCAAACTGCTCTGGAGTTTATTGCTTCACCCTAATTACATGTGTAGATGCACCCTATGAAACCTAAATATTTTAGTTCTAAGTTTTATAATTTGAGCCCATTGTTGATAACTTCCCTCACTCCCCTTTTGCTGTATTTTTTGATTTTTTTTTTGTAGCTATGAGAGTTACAAATAACACTTATGATTATTGTAACTCAGATGAATTAGAGAGACATTCTTTGTTGATATTATACTCTATATAGTTATTTTCACTGTTCTTTTTGAATAGTCAGTCACAATCCCCCTTTGCATGTTTTTCACAAAATGAGGGAGAGAAAAAAGCTTAAAAGACTGGAAAAACATGATTGTAAAATTGAAAATGTATCTTTTAGTAGGCTGTTTTTAAATGCTCTAGATTTGAAATACATTGTGTTCCTTTGAAATTGAGAGAGATACCCAAACAGACAACTGGCATGTATCTTTAGATAGAGGATGTGAAATCTTTAGATAGAGGATGTGAAAGTCATGTTATAATTAATTTGTTTACTTCTGAGTACATTTATCACTTTCAATGCTGTGAGAGGTACAGCTTAACTTGAACTTTTAAAATACCCGAAAATAGCCTTACTCCTTCTGTAGAAGTAACATATCTGGGAAACACTTTTTACACCTGTTGATCAACATCTGAAGTGTTCAGATAACAAATGTATGAAGTTATACTTAGCACCTTACTCTCTATCCAAAAATAAATGCTTCTGGCTCTACACAGCTTGCAACTGTAAAAAAGTATTTGTGTGTAGCTGACACCTGTAACCTTAAACTATCAGGATCATAGGCTACACCATTCTTAGATGAGTGGATAAAGGATTTCCCTTCAGGGCTAGATATTTTGTAGAGGAAATGTTTAAGGAACACATGCTGCAGAAAATGAAGCCTTTGGCATGCTGCAGAGAAAGGCAGCCATATCTTCCACTTCAATTTTAAATATATATTTAGTTCCCTCAAACTGGAATTTGGCAGACACTGTAGGACAGAGCTCACATTTCCCCTCCCCCTGGGGTCATGGGCCCTTAGGGCCTCACTAACAAGCCTCTTGAGCTTGTCAAA
>NW_017729033.1:84825491-84827463 GCF_001723915.1 Gavialis gangeticus | reverse complement strand
TTTCCCTTCAGGGCTAGATATTTTGTAGAGGAAATGTTTAAGGAACACATGCTGCAGAAAATGAAGCCTTTGGCATGCTGCAGAGAAAGGCAGCCATATCTTCCACTTCAATTTTAAATATATATTTAGTTCCCTCAAACTGGAATTTGGCAGACACTGTAGGACAGAGCTCACATTTCCCCCTCCCTTCCCTCTTGCCATGTCCTTGGAACTTTGGGTTAATCTGAGATAGAAACCTTTATTTCAAGCCCTTCATTTCTATATTCCCATGTTCTTTTTGTTATAGCACTGTTAAGTCATTGGCCTTGATACCTATGATTAGACAGGCTCACCTTCTGGTCTTGTTAAAGTTGCTTGCAACCTTAAACCTTGTCTTAAAATAGTGTCATATCACAATGTAATGCCATTAAACTTCCCTAGAACCTTTTGCGTTACATCATGGGCTGCAGTTTTTATCCTGACAGCCTGGTTTTACATACCTGTCACTTTTTCCGAATTTAGATTAGGGTGTGTGTGAGCAGATAAGAAGCAGTAGGCTCATCCACAAGAGACATTTACTGCAGAGCTGTCTAATTAGCTCTGCAGTAAATGTCCTAGTGTCTACACATTTGGCCCTGTTAGGCTACAGTAAAATAATAAACTCCACAGCAGGTTAACACTTGTAAATACAAGTACTATCCTGCAACGGAGTTTTTTGTTGCACAGCTATGCCTATGTAGACACTGACAGGGCTAGCTGGGGCACAAGGGAGCTTGGGGGGCGGGAGGGCGCTGCCTGCCACCTAGCCCTGCACTGGAGCACCATCATGCCCCAGCTAGCTCCTCCGCAGCACGTTGAGTCAGGTCAGAGCAGCCCTGGGCTTGCAGGCTGACTCCCTTGAGCCCCCTGCCAGCCGAGGCTGCTCCAACCTGGTTCCGCATGCTGTGGTCACAGGAGCATGTTCAAACCTAACACCCAGAAGCAATAAACTTCAGTGCAATATGTTGTGGAGTTTATTGCTGCAAATTAATTTGCATGGGTAGATGTACCCAGTGAATGAGTTGATGATATCTCAACCTGAATGAGCTTTAGATAAAGTACCCTTGCTGCCATTTTGAACCACAGGGACACTGATACATGAGACTTTTTGGGCACTTTAATTAGAGTGGCTCTCAAAGCCACTCTAATTAAAGTGCCCCACCCCATCCCCAGAGCACATGTTAAAATGCCTTTGCATTCTTAGTCTTCTCTGATTTAAGGAAGATGGAGGCTTTTTGGCTGTAATTATGAGGTTAATTTTGTTTCTCTGCCTCAAGGAAAAACCCCTTGGTTTAAAAAGCTAATCTTGCCCCTAAACATATATTCCAATGTCCAATATAAAGATTTATCCATTTTTCACCTCTACCAGTATCTCAAGAAACTGTAAGCACGCTCCGTTATACTGCTGAAAATGCCATGTTTTTGATATTGTCAACTTACTAGTCCTGCATACCTTCTTTTTTCATTTCATACCAGAAAAGCAAAAAGAAGGTCCTGGGTAATGTGGGGCCCTTGCAGAACGTGTTGGGAAATTTGGTTGTCACACCAGACGACAAAGCTAACATATTTAACGATTTCTTTGCCTCCGTCTTCCTAAGTAGGGACCAGAACAGCCACCTCCCTGCTGGGCCCGCCTTGGGCCCTGGGGGTGGCACACCTGGGCCAAGGGTTAGCGAGGATTTAGTTAGGGAGCTTCTGGAGGGGCTGAACGTTTTCAAGTCAGCCGGCCCGGATGATCTCCACCCTAGCGTTCTAAAGGAATTGGCCGAGGTCATTGCAAGACCCCTGGCACGGCTTTACGAGCTCTCGTGGTGCTCTGGAGAGGTACCGGTGGACTGGAAGAGGGCCAACGTGGTTCCCATCTTCAAAAAAGTGAGGAAGGAGGACCCGGGAAACTATAGGCCAGTTAGTCTTACCTCGATCCTAGGCAAGCTGTTCGAGGAAATTATTCTGG
>NW_017729033.1:84782140-84820491 GCF_001723915.1 Gavialis gangeticus | reverse complement strand
CTGATCTGCTCAGGTCCCTTACGACCCTAGAAACTATGAAACTATGAAAATAAAAACTTTTGATTGTATGTAGTAGATTTATTTTTACCTTCAGCTATTTCATAGAAGAAATTAACATTAAATAATGATTTTAAAATCTCAGTTACATTGAAAGTTTCTAAATAGTGTAGCTATTGTGTACACTTCTCTTTTCAAAGGAAAATTCAGATTTCTTTTGCAGGATGTGATCAATGGAAAAATAAAATAAGACAAATAGATTTTCTGGTACTTGGGAAGCACAGTTATATTCAGTGTCTGAAAACGAATTAAGCAACCAATGTTATATAATAGGGCACATTATTTTGTACTATCATATTTGAAAAGTGTTAAATGTAGTACATGAGAAACACATTTAGTAAATATTTACATTCTGAAATGGCATCTTGTAAGCTGCTGAAAAACAGGTTTTTTGTTTCAGACTGAGAGAAGCATTTTTAAAGTTTTTTTGTATGCACTTAAAATATATGCAATATTTTGTTTAGTTTCAGTGTTCTGATGATTTAACCTTATAATATGATTGAATGGGAGAAAAGTGTAGTGGATTCCATGCTTAGGTGTTCATATGTGTTAGGTCCGTTCATTGCATCTGGCAAAGTAAGCGGCTGCCTGTGAAAGCTCTCTAAACCAGTTAATCTCGAAAATGCCACTTTCTGCACTTCCTTCTGCTTATCTGCTAGGTTTATATGCCTGATGCAACATTTTTTTTTTTAAATAAATTCCATTAAATACATTTTTATGGTTGATACTAACGATAAATTCTATGGCCCAAGCAGCAGTGTAACTGGGGGTGGATGAGATGGGCACCAACCCTGGGCTCTGAAATAGGAGGAGCACCTGCTGAGGCTGTATCCCAGCAGCAAGAGCAGCCCCATAGCATTGCTCTTGCAGCGGTGCATGGACACCCTGCTGCTGCTGCTGTTGGAAGAGCAAAGGCAAGAGCTAGGGCGGGCAGAGCACCCTGCTTTTGTGACTGTGGCATCTCCCCCACTTCCACAGGGGTTGCCCAGGATGCAGTCCCTGCTTGTTACACCACCGGGCCCAATTTCTCCAGCTTGTGCATACTTAAGAGTTCATGGACTTTTACACCCACTGTTAGAGGCACATAGGTCTTCATATGCATGCAGAGTTATTAACCTAAACATACCTGCATACAAGAGCCTGACTTGGCGTGCATGCCCTGAAAGATATTAATTACTTACATCAGCTATCAGAAAAAGTGCACATGCGTTGAGGCATGTACATGTTTGAAAAGTTGTTGAGTATTTTCTTTAGCATTCACCAAGTGCTTAATGCAGATTCTTTTACTGATAGGTATGTGTACAGCAGATGTGAACAACAGCTGTTTGGCAGTATAAATGCAAACTCCTTTTTTTTAGTGGATTGGCCCTTTAAGAGGTTGGAGATACAGGAGTTCAACTCATATTGGCATTAGGCTTCTAAATTTACTAAAATATTTGTGCAAACATTTGGCTCATGTTGAAACAAATTCTGAACAAAAATAACATCTTGATTATCTTGTATTCATCATACAAGAGCTCCACTGCTCCAAAGTTATTTTAACCCCATACAGTTTGGCATACAAAACTTTATTGGTTTATACCCCATTTGATTACATTGGCAGCTTCAAAAAACAACACTTTTTCAAAATGGTATTGGTATCTAGGCTACTGCTAGCTGATAGGGATTTCTGCCTCATTCTGACCCCTTCCCCCTCCACAAAAGAAAATGTTTAAAAGCTGCTACTTGGATTCAGGCAGTTAAGTTCAGCAAGTTGCACTGCTTCTCTAAGCTGTTCATATCTTTTTGTTTGCATGCATGTATGTGTTAGCATAAGACTAACACTTTGGATAAACAGTAACTGCTTCATATCCCTCTGGTGGCCTCATGCGGGCTCTTGCATGCGTTTCACAGTATAACTGCCCCTCCACAAAGAAGTAGCCCTTTTGTTTCAGGTTGATATTGCAGTCGGAGCACACAAAGCATTCTGGGTGCCGGTACTTATCACGTGCCTTCACCACGGTACCACTGTTTATAAAAAGAATTAAAAGAAAAATAGGTGGATGTTATAAAACATGATTAAAATACTTTTCTCTGTATCTGTACCATTTGAAGAGATATGCTTCAGTTTGTTATAACTATAACAAAATTGAGAACAAAGAACTTACACAATGCCATTTCCACATCTGTCACATAATGGCACCTTTTGTACGCTTCCTGTACCAGTAGGAATCTTTGTTACTGGTGCTTTCACACTTCTTATACCTGTAGGACGTCCTTCTAAGAAACAAGACATAGTCAATTATTTACAATGTAATATAGATGCACCTGGCTATGATTCAGTGCTTTGCTGTAATATGTCTACTTCTCTATTGATTTATAAGCTTTCACTTCCATCAAATAAAGTTGAAGTTTCTGTAAACAAAAATCTTGCTTTCCTTTTGTGATACCATAATTCTAAGGGTCAAATTGTGTCTCGCTGAAATTACTTCCATATTGCCATTAACTTCATTGGGATAGGATTGTGCCTTGAATGGTGTTCTCTATTAGGGTCTTGAAAAGATTACTTCATGTCTATAGAATTAACTTGAAAATGGATTCTAAAAGATTGATACCACACTATGAATAGAAAATTAATCATCACAAAATGGATGCAGAAGTGCATTATGATGTATACATCCATTTTTCATGTCACTGCTTAGTTTTAGCATTTTAGGTTAATTTCTTTACTATAAATTTACTATTTATTTACTATAAATAAAACAGACAGAATTTCACAATTTCTCATCTGCTTTGTTTTTGACAGCTCACCAATTATAATAATTTTGATGCAGTATAATTAGAGGGAAATGAAGGTGCAATCCATATTGTCCTCTCAAACCAATTTTAGCATGGTTTTTCTTTCCATTTAGAATGGGGGGAACTTAATTTTAGAGAGTTTTAAATCCTTCCTCCTCCTTTTCCTGGTTTAGAAAGAAATCATCATACATTTTATCTTTCACTGGTATTTTTATCCTATCCCCAAACTTCTCTCATGTAAGGTTTTTATTAAGTCAAACAATTTTTGCACATTAACAGTCTTAACTATCTGACAAAGTAGTCTGAAAAATGATTGACATGTAAGTCTGAAGTCTATTTTGTTGTTTTTGTAGCATGTTAAAGATTTAAAAAGGGCCAATCAGTAAAGGGCTGGAATATTATCTAACATCTTCATCAAAATGTGAAGTTGTATTTATAAATCAGATTCTTATAGACACTTATAACCTGAACTCTTTTCAGATTCCCCTCTTTTCACTGATACACCAAAAATGCTGCCGAAAGACAGATGTAAATTGTTTCTAACCAGAATCTTCGGAGACTAAGTCCTGGAGCACCTTAAAGGAGCCAGACTGACGAGGTTGGCTGTGCCCCTCTTGATTGTCATGCAGCATCCTGTACACATCAGACTGAGGCACTGAGGTGGGTACTGGTTCACTGAAACATGAACAAGAGATGAGGGATAAAAGCAGTTAACCAGTGTAACTTTTAATACAGTCAAGCTGCTAGACATAGAATATAGTTCAATATATAAATTTAATATAAATAACAAATTAAAGAATACTGAATAGTTGGACTATGCGAAGCTTCGGTCCCTTAGTTTCGGCAGAGATTTGGCCCAATTCAGTGGACGAATCTCTGAATCCGAATCAAATCAGGAGACCCTTTAATCTCTCCAAATCGAATCAGAACCCCCTGAATCGATTCAGAGATTCAATGATTCAGATATAGACACAGTTTTACATGTTTTTTCTGTATATCTCAAGGTACCAGGTGGCTTGTGAATGCTTGGCAACAGACCCGGAAGTGGACCAGAAGAACTTCCTGTCCACTTCTGGGTCTGCCGGGGAGCGTGCTGGGGGGCACCACTGCACCCCCTGGCTCAGTGACTGTTGCCTCCTGGGTCTGGGGGGCATCCGGGATCTCCCCATGGCTGATTGCTGAGCTGGGGGGGCTCAGGAGAGGTCCCCGTGCACTCAGCAGTGGACCTGGAAGTGGATCAGAAGTACTTCCGGTCCACTTCTGGGTTCACCACCAAGCACATGGAGGGGGCCCCCCCGCACACACTCCTGTGGGATGCCCCATCTGCCTCACCATGGGTGCATTCATGAGCCAATCCCGGTACCTCGATGTATGTAGAAAAAACATTTAAAGCTGCATCTATAGCTGAATCGCTGATTCTCTGAATCAGCATCGAATCTTCAGATTTGGATTCAGCCGAATTGAATCAGGGACAATGATCAGAATCAAGGAATCAAATCACTGTCCCCAATTAGGGCTGAATCCAAATCCAAATCTAATACGGCCTGCTTTGCATACCCCTAATGAACAGAGCCTTTTCCCCAGATAGGCTGTTTTACACAGTGGTGAAATTCTGATACAATGATGCCTATTTTATTTTCAATAAGGTTTTGTAGCCTAAGGTGGAGTACTTCATTTAGTTTTGTGCCTTACACTGAGATTTGGACTATCTGGAGGGAGAGAGTAGAAAAGAAGATGATAAGACGTTTAAAAAAACATGAGTTATTGATAAAAGATTGAAGGAATTGAGTTTATTTAATACAGAAAAGAGAAGACGGAGGGAAGACATATGCCATCTTTTAATTTGTGAGAGTTTGTAACGAAGAGGTTAGTTATCAATTGCTGTCCATGCCTACGGAGTGGGGGGAGAGGGGGAAGGATAAGAAGAAATCAGCTTAATTTGCAACAAAAATGATTTGGGTTGAATATTAGGAAAAGTTTTCTAATTATAAGTTCAGTAAAACACTGGAAGAGGCCACCTAAGGTTCTGGTAAACCTTATAGGAGGTTGTTTAGACCAGGTTAGACAAATATCTTTTGCGGGTAGTCTAGGTATATTTGATCCAGCCTCCAGCTAGGGATTGGACTATATGATCTCTTGAGATCCCTTCCAGCAGCCCTACATTCCTATTACTTTGTGTGATGCTTTTTAATAGACAACATGTCTGTTGACTGTGTCTTTGATTTATATTTCCTTCCTTTACTGACGGATTCAACTTTTCAATTGCATTTATTTAGCAGAAAAATACCTCCATGGAGGGGTAACTTGGATTCCATTTAAGTGCTAAGTATAGTTGTTATCCATAATATTCATTATTCACTATTCTTCCTAATGATGTCGCAGGCATCATTAGCAAAATTATCAGCTACATTTAAACTGCAAATATATTACTGCTGATGCTGGAGAGAGAGACTCTAACCTGATTGTCAGTTCATAGAATCATGGAAGTCATCTAGTCCTGATCAAAGCAGAACCTTCCCCAACTAGATCATCCCAGCCAAGGCTTATTGTACCCAGGTCTTAAAAACCACCAAGGATGGAGATTCCACAACTTCACTAGGTAGCCTGTTCCAGTGCTTTACTGCCCTCCTAGTGAGAGAGTTTTTCCTAATTTCTAACTTAAACTTCCCATGCTGCAACTTGAGACAATTGTTCCTTGTTCTGATATCTGCCACTATTGAGAACAGCCTAGCTCCATTCTCTTTAGAACCACCCTTCAGGTAGTTGGAGGCTGTTATTTAATCCCCCCTCTCAGTTTTCTCTTTTCCAGACTAAAGCCCAATTCCCTCAACCTCTCCTCAGAAGTCATGTGCTCCAGCCCTCTAACTGTTTTCATTGCCCACTGCTGGACTTTCTCCAATTTGTCCACATCCTTTCTGTAGTAGGGGGTCCAAAACTGGACACAGTACTCCAGATACAACTGCTCTGGTGACAAATGGAATAATGAATCACTTCCCTTGATGTGCTGGGAATGCTCCTACTAATGCAGCCCAATATGCTGTTAATCTTCTGAATATGAGCCAACAAAGGTATAGTGTTGGCTCATATTCAGCCTATTGTCCACTGTAACTCCTAGACCCTTTTCTACAGAGCTGCTGCTTAGCCAGTCAGTACCCAGCTTGTAGCGGTGCATGGAATTGTTCTGTTCTAAGTGCAGGATTTTGTACTTGTCCTTTTTGAACTTCATGAGATTTCTTTTGGCCCAATCCTCCAATTTATTTAGGCTGCTCTGAATCCTAGACCTACCCTCCAGTTTATCTACTACTCCCTCAGCTTGGTGTCACCCAAAATTACTGAGGGTTCACTCCATTCTGTCTTACAGATCACCAATGAAGATATCGAACAAAACCAGCCCCAGAACTGATCCCTGGGGCACTCCATTAGATACTGGCCACCAAGTAGATATCAAGCCATTGATTATGACCCTTTGAGCCTGACAATCCATCCAGTTTTCTATCCATCTTACAATCCATGCATCCAACCTGTATTTCCTTAGCTAACCTGTACTTCCTTATCATAGGTTAAGTTTAGGGAACTAGCAGTCTGGTGAGTTATCTCTTGATTTATAAATAAAAAAAAATAAGATGTACAAATATAGTAAGAGAATAAATATGGGCACTCCATGTTTTTATTTTTACAGTTAAGCATTGGAAATGGGCCATTACCTAACTTTACTCTCAAAACAGCTGCAACCTCTCCAAGTTGGCAATCAAGTCACCTTCTACTCTTGGATCTACTTTACAAAATAACAATTCTCAAGGTAAATAGTTTTGAGAATGGTATTTAAAAGGAAGATATCATTCTCACTTTTAGGAAGGGTCAACAGAAACCTAAACTCCTTTGTCTTTCTGCAGAGCACCTGCTGGTCAGTCTTTCCAAGACTGTTTGATCAATCACTATTAATATAGTGATTGTTAGATTAAGAGTCATTCTGATTAATTTAATGTATATTAACAGGGAAAATAATGAAATAAATATTGTATTGTGGCAAGAATTTAAGTGCCATGCTTTGTTGAATGGAAAGTCTATTTTAAAAAAGTAATTAAGTTTACTTTTTTTTGCATTGGCTATCACATAAACACACAATATGAAAGCCTGACCACTTAAAGGCAATGGCAAAATTTTCATTGACTTCAGTGGGCCAAGATTTTACCCACAATGTTTCACATTAGTTATCTTAAACTAAGTGGTATTACTAACTAAATGTGCAGGAATGATAAAATATGGAAATCCTGGGTGCATTGTTAGAAACTATGTTCAAAATAAATATCTTTAATCTTTTGATGGATAAGGGAATTAAATAGGAGCATAGATATATAATTGAATGAACTATATTATGGCATTTATGCACAGGTAAATGTTTAGTTTAAATCCCTTATTATGAGCTTTTTCTTACTTTAATTAAAACTTATGGTAAAATTCCCATTGATTCTAAGGGTATTAGACTCAGCCTAGTATTTGTTCATCTGTTTGGGGTTTCTTTGAGAGCAAAGTTTGGAAATCGAACGGAAATAGGCTCCCTGATTGGGCAAAAAAATTTGTACTGTACTGGTATGTTAGATGGCATAAATAGTTGCAATCAACCAGATTTCTCTGAGCCATTTTTAAAAGAATATCACGATCCCTAACCATACAACTTTTAACTCTGGGTAATTAAGGCATATGCATTGCTTTTAATGTAACTTCAAAGAAGAAAGGCTGCACGTAGTAGGAAGGTTTTCTTTTAAATAAGATAAACTATATCACTGCCAATAATGGCTTTTAACTCTTCGTGTGGTTTTTCTTATTTTTAAGCAAATCAGAGCTAATGGCTGCTGTAGAATTACACAAAATACTTATTAGACACAAGATTTTAAGACAGTGTTTCCAAGTTCATGCCAAAGGAGCCACCACCAACTGAGACATTTCACAGCTGTGTGCAGGGTCAATTCCCGAACTTGAGGAAACTTAATCAGCTGTTAAATTTGATAACCATGGACTTAATTCATGATTCCAGATGCAAAAAAAGCAAGTTGTTGTTGTTGTTCTAATGCTGTTGAGGGTGACTAACCAGGCAATAAAGCAACACTGTCACTCCACAATGGTCTTGTAGGTAAAATTTTGTTTCCATCATGAACTTGGCTTAAGTACTTTTGGATAAGTATGATTTTTTTATAGTTAGACAGGACTGATTCAGCAAGGTGTTGAGTGTCCTGAATACCTATTGATGTTATTGTCTGAAAACTTAAATTTAAATATTTGTCATAATTCAATTGCAATGCCATACATATTGTTAAAAACTGTTAGTAAAATGGAATAAAAAGTAGTTAAATTGTGACAGTGCAAATAAAGGAGGAAGACAGGGAAATGATAAATTATTAATGAGGGAGCTACTGTACCTTGAAAAAAAGTTTTACACTCAAAATATTACAGGTATGGCCTGAATTTGCTTTTGGAGCCCACTTTTTAATTCTTTGCCATTTTAGGCAGCCTACTCCTAGTTGTTCAAGGATTTCAGTATGGATTTAACTATCATGGATAAAAGTAATAACTTACTGTTCTCTACACATGGAGGAGCACTGTAGAAGTATTGCACTTGACCTCAAAACCAGAGGAAGAGTACTTATGATCATTATAAAGATTCTCTAATAGACTTAGAAAGAAAGGAATATCTACAAGACCTCCTTGGCATGCAGAATTCTAGTAGAATATAGATATTAAGAGGCAGTGTAGGACAGTCTTAGACAAGCAAGATAGATAATGTAGGTCTTAGGCTTGCAAATACTTTTGTGACTGCTTAACTTTAAACAATTAAGTTGTCTAGTTGAATTCAGTGTGACATCTGTTGTACTTAAAATTAGGATAGCTTTTTCCAGAATCAGGGCCCAGATGGGGTAGATTAAGAAAATAGCTAAAGTCTTAATTTTTTATTTAGCAACAAGAAACACATTTTTTTTCAGTTACTCTGTTCTGTAAAACTTTCCTCTTGTAAATTCTGAAAGACTTTTAAAATATGGGCTAGAAAAAAAAGATCTTTCATTGAATGGCATTTTGACAGAAACTGTAAAAACATAGTTATTATTTAGATACAATGTTAACAATTGAGTATAAAAATTAGACATTGCTTGAATATAAAATTGTTTTTGCTTGTGCTCATGGTTTTGTAAATGTACTCAATGAACAGAAGGCCTTTAGTTACCTCATTAATTGAGTTTCCCCCAGAGCTGTAGAAACCTGGCCCTGTAGTGTTTCCATAATATTGTCATCTGAGTACAGCTGCAGAGGTGTATTAAACTGAGCATGTACAATCTTGACACCAGGAAGCTCCATTTCCAAGGGAATGTTAGGGGCCATCTTAGATGCAGCTTTCAGCTCAGTTGGGCAAATAGTACTAACAGTACTAACAGAAGAGGGAGTGCTACGTCCACTGCCACCATCAATACCGCAAGGAGTATTGCATCCACTGTGTTAATAGCCAATGTCAGAAAGGAGTGCGACATGAGCCAGAATACCCCAAATAAAGACAAAAATAAAGGAGTGCAGTGATGTTAACAAGCCTGAGAAGTTGGAGAAATATATCAAACAGAGAAAAGCAAAAGTATGTTTATTTTAGTTAAAAGCAGTTCCATTTTTTTAAAAAAGGTCAAGCTCAATGAAAGACATTCTATATATTTTCCCCTTTCACAGGCAGTAAATATAACTGGGAAGCTGAAGAAATTTGGCAAGTAATATTACTGTGTAATTCTCACAGGAACTATCTGGTCTTTACAAGTGGGAAACTGAAGCAGAGGGAGTTGCCCAAGATCATTCAGTAGCAGAGTTCAACTGGAACCACAAAATCCTCATTCCAGGCTTGTGTCCTAGCACTCTGTTTCCCTCTCTTCAATGAGGTTTTCTAGATCTTATGGGAGATTGTTTATAATATTTTCAAGTTATTAGTAAATTTATTTTATACATTTGCTTTATTTTGTTGAAAATTCCAAAAGTCAAGTAAAGTAACCAGACATACTTTTGCCATTCTAAATTCTAACATTTTCAGCAGAGTGTAATATGGTCCTTCACAAAAGCAATATAGATTTTTGGTCACATTCACTTTTGAAGTTGAGCTTGGCTTTGACTTCACCTCAAACCTGCATGTGGGCTACAGCTTCAATTTTACTGTAGCTGCTGTAAAGTCATGGCTCACCAATTTGGCAAAAACTTTAGAAAAACTTTTGTAAAGTAACTTAGTAAGTATCGTATCCAAAATCTTTCCAATTCTCCCAATTTCACCATTTTACAACTCTCCCCACAGGATATATGGCTCTTTCCAGCCCTAATTTGCTTCAGAGTCTTTTTTCACAAGGGAGAATTTTCTCCAGTTGTGATGGAACAATGCATAATCAAGGTCGTCCATGGTCATCTGAGAACATTTACTCCTGGAAGTGTTCACAGACATGGTTATCAAGCTCAAGGGGAAGTATGTAATACCACCTGCTGCTTCTCTTTTACATGCTAATATAGTGACTGTTCTTTCCTGGCTGAGACTAAGTAAAGACATTCAGAAAGCCCGAGGCAGATTCTCACTACTTTTGTGGCTTTTTCTAAGCACCCTAGATTAGTTTGGGAGTGAACAGAACTCATGTTCACCCTTCAGCGGAGTTGGGGTGAAGGCCTGCATTGGCTGAGGACAATGCCAAGCAGCCAGCCACCCTTGATTCGCTAGTGCAGCCCCAGCCCTGTCCCTCCTCCAGCTGTCAGCAGTGGCTGGGCAGGGTGGAGGGAGATGGGGAATGGAGCCCACCACCATGGAAGCCCTCCCCCCAACCAGCTTGCTAGCTTTTAAGTCTGGGGAGGGGATCCACTCCACATCCCCACCCTCGGTTTCTGGTGTGGTGGACAGCTGTGCAGGTCCGAGCTTCTGCTTTTGCCTGTAGCTGTCAGGTGGTCAGGCTGTGGGGAGTGGAGAAATGGAGCCATCCATTGTGTAGACCCTGCCTAGCCCCTCCCCAGACATTAGCTGGCAAGCTGGGTGGGGGAAGAGCATGCAGACAAGCACCAGCTGAGTCTAGCCCACCCACCGTGACAGGGGTGGGGAAGCCGAAATCATCCTGGGATGCCAGAGGTCAGGAGGCAATCTGGGACAGAATTTTGATAGACCGGTCTAACCTAAACTGATTAAATCTGATACTACTTCTATCCAGGTCTGTCATAGACTGAGTTCCACCAATTTTAAACTGCTCTATGTGCACTGAGCTTCTGTTTTGTTGCACATTTAGACTGATTTCCAATCAGCTATACCACTCTATGTGTAATTTTGTACCTAACCAGAATGATCCTAAATATACCAGAGAGAATTTTACATTGCACATATGAAGTTATAAAACAATTCCTGCATAACAGCTACTTTCCTGTGGAGAGGAAAAGTTCTCTATCTGATTCTTATGTAGATTTTGTGCAGGACCATATACTTAATTTCAAGACAGAAACACATTCCTTACCATAAAAGTGAAATCAAACAAAAAGAGAAGCATGTTCCAAAGCAAGCGTGCAACCCCAAATCATCAACCAGCATAAGCCAGGCAAAATGCTCAGATGAGGGTTCAGTCACAGACACACAGGCCCATATTCATAGAAACAGCGACCATGCTTTAGAGGACTTTGATCCTGCAGCAGGACAAGATTTCGAACTTATAATAGTCTTATAATCAAAGGTGGAATGCGTTGAGAAGAGGCCAAATGTAGCATAGCCATTGCAAGGAAAAGAAACACAAAATTAGTATAAAGATTCCATACTTCTGCGAGTTATTTTTGTCAGTGGGAAGTTGAAAGTTGTACCTAGACTTGATTCTATTAGGGTATGAACAAACGTTCGTGGGACTTGGTTCTGGTTTAGGCAGCTTAGTTTAAGCCACCTAAACCTGAGCTGGGTTCTGCATGTGCAGACATTCCTCACTTGCCTGCAGAGTTGTAGGCAGCTGGAGTAGGTTAGGGGAGGAAGAGCTTGGCAAGACCGGCAGGTCTGGTGGGTCTGTGGGGGAGGGGTTTTTTAGGTTGGGTTAACCTTTCATTAACTTTAATCAGGTGCACTATTTTTAGGGCAATCTAAGCCCTACAAATGCTTGCATGCTTGGCCATTTATATCATGCTAATTTTGGTTAGGGTGATCTAAATGTAATGCTTGTATGTGCCCTTATGCCCAAAAGAGATGTTTACAATTGAGATGGTGGTTTTACTCCATTTGAAAAAGAATATGTATACAGCCCAGAGAGTAGAGAACTAACTGGCAAATAAATGCTACTATCACTGCTTTGCAACTCTAGCATCATTTAAGTGAGGTTCATAATAAATAGTTGAAACTTGAAGTATACAGAATTTTACACTGCCAAAATACTTTACAAACATTAACCAAACCATGTTATCAAATTAATTTTTGTGGCTTATTTCACATCTGCTATGCTATAAAAAGGCCATTTTTCTAAAATATTCACTGAAAATGACAAATGTCCCCACAAAGCATCGCATGATTTACATATGGCATCTCAAAAGACATAATATAAAGTAGTCTTAAGTATCCAAAACTAAATAGTATGCAAGTGCTACCACAAGCAGAAAGGTAAATATACTCAGTACCCGTTCTGCATGATACATCACAGACTTGGCAACCATTAGGCTGGCTTTTGCCTCTAGATAGGTAAACAACAGTTTTTCATAGCATGATTGTTATTGGATTATTTTAGTTCACAAAGAGTCCACAATCACCATTTTCTATGAAGGAATTTCAGTATGAACAGAAACTGTACCAATCAGCCCCTGGAAGCAAATTCTAGTATTTTCCTTGGAAATGTGGTTGGTGATATAAATATTTCTCATTAGATTTCACTAAAAACTGTAACAGCTGGAAAGATTGAAAACCATTAGGACCAAATGAAATAAAGAAGTAACCCAAAATCCACATTTTCCATGCTTAAATAGTGGTGTTTCATTTTCATCATGGAAAAATATGGATTTTGGACTACATTTTAATCCAAAAATTGGGGATTTTTTAAATTTAATCAGAGAAAGCAGGATCCTTGCTAACAGGCAAGTGAACAGACATTCTCTTCTGATTCCAGAAATGCAGCCACATGATTGCAGCAGCTCAGGCCAGAAGCAGGGTGCTAGAGCAGACCTCTCTGCTTGGCTGCAGCAGACAGGTTGGGTGAAGGCTAACCTAATTTCCATGCAAAGGGGGAAAGGGAGTTGTGGGGGAGGTGCATTTTGCGATTCTGGGGGATTGTGAGTTAACTTGAATCTAGAGGGGATCTGGAACAGAAGTTTAATAAACTGATTTAACCTAAATCAGTTAAGTCTGATACTATATCCATCCAGGTTTTTTTTAAACCAGTTCCAGCTATTTTCAAAGCAGTTTATGTGCACTGAACTTCTGCTGTGTTACAGATTTGAACCGGTTTCTGATCACTTATACTAGCTTATGTGTAATTTCTGTCCCTAGCCTTCATAGTATACATTGTCACTTGTGTGACATAGTATACATTCTTGTCACTTGTGTGTCTGTAAGGTGCCTAATAAAGGTACTCTAGAAGTAATTGTGTATAATATAGTGATAAAATCATTCTAATTCAAGTATTACACATCTAATTCTGAGAGAGACAGGGAGAGAAAAAAAAAGGGTGCTAATTTGCCCAAGCTCTCTTCTTTGCAACTCATTAATACTCAGAGTTTTCTTTTATTGTGGCCTTCTGGAGCAGTCAGCCTGCTGCAGCGTGACTATGAGGGTCTTTGCCACATAGGTGGATTAGAAGTTCATCAATTTCAGGGGAAGGGCAAAAAAGACGAGTATGGGGGGGTTGCTCCCCACACCAACTGGGCTGGATTCAGCTCTTAAATAGCAAGTTTACAAGTTATACAAATGCACAAATTCCTGGCTCCATAAACCAGTAAAAACTGAGAGTTTGAGCTCAATTGTAAACATAAGCCACAGCCATTTCAGTCGTAGTGACTTCAGTTGAGTTGTTCCAGATTCACACCAGTGTAAATTAGATTAGAATGCAGACTCACTTTTTTTGGTAATGGAATTTTGAATGATGAGCCTGAGCTTTGCAAAACATGCATTTTATTGTTCAAGCTTGAACATAAACTATATAGCGTAAAGTAATTCCAAATGCATTAACATTGCTCATGAATAAACGTGAGCAATAATGAATTCAGAACAATAAACAACAATGCATTAACATTGCTTATGTACTAATAGGATCTGTAAGTGTTCATTAAAAAATGCTCATGCATCTGCATCCACCACAACATACAGTTAGATCTTATAACCTGCTTAGGCCTGAGACTACGAAAGGTTTGGGACGAATATTATGCTTGTGCTCAAAGTATCCCATATCCTGTAAAGAAAAAAGGATCGAAATAAATTTCCTTCAGGTGATGAATATTTATTTGCTGGATAAATTAGTTAACAGTAAGTTTACAAATTGTTATGAATCAATTGCATTTATGTTATAAAGTAGTATATTAAAAACACTCTTTCTGTTATAGTGAGAAACACAGATGAGTAGAGGGCAGTGTCAGAGGGAAAGATGATGTGTAATACTGCAGTCAAACCCAGAGACTGGAAACTTTTAACCTATCTTTAGTATTGCTACTATGTAGTTGAATACTCAGTCCTGAATGTCAGAAAGTAAGAAATTGCTTCATTTATCAACATTTCTGAAGAATGATAGAACTTTTGAGTGTCAGGAAGAAAAATAAAACAGCAAGAGCTGGACTTTTGATTTGAAAACAAAGCAGATCGTGATATAGCCACCAGAGAACAGATAATATGAGAAATTACCAATACTTACTTTTGAGTTGAGTTAGGAATTAAACCTCTCAGTTGTCCTTGAAGTGCATCTTGTATATTGCCAGATGAATACAGCCCAATTGGAGAATTATAGGAGGAACTCACTACCTGTCTTTTGTCATCAATATTTGCTGCTGCAACAAAAGGCTGGGCCCTTCTGTTATGAGCTGTACCAATAGGCTTGAATTCCTGTACATAATAGGCAGACAAAATACACAAAGCTACAATGCACACTGAAGCAAATAACAAGCAAAACCGACAACACTGCTATTATTAAGCTCCGCATCTTTCTCCTTTGGGACTGCTTGACTCAGTAAACACATAGGTTAGGCAGGCATTGTATGCTTTTCCATGAAAATCCCATGACCTGTGAAAGCCACGTGAATTCAGATACTATTGGTCTGCCACATGCCAAACCAAATTAGTGGTATGTATGCAATATATGTGCAAAACGTCAGTAACTTCTGAAATGGTATAAAGGTAAAAATATTTTGGGTATATTCAGCTTAATTGCTTCACTTAATTGTTAGTTGGTCCCTGTCTTCTTTTGTGTGTCTTATTAACACAGCAGTAGGAGAGAGAAACACAATTTAAAAAATGGCAAAATAGGACTGTAAACTCAAAAAGCCTAGAGAGGAAAGGATAGAGAAGTCTTAGCTAAAACTGACTAAAATCAATTTAGCTAAACTGATGTTAAATAGAAAATGTCCTTCTGAAGTGATTCTGTATTTCAAAACTAATACATAAGTCAAGAATTGGTACAAATTATGTGGCAGAATTGAAATATTTTAGCATCATAGTAAAAAAATTAGATGTGCTAGTGAGGAACTCGGGTTTTTTGGAATTCTTTTTGTTGGTTTTATTTCTGAAGTAATGATGATTTTTATTGTACCAGATCATTCTCTCCTGCAGCCCACAAGTACCCTTCCTGACATCTCATTTAAGGCCAGAGGGAAGGATAAAATCTGTAGGACCTGTTTCTAAACCTAAAGACTTATGGAAAATCTGTGGAGTACTGCTGCAGGCCTGTGCAATTGCATTGTCTTGGGAGAGCCTCTCAGACTCTAGGTCCTTTGACTACCCAGGGAGATGGATAGGTTCTGTAGGAAAGCAATTAGGTTTTCTGCTGCATTTTCTCTAGCTAATTCCTGGTGAACTGTATAGGTTACAGTCCCCCTGCCTGCTCCCCTGGAAATGACAGGGAATTAGGACAAGATGGATTTCCTGTTGGGGGCATGACAAAACGGAAAAACTTAGGCCATTGCTACCTTATTTTGAATACAAATGATTTACTCCACAGAGCAGATAACTCTCTCAGAGCAAAGATATTTTGTCTTTTGCTTCTTAGGAGAAGCAGTAAGACCTCTAAGAAGGTAACAAGGATAAAATCCTCAAAACAAGTAAAACTGTTTCCACCTGTGAAGTCCTTGCAGGTTCACTCCTGGTTGAACTACATGATCCCTTGAGGTCCCTTCCAGCCTTACCTCTGCATGATTTCTATGATAATATATCACTTTCAGGTATGTGGCTTAGCAGGAATCTAATTTCTAATATTGTTAAATCAGATTATGCTTCTTTTTAAGTTGTAGAGGCTTACAGTTTAAGAGCCAGAGTTCCTAGTTTTATTCCTAGTTTTGCATATATAGAATTCATTTGGAAACCACAGCATCTGATATTTGCTGCTATGGATTTTTGCATATGCATTTGTATGGGCAAATCTAATCTTCCATTTTAAAGTTGACTCTTTGCAAATGTGGATATCCTTAAGAAAAGGTTATATTTTTTCACAACTGAGCAAACCACTCTCAGCAGTATGCTAAGTAAAGTTCAAAAGTAAGAGCAGTTTTGTATGTGGTTCCCATCTTTAGATAATGCTAACATATTTTTTAGGAAGAGCAGTACAAACAAAATAACACCATCCCTAACTGAATTAAAGACTGATATTAGAAAAAAATTAAATAAACATATGCATTTGATTAAACCAAAATACAGAAAAAAAATTACAACTCTATTCAGAAGCTTTTCTGAATAATTCAAAAACAGCATGAAAGTATTTACATGAATTGGCCCTGTAATGTATTAATAAAATAGCAAATTTAGATGTTATCTTTTAAAAGAAGGAAAATCATGCATACATAGGATGCCCACCAGAAGATGCAAATACATGTAGTAGAAAGCAGTTCTATCAAAAGAAAAAGTTAAGCAGTAATAAACTGGAAGAGACTGTAAGAGCAGCACAAGGGTACATCAATGCAAAAGTTCACTTTCAATTTTGTGTTTCTGCACACTGATTAAGTGATGCACTAGAACAAGGTATATTAATAATTAGAGTTTATTTTTATTGTTATTCAGAATTATGTTTATTCAACACAGTTTCAAAATATTTAAATTTGATTGGGTCTGGGCCCATCTACATGAGATACTTAATGAGCAGAAGACTAATTTTACTATGCATTAGCATGGCAGGAAAAACCTGTGCTAATGCACAGTGGATTTAGTCTACTTCTCATTAATGTCACATAAAAAAGTTCACCTGTGCTAATCCACAGTAACGCCACTTACAGCTCAGTAAGCTAGTACCTATCATCACAGGTGCTAAACTTAATGTGCCATAATTATGGCACATTACTGAATGTGTAGACACACTCTCTGTCATGTAAATTTAGTTTACTATGAGCAAACAAAAATAACCTTGAAAACTGTCATTTCATCCAGTTTTTAATTTTGGTTGATAAATGAACATTGAACAGGATGTGACATCATAACGGCATGTTCACAGTATAACAATTGTCACATGTATTTGCCATGCTATAATTAGTTAGACTGAATTCTCTTTGAAAATCACTAACTGCAGAAAATATCAATGACAAAACATACAGCAGCAAAATAGTCCAGCTCTTGTGTTTATTAGAATCAAATAAAGGTGTGAAGGGTGCTTCATTATTCCAGAAGTTGAACATGAGCCAAAGGCAGTTCATATTCCAAACAGGAATAAGGAGAAATTATACTATTTGATTTATTTTTGTTGGTTTGCTAACAGATGACCTCTTTTAGCATAGGGCTAAGTCACTTTCAAGGCTATCTCTATGTCAGAAACAGAGTGAATGTGTCCCACCCAAGCAGTTTTTAAACCTCTGTGAAGAACCCCATGCTCATAACACAATGTTGAGAAATGATGGAAATTCATATTAAAGCCAGGGTTGTGAGGCAGAAGGGACTGGGAATTACATTTTAGCAAAATTATCACGCTTTAAAATTTAATTGTAATTAGTAATATATTGTGATCCCATATTTTATAATACTAATTATTAAATTTATTTTCTGGCATTATTTAGATTACTAACCTTAGTTGTGTATATTCTAATTAAATCTGTAGGGAAGGTATAATATTCTCTTCACTCCAAAGAGCAAGTCACACTGAACATCATATTTCAAATGACAGGACATCCAAAGATTAAAGCAAAAGTATATATTTTTAAGAACTCATGATGAGGGATACAAATATTAATTTTACTGAGGTGAATAAGGAAAAAAAAAAAAAGGTTCCCCGGGCTGTTTTACATTGGTAGTATAACAAAAAGGTGCAAACCAAAGGTGGTGTTTATAAAATAATATAACATGCATTTGCCATTTACATAGATCTATTATCTCATTTTGTTTAAATTAGTTGACATCTTTTTTTGATATAAGATTACATGTGGTTGTGTTCCTAATCTTGCATATAGGCTATTATTTCCCAATATTTATTTATTATACCATATGCTACTTCAATGAAATGAAAGTAGCTAGCTTGTTCATGTCAGAATCTACTGAGATGGCTCTAAGACAATATTTCCTATTGGAATAAATTTAGCAGTGTTGCTGCCCTAGGTTCCATTGCTGAATTTCTTCTTGATTATGTCTTTTGTGTCTCAGGAGGGGAGGGAGAGGGAAGGGATGTGTGTTATTCATTGCTGCTACTGCTTTCTTATGATAAGAGTTCCAAGTTCAAGTTCCATACCAGAAATTAGACAGATTATTATTATTATTATTATTATTATTATTATTATTATTTTCAAATACATATGGCCTTCACTGAGGTGGCAGTGAATGTGCTAACTTTTAAATCAAACTCTTTGTTAGCATGCTGGTGTAGGAAACTACTTCTACCTTTATTTATAATTGTCATAAACAGAAACCATGTGATTCTTTAAGTCTTTTTTTACTGTTTTAGCTAGATTTTTGCTAGGTAGAAATCTTCATTCATATTATTATTTACATTATTTTTTTCTGTAACATTCTTGTTTTTTCCTTAATGTTTCCAATATTAATTGTAGCAACACTGAACTTTATCAGTTTTCCTTCTGGGGTAGAATAAAAAAAGCTATGGTTGGATTTTGAAAGGGGTCCTGTGTTTACCATATCTGTGATCTGGAATAATTCCAATTATGACTCATGGGGAGGAAATGCTTTTAATAGAATGTTATAATTTCCCCTGTTTGCAGAACAGCTAGTGAATTATAAGCTTATTGATGTAGGAAAATTTGTGTAAAAGAAATGATAGTGCTTTGGGATTTTTCCATTCATTTTGGCTCGAGGACTTTTATTTAATTCAGTTATTGCACCTGTCTTTCTCACTGTTGTCAGCAACTTTTAACTTTTGTGAATTAAAACTTTTAAAAAGGTTGTCAATAGGCAGCCCCCCAGCTTTTGTGCTATCTGGGTAGTACATGGAGTGATTTATAAGCCAGGGTAAGGGGAAACAGAGCACGGACAGCTTCTATAACCTGTGTCCTGGGGAAGCTGTCCCTTTCAAAATGCTGTGAGTACCACCCAGTTGGGCAGCACATCCAGCATTTAAAGCCTGCTGGCCATGAACCAGTGCCAGGAATAACTTCCCTGGTCCCAGTGCTTTGTAGTCTCCTGGCAATCTTCCATGGCTGCAGGGCCACCCAACTCCAGGTGGCCTTGCAGCTACGGCACAGCTGCCACCTGCCCTTCATGTATCTCTTGAAAGATATGGAGTCATGTGAAGGAGAGGACAATTTTCCTGCAGCTGCAAGGGTACCTAGGCATAGTCACAGCTCTAGAAGCCTTGCAGCTGCAGGAGAATTGTTATCCTGGTGGAATGGTAAAAGGGCAATGGGTAAGGACTCTTCTCTTGCAGCAGAAACCACTCCCTGGCTCTGAGAAGGTTCCTGCCAGAGGAGAATGGTCCCTCTGCCCATCCTGCCATCAGCTGACTGATGGGACACGTGTGGGGGAGAGGAATTCTCCTGGGGCTGGAACTCTCCTGGGCTCTGGGAGGGCTCCAGTCCTGCACCTGCTGCCCACTGCACTCCTCCGGTTCCTGGAGGCATGTATTAGGTGGGGACTCTTCTCTTCGGAGGAGCTCTGGGAGGGTTCCTGTTCCTGAAGAATATCCCCACTTTTGCCAATCAGCTGACTGGTGGGATAGGGTCCTCACAGGGCTCCCTGACAGTTCTCCCCTGGGTGGGCTATCAGGGAGTCAGTGGTCTTCATCTCTCCCTCTCCTCTGGAGAAGGATAGAGGAAGAGCAGAGGACTCTGGGACACTGGATGTCTCTCTCTCCTGAGAGAAGTGTACAGACATTCAAATTGGATTGGGAGGAAAAAGATCTTCCTCATAGGTAACCAATCTAACTGGCAGAAAAGCCATTTTTCTTCTGCAAGAAAGTTCTTGGACATCTACGTGCTCTTCTTTTTGTGCCAGGAGAAGGCTTTTCTCCCAGCACAAATGGGATGTCTATATATGGTCCAAGTGGCTACTTGTTGACCAAGCTATGTGGAAACTTTCCCCATAAACATACAGGCTTTAGATACAAGGTTTTTCATGGGAAATAATGCAAACTGATTTAATTTTGTCTTGCTCATGGACAGGGATCAGGACTTTGCTTCTCTCAGCCACAGAGAAAATGAACTATTGCCTAGCTGAATATTTAAAATTTCCAGAAATTCAGAATTTCTGTGACTTTATATAGTGTTGCAGTTATTACTGAATTGAAGAGAACCAAGATTAACATTAACTGAATATTAAGTTATTCAATTGATTATCACACCAGAAAGTCTGCTGTGCTGTTTCAATAGAATAACCCTTTTGAAGAAATTCCCAATATGATAGATGAAATATGAGAAAGAGACACAGTAATTTTAATGGTATTCATATTAGAGGGCATATTTTCTACCTCTAATAGATGTACAGTGAAGATTTGGGAGTATTTGGGACGTCTTGGGCACAAAAGATTTAAGTTTAATTTTAGCCATGAATGTAAAAATTTTAAAATACTATTAATTTAAAATTATATCTCAATACAGTTAATATTTTATGTTTTATATATATTGGTTAATTAGGCAGTTAGTAAAGGAAGTGCTCTATAGAGAATTAAAATGACCATGGATGGAACAGTATAGCTATTCTAGAGTAGGTTGGTGACTTGTAACAGTTCATACCTGTGGTTCAGCTTCCAAGTTTATTTTGAAGGGATGTTGTTTGCCATCTTCTGAAACTTGTGGAGACCACAATTTAGTTTCTGCCCTATAAAAAAACAAAAAAAAATTTCTTATTATTATCATAGTTCTTCAACATTCAAAATATAATACAGTCTGAAACTCTGCATGGTTTAAGTTCTAAAATCCTTTTGAATGTTGCAATATATGATATTTTAATGGATACAGAGTAACTTACATTGGTTTTGCATACTTATTATTCAGAAAGCTTATATAACCTATATGTGCTAGTAAATGAAGTTATCTTATTCTAAAGATTATAGCCGACTTTAAAATTGCCGCTTCCAGACTTTAGTGGGGCAAGGAACAGGGTTTTTGTGGGATGTATTCTTCCAGATTCTCTTTCACCTGAGGCTCTCAAAACACCTTATAAACATAGAAAAATAAGCCTAAAATCATTAATTTGTTGTTGTTATCATCAAATCCACTTCACAGTTTGGAAAATATAGAAAGATTTACAGCTACTTTTCAAATTCAGAGAAGTGCAATTTATTGATTCTGTTGCAAACTTAATCTGGATGTGTGGTTTTCTTAATTGTTTAAATGGACTGGGTAACTATGCAAGTAGTGAGTTGCATAATAGTGGTAATTATGTGAAAAAATTGGAATGCATTTGCATGTATTTTTACATTCTTAAGCAAGTTATTGAAAGATAATACATCATGTTAGCAACAGAGCCTGGAATAAATCAAAAAATGTCTTTCTCCTAATCTTGTGCTATAGTCATTAGACAATTCTTCCAAAAATACCTTTTCTAACTTCTTCCAAAAATACCTTTTCTAACTTGAAAGAAAGTCTAGTAATATGCCTAGTTGTAAAAGGGTAGTCTGACTACAACAGTTAGGGCCTCAGCCCTCTTTGATTAGTAGAAGTATCTGGGAAGAGGGCCAGGTGTTTTTTATGAAGGGCTGAGAGAACTTGGCTGAAATAGAGAGAGAGGAGTGGGAAATGAAAAATTTCTGATTCCTTTCAGCTTGTGTTGGGGAAAGTCTGTAGAGCTTTGATTTGACCTATTTTTGAAAGTCATTTCTTTGAATTAATAAACCATATACAGAGAGACTAAAGGGGGTGGGGGTGAGGAACTTTGTTGTGATGTGGAGTCTTTCTGAGCAGGTCAGCAGTGCCACATGTGATGGAAAATCTGGGGTGATGATTGGTGCCTGGAACTGCAATAAAGCAGTTGTAGAAAAAACCTGAAACACACCTGAGAGCTGGTGGGTGTTTTTTGCTGGATTTCCCCCCCATCTTCAAAGTAAAGAAAGAAAGGATGGAGGATGTTGTCTGTTTACTGGCAAAGAAGCAGAAGCAGCAGCTCTTTAAGGTATTCCTGCTGCACAGGAGGAGATGCAATTTGCTGATCTAGAGCAGTGGTAGGGGGCTCAGTACCAGTAACTGCACTGGTTCTGCAGTGCCTGGACAAGCAGCCTCTAGGGAGTTTCCCTGTATCTGAAGAGCATACTTTAGGTAAGTCTGGCTTTTTTGGCTGGTGAAGCTTATCCTGAGGTTCTTCTTTATACCTGTGAGTGAATGCTAGTTTTTTTTTTCAGGATAGGAGTCAATTCAGGTGCTCAAAATGCCCCTGTTACTCGTGGCAGAGACCTGGGCAGTGTACTGAATGTTATGTCAAACAGTCTGGCTTATTTTAGATGGTTAAGTCCAAGGATATTGTTACAAGCTTCAAGGTGACTTCTGTGGAAGTGGCATATACATAGTAGCCCAGTGGCTATTAAAAACAGTCCCTTAGTATGATTGGGACCTGTAAGAAGACTAGCTCCCAAGAGGAGTCAAGGGCTAGGGACAAACATCACACACAAACCAGTTTAAGTAATCAGAATCTGGTTTAAACTTGTAATAGAAAAAATGCTCAGTGTACACAAACTAGGTCAAAATAGCTGAAACCAGTTTGAGATCCTACATTCAACCAGGTTTATCAGACTCAACTGATCTGGGTCAAACTGGTTTATGTAACATCTGCCCCAGACCCCTTCCTGGTTTAACTTAAACCAGCCCCCACCTTCCCCCCCAGCATCCCCACATGCTCTCTGGGCTGGGCTCTATGCTCCAGCCAAGTAGGGCTGGCGCTGCCCCTCTGCTCCCCAGCCCAAGCAGGGATAGGTAGGGGTGGTGGTCAGGCCAGAGAGGGGTCTAATTCCCACCCCCCCCCGTCCTGCTGGCAAGGACCCAAGATGGGTCTGCTGGGCACTCCCCCCTTGCTACTGCAATAGTGGGCCGGGGGGGCAGGAAGGGGGTACTTCTCTCCTTATTCTGCTGCTTGCCCTGGGCACAAAGCGAGTGGCAGTGCCCAGAGGACAGAGGGGGAAATAACCCTACTACCCACTTAAGTGGCCCTGCCAGCTGGCATCTGGCTCTACCCCTGCCCGGCAGCTGGAGTAGGAAGCAACCATGACGGGGAGCAGCCCCTGAGTGTGAGCCTCTTCTTGGGGCAGGGGGGCATGTTGCAGAGAAGAAAGCTGTTGTGGGCTGTGGCAGCAATGCTGGGGAAGAGGAGCTGCTGCATGTAGTCTGCCTGCCCTGCAGCACAGCACCCCTGCCAGGAAGGAGCTTGCACTTCCTGACTCTGACAGGGGCTGCTGCCCTATCAAGGGCCCTCCCCTCCCCTCTCCACCACAGCTGCAGCAGCTGGGTGGGGGCATGGCCAGACACTGGCTGGCAGGGCCTCTTAGGTGGGGGGCATGGCAGAGGTGGCAGGAGTGGGCTTATCCCACCGCTTGCCCTGTGCATGGAGTTGGTGGAAGCTGTGGTTGTGGTGGGCAGACCCCACTTCAGTCCCCTGGGGCCAGAGGGGGGATTAACCCCCCTGCCCACCCCCTCTGCCTCAGGCCATGGTGCCCTGCTGTAGCAGCAATGAAGGGGGAGTGTTAGGCAGACCCCAGCTTAGGTCTTTGCCAGTGGGTAAACCCCATGTGCCTGTACTTCATGAATGTATGTTCACTTCCAAATTGGTTCAATCCAGGCAGGTTAGACTAACCTGCAAAGGTTGAATCAATTCAGACTAGCTTTTTGAATGTCTGTCCCTAGCCAACGGGGAAGAACTCTGGAGTTTAAGGAATGAAATGTTTCAAGCACCTGTAGTAAGGCAGAAGAGGGGTTCTTTTCTGCCCTAGGGATATGAGGAATGAGGTGCTCCTACACCTGGCAAGGCGGGGTGTAGCCCAGATGGAAACAGGGCAGATTTTTGCCAAAGTTGGCATTCTACAGATGTGGTGGGCAGACTGCTTGAAGGAGCCGAAAGAAGCTGCAGTAACAGAACAAGAAACTTGTCTTATGCTACTAGATAAAGCTTCCTGCTGAAATTGTCCTGCAGAATTAATACATGGCTAAGGAAGATGGAGGCGGATGTGGCTGCATTAAAAGAAGAGGCAGTGCTGTGGTGAAAACCTTGCCTGGCCCCAAGACGCACACTAAGGGAGAAATCTGTTAATGTAGCAGGGATCCCTCTCAGGGCCTGGGGCCAGTCAGCTCTGTTTCCTATCAGATCCAGCTAGGAAAAGGGGTGGGTGTTTTCTGAGAAGAGCTGAGAGTCCAGTTAAGAGTCTGGCTCCTCTGACTAGCTCTGGAGTGTACGTATAGAGAGAGGCCTTTGGCTTACACAGGTTGGCTGTGAGAAGAAGTTTTGCTTTGGGTTGGTTTGAATCTTGTTTGAATTGGTGAGCTGTGCCTTGTAGAAGAAGCCTGAAAAAGTCTTGGTGTATGGTGTTACGGTGAAGTTGCATGTTATACTTGGACCATACTAAGGATACTTAAAACATGACAATGGGTTTGTTAAGGTCCTGGTGAAAAAGAAACAGGTGTCCATGCACATAATGAGGTACCTTTGAATTTTGAGGCAAAGCTGATGTGATGCTGCTTTAATTCTCTCCTGTGCATCATTGTGAGTCATGTTTTCTGTATTGTAGCCATCAATAGCCAGGATAACATCACCAGGACACAAATTAGCTGTTGAAGCCTTGCTTCCTGGAGTAATCTGAAAACAGTACAATTGGTTAACCACTTTTAGTTCAATTAAGGCCCCAAGCATGCCTATCAATGGGTAAAATAAGAAGTTTTAAATTTCACTCTTTGACTAAGTCTTGTATAATTTGACAAACTTAGAAGATAAAATCTAATGCAATCTAATTTTCACACAAATAACTGCCTGCATAATTACAAGAATGATTGATTGAGTATACACTTCTCTAACTATTCCCTTTTGTTGTTTGTCAATTAAGTTGTTACCTCTTGAGGTGAAGAGAGAGACAGTGCAGTTTCATTGCAATTCCTAATTTTAATTTGGATATTTCTTTCTTTTGGCTTCTAGGCTAAATAACTGCTGTCTTGTAATTTATCACTATATTTAAATTCCACAATTCTTGTAACAAAGTGCTCTTTATTTTTTCTTTTCCAGATCTTTTCAGTCTCTGTAATTTCTTGAGTCTCTTCTTGAGTTTCTTCACTCTCTTGTAATTTCCTCCTGGCACATACCTCTGCAGGCATGTGGCTGCATTTCCTGAATCAAAGGTAAAAGTCTGTTCATTTCTGTTTCAGTTTAATCTGTGCAGCTTAGTCTAACCCACAAAGACTGAATTGATTCTGTCTCAGGCTTTTTGACTGCCTGTACTTAGCCCAAAGCACTAACTACAAAGCCTGACCCTGCAATTCATATTTGAACCAAACTTGGTTGGGTACTAGCGAATGTCTTGCTGGAAGTGGACTCCTGGATGGAAACCATGTTGGACAACACTGGTCCAGCAGCACTTAGAAACATTTTTAAGATTTGTCTATTTTTTTCCATCTTTTCTGCTTCGCTTTGCTTTTTTCTTTTTCCCCACATGAAAGTTACATTTTTTTCATTGCTTCGTGTAAAATGTTTTTAACATTTAGGACTAGGTATACAATGGAAGAATTATATTTAAGGGCACAAAAAGGGAGACTAATTATAACTGCTACCTTTTCTTATAAGACACTACATGCACTTTGTAGATGTCAGCTTTTCTACATATATCTAAGCTGCTGTCATATTTCTATATACAGACACTCTGATTCATACCACAAGAAAACTGTTGTAGTGACACTTCAAATCCCTGAACATAAGCCATTTTATAATGCCGTTCTAATGCATGTGCATTACATCCTAACAAACGGTCAAGTTCAAAACCATTGAAAAAACTTTTTTTTTTTTTTTTAAAGCTATTGCCCATCACTGGCGATGGAGCAAGCTGACCTGTTTTGCTTACTCAAAGGAATTTTGCAGTTGCCAGGAAGAGAGCGAAACCAGGTTTTGATGGGAAGTCATTGAATGGGGCCATGTCTGTCTGTACACGATATTCTTTCTTGCATTTCAACTAGAACCAATAGTTCCAAATATTAGAGGGAAAGCTATATTATATTTTTTCCAAGCACCCCAGATCAACAAAATGGATGTAATCTTTACCCTCTCCTGCTTTCAGATGCCAAAGAACAACAAACCACTAGAACAAAACCCCACCAAGTACACAGATTTTTCTCCATTCCAACAGATTCCATAGATGCAAAGTCTCTCCCCATCATGCGTATCATCATGCAACATAACACTTTCTTTCATTGTGACACCGGTTAGGTAATTTCTCAAATATGTATTTAAATTTGAGGTAGTATTTACATATTTTGGGGTGTTTCGTGCAAGACACAAAACAAACAACTTTGTTGTGGTTGGTTTGTGTACCCAAAACCCATGGTGTAAATTTTAATTACTGAAAATATTCTAATCTCTCACTAGCATTTTAAAGTGTTTATATAAAAGTACTCATTATTCTTTACATTTAAATGGTACATAATAAAAATATATCTTCACCTCCTGCCAAGTAACATTATTTATACTTACATTGTACATAACTTAAGTAAAAGATGGGTGTGTGTGTATATTAGACTGGTGGGCTTCTGCCTGATTATGCTAGTGTGATTAGTTGTTCTGCAGTTTTAAGAAAGGGCTAGTACAAAGATATTTCAAGTATAATGATACCAATTAAACATAACAAGGGAGAGCTTTGTACTCCTACTAGGTTAAGGCTTTAAGTTCAGTGGACAGTTTTAAATCGGTTTCAATATCTATATTTTTCTTTCCTTGATATGGGGAAAATGCTACCTCTCTGGATCAGCTCATTAGCTGCTGTCTCAGTCAGGGCTGCATTAAGGCATAGGCAAATTAGGCACATGCCTAGGGCTCTAAGTGAAGAAGGGGCCCAGTTGTGCTTATTTTACATATTGAAATCTGAGTGGGGGGGGAGGGAAAGTAATATACAACTTCATCTTTAGCTGTGAGCCCATGAGTTTGTTTGCTTAAGGCCCACTAAAGGGTTAATATGGCTCTCATCTCAGTTACTGAATATCAGGGAGCAATGAGGAGCTTCATGTCCATCTTCTCTCCCTTGGGAGTGTGGAAGGTAGTGATTTGGTGCTGCATTGTGTGTATGCTGGTGGAGACAGATTTCCCCTCCCTAGCTCCTCAGATATTGTCTGGCCCTGTCTCTCGATTTCTATTTATACAGCTGCTAGACCTGACTTGTTTTATTAGCTTTACGGAGCATAGCTCCTGAGAGAAATATGGAAAGGTACCCTTTGGGTTCTGCAGGCATAGAGATTGAGCAGACGGGCCAAAACTTCAGAAATGAAGTCCCCTGTTGAATACATAGAGAAGAGAAAACACTCAAGAGCACTGAGGGGGAGAAAGTGAAGATAGAGGACAGCTGCCTTGGGAAGAAAGGTTAAGGCCAAAAAAAATAAATAAATAAAAAGGGAAAAACACTACTTGTACTCTTGGTAGTGTCTAGTAGTCCTACTTGCTTATTAGGGCCTCACTGCACAAAGTGTTGTACTAATACAAAACAAAAAATCCCATTTCTAGAAAGATTGAAATAAAAGATGAGATGGTCAGGGGAGCACAATGTAACAATGGGAGGACAGGACATTCTGAAAGAGAGTGGGACACACCAATTATGTAACTCTTTCTCCCTCTATGTAATCCTCCTCCACACAATTTTTCTCTTTTAGGCTTCTTGTCCTCACCTTCAGGGCCCTTCAAAGCTCAGCCTTCCCTACAGCTGCTCCTGTCTTTTATCACAATAGCAGTCTGGGCTACTCGTCTATCTGCTGCTTCTGTAGCTCCCTCAAGATTTTTTTTTCCTTGTCACTCCTCCTTGTCCTCTACAATTACTTCAGATATAAAATTGCTTGCTAAGGTTCTAGTTTTAAATATATTTTCCTAGGAAAGGACAGATTAAGCTAGGCTGGTAGTCCGTTAATTTCAAAAGTCTACTACAGATTTTCTGTCTTTATACTTTGTTAGAAGGTTCCTCTCCTTTTTATTTCTTGGTTTGTTTGGGGTTTTTTTAAGGGTCCATAGGTCGCTGGACTATTAAGAATATATTTCTAACCTCTAGAAATACACCTACATTTTTTCTTTGGGAATGTAAAGAAGATAGGGAATTGACAAGCCTTGTGTCTCCTTCATTGTCTTTCCCTTCCTTTGTACGTGTGTGTTCATGAAGTGACTTAATACAGTGAAAAACTGCACCTGTGTTACTGCACTTATGTCTTCCTCCTACTGTTTATTTGACAGTTACCCTTCACAGGACCTGCTGTGTGATGGAGTGTAGATTTAATGCCTTGGACTTTTTGTGTCAAAATTGAGAAATGGTTCATTTAGTCTGACTTTTTTTTTTAGTAGTGGCCTTTGGGTGATGCCTTAGAGGAAGGTGAAATCCTCCAATACGTACTTGTATAACTCTTCTCCGTTCTATAGTGAAGAGAGGGAATTCATTTTTTTTTTTTTTTTAACAGCCCTGGAAGTTAGCTTTAAACTGCTTAGATTCTGAAGTGTGATCATAAGTAGCACTTACACTTGTTATCCTAACTTTATGCAGCTGTAGTTTTTAGCCTTATTTATGAACCTAATCTGTTTGACTCTTTCTATGCAATTGATATTAATAATACAGTGACAGTATGGATTTAACACCTTGGACTTGTTATATCAAAACTGAGAAATGATCCATCTAGTCTGATATCTGTTCTTAGTAGTTTATTACAAAGCATGAATAAAATATTTATTTTGTGTGCATGGAAATGTATTGGTTTAGTTGTCCATGTGGGTTGTAAAAAAACTGTTTTACCAGCAGTGACATTTTTTCTGTCTTTAAAAGATAAGCGGTAATACTACAATATAAGTTTCCTAGAGCGGTAGTTCTGGTAGTATCATTAAATACATCTAAAATAAGGGTTTTCTTTTGGATCATATAACAAGCTAAGTGACAAACAACAAACCAGAATGTAACAAAACCTGGCAGAATTAATTTATATTAGCAAATAACTTTTTGTTATTTCTAATATTCTCATTAGTAAGCATTTAGGTTACCTGGAGAGACTAATAAGAAAAATCTAAATCCCACTGTATTTCACTCCTCATGTTTTTCCACTCGGGTGAGAGCAAAACTTGTGACAGTGGACCACATTTTTTTTATAACCTGCTATTTAAATTGCACAAGTTTCCATATTTGAGCATACAATGTCATTGGGTCAATTTTTCATGTGTGAATGATAGATCTATAGGAGACTACATACTGGGATTTTTTAAGTTGATTTTAAGTAGAAAGATACTTGACTGTTAGAATTGGATGCCACATCTTAGTCATTTTTTGAAAATCTTAGCCTTGCCCTGCTGTATACTGAACTGTGTTGATCTTCTGTGCTGTGAATCTTAGAATCAAATGAAAGGTGGACATACGTCAGATGCAATTTTTTTTTTACAATAGGTAACATTTATTTACCCAGATGTGGTGTGGCTTTCTTCAATTACTTACTTTGGGGAGAGAATTTTTTTTTCTTCCTGGACTTCATTTAATTTATCTACTGATTTTTTTTGTAAATTTCTCTGGAATGTAGAATTTATGGCCACATTAGATCCATCTCTTCTGAACGGGAGGGGTGGGGAAGTCTCTTTGCATGTTGCAGAGAGACTGGGCATAGATAAAATAAGATTAATGTATGTATTAATGGAAACTCTAGAACCCCATAATAAAACATTTAGGTCCTGAAAAATGTCAGATTTGAATATGTTATCCTGTGCTGCTTTAGATATAATATTAAAACTTATCCTTAAAAGTTTTAACATGATTTTAAACTCTTGGAATATGTTATTGTTTTCTTTCCCTCAACACATGCTCTGACAAGTCCTCCTTGCATGGTTAAGACCTTACGAAAAAGGAAATTAAAACAATCCTATAGACTTCAATCAGTGGACTTTGAATCAATTTCATAGAGATTGTATTGATTGTAAATAACTTAATTCCCAATAATTGTGATGGTTGGCTTCATTACTCCTCATTAGTTTGCTGTTGGTTGCTTTTTATGGCTTTATTTCCTCCTAGCAAACCCATTTAGTTAGCTTCTATTCTTAGTTCATCTGGATTATTGAATTGTGTGGTTTTTACGTTTGCTTGAAATGCTCAGGAAAGTTAACTTGCTGCATTTTGGTTTGGGAAATCACAGATGGATTTTTGAGATGACATCTGTTCTCTAGACAGGTGTATGATGATCCCCTGCAGCTTTGCATATCTCTGGTGCAGCACTAATGAAGTTTTTTCCTTATTGAATAAGGATTATAGCCAGCTGCAGTTACATTTGCCTAAGGATTAAACTCAAATGGCTAATTGGAAAAATGTGGTAAACTATCAATCTCTAATTACTAATTTAATGTTTAACAGCTATTATTAAGAAATAGCTTTTTTGTTGTAAGGCAAGCTGAAATATGACTGAATTGATGATAATTTATATTATGGAAATTTTAAGTGAGCAGGATAACTTACGCTCTAGGCCCTAATGCAAAGCACACTACCTCCAGAGAAGATCTTAGTGCTTGCCAGCTTAGTCAATCCTGTTAGTGTATTTTACAGGATTTATCTAAGATAATTATAACAACATATTTATAAGTTACATTTATAAATATATTAATCTGATTAGAAGGAAAGGTTCATTAATATCAAATGGATATATTAATTAAAATTCCTGAGCTTTAGCCCAGTAAAAGTAAATTTATTTTTAAAATATAAATCTTGTATAAGATCAATAGTTACTACTTGAAATGCGTGATTAATAGGTACTGACATCATGCTATAAACCAGCAGGTTCTTGTCTCATAGGCCATTCTGTAGGTATGAGTCAATAGCAAAATTATTTATTCCTTAGAGAGTTACTATAAATGTAACTTGTGCTTTGTTAGCACAACTTTTAAATCTCAATTCACCTAATCTAAACAAAGGGAAAATATAAACCAGGCACTGCTAAAATATTTTTCTTTGGAGATAATGGAAACTCTTTTCTCCTGTTAAGTCCATAAAAGGCAATGAATATCCCAAAGTAACCAGTCACTTTTTTTTTCTTTTTTTCCCCCTCAATGCATTCTCTCTCCAAAACGTTTATGCTATGTAGAACAAAGTTTTGTTGTATAAGTTTGTTTTTGTCAAGCAAGTTAGGAGCATTAAATTTTAAGGGCAAAACTGAGGTCTTCATTTTTCTAATATAAGTTGGGGAAAAACTGTTAGCTTTAAATGGAGTTATTCCAGCCTTATAATAGCATAATTTAGGGTAAATTTTACTGCCTAGAGTTTTTGTAAACTCCTGTTGGAGGCACTTTTACAGCAATACATCATTGATGACATTTACTCTTCAAAGCTTTAATATAATACATAGATATTAGACATATTCTGAATTGCAGTGAAGTACCTTTTTAAAATAGGCTAATGATTTGGAAGTGAGTAATGAGAAACATTTTCAGTATGTGCAAGTATTTTTACAAGATAAAGAATACTTATTCTTGTTTTTGACATGCATCAGGAAAAGCCTTGTTCAGCAGTATACCACTAACTACATTTACCTAATGGGCTGGAAATACTTTTTGCTACTTCTGTAGGACTGCAAAACAGTGATAATTTTTGTGTGATGCTCTCATTAAGTAACAGCCTCCTAAGCAAATACCATTTTTCAAGTTAACATGTTAGAATCCATACAAAGAGGAGGGTTTGGCTTCTTAATGTTCTTAAAAACAATCCCCTCCCCCCCCCCAAAAAACCCCCCCCAAAACAACACAAAAACAAACAAACCCCAAAACAAAAGAACCATGAGAGTGTTAACTAGCCCTAAAATCCACTAGGTGCAATATTGTATTTCTTTCTTCCTTGTTCAAGGCAGAGTAACTTTCTAATAAATCACTGTTCTAAACCAAGTGAAAATTTTTATACTCCAAAGTTTCTCACTCCCTTTGCGGCCAAGCAACTGGTGTTGAATTGGTTAACTAAGCTTCTTGCATTGAAAACTCTTCGTGTCTGAGCTGATATGAAGATAGCATACAAACTTCCAGCCAGGAGGAGCAGCTGCTAAGTTTTCTTCTCTCCCAAGAATCACATGGGCCAGTGACTGCAGTTGAGAGCTGCAGTGGCCAGAATCTTAAACTGGTCTCAAACTCCCTCACATCTCGCACTGATGGGTGAAAATCCAAATGCATTAAGAAATTGCACTGCCCTCTTACCTTGCCTGTACCCCCCCGACACTGCAGCATTGGAGGTTCATTTTACAGGTGTCAGCAGGACTGAGTGTAGCCCCTTTTGCTCAAAATCCACATAAACATTTTATACAAAATGTATTCATATCACTTTTAACTAACTCCCTAAACTTGCACAGGACTAAAGACATCTTGCAGCAAGCTGTGCTTCATTTACATCTTCCCAACCTGAGGAAAACTAAATAGCAAAAACTGAAATAAATGTTAAAATAATAAACAAACAGCAAATGGAAAAAAGGACATACCCTGGTTATGATTAAAGGCTGGTTAAAATCTATCCCGCCTGACAGCCTGAATCCCCAAGGTGCAGGTCCTGGGAGAATAACGTTCTGTGGCATTGTGAAGAAGCTTTTCTGAGCGTTGCTGTTCTCTTGCCCTTAGCTCAGTGAGAGTTACTGGAGGCTGAGCTGTAGGAGTAATGGGCCTGTCAGCAGTGTCTTTGCTGGACAGGGCTGCACACCCTTTAAACCCTTAAGAAGGTTTTTCTCCCCCCCACCAGCTTCAGGAACTCCACTTTATCCCTGCTCCTGTGTGACGTCACCCGTCCCTTGTCTTCTCCACCCCCAGGGGGAGTATTAGCTTTGGACAAATAAAGTCTGGACACTGCAGAGTTTTCCACCAACATACCAGCTTTATTTGCTGCTTCACAGCTTAGTGCCCAGTCCAGGGTTCGGTAAGCTTCAGGTTACAGCTTCCTATTTGTCTCTTAAAGCAACGCGGCCTCAGAGTTGATGTTATGATTGCATCACTTCATTGTGCTTGCTTTAATCATACAATGCTCCTCCCCTCCTTTCCATGCCATCCTAAAAATATTTCTGGTTAAGCAATGTGTTGACATTTGAATCTCATGAATCTTTACTTTGTATTTTGGGCAAGTTTTAATATAACCACTTACCTCTCTACAGAGTCTTTTCAGCCCTACCTTTGAATATTTCAGCTTTTAAGTCTCAAAGGGTGTTCAATGATAAAATGTTTCTGCTGGCTTGGAACACTTCACTAAAGTCACAGATGCTTCTTATCCTGGGAAATATAAATAGGACTGTTGTAATAATCAACAGCCCTCAGAGGAAAGCTTGTACTCTGAAGTTATGTGGGTGTCTCCAATTTGTGCTTGGTGCTGCTGCTTACCCTGGTTGCCTTTTGATTCTCTTGTATCAGCTAAGGTTTTAATTCTAATTCTCTGCTGTATTGCTGCACATGTTTCTTTTGCACTTAATCTCAAAGAGTGAGTGAAGGTGTTCTGGTGGTGGTGGTGGTGGTATGGTTCTGTCATCCTAAAATAGATTTCCATTTATTTCAAATAGTTGCAAACTTGAGAGTGCTGCCATTGTTCCACGTATACATTGTATATGGTTTTTTAGGGGTGTGTGAAGCGGGCCCTATTTGATTTTGGATTTGGCCTGAATTGGGGACAATGATTTGATTAGTTGATTCGGATCACTGTCCCTGATTCAATTTGGCCAAATCTGTACCTGAAGATTCAATGCTGATTCAGAGTATCAGTGATTTGGCCATAGACACAGCTTTAAATGTTTTTTCTATGTACCTCAAGTTACCAGTGAGGCTTGTGAATGCTGTGATGCTGGGGCACGTGGAGTGTCCCACAGGTGCGTGTGTGTTTGTGGGCGGGGGCCCTCCACCTGCTGAGCAGTGGACTGGAAGTACTTCCAGGTCCTCTGGGGAGTGTGCCAGGCCCCCATGACCCCCAACTTGACGATTGGCTGCAGGGGGGAGCCTGGGTTCCCCCCCCAGACTCAGGAGGCACCAGTCACTGGGCTAGAGGGGGGTGGGGGGGTCCCCCAGCATGCTCCCCAGCAGGCCCAGAAGCGGACCAGCAGTGCTTCTGGTCCACTTCCAGGTCTGCTGGGGAGCACACTGGGGAGTCCCCTGTATTCCTGTAGGACACTCCATGTGCCCCAGTGTAGCAGGTGGCCCATGAATGCTGCAACCTAGAGGTATGTAGAAAAAAAACATTTAAAGCTGTCCGAATTGCCAAATCTATCTGAATCAATTTGGAGAGTTCACATTCGATTCAGCAAGACTAAAGGGTCTCCTGATTTCAGTTCAGAGATTCAGCCACCGAATTGGGCCAAATCTCCACTGAATTGAATTGGGAACCGAAGCTTTGCACAACCCTAATGTTTTTTCCCTCTTAGCTTTTTCTGATGCTTCCACTAACAGTTTAGCCCTGGTATTAACTACACAAGATTAGTGAAGATTCTGTTGCAATCAGATACAGCTAATTGATTAGACAATTAGTCAATAGAAGATTTGCCTGAAACTGAGCAAATTTGGATAGGGATTTAAGGATTTGGCCTAGTAATAATTACCTTTCTGAAGGCTGTGAAAAGTTCTAACACAGAAGGAGCTGCCTTTGCTTTACTATGCCCTGCTCCTTTTTCCCTAGAGTGGTACTTGAACTTGGATGGGCCAGGAGAAGCTGTAGGTGAGTTGGAAGAGTGGGTAGGGTACATATTATTATCATCATCTGACTTGGAGAATGTTTTCTCATAACTATCCTGCTGAACATCCAGGACAGCCTGAAATGAGCAAAAGGGAGGTGATAAATGATGACAGATCCCCAGGCCTTGAGCAACTTAGTTGGTGGCTCAACAGACTTTTCCACAAGGGGGTCTACTGTGGCCCCTCTTAATAGGATGATAAATGTAAGGGAAGGAAAGTGAAATGCACACATAATACTCTAACACAAAGTTGACAGACATGATGCACTTGAATTCTGATTTGCAGCCCATCAGTTTGTGATCTTTAAGTGAAAGAATTCATATCCAAGCCAATATGATCTGTTTTGAAAGAGGCTTTGTTTTTGTAGAGATTATATATAAAATATCTTATTAAAATCTCACAATTTGAAAGCTGCTAAATTTCCATCATCTACTAAGTTTTATATTTATAAAAAAAAAAACTTCATTTTTTAAGATAACTTTTTGTCTCTAAGTAAACCCACACATTTTGCTCATAGCTTTGGTATGTTTTGATATTTATAGTCTAATCTGTTTGTTGGGACTGAAGCTAGGCCTATTGGCCAGGGTCATTGATTCCCTCTCTGTCCTTATTCATTAGTAGGACTTCTTTTGTTTTTAACATTCCTTTTTTCTCAGTTTGTTTGCAAAAGCAGTCTTACTTCCTTAATCTCTCTGAACTTCATTATGCTTGGATTTTCTCCTGGTCTCTTCATTTACCATCTTAAGTAATTTTACTATTTTTTATATTTATTTGTGTGTGCATGTTACACACAGATCCCATGGTAATCATCTTGGGCAGAGACAGCCTGAGTTTGCATGTAGATATTTGTATATTCAAAATTTCAACAGATTTGGGCTTTGTTGGATGAACAAGGGGTATGCAGCCTTTCATGCCTGTACAGAGATTTGGGGTATTTTTACCCTCAGAACCTAAAATAGTGATTTATGAAGTGAGTTGTTCTTTCCTTGAATTTCAGTACTTTCATCCATTTTTTCCATGCTTATACATTGTTTCTTATTTTTCTTAAATGTTATTATTTAAAAAAAAAAAAAATTGTAGTGCATATGGTACTGCTGTGATCTCTGACCCTGCTCCTGAATATGGCTGATATAAGTTGGTCTTGAATCTCATTCCTTTATTTTCAACATTCTCAGTCCCAACTGTAAGATGTCAGTCCAGTATTGCTTTTGGCATGATTGGATTATGTGTTTTGCATTATGTAACTGATATCGTAATCCCTTTGATATGTTTTTGGCTGTATACATGCGTGCTGCCTATCAGATATCTATATTGTTAATATTGTATGCAACTAGAGTGCCCTGTAGTTTTTAACATCTCAGAGCTTGGTCTAGGAATCTGTTTTTGTTTGTTCTGTCCTCCCTCATTCCATGGTAATCAGCAGGTGATCATGCCAGCTAGCTTTTAATTTTTTATTAATCCTTTGTATCTTTCTCTAAAGGATCCAACCATGATGGCCTTTACTATTCAGTGATGATATTACTATTGTTTATATCATGCCCATAAGCACAGTAAGCATGTTGAAGAAAACGTACAGAAAATGGGGTCCCTGCCTAGTTTACATTCTAATTGCCAATGAGTTTAACAGACAAGTAGGGGTATAACAACATTTCGTAGATGTGCAAGAAGTTGAGCACATTACAGAAATGAGATGATGCAGTTTCCCAGTCATGGGGTATGCAATTCTTCTTGTTTGTTTGTTTGTTTGTTTTAGTATGAAATCACTCCTCTCCTGAACACCACATGTTGTACTGTCCTTCCATTTTTTTTCTATTAATTTCTTCCATGTGGCTCTTCTTTTGTATAATGATTCTGTCTTTTAGTTTAACTTGCATGGGAGGAATACATTCTAGTTTACACACATTACAGATCCTCTTCTTCCCCAGCCTTTCTAGTTAAATCTTCTTCATCAAGTTCAAGTTCAGTCTTGAATGTCTTTTATCTTTTTCTGGATCCTGCACACTTCTTGTAGAAGAATATGGGAATTGCCAAACCAGGTCAGATCAGTAGTCTTCCTATTTCTGATGGGTCCAGTGCTAAATGTTTCAAGAAACCCTGTAATAGACAGCTATGTAGCAAATTGCTTATCTGGGAATCTTTTTCCTAAGTCAGAACAGTGAGTGTATGTATACACTGTCTCCCCCCTGCCCTGCCCCCAGTGTTCTCAGGGAGAGATGCTCTCACATCTTGCCGACATACTTCTGTGTTTATGTACCAACCCTGTGTAACTGATCCATAAGTATTTCCCAGGGATACTGCTGAGCATGGAAGTCCCACAAAAAGGCACATGGGGCACTCCTGGAGCAGCTTCCCTGCTGCACTTTGGATTTGCTGGGAGTGGGTCGGTGGGTATGATGGTTCCTTTTTTCTTCTCTTCTCTTTAGAAGCCTGCTGAGTGTTCCATAGTGGCAGGGGATCTGGATGGTTGTCATATAATCTGTTTAGGGAGATGTCAAGTAGTAGGAGTGACCCAGGATAATTCAGGATATCTGTAATGAGTATCCTTCAGTGCTCACACTGGCCTTTTCAGATCCTTTACATCACTATTTAGAGAAGGAGATCGCAGCCGTCTAAACATTTATATTTAGGCTATTGCTTAGAGAAGGGGTATCAAACTCATGCAGCCCTCAGGGCTGGATCAGGTTTGCACGGTTTCTTGCAGGTTGGATCTGGACATGCCTCCAGCCATGAGGTGAGCAGTAGAATGGGGGTGTTAATTCAGCTGCAGCTCATCTTGCTGCCATAATACATCCCAAACAGGGCTCTTTATCCTTGATTTCAGTGATGCAGGACCCCGGCACAGCTTTATGAGCACTCATGGTGCTCTGGTGTGGTGCCAGAGGACTGGAAGAGGGCCAACATGGTTCCCATCTTCAAAAAGGGGAAGGAGGAGGACCCAGGAAACTATAGGCCAGTTAGTCTTACCTCAATCCTAGGCAGGCTCTTTGAGAAAATTATTCTGGCACATATCCACAAGGGGCCAGTAGGGGAGGTCATGCTTAGGGGCAACCAACACGGGTTCATCAGTGGCAGGTCCTGTCAGACCAACCTGGTGGCCTTGTATGATCAGATCACC
>NW_017729033.1:84779416-84781584 GCF_001723915.1 Gavialis gangeticus | reverse complement strand
TGGAACCAACTTCCAAGAGAAGTGGTGCTGGCTCCTACCCTGGGGGTCTTTAAGAGGAGGCTAGATGTACACCTTGCTGGGGTCATTTGACCCCAGTACTCTTTCCTGCCATGGCAGGGGGTCAGACTAGATGATCTACTTAGGTCCCTTCCGACCCTAGAAACTATGAAACTATGATGCAATTTTCAATTAATTCCCCAGCCCCTCTAAGAGCCCCATTGTCCAGATTGAAATGGCTCCACAGTCTGGATCTGGCCTGTAGTCAGTATCTTCAATTACCCCTGTAACAGACATTTACAAAACAAACTGCCTATGTAGGAAGTTGCTTCCTAAGTCAGAACAGTGAGTGTTTGTGCATGCCTGGCTTTAGACCAAGATCTTCTAAGAAATGTGGGTGCCTAAGGAGGAGTTGCTTGCTTCCCATGGTGTTTGGCAGTAATTGTCCCAGATGATACTCTTCACATCTGGTTCTAGTTATGTTGAATTAAAGCAGATTTGATTGAGAAGTTTTATTAAAAGAAAGCAGAGAAATCATAAAATAAGAAGATATGAACCAACTGTATGATTATGCCTCACAAAACTAGTCTTAAGCTAAAATGACAGAATACTAAAATAATATCTGCGACATACAACTGTCCCCTTATTACTCCCCAGTATCAACTGCTCAGTTATTAGTTAAAAAAAAAAACCTGAGTGAAATAAAGGCAGCTGCCTATACAAAGGGGTAGTCTTCAGAATGTGGCGAGGCAAACCTTCTTGCTGGAAAAGGAAAGCAAAAGAAGCTCATGAACTAGTTTTAGGATGGGAAGGAAGATATGCTCTAGAGCAGTAGTTCTCAACCTTTTTTTGTACCAGGGCCCATTTATAAACATTGATGGTGAGCCCCAGCCCCCCAGTGTGTGGGATGGGGGTTGTGTGTGGGGCATAGGGGGGTGCCAAGCTGCCACTTGCAGGCTGGAACTCTGCCAGCCTGCTAGGGAAAAGTCACCATTTCCCATGTTTTTCTTCATTTAAATGATAATCTATTTTTAGAGTTTGATCCATTTTTAAAGCTTGTTTGTGACCCTTTCATATATTCTTGTGACCCATGGGTTGAGAAATGATGCTGTAGAGGGGCTGGCAACCTATGACCCATGAGCTGGGTCTGAAAGCCATAGGAATACTTGGATCCAGCCCATAGATATGGGGCTTTGGCAGCATTTGAATGCAGGGAGTTCCTTCTGCAGATTCTCTCCCCTGCCATGGGGAGAAGTGCTGTATTCAGGCACTTTCCCCACGCCACCAGGGCAACCAAGTGGCAGTAGCAGTAGGGTCATAGTGCCTGCCTGTCCATCTGCCTCCAATTTGGGGTGGTTATTTTGACCTGCAGCTGCTAAAAGTTGCCTGCTCCTGCTCCAGACTGCTAGTAGGGCTATGCAAAGCTTAAGTCACTGATTTGATTCAGCCTGATTTGGCAGCTGAATTTCCAAATCCAAATCGAATTGGGAGACCCTTTTAATTTCTCTGAATTGAATCGGAACCCTCTGCATTGATTTGGAGAGATTCAATAGGAAATTTGGTCATCACACCAGATGACAAAGCCAACATATTTAACGATTTCTTTGCCTCCATTTTCCTGAGCAGAGACTGGAACAGTCACCCCCCACTCTGGGTCCCCCTTAGACCCTAGGGAGGCGCACCTAGGCCAAGGGTTAGTGAGGAACTAGTTAGGGAACTTCTAAAGGGACTGGATGTATTCAAATCAGCTGGCCTGGACGATCTCCACCCTAGAGTACTGAAGCAATTGGCTGAGTTCATTGCGGGACCCCTGGCATGGTTTTATGAGCACTCGTGGTGCTCTGGTGTGGTGCCAGAGGACTGGAAGAGGGCCAATGTGGTTCCCATCTTCAAAAAGTGGAGGAAGGAGGGCCCAGGAAACTATAGGCCAGTTAGTCTTACCTCAATCCTGGGCAAGCTCTTTGAGAAAATTATTCTGGCGCCTATCCACGAGGGGCCAGCAGGGGAGATTATGCTTAGGGGCAATCAACACGGGTTCATTAGCAGCAGGTCCTGTCAGACCAACCTGGTGGCCTTCTATGACCAGATCACCAAATCCTTAGAGGCAGGGATAGCAGTGGACATAGTCTTCCTGGACTTTCGGAAGGCCTTCGACACTGTCTCTCACCCCG
>NW_017729033.1:84767301-84774416 GCF_001723915.1 Gavialis gangeticus | reverse complement strand
TAGGTGGCTCGTGAACACTGAGATACTGGGGTGGATGGAGCATCCCACAGGAGTGTGTGTGCGTGGGGGTCCCTAGCACACTGTATGGTGGACCCAGAAGTGGACCAGAAGCACTTCCAGTCTACTTCCAGGTCTGCTGCAAAGCGCACAAGGCCCCTGCTCGCGTCTGATGCCTCCTGGGTCTGGTGGGGGGGCACCTGCGGTCCTCCTGCAGCCAACTGCTGATCTGTGGGGGTGGGGGGTCCCCTGTGTGCTCAGTGGCAGACTTGAAAGTGGACTGGAAATATTTCTGGTCCACTTCAGAGACCACCACTGAGCATGTGGTGGGCCCCCTGTGCTCCTGTGGGATGCTCCATTTGCCCTAGCATCTTGGCATTCACAAGCCGTGCCTGGTACCTTGAAGTATGTAGAAAAACATTTTAAAGCTGTGTCTGGCCGAATCACTGATTCTCCGAATTGGACTTGAATCTTCAGATTCGGATTGAGCTGAATCAAATCGGGATGGTGATCTGAATCAACAAATCAAATTGCTGTCCCCTGGGGCTGAAATCTGAATTGAAGAAGGCCCGCTTCGCACACCCTTAACTGTTAGTACTGGGTTGATGCATATTGTTAACATGCATATGATATGTCCTTATGTACACTAACAGCACCACAAACTCTGCGCTGTCTGAATACATTGGGTGTAGAAAGGGTTTTAATTGGAATAAAAAAGTTTTATCTTTTAATTTTGTCTGCTTTTTTTTTCTTGTACCACTGAAGCTTTTTAAAAAGTGAGTATTTTTTTTCTGAGAGCTCTGGTTTTTCTGCAGAAATTTGTCTTATTTTCTTAGAAATTGATATCCAAACTTTGAACATGCCATCTCTATCTATAAACATGCAGTCTCTTGCCTTTGTGAATTTGCTTATAAAATAGCTTTCCCTGAATCAACATGCATGGGCTTGTTTGCTTGTGTTGGACTGTACTTTGTTAAAAAATTCCAAAGGGTTTTATCTTTTTATATGTTCACTGCATGATCCTCTAGTCAGTGTCTGTGTGAACCAGACATGTCTTCTTTATCTGCCCAATGCAAATCTGAAGGCTAGCTACAAACCATATTTCTTCATGTGGGGCTGCAAAAAAGCTCTATCAATTTTCTTCTTACCTAATTTGCTAAGTTGTTAACTGTCAAAGCCTATAGGGAAGACGTGTTATGGCATGTGCAAGGGCCCTTTCAATCCATACTATGCCATTTTATTAACTTTGGACAAGAATCTGGAGGACTTATATAATTTACAGTATGTGCTTTGTTTAATTTATGGAGCATGTTGGATGGAAGAGCACACACCAGCTGCAGATGCTTCCTCAGTGTGACGAAGGGTTTTTAAACTCAAAAGTCTTGCTAAGAATTTTTTTTCCAACTATTTAAGTTGGTCTAATGAAAGAGATCACATTTACCCAAAGAACCTTGTCTGCCTATGTCCTTAGACCAACATGACTACAACCTACACCTCAGGTTACTGATTCCCTTTTTTCTCTTTTAAAGCAATGCTATCTTATTGTTGATGCTTAAGAAGGTTAAGAGTTCCCTACAAATTGGCAGACTAATTTTAAAACGCTGTATTTATCAAATGGAATTAGGAAATAGTGAATGTGTGCCATAGTTTTTTGTTTTGTTTTTTTAAAAAAATTTCTCTTTTGATTTAATGAATTTTTAAAAAAATGTAGTGAGCTATTACTGAGAGTGATAACACTACCTAGAACCAAACATGATAGGAACTGCTAGATTCTACCTCCAGTCTGGGGAAAATTCTCTTTTCCACCTCCTTCCTGAACTGTTAAAAATTGCTGTTCAAATTTTAAGAGCTTAACTTCTTAGTTATGACAAACTTATGCTAAACTAAGCCATTGGTTGGGTGATTTGGATCTTGGTTATGTTAAATGGAAACTGAAAATCATTGCACGTGGGAAAGAGCATGCATGTAGGCAGCTCCCTTGAGTTCAACATCCAGAATGTTTACTCATTGCATGACCTATTTTTTAATTTGGACTTGAAATAGAGGCATATTCTCTTTTCTTGAAAAGCATTACTAGATGTTACAAAAATAAGCTGTGTTTATTCACGATACTGTATATACAGTTTTTTGTCATACCATAATTAAGATAAACAGGTCATTAATAACTCTGATCTTATTCTACATTTTATATCAGCCTTCAGTGAGTGGGTGTCCTATATATTTGAAATGTAGTTTCTGTCCTGTCTGGCAAAAAAGAATTCTTCTCTCTTTCCTGTTAATATGGAGGGAGAGCACTGTACTCTCTTTGCACCCTTATATTTCTCCCTAGCCCTGACTTTGCAGAAACTCCTTAACACACACAATATTTCCTCTCCCTTATTTTTTGTTTTTCAGATGAATGGAAGAGGAAGGACTTGGCTACACTTAAATCAATTTTAGTCTTCCTCCAGTACTTGATTCTCTGGCATATAGTGTCTGACTAGCAAAACTGAAACTGAATGGACTCTTACTAATTTCAGGTTTCAGCTGGTGTATATATATGTGGTGTCTGCAGACTCAGAAAGACAATATTGTGTTGGTTCATATTTGGTTAACATTTGCAACTTTAGGGGCTGGAATTTTTTCTTAAATTCCTGAAGGAATGGAAGACTTAAGCCCCCTCATGTTTCCTGAGAAGCTTCCCAATTAGCAGTAGTAGGAGTCCTGGAATTTTTCAAGGCCAAAATTGAAGTTTTAACATAAATTAACAAACAAAAGTGGCATTAGTTTGCACATATAATGTTTAATAATTTGCTTTAAACTTTTTTTCTAAGTGTATTTTTTGTAAATATCTTGAGGATTAGAAACTGACTGTTTTGTTTATACTAATTTTACCTAATATATGAACACTGCTTTATTATATGACTTCCACGTTACTTGAAATTTGAGTGCTGATTTTTGTGTGTATGTATGTGTATTAAAAGAGGATTCAAATATTTGCTGGAGGTAAAAAGAGTTGTGTATATAAAATATCTTGGGTGGGTTTTCAAGAGGCCTAAGGGAGGTAGGTACTCTATTCAGATCTGCAATTCAGTAGGATTTGAGTGACTTAAGATCTTACTAAAAATCAGTCTTTTTTCCCTATTCTTATACATGGATATGATAGCATGTGGATATGTTTGTTATTCTTATATGCTTCCCAGTATTTTAATATTTTATTGGTAGATTCAAAGTGTCCAGAAATTGTGGACAATACCTCCAGTGTATTTATTACTTAGATTTAGTTAAGAATGTACTGTAATTGCAACTTTGTGGGAATTTTCTTCCCTTTGCTTGTGTTTCAAATGTGACACTAACAAAATTTGTAGCGAAAACTAAGTTGCTAAGCATTCCTATGTGTTTATTCTTTGAAAGGGTATTTGTTTCTGAAAGTTGTGCTTTGTCTGAATGGAAACTGTTATTTATAGAATTAGTGCAACAGACGGTTTGTTTTTGTCAGACTCAGTAAATTTGAAAGAGCCCATTAGAGATTAGGACTAGAACACTGGCTGGAAGTAAGGAATTAATTTTCCTCTTGGTCATTCAGTCATCAGTGGCTCAGCTCCACGTTAATAGCTAGAATCAAACGTCACCTCCAAATTTGGCAAGCTGCTGCCTTATTTGGTTTTAAGTTAAAACCCATTCTGGCATTGGAAACTGACTAGGCTCGTTCTAGAAGAGTTAATTTGGAATGAAATTAATAAGGACTTTGTCAGGGCAGCAGATCAAAATAAACCCTGAAATGATTTTCACTGAGATACTTAGAAAATAATAAAAGTTTCATTCTAATCTTCACTCACCTCCTTGAATTAACATATGTGTTTACGACTTACAATTCTATGAGGTATCTGTTAAGCAATTCTCTAATAAAGTGGGTCTATGAAAAACTAAAAACTAGAGTGTTTGTTTATATAGATATTTTTCATTGTCAGGTGAATTATTAAAATTATTACATAACTTGCAATGGAGGCCAATACTGTTCTGAGAAATGCTAGAAATAATCCCCTGAGCTCTGTGTTAAAATTCCAGTTATTCAAGAAGCTTATTATAACTTTTGTAAACAAGCTGATGCATCTGATTTAAAATTAGAAGTGTGTATTATTATTATTATTATTATTATTATTTATAAATGCATTTAAATGCAAAAATGGAAACAATCAATCATTATGGGTTTTAGTCATTTGCATATAGTATGTGGTGATTTGGCCTGGATGGATTCGGGAGAGGTAAAGAAGTGTAGTATGTTTTACGAAAGGGCTGCCAAGAGAAAATCTGGCAGACTTAGGAGACTGATAATAAAAAAAGACCTTTACTCCTCTAAGCTTCCTGTACAATTCCACTCCACAAGGACAAGAGTAAAAGTTAGTATATCACTTGTGGATTTTGGTGAGAACAAATGGGGCAGGTTTTCACTGGACTTACCAGTAGTTTTTCCTTTCTGGGAGATCTTGATGAGAGCAGTTGCTGACAACTACCCATCCAAAACAGCTTTCGAGCGTATATGCCATAGGGTGCTGTCCTGTCACTTTTAGTTGACAAGTATGGGAGTCCATGAGCATGGCTGGTGAGGAAATATAAGGAGCCCCAATATTCAGTATCTCTTAGCTCTCTGTTTGATTTTGGGATGAAGCAAGGTTTGTTTGGTAATATCTTTGGACAATGGTACAGTTGGGAAAAATATTGGATAAGCTTTTGGGCCCCCAAAATGCCCTTCTTCTCTTCTTGGTCATAGTCTAGGCTGGGGAACAGATGAGAGCAGTGTTGCAATGTGTTATTACATGGAGCTCTATCTTTCAGAGACTAAAGATAGTATAGAATACAGTGACTACTGTATTTTTTTTTTTTTTTTTTATATTTAGCACCCCTCAGAATGTAATACATATCTTATTTTTGACAGTTTAAAGGAAAAAAATACCATACCTTGCATTACAGATAAGTAACTGACCTGGGGCCATGTGCCATGTCCAGCTCTCTCTGTTGTTTGCTGCTGCAGCCAGATCCTACATGTTGGGTCTCTGTCCCAACCCAGGTATTCAACTTTCTCCAGTCCCTTTATTCCAGGGACAAGGCAGTCAGCACAGTTATAACAGTGCCATAGAGAAGAAATAGAACGTTTTGGAGAAGATAGCTCTGCCTGGATTGTGTTCTTGAAAATGGGTTACAGCTTCAGTGTACACTAGTGGTTTTTTTGTTTAGAGAGTTGACATCTTTTGTGCTGGAATCTCTCCAGGAGACTTTTGGCAAAGGTCACTCATGAACCAATCTCAAGTGCCTTTAAGAAACCCTTTAGAGTGGTTTTTCTCTGGGTAGTAACTGCCAAGCTTTGCATCTGGTCTCGGAGTAGTTCCCTTGCTCTTCTGTTGTTTATAAATTGTCAGCCTTCTCCCAAGGTACTAGAATTGTGATGCCTTTCTTCCTCCTCACACACTGATGATATTCCAGGTCCCTGAGCACAAGGTTGTCTTTCATATGAGTCTTGATCTTATTTTATTTTTTTCTTTCCTAAAATTCCTTTTGGTTTTCATTTTAAATTGGATCTGCCTTCCCAGATCTTGCTCAGCTCTTACTGTCACAAGCTGCAAAAAATAAAGTGCATTTAGGAAGGGCTATAAAGATTTAGATTTAGAAAGGGACAGAATATGTATAATACAATGCCTACTTGTTAATAAATTTAAAAAGGCACCACTTTATTACAACACTCTGTTAGTGAACTGGCTCAACTGATCTCCAGAGCGTGTGTGCACACACGCATATATTCTGCAAGCATTTGGGACCTGGAGCATTCCCTGATAAACAGCCATTTGTTTGACTTCAAATTTTGTGTGGCATACAGTTTGATGTAGCAGCAAACTATACATCTAACCAGTGCAATATTAAGGCTAGGGACAGAAATTGCACATAAACCGATTTAAGTGATGACAAACTAGTTTAAACCTGTAATAGAACAGAAGTTCAGCACGCTTAAATTGCTTTCAAAAGGGCCAAAACTAGTTTAAGATAAACCTGGCTGGATGTAGTATCAGACTAAACTGAACTAGGTCAAACTGATTTATGCACCTTCTGTTCCAGATCTCCTCCCAGTTCAAGTTAACTCAGTCTCCCATCATCCGAGGATGCTTTGCAGCCCTGGGCTGTGCTGTCTGCCCCAATGAGCAGGGTCTGCCTTGTCCCTCTGCTCCCTAGCCAGAGCACTACTACTCTGGATGGTTGAGAAGGGGGTGGGGGGGAAAAAACCTCACCCCTCTGTCCCAGCACCGGACCCTCAGCTGGGTCCCGTCAGCCTGAGGGAGGGGGAGTTTGCAGTGGGGGCTTGACTCTCCCCTGGAGCTGGGAGCCATGCACCTTTCTTAGTTTCTGGGCTGGCTGGGAGGTGGGGAGAACCCTTCATGGGGCACTTGGCTCGGCCCCTGGAGCCTGGACCCATGCTGTCTTCTCAGCCTGCAGGCTGACTGAGGGTAGGAGGTGGGGAAAAGCCTGAACCAGGGCTTGGCTCTGCCCCCAGAGCTGAGAGCCAGAAGCCAGGAGCTACAGCCCCTTCTCAGCCTTGGGGCTGGCTGAGGGGAGGGGAGAAGGAGGCAGAGGAGAAGCCTGCCCTGGTGCTTTGGCTTGCCAGGAGCCATGCCCCCTTCTTTCAGACTTTGGACTGACTGGGAAGAGGGAGAATCCTGCATTGGGGCTTGGCTTTGTCCCCACAGAGCCAGGAGAAAGGCAGGGTGGGGGCAGAAGCCTGCAGCAGGGCTTGGTACTTCCCCCCCACCTCCAAGCTGGGAGCCATGCCGCCCTCAGCTAGTCCAGAGGCTTAGAAGATGATGTGGCAGGAACTCCAGCTCTGCTCCTGGCTCTGGGGGCAAAGCCAAGCCCCGGTGCAGGCTTTTTCCCCACTGCCTGCCCTCGGTCAGCTTGGAGGCTGAGAAGGGAATGTGACTTCTAGCTCTGGGGGACAGAAGCTCCTGGCTCTGGGAGGGCAAAGCCATGCCCCTTGGCCCACCCAAGGCTGAGAAGGGGGTAACTAGGGGACTCCAGCCTTGCTCCCAGCTCTGGGGGGCTGGAACCAAGTCCTGCTGTGGGCTTCCCCCCCCCCCCATCCAGCCTGGAGGCTG
>NW_017729033.1:84761532-84767159 GCF_001723915.1 Gavialis gangeticus | reverse complement strand
TCCCCCCCCCCCATCCAGCCTGGAGGCTGAGGGGTGGGTGTGACTCCTGACTTCTAACTCTTGGGCCAGAGCCAAGCCCTTGCTGCAGGCTTCCCTCCCTGCACACCCTCCCCTCAGCCAGCCCCAGGCTGAGGAGAGGGCATGGCTCCCCTTCAGTGGCAATGCATGGGGGTCCATGTGCACCCCCTGACAGCCAGTGCTTCCCGGTTAGGTGACAGGTGGGGGGGCAGGCGGGTGCCCCCCGTGACTGCCGGTCGAGGAGTGGGAGTGCCAAGAGAAGCACCGCTGGCACTTCCACTCATGTTTCCTGGCTGGTGCAACTGGCTGTGGGGGGATTCCCCCCCGGTTGCTGACTGGCTGCTGGGGGGGGGTACTTGACCCCCTGACTCGGGAGTCACTAGTCAGCCATGCTCCCCTTAGCTCTGGGGGAAGAGTCAAGCCCCAGTGTAGACCTCAGCCTCCCAGCCAGCTGAGGCAGTGGAGGCAGCTGGGGATCTGGTGCCAGGAAGAACTGGTGGGTTTTTCCCCCTTGCACCCTGTGCTCAGCTGGTGCATGGCTTAAGGAATCGGGGGGGCTCCATCTGTCTGCAGTGTCAAGCAGGCTGGAGACATGCTTTAGCACTCCCCAGCTATTAGTATGGGCCATTATAGGGTTTGGCTGCCTTTCGTGTTTGAAAAGTGAATGTCAGTTCACTTGCTTATTGGTTCAATCTATACCATTTAAAAAAACACCTTGCAAAGATTGAATCGATTCAGCCTCAGGGTTTTGACTGTCTGTACTTAGCCCAAATATGTAACTTTCATTCCACAGTGGCATGAATTCATTTAACCTTTTTATTATTATTAAAGTGGTACAAGAAGACCTTTGGAAAGTTTCAGAGAAATTAATATCTGTGGGCAAATTCCTATAAGGGAGACTTGCCTACTTAAATTCCCTTTGTAATTTCAAATGCAATATTTCTCTCTTCATTTTCCTGGCTAACATAAAGTTGGGAGTCATTGTCAACACAGAGGAGGACAAGATTTTCAGAGAGAGAATTAGATGACCTCATGGCTTGGAGTAATAGAAAAGATATGATATTTTAATAGTCCAGAATGCAAAATTATGCACTTGGGGACCAGGAACTTGCTACAGATTGATAGCAATAATGGAGGAGAGGGATTTGGTTGCATAGGTCAGTCATAGTATGACCTGATGTAACATGGCCATCAAAAAGGCTAATGTTTTTGTTAGCTGATGTATTCTTTGCAGAGACAGGGAAGTATTGTACCAGACTTTGGTAAGTCTTATTTTAGAATAGTGTGTACATGAGAGATGCCTACTGATTATTTATTATAAATACTTTGGGGATTCAAATCCCAGAGATGAAGAAAAACCTTTTTTTCAGATAAAGGAAGATACTGCTACAAGAGTAAATGGATGTAAATTGGTAATGAATAAATTTAGACTGAATATTAGAGGGTCCTAACTAACAAAAGTTTGAGGTTCTAGAACAACATTCTGAGCAAAGTAATGGGCCCTGGCTGCAGAGGGTGAAGCTAGAGAAAGTGATCTTAAGGGCATATGTGGCTTCTTCGCAGTAAGAGTGTTGGGCATTGGAATGAATATTTCATGGGGGCACAGGGGGCTTGCAGTGTTTCAGGGTTCTGGAGACCAGTCTGATGTATTTCTCAGTATCTGCTTTAGTTGAAGTTGCAGGGTATAATATGCTTATGCAGGCTAAGAAGGTTAGTCTGGATAGTTTTGATGGCACTCTCTAGTTTAGGTGTCCTTTATCCTGCTCATCCATCCCTTCTTTTGAGCTTCCGGTATTATTGTAATGATTGTTATACTGTATGCATGTTTTATGTGCTCAGTTTAATACCAAATTTCAGGTTTATTTACCATAGGGAATGGGAAGATTTTTTTTTTTAAACTATTTTCTTCTGAAGTGTCTAAGATTGATTATAGCTAGCAAAGGTATACCAGGGAAGGTGATCTGGTGGTGTTACTGGGGCTGAGAAATCTCTTGATGTTTTTTACTAGCCCAGGGTCTGGAAGAAATTTTTCTTAAGGTCAGTAGCAGGGTATGTTGATTACTGTGTTTGCCTCTACTTCTTTCTCTGTGTCAGGGTGCTAGGTACCATCTAGGAAAGAGGTGGGCAATTATTTCAGGTGGAGAGCTGCTTACTGAGTTTTGGCAAGCTGTCAAGGGCTGCAAGGGTAGCCTGGCCCATTGACAGGTCCTTCTCCCCCTGGTCACCATCCTGGGACCAGAAGTCCCTCCCCTTACCATCCAGAAGTACATCTTTCAGCAAGGGGGTTTGCCATCTTGGAACCAGAAAAATACCTAACTATATTCTAAAAATCAAACATCTAATGCAACATTCATTAATTTGATTTCAAAAAAATATTTTTGTCCTGATTTTACATGTGTTTGTGTAGTGATTGTATAATAGCTTAAAAAGAAGTCTTTCTTTTGTATATTGTGGGGGGGGAGGGTATGGGTTGGTGGGTATAGGTTTGTGAGGGGTTGTGGGTGTGTGGAGTTTGTGGCGGGGTGGATAGGTGTGATGGAGTAGCCTGGGCTGTGCCAACATAGGGAGGAAGGAGCTGGCCTGGGCCCTGTACTCCTGCTGCCCCGCCATGGGCCCCCACTGGTTCTGGCCCTGGGCCTGTGCTCCCACTCAGCTGTTGTTGTGCTTCATGCACCTGCTCACTGCCCCTTCACCCCACCTGCTATAGCCATTTCCCAGCTTACCTGACCACCACTGGCACTCTCCTCTCCATCCCTCTACCTGCCACTCTGGCACCACATGGTTCCCAGCTGCAGCCCTGGGACCACAGGAGCCAGCCCGGCCTGACACCTGAAGACTGGAATGATCACTTTCTTATCTGAATTTCATTCTCCAGCTCAGGGAGGCAGGGGCAGCCCTACAGTCCTAGGCCAGAAGCCTCTGCTAGGCAGAAGCTTCTGGCTGGGGCTGGGCCAGTTGGGTCTTTCTTCTGTAGTTGCTTGGTCCTGCTGGTGGCTTCCCCTGAGTCCTACTGCCCCTGGCTCCTCTCATCTTTGACAGGCAGCCAGAGGCAGATAAATATTCATTTTCTAATTTTTTTTTTTTAGGGGTCCCATGAGCTGGATAGAATGGCCTGACGGGTTGGATCTGGCCCATGGGCTATATTTTGCCCGCCCCTGGTTTAGGATCATCTGTGCATATTTTACCTAAAAGCTTTCCCTAGTCTTTAAGGATGCAAAGCAATGGCAGTACCTTCCATTTCTGCTGGTCTTTTCTTGTGGCACACTGTTGTTTTTGGAGGCCTGTATCCTTTGTTTTAAGCAGTGGCAATAGTTTTGTGGCTTTTGGTGTGCAGCAGGGGCTCCTGGATACTTCTGAACTTACTATCACTTGTGTGGGATACCGGGAGACAAGCCATCCTTCCCAGTCCTATGTCCCTAATTACTTGATTAACTGAGCTCCCTACTAGTGAGACTTACCAGTTTGCCCCCTGCATATTTTATACAGGCATTAATATTCTAAATGCTTGTAAAGCACTTGGAGAGCCATAGCTGAAATATATTTCATGAAAAAATTGTTTCAGTGTTATATATCCTTTCTGATGCTCCAGTAGATTTTCTGTCACAGGGAAAATGTTAGAAGGCAAACCATATTTATTTTATAAAAGCTGCTTAAAAATGTCTTGACTTCTAAATGTTGAAAACTCTATAGTTAAAACATTTTCCTTTAGTCTAGCTGCTCTCCTGCCTGGTGTCTCCTGACATACCTTTAAGACTGAATTCTGCAATGTTCCATTGGAAGTTATCAGGATGGCACGTGCTTCTCAAGGTGACAGTCTTATGCTGTCAATGCCAACTCATTTTGATTCTGTAAATGGCTGGAATTAATTGTATAAATATTTAATTTCATTTGTGCATGAGCTCCTCTAAATTTACATTTGGCTGTTTTGGTAGTTTGCAGGACTCATTTTGCAAGATGGAAAGTGTTTTTCTTCACTGCAAACAAGATAATTTAGCCACAAGTTCCTGAAGGGTACCACTAATCAACAGCATTGCCACATCAGCCAAGAAGAAAGAAAACCTGTACCTGCTTTATTTCTGTAGTAAGCTCCTTTGATATGCTTATCTCTCTTCTTCCTCTTTTCTTAACTCATTGTCACAGGAATTTACACCTACAGAACTGATATGGTGTAAATTAATTTTCCCCATCTCTCTCCATACTTTGCCACTTACAGCCATATCAGATTAGGGCCAGGAATTATAAAAAAGAAAAGGATTAGAGATCAATCTGTTTTTTACTTCTAACAGAATTCCTGTTTATCACTTACTGGTTAACTTTCAGAGATTTTTCTTAAAGTGAAGCAAAGGTCAAGATTTTCTCCTGAACATGGATCAAAATAAATCCAAGAATTCATCTATCTTGTTGTATCCCATGAGACTCGACTGCATATATAAACAAATTATGAGATCATTTACAGGACTACATATGTTTGCTGCCAGTAATGCAGGAGATTTCTAGGGGCAAGCATCAGGAATGATTAAACTTTCAGATGATATTTTATCTTTCCTAAATACATATTTTAAATCTAATTAATATGTTAGGGTCCTGTCTCCCCCGTCCGTCCCCCCCACATTGTGGTTCAAGGTTAGCAACAGTTGCTATAGAGTAGTTAACTATATTACAAACAGCAACAGCTGAAAGACAAGTATGGTGCTCTGTTTTCAGTGTAAGGATGGATGCTAGCCAGCAATCAACAGCCACAGAAAATAACTTGCTACATAAAGACCTTTGGAGAGTACTGACCTGCACTGTAGCTTTATTCAGAATGGTTTTCTGAGCTTTTAGTAAATTTTGTTAGCATAATTTGTTATAATTTTACATTTAATGCTTTTATTAAAAGGGACACTATCAGCATGTTCAAGGCCCCAAAATATACCCTTTTTTCCAGGCAGGAAAAATATGAAACTTTCACACATCAAGAATACAAACAACTATGCAGCAGGTTTTTATGAATTTATTTATTTTTGAGGCATCATTTCTGTATTTTCATTTGAAAACTTGGTTGTTGTTTATATTCCACAAACTATGAGATTCTAAAAAAACAATGTACTGTAATTAACCAAAACCAAGATGACTTTTTGAATTTTTAAGATGACCCTACCAATAATTATTCTATACATGGAAGATTATAAACTTTAAAAAAACAATAATTTTCCAGGTATAGAAATTAAATAATGGAAGCTCACCTTAAATTGGTTCCCTCCTCCCCCACCACTCCCTGCTGTAGTGAAGACAGCAGTGGTGGGAGGCATGCCCCATGCTTCCCTTTGCCATGTGCCCCCCTGCTACCTGCTCCTCTGAACCTGTGCCTGCCCCTTGCCTTCCATGTCTGTGCCTGCCTCCAACACCCTGCTTCCCCCAACCCCTGCTCCCTCCTGCAGCTTGTTCTCCCACCCCTTGCCTGCCCCCCACTCACATTTGTGTCTTCCATCACCTTCCCCACCCACCAACAATAAAAAAAACACTTACAAAGGGAAAACTCTATATCAGAGGGAAACTGTTTACAATATTTTGGGAGGTCATAGGGGAGCCTAGTGGGCAGGGCCCCTGGATGTTCCCTGGAGCTAGGC
>NW_017729033.1:84752475-84756532 GCF_001723915.1 Gavialis gangeticus | reverse complement strand
TCCATCCCGTTACCACATATTGTACCTCTACTTCTCTGGGCAGTCATCTGCATCATTAGCCCCAGCCCAACTAGGGGGAAGCAGCAACAGCTCCTGGCTGGGCTGGGTCAGGGATGGAGGGACAGAGCTGGAGCAGAAAGTAAGGGGAGAAGTGGGGAGTAGGGGTTGCAGAGGCTGGGCCCTGGGGAGGGGCTGGCACAGGCATGAGGGTAATTAATGAACTGCAAGTTCCCCCTTCTCCCCTGTGTGTGCCTAGGCTGCATGCCCCCTTTTCTGCCAAATGAACCATTCTAGCCCAGGGCAGGGATCAGCTCCACTCTGGCTTCAGCCCTGAGCCAGGGGCCAAAGTCAGAGCTGAGCTGCTGCCTGCCCTGAACCAATACTAAAATCCAAGACTAGGCTTTTTATCCCTATGTTATGCTGATTTTTTTTTGGGGGGGGGGGGTAGAGGAGGGACCTCATCTTGGATTTGAGTAAATGTGGTAACTTAAATGCTTTTTAGGAGTCTGTCAATGTCTGGTTAACAATTACCTATGAAAATTATAGTACACAAATTTAGAAAAGATTTGTGAGTTTAACTCGTGTGTGCATGCACGCACATATGCTTATACATATAGCCAGCATAAGTATACAAACTCGATAATAAAGTTATTAAAAAATATAAAATTAAGATATTTATCTCCATATTCATGCAATGCGCAGAAGTGAATTTCAACAGCAACATGTGTTATATGTCAATGAGTGCAATTACATTCAGTGCAGCAATCTGTTTTAGCCCTTCTGTTTTCTAGTACTGTAGAATTCCAAGAGTGTCAAGTACAGATATAGGTAAAGTTAATCAAATTGAAAGTCTGTTTGAGACCATGGGGCAATTTGGAACACTGATAGTCCAAATAACATTGGTAACTAGTATTTCTACTTCCTGATACAAGATGTAACTCACTGCAAACTGAAATTCCATTCCTTAACAACGGAAGATTGGCCCCCCCTTTTTAGAATTGTTTTGTTCCTGTATTTGCTACAGAGATCCTGATGACTCCAATTTCTTTATTTTTTGTCAGTACCAGCATAATTATTGGGGTATATGGTCAGTATTACTGACAGCCAAATATCTAGAGCCTAGACTTATTTAATGAGAAACATTTTAAATACTGTATTTTCTTGCATACCACATCCTGCCAAATAAGACACTGGCCTTAGGCAGAATGAAGAAGAAAGGATTTCCTCCCCGCTCCCCCCAGGGTTTAGGCTCTGTCCCTGCTCTATATAGCCATATGTGAAACTTTCTCATGCTCCATTTTGTGTTTAACCAAAAGCTAAAACCTTGGCTGTTGCTGAAGATTGGTCCCCATGGGTGGCGCTAAGGTTTTGAGAGGCTGAAAAGAGTCTGCCAGACTGTGAAATAGGAGAAAGACCAGGCTTAGCTAAAAGACAGAAAAAAAATGCCAGAAAAAAGTAGAGGTGCACTGATACATTGTTCCATATTGTATTGGCACCAATATAGGGAAACTTGACACTATTGGCAATTGGCTTTTTTTGGCTGATGTGGCCAGTAATGTTGCTGTTAATGCTGCATGCATGCAGCCACAACAGGCATATGGCCAGGAGTGCAGTCTGGCAGCTTGGAGAGCAGTGCCAGGCTGGTAAGTCTGTGGCGGGGAAAGGGGGGGGGGGGGGCAGATTGAGGCCTCTCTGAGGGAGGAAGTGGGTCTGGGGCAGGTGCTTCCCAGCCAGGGTGGGGCACAGGATGGGGCTGTGATTTGTGCAGGGGGAGGGGTGGCCCCTGCTGCTGTGTGCCTCTGGGGGGCAGACATATGGGGCATATGCCCCCCAGATCTGTGTGCAGGGTGAGGGTGGGTGGCTGCTGCATGCTTGGGGCCAGCACTGGGCTCTTCCTGGCTGGGGGGGGTGTGTGGGCTGGACTGGGCATGGACTCTGCTCAGGGTGGGCAGTGGTGGCTCTGGGAAAGGGGCTATGGGGCAGGCTATAGCCACCCCAAAATTCACCGTAGCCCCCTTCCCAGTGATTCAGTCCCCCTCCCCACCACCTGGAAGAGCCCATACCTGAGCATACAGTGGCAGCCTGCCTTTGCTTGGCACACAGATCTGGGGGGCACATGCCCCAATGCCTCCTGGAGGTTTGCACAGTGGTGGGAGCCTTCCCTTCCACACCTTCTGGACAGGCTGTGGCTCTGTCCTGTGCCCCACCCGACCCTGGCTGGGCAGCACCTGCCCCTGTCCCACTCACCGTGGGGGGCCTCTATCTCTTTTCCCTGCCCCTCCGCAGACTTACCAGCTTGATGCTGCTCTCTAAGCTGCTGGGCTGCATATTGGCAATTGGATTGGTATCGTCCAATATGACTCGTTAATTATAGGCCCAAAAAATCTTGGTGTACCCCTAGAAGAAAGGTTAGTTTGACTGGTGGAACATCAAGGTAATTATAAAGGAGAAATAATTGTTTACACCTTTGGACTGGAGAACAATGAGCACTTAAGTCAACTGGCTCCCTCTGCTGCCCGAATAGAAGTGTCACTACTAGTTTGAGCAGGAATGAAAGCTGGAGCAGGGATTAAAACAGGTTGCTTCTGTTCCAGCTTGAAAATCATTTTTCTGGCTTAAAACACTCACCCCAATTTTGGGGGGCTGATTTTTTCGGGGGGAAAGGTGTGTATGGTATGCGAGTAAATATGGTAACTTCCCAGAATGTTTTGGTAACATGTACATTTTCAGAATAATTCTGTGATATAGAAAATTTTTAAAAACATTTTACGTTCTTCAAGAATTCACACTTCCAACCATGGGTCTTTCCTACTTTCTAACCTGGGGGTGGGCAATTATTTTGGGCAGAGGGCCACTTACTTAGTTTTGGCAAGCCATCATGGGCCACATGACAGGCAGCCCACGGGAGATAAATATTCATTTTCTAAATTTTTTAACGGCCCCACAGGCCGCATAGAATGGCATGGTGGGCCGCATCTGGCTACCAGGCCGCATTTTGCCCGCCTCTGTTCTAACCAGTTCCATTATTTCTAGCTGTCTCAAGCTGTGTATGTAGCAGAACAAATGTAGACTGAAGGGAAAGTTGGAAGTACTTTAGGTACTAGATTCCTAGGATTAAACTTAAACTTAGATCTTATTTGGGATATGTGATATATTTACATAATATAAATGCCTCTTGCACTGTTTGCAGAGCCTAAAATAACCTCCCAAAGTCTCTGCGTGTAAGAGAATTAGATTTTTAAACAGTCAGATCTTTTTGATTCTTATTAATTATGAATTAAGTTGTCATTATAAGATGTATCATGACTTCATAACAATTAACTTGTGGCACTTTCTGGAACTATGCTAAGAATCAGTAACATGCTGTAAGACATACTTTGAAGGCATTCAAGATGTGATAGTGATTTGGTAGTGTAAGAACCTGAAAAGATTGTCATTTGCTCCTTTTATTTTATTCAAAGTAATTTTGATTCAGTAACATAATCATTTTTTTTCATATAACAATAGTACTTAAAGGTTGCCAACAATGCCTAATTGTCCTGGGTGTTGTACCAGCAGTTAGCAGGAAGTCAATCTCTTCTATTAAAAAAAAAATGTATTGGCTAGGTTATGGACAAATAAATGGGTAAAATGGGCATCCAAGATGGGGAAAATATCAGAAGATTGAGAATGTTCTGCCTTGTAAGCAACAGTTCTGGCTCCCCACACAGCTAGTAGCATAGTGGCTACTAGAAATGGGATGAAAAACTCAGAGAAAATGCAGAACATTCTGGGTTATTAAAGCTATAGGTTTTAGGAGTGTATGAAGCAGGCCATATTCGATATTTGGATTTGGCCTGGTTCAGGGGACAGCGATTCAATTTGTTGATTCGAATCACTCTCCCAATTCAATTCAGCTGAATCTGAAGATTCAATGCTGATTCAGGGAATCAGCAATTAGGCCATAGACACAGCTTTAAATGTTTTCTTTCTACATACCTCAAGGTACCAGGTGTGGCTCATGAACACTGAGATGGTGGGGAGGTTGGAGCATCCCACAGGAGTGTGTGTGTGTGTG
>NW_017729033.1:84712405-84751917 GCF_001723915.1 Gavialis gangeticus | reverse complement strand
TAGTTCTGGTCCACTTCTGGGTCTGCCACTGAGCACGCTGGGGACCCGCCCCCCACTCTTCCCTCGGCTGTGGGGGACCCTGGGTGCCCCATCAGACCTAGGAGGTACCAGTTGCCAAGCCAGGGGACCCCCCCACAGTCCCCAGCAAACCCAGAAGTGCTTCTGGTCCACTTCCGGGTGTGCTGACCCCCCCTCTCCCCCACAGCTCCTGTGGGATGCTCTGTCTGCCCCACCATCTTGGCATTCGTGAGCCACCTGGTACCTTGAGGTATGTAGAAAAAACATTTAAAGCTGTGTCTATGGCTGAGTCATTGACTCTTCTGAATCTCTCTGAATTGATTTGGAGGGTTTCAATTTGATTCAGAGAGATTAAAGTGTCATGATATGGTTTGGATTTGGAGATTCAGCTGCTAAATCAAATTGACGACCAAAGCTTCACACAGCCCTAATACTTCTCAATTTGTTGAGCTAAAGTTATACATTGAAATATAAACTTGAGGCAGTACCTCAATTAATTTTTCCTCTGAGCTCTGTATGACTTCAACTGAAACTGTAGATACATTTTGTGCCTTTTATAAATCAGACCACTTCCTTTGACTAAATGAGGATTTTTCTGGGAAAAAAATGGCCTATTGGTAAATAGCTTCCTGTGGTTTGGAAAGGATGTTCTATTCTTTGCTTCCTTTTTTTCAAAGGTTATGGTGTTGTTTTATGCCTTGAAAGGGCTGCTGTCTTCTATCTTGGACACTGCTATGTTTTAGCAGTAAATGAAAGGTTTTCTGTATATAGTTCATAGAGATTTTTTGGGTGAAGGGTGTTGTTTAACATGTCAGTTGCTTATTATTTTGCTACATAAAATATGTGTTGGAGATGTGTTTTAATTTATCCTTTTTCATAGTCTTTTAGCAATGGGAAGGGCTGATATTCACCTGTTCAAATATCTCCAGAGTTGCATGTAAAGAATACCTATCTATAACGGATGAATCAGTGGCAGTGTAAATAAAAACCTTTTAGCAGGTCTTGAGCCAGCCAGTGTTTGTACATGTTTCATATTACAGGACCAAGTGTTAACCATAGACCACTATCCCATAAGAGAGGAACCATGAGTCATGGTCATTAAACACTAATTTCTTAGCGAATCACAGCTTCAGAAATGCTTGGGTTAAATAGTACTATGGTGATCCAACCAGAACAACATGTTCAGTCATTCCCAGCATTTGTTGTATCCACTACTGCTCTGTCGCTGTACATTTAGTTCTAATGTGCAGAGAAACCTTGATTAAATGTACAATTACAGTCCTTTTAGGTGGTTAAGAACTCTTTCAGTATTTCTGTCTTTTGCGCATCTTGCCTCTTTTTTTTTTTTTTTTTAAGATTCAAAATAAGATTTAAAGTCAATCGGAACATTTTAAAGTGTTGTTGGTTGGGATTTTCAAGAGTACCGAAGACTCTAAATACTTTTGCAGCCTTAATCCCAATTGCAATGAATGATAATTAAGTACCTAACAATCTTTTGAGAGTCTGTAGCTGCGGGACTCCAAGGATGGAATCAAATGGGCAATGGTTTTCCTAGCTTAAGGAAATTTTTGAGACGTCTGAATTTATATTGGAAACACTTCTGATGAAACAAAGACCTTTTTGAATTTGAGGAAGACATCCTGGGGTGATGGTACTCTTTTAAATGTGGGACACCGGGTTCAAGTCCATTTATCCGAATTGGGCAGAATGGGGACTAAAAACTATCTATTGCATCACAAGTCCCTATGTGGACTCAGTCTTAAGTGTAAAATTCCTGCTGATATTAAAGGACATTGTTAACACTAATAGACCAGGAATGTAATCTAACATAGTGGTCTTTTAGCTTGCAAGATCCACACATTACTTAATTTTTTTTTTGGTACCTTTTCATAACAAATATTGGTATTTCTTAAAATTTATATGGACACTAATTGATTGAAGGTTTAAAATATATCCAGATAAATGCATGATTCTTACCTGTAGTGGGAAACATTTACTTAAGAGGAAAGTTCATCTCTACCTTGTATTTGCTGAATATTCTGTGCTATGATGTACAGATCTCTGGCAATTTATCACTGATGGAAGATAAATTTGATATCCAGCTTCATTAAATTTGTTTTCTTCAGGTATCTCCTAAAATAATGAGTTTTTTATCATCATCTTTAGCAAAGGAAAGGACATACTGGGGCTGTGTGTATCCATGCATGTGCATGTTTGTATGTAAGGGTATATAAACTGCCTACAAAATAATGACCTTAAAATTCCCAAGTTATTTTCATTGGCTACAGGAGACAAATTGTTGAGGCCTGGCTATAGTTATCCTGGGACAAATAGTACCATTGTTCATTTGAGTGTCTGTATCTAAGATAAAACTCAACAGCACATTCCTGGTTGTCAGTCAACAGTTTTTTTTTTTCTACAGTATCATTTGTGATGTAATGCCACTCTGTCCAAGCTGAAACATCTATGACTCAGAACCCTAATTGGAGATGACACACAAACTATGTTATGCCTGTTTTTAATAAGCAGCCCACTGTAGTCTTTATATGTGTAAATGCTGTTCATTTAATTTATAACCACTGGATAATTTTCTATTGATACCTATCCAAACTTAGACATGTAAATTCCTTCATCTTGGCTACTATACGCACCGAAGTTTCCTTTATTTATGTAATTGTAGCGGTACAAGGATTAAATATTCTGTCAGAAAGCACAGTTTTGTAGCTGCTTCACATTTACTTTAATATGGTGAATGGTAAATGAAACTGGAAGTCAGTAGTGTTCTGTGGACTGTGCTGCTAAAGAACCAAGCCCACAATGTCAGCAACAACCAGGATTAGAACAGAAATTACAGATCCATGATGTTCACAGTCTTCACTGATTTCATCGTGTATTTACCTTACTGCTCACTGAACTTGGCAAGGTGCCTCAAGAATATTTATAGTATTTTTAAAGTTTTTTGAGGGATGGCAAACAATTTATGAATAGGAAAACTAATATATCTCATGATCTATTGTTTTGGTTTAAACAATATTCAACATCTAAAGTAACAAGCAAATGCTAATTCATTATTTAAACTAAGAGAAGAGCTTTGCCCTTGAACTGGCTTCAGATGCTTACCAAATACAGCTAGAGGAAGAGGCTAACATGTGTCTCATACACTGAACAATATCGGTACGTATTCCTAAGTATTTAAAACTAGGATTTAAAAAGGTACCTTTCTGAGCTGACAGAAAAAAGCCCCAAACTACTATGTTCACGTACAGACCAGGAAGCTGCAGGACAGCCATCACAAGATGGTGCTTGGAAAGAAATCTTTATCTTCTAATTATCTTCTTGCAAGGTTAACAGTTGCCTGAATCCTGGTGGGGCGGCAGGCCTACCAGCTGTTGAGCTTTCATTTCTAGATCTAGGTATTGGTTTCAATGCCGGTAAAATGATTTTTCTTGAGGGACTTGGCTTTTGAGCTAATTTCTGTTCACTAGATGAATTTAGGGAGTTTTTATGCACTTCTTTGCTGTCTTTTCCAATATTTCTTCTCCAGATTGTTCAAATGCTGTGTCTACCACTAATCTTGGACCTAGAAAGTAGAGTAGGGTGGGATTTCTTTTTCCTAAATGTCAGGGTTGCTAACCCAAGACCATTTTTTATTTTTTACAGACAATCTGCAAACTTTTCACTGGCAGCCAATTTTTTTTAATGACATATGATTTACATAATGTAAATGTAATCCTTCTGCTAGGCCATGGACACATCTGAATCCTGAGCTGAGTTCAAATGTACAGGTTTAACACCAACCGTCATAAAAAAAAGTAGGCTTGTCAGTAAAACATTTGCAGATTATTGGTTAAGAAAAAAATCTTGGGCTGGCAACCCTGTTTGACTGCAACAATGGTTTTACACTATGCTTCCTGCCTCCACCTCACCTCAACCCCAGCCTTACCCCTACCAGCTCCACCTTCTGTCCTAACATGCACCTCTAAAGAAAGGACTGCCTTCCCACCAGCAACACATGGGAGGGGGTGGGGGTGAAGACACTGTGGGAGTTCCTTTGGGCTACAAAGCCCTGACAGAGCTCCATGCAGGGTACTGTGACCCAGCACAGGCACCAGGTGGTGCTGCTTTGTTTTCAGTTTCAGTGCTCAACTCTGGCCTTTTTGACCAGGGATCTTCAATCAGATGCAGGCTGCTTCATAGTTTTACAGATGTCTCAATTTTTTATGGACTTTACAGATGGGTGTTTTTAGCTTGAGTTTTGTTTTTTGTTTTTTTTATGGATAGTTGGAAATACTGGCAGTCGCTTGAACCTTAAAATCTGCATTGTATGAAGGGTTTGCACGTTATAACTTGGTTTTTATTTGCAAGTTAACTGAAACGGGTACCAGTTATTAAGTAAAAAGTGACTTTCTTATTGGGATTGAAAACCAGTGGTCTAGTACACTGGCAAACTGGAGTAGGTACACCAAAACTGGAGTATGCAGCACCCTTGGAGTATGCCAAGGGTAAATACCTAAATTTGTATAATGGCAGTGGTGCTTATAATTGGTTAATGCATGGTAAGTAATGGCATTGATTTGCATTGACATTGGTGTCAGCATTCTTGTGCTCTAGGGACACTTAAACAAGACTGCCTTCCCTAAGAACAAGTGTACATTTTTAAATTTTATGTTAATTTTTTTTCAGGCCTATATAGGTGCTTGATTACAAGTTAAATTCATTGGGTGAAATTGTTGTATTTGAAGTCAATGGGAGTCTTGCACTGGATATAGTTCTTGAGTGAAGTCTCACCAGTGCCAAGGATAGTGTTTTGTATATATTTCTGTTAATATGTCCCAGAATGAGATCTGACCCTTTTTGCATTGCACTAGAGACTCAAATTCAGCTTGTTGTTTACTATAACCCCAAGATCCTTTTCTATGGTTACTGCTGCCCAGCAAGGAACTCTTCATTTTTTGTGCACTTGATTTCTCCTTCCTTAGTACTGTATTTACTCAAATATAAGATGCATTTTTTTTCCTTCAGTCAACATGGGGGGAGAAGTCCTTTGTCTTACATTTGCATACCAGGAAACCTTACTAAATACATTATCTATTGTTAAACTGCTACCAAAAGTAGCTGGTGCTCAGTAATGGAAACCACCTATAAAGCTGGTTAAATGTAGCCAATATTGAGTGTGCCTATAAAACATATGGCCTATATTGGTCAAACATACTGACAGGGAACTTTTTTTTGTGTGGCCCTTAAAAATGGGCAGGTGTTCCCTCCACAGGGAACTGTCAGCCTAACTAATCTCAAAAGATACTAGAATAAATTAATAAAACAATAAATTTATAAGGAACCCCAGATTTACTTTCCCTGATGTACCAGTGGCAAAGGGACAAATTCAAGGCAAACCTCCAATAATTACATTCTGTACCTGGAAAATTATAACAAATTTATAATGTTTCCATATACAGCATCTAACTACTAGGGGGTTGTCATATATTTGAGTAAATATAGTAGTACTTGACCTTTGTCTTTTGTTGAATTTCATCTGACTTTTTTTTCTCTGATTTTTATTTATATAATTTTGAATTCTAATGCCATCCTTCGGAACACCTGCAATCCCTCCCACTTCACATAATCTGAAAATGTTATAAGCATATCATCCAACTCACTAATCAAAATACTGAATGCAACTGGGCCTTGAAAGCTACTGTAAGTCCAGTTGTTTTAATTAGTTTTGCATTCACTACTTTGTGATTTCTTGCAGATTTTTTTTTTATTTTTCTATTTTGAAATGGTGCTGCTGCATCAAACCATGACCAAAATCAAGATACGGTCCATATAAATTTATTTTCCAGTTCACCAGTTGGCAGTTATCCTGGCAAAAAAGAAATTAGACTGATCTGATGCAATTTGTTCCTGATAAATCTATGTTGGCTATTTTTCATAGTCTCATTCTCTAAGTGCCTACACATTTGTTTTAGTAATTTATTCTAGTATCTTTTGAAATATTCGCTAGGCCAACTGGTTTCTAATTGCTGACTCCTCTTCATCAAAAAAAATGTCAGGCAAAGGACTATGTTTGAACTTCTGCTTCCTCTCCAGAACTTTGGCAGCTGATTACAGGACTGCTTACTCTGTATTCTTATGATCCAGAGGGGAGGTACGTAGCTGATCAGGGTGCCCTAACTCACCCCAAGTATATTGAATTTAGTACAAGGTCCATACTGACTAATTTCCACTCTTAAACGTGGCAGGTGGTGCTCACTTTTTGCATAGCAGTCTACTTGTTAAAGTAGATAGTGAGAAGCCTGGCTCATCGCTTTTCTCAAATCCTTATTTCCCACTTCCAAAAAAGGTGGCCTGACCACGAAGCTATAAAATAGTTTGAGTGGAAGTGCTGTCCTACTGGAGAACAGCGTGTTTCCTGTTGAAGCTGGCTCACTTGGCAGCCAAGAGTGCAACATTAAAAAGTAGAAATAGGCCCAACTGCCTAGATTCTGGTGCACAAACCTAAGTCAGGACATTTATGGACTTCTTTGAGGCCAAAATGGAAATGCCTGAGTCTGGGCACCCTAAGCATTTTGTGGCTGGAGAAGCAGGATCAGATTGGAACACATTTTATGGTTTAGGCTGAATTTCGATACCTATGTCCCAATTAAGCAGCCCCAAGAATGATTTGATCTAGTCTTTTTATCCCTGTACTGTTTTATGTGCCTTGCTTCCATTTTTATGTAGTTTCTTTCAGGATAAAAGCTCCTGTACAAGATGCACACAGGACTATAGTTCCTGTATGTCTTCCATGTTGGGATAATTTTCTGCTTTGCCTTTCAGTCTCTTGCAAATATTGCTGGCTCTCCTGCACTCTTTATCCTTTAAATCAGTGGCTTTCAAACTGGGGTATGCAGTACTTTTTCAAAGGGTACATCTAAATTTTAATAGGGGTGGTGGAGCTTCTGATTGGTTAACATGTTGTGAGTAATGGCATTGACAACACTCTTCCTAAGAATGTGCATGCAGAGATTAGCAAGTGTAGGGGGCATGAGCAGCAATATTTTTGCAGATAAAGTAATATGCAGTCAACAAAGTCTGAAAATCTCTGCCTTAGATTATCTTTCCAAGAAACTTTACCTAAGTGCTTTTAATAAATGTGGACGAACTCAGAAGAGAATTATCGTTACTGTATTGCAAACAGGAATTAACTCTTAACTATCTTCTGCAATGGGATCCACTGCAAAAGCAGCCTTGGTGTTCGTTCTGCACTCTGGTCACCCCTCCTCTCCCTGAGTACTGCCCTGTCTTCTCTCACCTGCTATGCCTTGATCATAGGTCATACAAATTGGAGAGGCAGTTCTCAGGCTACTGGAGTGAGACCATAGGTGCCTCATTCCACTCTATCATCAGGCCCCTTCTTTTTGTCCCAGTTGTCAACTAAATCATCCTTGAGCAAGGCATCACTACCACCCATTGTCCTCTATCTGCCTACTGTTAATCCTTTCACCAGAAATGTTTTGAATATAAAACTGATGAAGTGGTTATTGCAACTATCTGCAGAGACCCTAGAACTATGGTAGAGGTGTGTGACATTTCTATGACCAGTGCATCATCTTTGAACCCTAAGGATGACAATTTAAATATCAATATGGTTAACTGTGTCCTTTCTGATTGTTTCAACAGAAACATACATACATCCATATTGTTGGCTGTAGTAGCAGATACTGAAGTGAGTAGCCCAACTAGTGTTGAGGGATATTGGGAAACATATGTCCTTCAAATGTTAAAGTTTTCTCTCAAAAGAAAATGGTGGCGACATGTAGACACACCCTGTATATCTCCCTTTGTTGTAGATGGTGTGGGGGAGATGTAATGCAACTATCTAGAGCGCATTAAACTGCAGCCCTTCAGGCTCTTCTGGAATGTTATACTGTATTTCTGGCTGCGTTTTCTCTCGTATCCATCCCCCGCATCACTCTCTTAATCTCCTCCAGTTCCCTAACCATGCATGGCCATCTAAGGCACCAAAAGAAGGAAGCTCAATGATGGAGTGTTTTGTGATCATGGAACCTATTTTCACTTCCTGTTTTCCTCGTGCATCTCTGAGCAGAGTTCCTCTGGGCATTGTCTGTCAGCTTTTTGGAGGCCTTTTGGGAAGCAGTGGCCACTGTTCAGTGACCCCCAGCTCCAGAGCCCTCCTTTTAGCCCTTTGACCTCATTTCTGCCCCTAGCCTTGTGGGCTCACTCTGAGCCTAAGCCCACCCACACTAGGAATGCCCAAAATGTAGCCAAACCTTGTAACTTTCCTTAGATAAATGTCACCAGTGCATTTTCTGTGCTAATTATCAATATGCTGCAGAATTTAAGGGAGAGGTGAAAAGAAACTAGAAGTGTCATTAAAATAAATTGCAATGGGATTACTCCAATGTTTGTAACCATCTAGAATCATAGAAGGGGCACTGAGGACAACAGGGTACCCTGCTGCCTAATTTGGGTCTCCAGTCTTATGTTTGTTATAGGCCTGTGAGGTTAGTAATCACAGCAGTTGGATTTGCTTGTAGGCAAATAGCACACATCTTATGTTTGTTGGATGATGTGATGTGGGGAGAGAGCTTTTCTGTTTTTGTAACCTAGCTCTGCTCTTATCATTAATGTGATTTAAAAGATTAAAAAAGCAAAGTTCTTCAGCATTCACCAGCTGATTCTTATTTATCTAGAATAAATATCTTAAATATCTAGAATACTTATGTGGTTGCACTTACAGTAGAGACCATGAGGACACAAACAACAATGCAACTAATGTGCTGCCTGTGATTTGGGTTAGGATCCTCCAAGAGGCTTCAATGGCACATGCTACATCTATACAGCCTTTGGAGCATGCTAAAGAAAACTGCAGTAAGGCATAAGACCCCCATGCAGCAGGTGCTAAACCCCAAATGACTTATTGCCATACACCCAGCACCACTCCTGGGCAGCTGCATTACCTCATTTGGGGGGGTGGTGCTAGTGAGCATCCACACTTCACTGCAGTGCTTCCTAGCATAGTCCACAGGTGGGGTACACATGTCTTTAGGAGTTTGAGTCCTTCTGAGGTCTAGCTGTTTTCTGGACTAAGTACAGACATTCGGGGATGTTAGAGGGAGGTTGAATCGATTCAGAATGGCTGCCTGATATCAGGTAAGTCAGGATGAGGGGTGGGGAAGCTGGCTGGGAGGTTAGGGGTCCAGCAGGCTTGAGGGGGATGAGGGGGCAGGCACTACCTGTGGGTGGGGTGGGGTTTCCCTCTCATGAACCCACACCCCCACCCCTGCTACCCCTTCCTCCACCAGGACTTACTTCCTTGGCTCTAGCAGCAGTGAATGCTGATCGAAGTGGCTGTACCCCAAGTGGTTTGTGGGATGGGGATTGAGAAGCCTCGTTTGGCGGGGGGGAGGGGAGCAAAAACATAGACCAGTGCAGGGGGAGGAGGGAGTGAAAAGAGCAGCTCTGGGGCTCAGGCCAGTGAATGGGTTTTCTCAGCCCCTGGGCTACACGGGGGGGAGTGGACAGAAATACCATGCGCCCATTTGACCTAAACTGAATGAGTCTGATAGTACCTAGATCCAGGTTTATCCTAGAATGGGTTTTGCAATTTTTAGATCCACTTGTGTGCGTGGCACTTCTGTATAGTTACAGTCTTAGACTCATTGCCAGTTACAGAAATTGGGTTTGTAACTATAACATCAGCGCTGGAACGAGCCAAGTGTAAATTGGGTGGCCATTTTAAACCCTATTTAAGCTCCCCAAATGTTTGTTTTTAGCCCTAGAGATTAGGAATAGCAAAAGCTTTGCCTACATTAAAAAGGGTTTGCTGGCATAGCTAGTATCAGCCCCTTGAAATAGTAAGCTGTAGAGGCAGATGGGCTTCAGGCTTTTGTCAGAGTAACTATGCCTGGTGGAGGGGGGCGTGAATATTTTTTCACATGCTTAACACACACAGCTGTGTCAGAAACATTTGTAAGTGCAGACTAGGCCTTAGAAGTTAGTTCTTCATAATAAAGCCTTGCTAGATATTCTGGAAAAAAAACAGTGTGGGGGTGGGAGGTGGGCCTCTTAGAAACGGACATAGTTTGAGGTAGATATTTGGGGGCAGCAGGAGCAAAATTAGGCAAAGTCATTTGTAAGGAGGTGGGAAAAATTCATAGCTCTTCAGTTAAGTTTACTAGAAGAAGTTACTATTGTAGCGAAAATAGATACTTTTCTCTATGTTTCTTTGTTCCTTGTTTTAGTATTAACCCCTGCATTCTGTAACTTTCCACCCACATGGTACAGGATGGCCCACTATGTATGCCTTATAGGTTGCTCAGGTTTTGGTTTGAAATGACCAATTAAAATGTAACACCTCAACTGAAAAGAATGCTAGCTCAATAAAAGCCACGTGCGCTCTTTGTTTAGGGTCGACACTGATCTGAGCAACAAGCTCCTCTGTCGGCCTGCTTGCAAGCAATAAAATAGAGTTGGATCCAGCCTGAAAGTGTGACTCTCTTCTAGAGGTGAATTGGATTAGCCTCCAGGGGATAAAATCAGCAATTTATGCAACACTATGATGTGATTACGTATAGGTTGAGTAATTCTCTGTTGGAGGTGGAGACCTATATAATTCTACAAATACTGCTTTTTGTCTTTCTTTAAATAAAACAGTTACTGCCAGGTTTTTAAAACTTTTTTTACAGGATTAACTTAGTATTTGTTTAATTAAATTTATGGGAAGAGTGATGAAGATAGAGACTGTAGCCAATGTTAAAAAGCTTGCTCACTTCTGTTTGGATTCCTCTTCTGCAATGAGCTGTAAAAGAGTAATGAAGAGACCATCACAAACAATTAGTACTGAGTGCAGCAATGTAACTCCTGAAAATATTATTGTGAATAAAAGGCAGTGGAAGCTGACGACAATGTTAATTTTAAACAAACTGATCTCTGAGGATCATTCCAGCCTTACTTTCCTATGTGTAGTACTTGGCAAGAACCAGAGTGAACTGAGAGCTGTACCTAATACCATGGATTTCTCATCTGGATAAAATAATGCTGACATGTAATGTTTTGAACCTATTTCCATTTTCTATTTGAGAGCAAATAGTATCTCTCTATTGTGGATAGCAACCTTTTATAAGCCATAAGCTGGAACAACCTGGTTCTACTCTGGTGTGGGGTGTGTGGCTTTGATGGCATGTCAACAGTGGGGGAATTTGCCTGTGTCTACACCAGGGCCAGACACTGCTGCCACTTCTCCCAGGTCCCTTGCCCCCTCCCTGGGGTGTGAATGCAGCTTCCAGCTGGTGGGGAAGTGAGAGAGAGCTGGAAGCTGCATCTGCACTTTTACCTTGCTTCCCTGGCCGTGGCGCAGGCATAGCTGGAAGCTGCCTAGCCTCAGCATATTTCTCCGCTGGCTGGAAGCTGTCTGTGCTGTTGCTTGAGGGGTGGGTGAAGCAGAGGCAATGCAGGCAGTTTCTAGCTGGCCAGTCCCAGGACAGGCCTGGACCGAGGCAAACCCTTCTGACTTTGTGGGCTGTATCCGGTGACTTCATTAGCTGGCCTTAGCCCATGGCCTGTATGCTGACCCTCTGCTCTGTATGATTATATTCCCAAATACAGCTGGTGTGATTGGTCTTTCTCTGTTTAAAATCCAGCAAACAAAGGATAAAATATATGGAGCTGTACTGTATAAAGGGTTGTAAATAACAGGAAGAAATACTACTGTGTACTCCAAGCAAAATTTATTAGAAGTCTATTCAAGGAAAAAACACAGAGACCCTTTGCTTTTAAGAATTCAAAGTCAATTACCTGAAAGCCAGGCATGAAAAACTTTTGTATTTTTTTTTAAATCGGATACAGAGTAGAAACAGTACTTTTTAAATATCACACGCAACAGCTATTTGTTTTCAATCATAAATGGCATCAAAGTTAGGTATTAATCTCACAGCAAAGCTGCATGCAGATCTAGATTAAAATTGAAAGCCTTTGAAATATAAAGCTTTTGCCATGAAATCTGCAGTAATAAAGGTATGCTGCACAAAGATGTTTCTTTACCTTTGTCTTGATGACATTTCTCAGTAATAAAGATGTATATACATTTTAAATTTGGCTGGTAAACCCATAATTTTAATTAATAAAATTTTGCATAAAATGCTATTTTACAGAATTGCACTATCCAGATGTGCTTATGGTAAGTGGGTCAAGTAGACAAAAATGCATTGGAGATGTTCCATATATTAAGAGGGCAATGGTCAAATGAGGAACTTGATTTTTTTTTTTAAATCAACAACAAAATGGCTCTGTACAAAAAAAGCAAACATATGTACAAAATGCTACAAAGACTACATACATTGTGATAAAATCAGTCCTTTACCACAAGAGAAATGCAATAAAAGCTTTTGCCATCTATAAGGTGCTGAAGAAACCAAATCTGAATTGTTTTGTATAAAGCCATAGTCATTATCATCCTGTGTCTTTTTAATTTCATACACTACTTATGCTTACCTTTGCATAAAGAAATGAATGTGTTCAAATACTTGTTTTATACAGGAAAAAAACCTAAAATGTATCGGTTTTAATACCGGTGCTTTTTTTTGCAGTACTATGTTTCTAAATAAAAAGGTGCAACTCGGGTTTTCTTAAACTATACACATATATGATGCGAAAGAAAATCAATACATGATACTGGTAGATATTTTATGTGAATATTTTTCTCAGGTGGCTATGTTAGAATAAAAACCTTGCACTAATACTGCTTGTTTTTGTTTCTTTAAAATTCATCTGATACATAAAACACCAATCCCTCAAATGTCATGTCCTGTTGCTGAATATTGCAATGTATTTTGATATAGTCATGTAATATCAGACACTAATAGTTTGTTGTTATCAGTCTTTATGTCTCACTGTTATCCACAAACTCAAGATTTCATGCCTCTTGTACTTTATTTTTAACAGAAAAACACTATAGCTTATTTGGAAAAAATTAAATTTTAACCAGTAAAATTGCACCCATCCAACACACTTGCAGTTCTCCCATTTTTAACTACTGCTTGAGATTTTACAGTCACTGTGCATATGTTACAACATATAAGTGCAAGCAAACAATCTATATTATAATTATTATATATCGTAAACCAGTACAATAGGCAAACTTGTGATACGGCAAAGTGAAAGCAACATATTGGCTGCCCAAGCCAAAAAGAATGTGGAAACTCAAACAACTTTTTCTTTAAATAGTAAATAGCAACTCTCTCTTTGTAGCAGGTGGAAGCTGAGAATTACATTTTTCTTTTCTGCAGCATTGTGTGATAGTATCACAAATGCTAAGAACCAGGCAAGACATGTTTTTCCATGGAAATTCACCTGTGTACCTTCCATCAAAGGTTCCTATTCTCATATTTCAAATAGGGAAAAAAAAAGTTTAAAGCAGGAGAAAGTACTCAAATGTTGGAACGATTCCTCTTGTTTCATAAAAGCTTAGTTATTCACACTGTAGTCGTTGCTGTAATACTGCTGGAGCAGTTTGGCAGATGAGCATGGAGGATGATGATGGTGACCTAGATGACTTCAATTTGAGGCTGCAAAGCGAGAAAACAGAAGGCCTGTGTAGCATGTTTTCTAGCAGCTTTATGCAGATGTGTTGCAGAGATGCAGCATAAATAATTGGAAAAAAAAAATTCACAGCCTCTTGACATAATTTCCAGGGAAAGTACCAAAGAATTTGGTTCTTCTTGAGGTTCCTGAAAGTAGAAGTAATAAATGAAAGATGGCAATAACAGTAAGAAATTGCTATGCAAGGGGTAGGGGCAGAGGGACTTTGTTTTATTTTCAATTTATGAGACTTCATGAACGGTGTATGTTTTGCATGAAATAGATATTTTGTTTGCAGTGAACCAACCCAGTATTTGCCATACCATGATGTACTACATTTACAAATCATACCTTGTTACTGAGATTTATTATGGGAAAATCATACATTTATATAGTTTAAATAGTGTATATCCAGGTTATAATTTGTGCTAATCCTAACATGCTAAAATATCAGCTTGATACCTGGCAACAACACAAATGTATTTATTTTAACATTTTGAATTGTAATGAAATAATCTGGCCAAAATGTTGATGTCAAACCCTTCAGTTTCTGTATAACTTAGGACTAGCAGGAGAATTGTTTATTATATAAGTAAGGAAAATAAGATACATTGGAATGATCAAGCCACCTTTTTTTAGGTTCATATCTATTACACTTGCTCACACCGAATAATAATCATTCACCCAAGTGGTCCTTTTGAAGTCCATGGGATACTTATATGAGCAAATTTAAAGCTATCTGGGTAAAGGTTATATTGGCAGATACTACGATAGAGTTAGTGTTGTATCATGGTAGCATAAGGACAACTCTTTTCTTAGTAATCTGGAGGTAATGGATAATAAATTTATAGTGAAATGTTTTTGGAGCAACATGTGTACCTCCAATGCTCAGGAAGTCAATGGAGAGCCACTTTTAAATTTTAATGGACTTTGTTGTAGGCCTCCAGAAACTATGCAGTCATCTAAATGTAAGCAAATGGCAGTAAATGTTTCTGAAATAACACCCCCCAAAAAGCAACCAAATTAAAACATACCCACAAACCATCCATCATCACACTTTTCCATCACATCAATGATATCTCCCTCTCTGAGCTCCAATTCATCTTCATTCCTAGGAGTATAGTTATACAGAGCCTGAAACCTTAAACAGGACAAAGGCATGTGTTTTTAAAAATACATTTTTTGCATCTGTACTAAATTAAAGGAGCTTAGTAAACATTTAGTTAAATGCTTAAGTAACAATATTGATAATGTAATTGAAAATAATGACTCTCTTGCCCACCTAAGGACTAGGTTTATACTGAAATAGTTTAGGTAAGAGACGACTCATGTGACGTTAAGTAAGGACTAGATTCATAAAAGGGCCTTAGGCATGGCTAAGCTCATCTTAACTTTTAGGTGGATTAAAACCTAGTACAATTCACAGCCCCAAGTTAGGTTCTTTAGCTCTTTACACAATACATGGGTAGAGTTAGGCAGCTAGACAAGGGAATTAACAACTAGCAGTAAATTGAGCAGGTAGCTGCCTAATGCCTATGTTAGTCAAGTAGGAAATGCCAAGGAAAAGGATGCAGATTAAGCCAGGGCTACCAAAGGTAATAAACACCTAACCCGGGTTAGAAAGGGGAGCCTATTATGTGTCTGAGCCACGTCAGTCCTTTCCTGCAAAAGGGTGAGGGAAAAAGCAGTGGAACCTCCTTTTTTTACAAACTACTCAGTGGTTAAACTACTCACTTGGGATATGGAAGAACTAAGTTCCATGCCTTATTCTGCCCAAGGAAATGAGACCCTATATCTTCCCAGTGTCTGCCATAACCACAAAGCTATAGGGTATGTTGGAGTGGGGTTCAGACAACCACTTCTTTTAAAAACTGTTCTACTCTTATATAAAACAAAAAAAATGTCTTGGGACAGAGAGAGAGATTATTGTCTCTACTGTGTTATTGTTAGTGCACTGGTTGGAAATTTAAAGTGCATGTTGGCTTAGGTGGTAGCCAAGTGGAGGTGTTGAAGATCTTGGTGGCACCTAAATTTTGTACATAAGTATTTAAGGGTTAAATTTCCAATGCAGTTTAGGAGTCTAACTTACAATGGAAACTATTGGGCCTGACTGACTCTCAAGTAAGTATCTATATCACTTTTACAAATAAGTATCTATATCACTTTTAAAACTGGAATTAAGCTATTGAATCGTTCATGCAAATCTTTCCCATTTAGCATTTGTTTTTGGCAAACTGACAGACTTTGCAGCAAATGTCGTCTTGGTGGATGGATATGTACATGGGCTGACGGCCTTCAAGTGACTGCTGTTCTAATGCAACAGCAGGGTTTTAGAGTGTTTCTTTAAGGAGAAGAGGAAATGTAAAGAGAGAGTATTTAGGGAAGGAGCTGGTTTTTACGGTGGAAGAAGAAAGGGCAGAAGGCAATGATGAGAAAAAGGGAAAAGGTTCTTTATATAAGTTCCTGTATACAATGTATTGTCTTCACATTACAAGCCCCATCAAGATACTACTAGCCCCTCACTTGCCACGTTGGGACACACCACAGAGCCCAGCCAATAGCTATAGCTGTGAGAGGATTAGCACAAGACCCTGTCCCTTCTGTTTGCGGAGCAGAAACAAGTAGCAGCCACCTTGGCAGCTGCATGATGTGTACAGTGTCTCCAGGAGTGCTCCTTTTCCCGTGAAGAAAATGGTATCCTTGCTTAAAACACGTACTGTAATTTTGGGGGGTTGATTTTTTTTGGGGAAAAGTTGTGTGTTCTATGCAGAACTAGTCTTAAGGGTGGGCAATGTGGGTGACCACCCAAGGCTGTGGCTGGGGGGTGATATGCACGCACACACAAACATGCTTATGCACACGCCCCTGCTCACCTCCCCACCCCAGTCAATGGTGCTGCTGCAGACAGATGCTAGTGGGTAGGATTTTGGGGCACTGTGTGGTGAGGAGGAGGAGCCACCTGCATTGCCCAGCCTGCCCTCCCACCTCCAGCTGCTGTTTAGAAGAAGCCAGGCCAGACAGTATGGGTGGCTCTGTCTTCCTGCCAGACAGTATCCCTGCCCACCTGCCTCTGCCTGCAGCAGTGCTACTGACTTGGGGGAGGGGGGCGGGAGTACTGGGATGTTGGTGCCAAAATATAAGTTTGCCCAGGGTGCCATTTTCTGTAATGCTAGCTCTGGTTGTATATGAGAAAAATATGGTAAATGGAAAGTGACTAGCCACCTGTAGTGCCTTACAGGGACACGGTAAATAGTACAGTGTCTGCAAGTCTATTCTAGCTCTGAGGGAGAGGTTCTAGCCATAGTTTCCTACTGCAACTTTTTAAAATACTTGCGAGTGAATTCAGTGATCAGGAATGTCATGGTTTGAAACAGGGAAAGTGGGTGGGAACCTTGTTAACTTCCACAAGTCTTGCGCTATCTCATTCTGTTGGCAAAGTGTAGTATGGGAAATGAATAAATGGGAAAAGGAATGAGACTGTCAAACTCATTTTCTTTCATTGGCTGTCAGTGTTTAAGTCTAGCTTACTGGAATTGAAAAAAATCATGTACAATTGCAATTAAGACTCAATTGTGCCTGTACAACTCTCTCTACAAAAGCTTGCATGTAACTACACCAGTTCAGTGATATCACAGAAATAGAATCCTTTTCTTCTGTAGTCCCCTCTCATTACAAGGAAGGACCCACACCAGTAGCATATGATTACAGATCTTTGCTGGATGAGTTGAGCTGTGCTGGTCAGCATAATGTGGGTTCTGCACCTTGTATGCTTTGTCTATGTACAGATGGACAGAAAGAGTCATGATTGCCCACATAATTTGCTGATTTGTAAGTGCTGTAGAAAAATTTTGGAGGCTACAAAACAATGTGCGTGTTGGATCAGGTTCTTCCTCATGCCTCATTTATCTTGTAGGTTGGAAGAAATTTTAAGTACTTGGAGACCAAGCTGAGATTTCCTGCAAAGAGTCGCTTCAGGTTACTCAAAATACTGTGTTGTGAGCTTGATCTTTAAAAGCTTTTTAAAAAAAATAGAAGTTCATTTATATATTTAAAAAATGATTTAGAAACCATCAGACCTTTGAATTCTGAAAATTTTGAAATAGAATGCTCATGTTATTGAAATGCTTCCCCCAGTAAGAGTTCACTGAAATTAGTGTAGTTTACTTGGATTGTGATCAAAACAGTATTTTTTTTTCATTAAAAAAAAAATTCAATAAACTAGTTCTGCATAACCTAAGCAAAACTCCTAGTGAAGTCAATGGAAGATGTATCCAAATAAGGCATTGGAAACTGGGGAATTAATTATTTTGCTACTTGGGAATGAATGACTTGGTTTCTGTATTTAAATCAGTGCTAAAACCAACAGAATGTTGAAATAAAGATCTTCTTGAACCAGATAGATTCTGGATGCAGGTAGTAAGTTTTTGCATCACTTTTTCTGTGCGTGCTCTGTCTCGAGCAAGATTTTTTGTTTTTAAGCTCTTCAGATTGTCTATCAGTTGTGGCTCAAAATCTATAAAGCTTCTTACGCTGAAATAATGATGATAAACAAATGCCATGAGCATAACATGAAAATATTCGAGGCGAAAGGAAATATGATCATTAGTTTGGTCAAATCTGCCTTCTTTAACAGGGTTCATTGTAATCTGTGCAGCAGTTAAATGGCACTGCATAGTCCATCATTCATTTCCTTATTTCAGTATGGTAATACTATGCTGATGTTCCAGAAATGATTACATGTAGCTTTCAAAGGTAGAGGGATCATTGATTCAGATCAACTCAAATAATACAAAACTGTTCCTTTTTTACTATTGTTTTATGTGATATGTAATTAAGATAGTGAACGGATATTTTCTAGCTTGTATTTCATGATTACCTAATTTTGCTATTATATGCCATGTTTCTAGCTATGGAAATAATCTGGATAAGAACTTTGAACTCAGAAAAAAGACAATGAAAGGGAAATATGATTCTACTGAAATTCCACCTCCAAAAATATTCTTATTAAAAATAAACATTAAATCCTAGATGATACTAGAAATTTCAAACCAAATGTTTTTACTGCTTGGCTTGCATTCATTTAGGACAAATGTGAACAATAGCATCACTTATAAGATATACAGGAAAAAATTGGCCAGAGAGATTTGGAAAACAGATACAGTTTTAGTGAGGTCAAAATCATTAGTACCTCCAAAAGCCAGTCCTCATTTGCATATAAAGTAACAAGTTTAGATTAAAAAAAAAATCTTGTAATCTTGATGTTGGGTAAAATTTCCTAAAGCACATAAGTGCCAATTTTCAAAACAATTTAAGCCTAGATTTTGAAAAGTGTATTCAAGTGCCCAAGTCCTAAACATATTTAGGATGCTTCATCTACAACTTGTTCCAAACCACAGTAATGTTATAGAAACATTACAGCAGGCTTTGCCTAAGAACCTAATAACAAGATTTAAAAAAAAAAAAGTATTTCAGCATGCTTTTACTTTTGAAAATGGCATACTAAATTATACATATGCTTCTGAAAAATGTCACCCTTTAATTTGTGCATACAGAGTGCTCTGGTACAGTTTAATGTTGCATTCTTGTAGTCTACCTCACTCATTCTCATTCTGTTCTCTCATTATTCTAACTGCAAAGGTTCTCTTGCCAAATCGTTTCCAGAATTGCTTCTAAATATTTTCCCATACATTATTAAGGACCAAAGAAAGTAGACAGGCTGAATCTATTAGTTTTAATAATTGAATTCAATCTGCCTGAGATATCTAAAGGTGATAAAAGTGAAAAATGACTAGGAACTGTTTAAAAAAATAATATCTATCTTAAGTGTAGAACATTAGAGAAATGTAAGTTCTTGTATTTATTCTCATTTTTGAGGTGATACAGCTTAGCTCATTTGTGATTTTGCCATTAGGGAGTTTTCCTGGATATATTCTCACAGAATATGGCTATCTGCACTATCCTTTAATTTGATTAGGTAGATTATTGATTTCTTTCAAAGATATGCTTGCTACCTTTTCTTTAAGTACTAAATCTATGGTTTAGTAGACAAGAAGTATACTTACGGTTCCCCCCCACTGTGTATGTTTTCATGAGTAAACACAGGGCGCTGTGGCTGTAATGAAATGATTTGAAATGTAATAAAGATTTTATAAATGTTATTAAATTAAGCTAGATTGGATACTGGTATGATACATAATCTCTTGACATTTCATATCTGGGGTAGTAAAAAGTTCCTTTTAAAAGGCAAAGAGCAAGCACTAGAATTTGCAAATCTGCAAGTTTAAGAATTAGACTGCTTTGAAGGATATACTGATAATTAAAAGAAGCATTTTAAATGTATCCACAGTCTAATTTTTTCATGTTGAAGCAATAAGTCAGTTGAACCCTTATTGCTTTTACAAATTGTACAAACAGAGCAGGAATGAAGATACCGCAAGACTCAAACACAGCTGATGAATGTTGTACATTCTCTGCCAGAGGTGTGTTCTCAGACAAGCAGAAAAAAACCCCATGCTTAATGGCAGAGTGTCAGCATCCATTATGTTTTCTGCAGGCAAACAATAATTCTATGTACAAAATACACATATAAATTGGCAGGCACACCATGCTATGCTGTGCTCTCAAGGAGGAGCAAACTCATGCAGACTGATAGGAAAAAAACCCACAAAATTTATTTTTAAAGAATGCAACTACTTATGTAAACATAATATTTTACCTTAGAAAGGAAAAATTGGCAGATATTTCAAGTGCAATGACCTCTGAGAAAGTCAGCTTCCTTTTTAATTAACTACTATCAGCTCTCACAATGAGAAACCTTAAGTTTCTAAAGAAGCCACAGCGTGTTTAGAAAACTGTGTTTTATATGTATACCTACCTATCTATAGCACTGGCCAAATGCAGAATAGATGGGACAAAACTGGTCCTGGGAAAAGTAATTGACTTTGGATGCCTGGTTTTCCCTCACTAAAGGGAATAACAGTCCAGGAGAACTGTGGGAATCTTGTCTAGTCTTGGATACCTGAGTATCAAAAGGTAGTTTATGTTATGCTTGTTAACCATTATCAGTTAAAAAAAAGTTGTGGCCTTTCCTTGGTATTTTGGACCTGGAATATTTGTTTAAGCTTGTTTTTGCTTGGTTTGGACCATTTCTGTTCATTTTACTTTAGGTCACTGAGAATCTTCCACTAGTGGCTTGCAGCAATGAAGAATAATAGCATTATGATTGTCATGTCTATTCATTGAACTACACTGGTGAAATTCAAATGACTGGTTCCTCTCTATAAGCCCTTCTGACTTAGGACCTGCTCCTCTCCTTAAATCCCAAAATGACAGTTGAAATCCTTCTTAAAATTTTCATGAACCCCACTATAATATGAGGTTTTTATGGCACATCATGCTGGTTTTATTGTGTTTGTTAATTGATGTGGCATATGTAGTCTTGCTGAAAAGGCAATGTTATGCTGTATTAATCTACGTTGCTTTTATCACTGTATGGGTTAAATTATTCTGCCTGTACATACTTTTATAATTTTGGACATGGTTTAGTCAAAGGAACTGAGGGATGCATACTTAAGAAAGTAGGTGAAACTGCTAAATATCTCTTGCCATTGCGTTAATAGGACAAAAATAATTTTTGCTCCAAAACACAGGATGGGCACCCAAGACATTGCAGGTAATTGTGTGGTTAGCTGTGTAATACTTGTAACGCTATAGAAGGGGCATAGGAGATGCTCAGGGTCTTTCGATTATCTCAGGCTTTGGGACAGTCCAGGTCCCCAGCAGTCAGGATTAGCAGGATCAGCAGGAAGGATGATCTCTGGAAATACTGACAGGACTCTGAGGGGCTAGGTTGTAGCCAGATGAGAGGATAAGAATCTTATTTGTCTCTTTGTTCTGTCTTCAAATGATGCGGTCAGTTTCACGTATAAAATATGTGAGTAATGAAACTGTAGTCTAACGTTCTTGCAAACTACTTAAATGCACACGTTTATTAAATAATATTCTGTCTAAATGGTGTGATTATTCAAGAGGCCAACAACATTTGACTGCTTTATGGGGGCTATCTTTTAATGAAATGCAACAGAACAGCATACCATATGTTTAAAGATATTTTGAGAATCGAAGTTGCCAGGTTAGAGTGATTTCTTGTTCAGTTTTCACCAAATTACACACACAAGAGCTTTATTTTACTTGTCTCCACAGAACTGCTGGCTCTCAAAAGCACAGACAGCAAAGACTAAAGCTCTAGGAGAGAGCATCTTTTTGGTGACCTAGTAGATAGGGTCGCATCTTCTCTAATAATCAAGGATCCTGGCTTTCTCTGATTTAAAAAAATCCCCAATTTTCAGCATTTACAAGCATTTACCTGTATATACTGATATCTGCCCATTTAAAAATAGTAGGAAAAGAAATATTTTAATATTCTTTTGCAGAACTTTCTTCAAGTCATGTCAAAATATTAAGAATGAACCCATAATTAGTTTCAAAATATGAATAGTCCTTTGGTTGCATGTATACTTTATAACTGATCTGCCATATTGGGAGATCTAGGTTAGATCGTCTCCCAACCTTGGGAGACCAAGGTTTCTATCCACATAGTTCTTTAGAAGAGACTTTCTTTTCTGAAAGTCCTGTCTCTATCTTGGATTGATTAAAAAGCAATTCCCTCCTTGCTTGCCTTTTCGCATACTCTGACCCATTTTTAAAGCCTAATCTCCACAGTTCCCTTTGTTCTATCTGGATAGGACGGGACAAAAATAGAGCCAGATGCAGGGTTTTGGAGGGAACAGTTTCATGGCACAATGCAAATTACGCCTGCAATATTGTGGCAACACAGTTCCACTGGATCCAAGGCATGAATTCAATGAAACTCTGCCTGAATTCCTGGCAGACAGTCAATGCTTCCAGGGGTCCCTGTCTTGAGGTAATGCAATTGTGGGTCTACCTCAGAGCTGGGGACTCTGGAAGCTGTAAGTCTCCATATCTGGTGGTTAGGGCATTTTTTTTTTTGAGGCATAGGTGATAAGTTTTTGCATCTCCTTCAGCTATAAAGGGCCTATAACCTAGGTCTCCCACTTCTCGGGCAACTTTGTTAACTGCTAGGCTGTTCTGCATATACTGTGTCCTTTCCATGCCCAAGAGTGACTGGAGAATGCTGTGCTGAATTGACATTGAATTCAATGCTACTGTCAGGTAGGTGCTTCCCAGCAGAGTGAGCATTATGCACCCCCAAGTCGGAGGCCCAAGCTCTGAGGAAGAATTGAAGTTCATAGACAGCTCTGTGGCCAACCGTTTCCTATTGGCTGGATTGCCTCCCTACTTATTACACTAACGGTGGAAATGCAAATCATAAAATAAAACATTATCTGATCTCTGTTAACTCCCCAAATCTTGCTCAGCCCTCAGAAATGGAAACAGGAGATTTTCCTGGGTAGACTGCTTACTAATTTGGGTTGTACCCAACGTTGTTCAGGACCTGCACTCTGCCAATTCTCCCTCAGATTTTTGACTGTGATTTAAAAACCAATGCTGGGCCCCAACTCTTCTTTTTGAACCTCTCCTAAGGGTTATCTTGTAACAACCTTACAAATGGCTGAAATGAGGTATCATTTGTTTTGCAGCATGTATAATGCTAATTTTAAATGGTAAAACTTATTAGAAGTAATTTATGCTTAAAAAATTGGCAATTCCTCAACGCAAAAGGTAGAAACAACTAGTGAAATGTCAAAATGCCACTTTGAGTTGGATAAGGATTTTTAACTCCATTTTGTACCTGGAAAAGCACAAAACAAGACAAGCTCAAGCACATGCCAGGCAGCATTAGAGTTGGATCCTAGGAGACCTGGTGTGACTGGAACTTGTAGACATTTAATGTTCCTAACTTCCAGTCCATGGCTTCATTAACAGGACTATGCTGCCTCCCAGTAAGAAAACCTTTGTTTCAAAACTACAGAGTCCCAGGTACACATACAAAAATGTTCAAAACCACACACCTAATTTATATGTATAGTTATTGCTGTTATGTTTAAATTGGGAGTGTTTATGCTTGGGAATTTAGCATGCTAATTGGGTGCACGATTGTGCTTGCATGATTTTGGAAATTAGAATGGAAGTCCACACCAAGCTGTGTGTAGCATCTTTTTTAAGTTGCATATTATCACGCGGTGCAACACAGGAATTAACTCTGCTAAAATGGGAGTAGGAGGTATACTTTAATCTGTTTCTCAACAAGCAATAGTAGAGGCTCCCTACTACTCAGTTTCTGGGCTGCCTGTGTTTTAAGCATCTCCATTCAACGACAAAGGAAGTGACAACTCTGGGACTTGCTACTTCAGTGGGAAGCAGGAAGTCCAGCAGTGACACATTACCCATCAGAAAAACCTGAATGTCTTTAGCAAAGAACACAAAAACCCCACCATCTGAAAGAGAGACCAACATAAAATCAAGCCCCCCTCTGCAAATCTATCCTGCAAACAATGCTAAGTGATCTCAGACAAAGCATATCAAAGGCCAAGATACAGTAAAATATTTGGTCTTAACAAAAACATATAACCTACAAACTGTGCTTTAATTTAATTTAGAATGGTCTCTTGATTGACAGCACCTAATATGAGCCAAGCTCTAAATAATTTGACCTTTAGGTTAAACCAAATAAATGCAATTATGGATGGTTATGAAGAGGAAGGCTGAAGAGAATGACAGTTTAGAATAGCTGCATTTGGAGAAAGCATTGTTTCAAGTTAGTGCACACCATATTACTATAGCAACAAAATATTTTGAAAAGAACAGCAACAAAATATTTTGAAAAGAGCATGCATTAAAGAGAAAAAAACCAAAGCACTAGAACTTGGCATTACAAAAGCTACAGTAAATGCAATGAATTCTAGAGTTTTGGCTACTAGAAAGTATCATTTCAATAAACTAGAAAATGCTTTGAAACAAGAGGAGCCATTTAGAAACTGAAAACCAGGCTGAATTTCATAAAGAACTTTGTCATTTTTGACACTTTTTATAACACCGGAAACACTGCAGAGAAAGAAACACCAACAGAGTGATAACAAAATATTGCACACGCAGACCTCCATACTGGTTTTGCTCAAACACTTCTGAAATTTGACAGTATCAGAAGGAGAACAAGCCTTGGCATATTGATAATATTCAAACATATCTGATCAAAGAAAAGCACAGAGGGACTACACGCTAAGCTCCTTATGTTAAGGAATGCTGGCACCACACACTGGGCATTGAGTACCATACCCTGTGTGAATGGCTGTGACCTCTGACAGGTGAGTTGCAGGACCTCTTAGTCATCACAGGGCTACGAGGAGGCTTACCCAAAACATATATTTCTCTTTTTAAATCAGCCTGGAAAAACCGTAAACATTTTGTCAGTTCAGAGTTTAAGAACAAAGCTTGACAGGAGATTTCTGTTGCTTCATTCATGCATACAAATAAGACATGCTAATTTTTAAATTAAAAACCTTTGTGAGTTAGAGCACAAAGAATGAACTGCTCTGTTAAGTTTATCACACTTTCACAGTTGCTATTGTATCCTTTCCAATGTTGCTTAGTTGTTCTGTCAGATGTACTGACACTTAGAGTTATAATTTGCAAGATTATTCACCCACAATCCATGTGGGGATAAAGAGCTTTCACTGCAAATTTACATGCCAAAGTATCTCAATTAATAATGTAGACAGCTCAAAGGCACAGAATAGAAATTTTAGCTACCTGGGAAATGCTAGCTACTGATACTTTATCTCTTTGGCATTGAACAGAAAACACTATGTAGATCTGGCCTGTTTTTTAAGTGCATATTCAAGTTGTTGGATAAAGGACAAGTTTTCAGTTAACCTAGTACCTTTGTGAATAAACTCTCAAAGACAGATGTTTGATAGAAATCAGAACTTGCCAGATGAGAGGAACCTGAAGAAAATGAGAATTCTTTGTAGAAGAATGGTGGAGTGTTTTCATTTGAAACTGTGTTGTTCTTTGGACTCTGTGTCTACAATTACAATGCTTTGCATGTGCCCTGAGTGAAGAAGAACAGGAACTGCCTAGAAACTGGAAGAATGCTAACAAATCAATATATTCAGTAAGACCAATGAAAAATTCTAAATGGGGGTTCAGGAGACAGTGAAATTCCACAAGTTTTTCCTTTCTTGATGTTTGCTCTGAAATCTTCCTTCAGAGACTACGTTTTTCTTCACCATGGTAGAATTAAACATTTGACCACTGAAGCCCTATGCCTGTTGGGAGATCTGCTGGTGTGCGCCACGGTGCAAAGATACACTTTCTTAAATAGGGTTCCACAGAGTGGTAGATTCTCTACTGCATTCTGTAGAGGTGAATGATGATTTACAAAAAGTACCTCAGTTGTGCTTTCTAACAATCCTGTCCATTTCTAATATATACCTTTCTTACCCTATGTGGCAAGGACAAGTGAGGCAACTGTGCAGGCAGGAGGATATCTGTTGCAAAGGAACTTTTCCATGTGCCATTCACCGGGACACAGACTGGGCTTTAAACACTCTGGCTAGGGACAGACATTCAAAAAGCCTGAACCTGAATTGATTCAAACTTAGTCTAACCTAGCTAGGCAGAATCAGTTTGTAACCACACAGACATCCCAGAAATGCAGGCACATACCTGCAGTGGTTCAGGCTAAAACCTGGGGGGTGCTAGAGCAGCCCTCCCTTCCCTTCTATAGTGCTGAGCTGAGGGGAGGGGGGTGTGGCCAGGTCCTGGCAGGATGTTCTGATTAGGGAGGGGTTTCCCCCCCACTCCCCTGCTGACCAGCCCAGCACGGAATTGATAACAGTGTTTATTATCCCTAACTCAGTGTTTATCACCCCATTAAGAAAACAACAGAGGGACATTACCAGCTACTTGTTGATTCTGCCTTTGTCCCGTCTGCCGCAGCACAGACTGTAGCCAGCACGTGGTCTGCTAGTTAATGCTGGGAGGTGTCTGTGTAAGGCAGAGGGGATGGGGCAAGTCCTGCTTACCAGGGAGTGGGGAGGGGAGGGGGGTAGAGCGGGGGGAATCCAGGAAGATGCCTGCCGTCTCTGCTGAGCTCCAGCCAAGGAGCAGAGAGGAGTGGCCAGCCCTGCTGTGGAGCAGAGACCCCCCACCCAGCCCAGAGTACGTATCGGGATGCTGGGGGAGTCTAGTTTAACTTAAACCGGCAAGGGGTCTGGGACAGACACTGCATAACTGATTTGGGTCAAACCAGTTTAAGTTTGATACTACATTTGACCAGATTTATCTCAGATCAGTTTCAGCCATTTTCAAACTGGTTTATGTGCACTGAATATCTGTTCTGTTACAGGTTTAAACCAGTTTCTGATTACTTAAACTAGTTTAAGTGTAATATCTGTCCCTAGCCTCTCTGCAAGTTGGCTAAGCTATAGTGATTGACAGCATTAAATAGATGTTAAATCTTTCCTATGTTGAAAAACTTCCTCACTTGTTATATTTTAGTTCAGAAAATGCTCCCTATTTTTTGCCATAATTAGTTGTTATGAAACTTCGTTCTCTAACCCCCAGTACAGTTGCCTGTTCAGTATTAGGAATTAGGGCTGTGCAAAGCTTCGGTCGCTGATTCAATTTGCCAGAGATTTGGCCCGATTTGGTGGCTGAATCTCTGAATCAAATCAAGAGACCCTTTAATCTCTCCAAATCGAATTGGAACCCTCCAAATTGATTCGGAAAGATTCAGCGATTCAAACAGACACAGCTTCAAGTGTTTTTCTGCATACCTCAAGGTACGAGGTGGCTCGTGAATGCTGCGATGGTTCATAGCCAGATACATAATACTTGAATTTACAGTAATCTGTCTCTAATCTGGCAGTACATCTACCCATTTTTTGCTGCTAGACCCAGCACTGCCTGTTCAGGAGTGACAGAAAGTGGTGCATAGAACTAGAAGCCCTGATCAAAACTCTTTCCATTGATTTCACTGAGTTTTGGTTCAGGCTTTTATTGATCACATTTATGGAGGGAATTGCTTGCTGGACTTCAAAGACAATCTACAGCTAGAATAGGCAGAGAACAGGGACAGTCCAGCAAAAATGGACAATTAAGAATTGTAGAAAAAATTGCATAACCAGAGATTGCCCTGTGTGTTCTCATGACACACGTCATGTCATGTCCTGAAATAGCTGACTCGATATTCTTTTGATGAAACTGTACACTTCTAACCCTCCACCACATATAATGAATAGCAACAAAATGGGGAACAAGAGGATTTGAAGGGACCTCCTGGGTCATCAAATCCAGTTCCTTGCTTTCATAAGAATATCCAGTCAAAATCTGTTCTGGCTTTTGGAACATACGATCAGCATTATTTTAAATAGCTTTTACTTGTATTTATGTTTAGCTTGAATTAACTTGCCCTGTAGGATTTATCAGTGTGTTGCTCAAATATGGACAAGGAATTCTAGGGTCACCCAGAAAGTGTCAAAGACTCCCTGCCAGTCAGTAAGGCTACCTGAATTTTGATTGCTTTGCTCAAGAATAATTGAAAAGTCTCCATTCATAGACTGTGAGTACCCTGGCAATTATTTAGAATGACCAGACCAGAATATAATATAATTAGTTCACTCCTTCCTGCAAGATGCAGTGTATGTTTAAATGTTATTAACCCCAAACAATGCCACTGCTACAACACTTCAACTCCTTTTAAAAGGCTGAAATGGATGGGACCCCGTTTTATGCTCTCAAAGTATTAAATCATGGCTATTTTTGACCAGAGGTAGGAAGGTATTTCTGAGAGATGGAGTCTTTATGGCAAACAGCCAGCATGTTGTTCTTCTCTATTATATTGAGAGGAAACAACATCAGTTTCTCTTCTAACGGAAACTGGTAGTCACGTTCGGGAGAAAAGTGATCTTTCAGTATGAAATGATATGAACAATATGAAACTCATCTCTTTTTCCAATGAAAGAGATTAAAATCGAAGATTTTAAATTTTATATACAATCAATCCATTGCTTGTTACCCTTTAATACATTATTTGTCAACTCAACTATTGTCATACACATACACTTTTGCTGTATGCCATAATTTAGCTTGAGAACTTTGCTTCAACAGTCTCTCTGCTTGGCCAGCCCCTAGCATGTTTAAGTATAATATTTTTTTCTCTTTTCTTCTTACACGAAATGTAATGCTACTGAAATGTAAACTGCTTTGGAGGCTGTGACTCTCTGTTTACCCACTAAACAGCTCAGAAGCAAGAGGCACCATTCCAGGCTTCACTTGTCTGTGCTTCCTTGTCACAGAGCTGCATCCGTGACCTAGAAGGATGGCTAGGGAAGAGATGCAATTCACTCTCCATATTTGCTCAGTTGGTAGGGAATGGGACTAATAACACAAGGCTACCAATGGGAAACGAGAGCGCTAGTAGTTATTGAAGTGCATATTTGTCCCTTAGTGATTTGGCTGATGCTACACATTTCTTTAACAATATCTGACAACAGCTTACTGACCTAGCAACCTAATGCCTGGTACAACCCCCACTGTAACGAACAGAAAGCCTCTGAATGAATTCAGTGACAGATAGATCAGATCTGGAGTCCAGAGATTAAAAAAAAATTCCCAATCCTATTATCTATCCCTCCCCAAGCTATCCAGCCCTTTCATGATGGGGATGTTTAAATTTACATAGTTATTTAATTTGAAAAGACCTAACTGCTTATTTTGAGCTAACTACATACTTATACTAGCATTAGTAACTGAGAAAATATACTTTAAATCATTAAAATAGAGCATTCTAAATATTAATCCTTCCACTTGTCATGCGTTCATAAAGATATGCAGCAATTCACAGCTGGCAGGTGCAGTTACCTTTAGTTTTGGTGAATTTATTTCCTGTCGGTATGAGAGTTTGGAAAGGAGAGGAGGTGAGGAGGGAACAGCAGATTGGGAAGATGTGGACACAGACTCAGAGGCTGATGCTTTGGCAGAGTGAAATGGAGGACTATCAGGAGGGTGTAAAGGAGAAGCAGAAGACCCTTGTGTTCCCGAAGAAAGTGGGGCTGGCTTAAACATTTAAAGAAAACAAGTAGTCATGCAGTGTACCCATCAGTGAAAGACATATAGTGCAAAGAGAGTAGTGATACACCACTAATTAGCAAAGGCAGAAAGACCCCTCTGATTGCTCTTCTCAGTATAATGCTGCCTTGGTCACAAGTCAGTAAATCTAACATTCTGGCATGAAATCTTGTCTCAACAGTGGGTTTTACCATTAGCTTCCATGACACTGCGATTTAGTCTTATAAGCATATTCTATTTATTTCTCACTACACCTTTGCCTTTAGACTCCTAATTAAAAATATAAATCTGGGCAAGATTGAAGTAAATACCTTGTACTTTCATAATTCTGCCCTTGAGGACCACCAGTGATGATGCAAGGCAACTGAAGTTGAAAGTACTTAGCATCCCTGACAAGTGCTCAGCTTCTTGTAGGATCCCATCCTATGTGAAGTCTAACTTTAAAAAAACAACCCTTCAAATGTAGTATTTATAAGGGACTTTGCCAAGTAAAATTAAGTCCAAATGTTATAAAGTCAAGCTTTTACCGTAACTAAAGGCCTAGATAACACGAGACACATTTGCACTGCTTTAATTAGTTGTTGCACTGGTGTACAAAAAATAGTAGTTATGCAACATATAATCTCACTCTAGTATCTGATGTTGAACTGGCCTGGGAAAAATCATGGTACATCTGACAACAGACACTTACATAAGTATGAAAATATCTGGGTCTGAACATCAGGGTTTAAACATCACATTCCCAAATGGTTAATCTGGCTGACTACAGGTGTAAGGTACACTGAGAAGTAATACATGCACATGCACCCTTTTGTGGCCCCCTTTGTCCCTATGGGCTTATTGTTTGTCCCTCTCAGCATTGACCCCTCCATACGCCCTCCCTGTCCTGTCTTTTGAATTCAGATCACTCTATTTGATAGCTTGATCTGTGCATATCCTTTCATAACATCTGATGATGTGAACTCTTGCTTAAAAAAGCTTGTGCATCTCTTTCTGCCTGACTTCAGACTGCTTTCTACATGTCCTTTCACAGCATTTGATGACATACACTTTTGTTCATGACAGCTTGTGCACATGCATCATATTTAGTTAGCCTATAAAGGTACATCCCTACTCTGTCTTCTTCAGGCTAACACAGCTTGCTGCCTATCTCTACTGGTGCAGGTGTTGTGTACATGCAGCTTATTTTAAAACAGCTGTTTGCCTACAGCAGACAAACTATTATCTGCTCCTTTAGCGTCAAGGCACTGGAACTATGCCTACAACATGCAGTTACCCCCAAAACAGCTGGTGGTTTGAGTTTGTTCACTTCAAATCCTGGTGTGATTTAAATCAGTGTAAATGTGTCATGTCCAGGCCCTAATATTATTCATTTACTAAAAACAGAATAAAAATATTTGTTTGTAATTAAACATACCCACAAAGTTGAAATCCAAAAAGTCCAATGTGAATATAAAACTAAATATTTTGTTAAAAGTTGGGGATTTTTTAAATCTAGTTTGGCACTATTTATCCTCTTTATTCACTTTTTTGGACTTAACTTGACCTTCAAAAGGAAAAATCAGGGGATTCAGTTTTAATTCTATTTATAAGTGTTCTAGTATTGTAAAGAGAGGAATGATTGTTAACACCATAATTTTTATATTGGCAATGTCCCTTCAAATAACTACAACATAGCTTGGTTCCAGGGTTTGTGCAGTTTTTAAACCATGAGAGCAAGTTTAGAGGTCTGCAAAGACCTTCCAATAATTCTGTCTTGCTTCTGTTTATGATTATGCATAATAATTAGCACATATTATGCTAATTATTCAATTTATAGCACCTTTAACTGCTTGTACTGTCTGGCCAAACAAATTTTATGTAGGGAAAAAATCAGTTTCTAAAATGTTGCCTAGAAAGGCTGACAAGGAATTTTATATAATTTCTGAGTAGTATGAATTGATTTAGAGACATAGTGTGGTATGTAACTGTTGGTTTGCATTAGGGGTAATACAGGGTGGTGCTGGCACAGAGAAAACTCTGGGAGGACTCTTTTCCTCAGGAAATATGTATACAGTAGTCAAACCTAATCTGGTCCCTCATTATTAGTCATGTTCTTATAACCCTAATTAAACTATTACTAATCTAACTGGCCAAGTGACAAACAATAGTTGTAAATTGTAGACTCTGTGGCTGCTTATACATATGCTTATTGGCATTTTAATGGGAACACATCGGAGCAGACTCGATTAATTGAGTCTGCTCTGCGTTCTAATTAAAACGCATGGGGACTTAATACATGTGACGCTGCTGCAATTCTGTAGCATTCTAAAATGGCCTCAGGGTGCTTTAACTAAACCTCATCAAATGAGATTTTTAAACATGCAGGGGCTTAATACACATGACAGTGACGTGTTTTCATTAGAGTGGCTGCCCAGGAACCGCTCTATTAATTCCCCCCAACCCCCTCCACCCCACCTCTAAGCATGTGTATAGGCAGCCTCTGAGAAGAATGCTGATAGCACTGTGTTTTAGGGCTCCAATGCTGCCAAGTAATTCAAAGGGCAGTGAAACCGGTCCAGTGAAAAGCCTATATGTTCTTCCTTTTGAGTCAGAACTGTTCTGATGGCAATTAACTAGCAGAGAAGGGCAAATAGGAGGAAATAAAGACACCCTGTAACTTTCAATGACCTTTCCTGCTATTTAAAAAGGACAAGAGATATTAGAGAAGAGTCAGAATTTATGCTCTAATACTGGTACCTTTTCCTATTGTTAAGAATGTAAGTTTTTAAATATAATACAAGATAATTAGAACACTGTGGGTGCATCTACACATTCATTAATGTGCCTTAGATACTGCACATTTAATTTAGTACTCACTTAAAGTACTAACTAAATGTGCAATACCTAGAGTTACTGTGCAGCAGCACCGGCGTACGATTATTTAGTGATGTTTACCGCGTATTAGTCTAATAACACTGCACAGGGGGCTATTAGCATGGTTTGTGCTGTGACATGCTACTGCACAGTACTATTATGATAATGTGCCGTAAGTATCTCATGTAGACGCGCCCACTGTGTATGTGTATACATACACAAAATATATTACAAAAGACTAATTATAGTGGGAACTTAAATGCAGAAGCTAAAAGACATTGGTATACCTCTGTATTGATATTCGGTGAAATGTATTCTTCATAATGTATTGAAGTTGCTTGTTTAATTGCTACTGTAGAATTTAAACTATCATGTCTCGGGTCCTCCACTATATGCAGTCTTGATACTTGTCCTGCTACATCAGGGGCATACCTGTAGAAACCTGAATCTTGAAATTTTGGCTGACTCCCTTGGATTATTGACAGGAGCTCTTCACAGATTTCCTCTTCCTGTTCATCAACTGCAGCTAGCATTCTGGGTAAGGAGTCAACTTTAGGCATCTCAGAGACAGCAAAAGTAGTGCCCAGGATTCCACATATTTTTGTAGAATCTGATACATTTCTGTTTTCTCTGACAGCTGGAGAGCCAAACATTTCTTTCAAATCTTTATATTTCTTTTCATCCAGCTTGATACCATTTGTAATAGGCTTATTCAATTTGTCATAAGATTGAGTTGCTAGAGGAAGTGATACAGAGGTAGATTTAGGAAAGGGCTGAGGAAGGGATTCAGGAGAGCTGAGAGAGACCTCTGCTGATGTAACTGGAAAAATGTGACTGTTCATAAATTGGCATATGGTATTACCTGGGGGCTTTGCTACAGACTGAGAAGCTGATAATGCCAAAGAGCTGAGTTCTTCTAAGTCATGAATAAAGTTGTCAGGAAAAGGTGGAGGAGTTGGGACAGATATGCTTGAAGGTAGAAAACCAACAGTCAGTGAGAGCAATTCATTAGTGACAGCCTGAAGATTCTCTTTAGTAGAGTCTGACCAAGGAGAGGAACAACACCTGGGAAGTGGGGATGATGCTTTGGAAGGCAACTTTAGAAATAAAAAAAAGAAATTAAAAGAAAAAATGAAAATGACATTGGACATATGAGTGATTAAAGAAGTTCTCTACCATCTTCTGGCTTACAGGATACTATTTCAATATGCACAAATGTCTGAAATCATTAGTACATGAATCAGAGTAGAAAAAAAGACATTTGAAAAATGAAACTCTATCAGGTTCTGGCCTGGGACTTAAATGTCAAACATCAAGACATATCTGAAGCACTGAGTTCATGAAGGGAGTTTAAATTTGATCCACTGAAGTTATGTTATTTACTGCTCTATGTTAGTAAGCCTGTCACAAGTTGTTCAATCATACGATCAAGATTGCTGTCATTTCTTTCAAACTGTAACTATTATTTTGAGAACACAGGTACTGCTGGAAGCACCTGCCTCATTTTAGGTGCCATTAAATACTAACAGAAATAAAATAAACTGGACGATGTCTAATTGTAATATGATCACTATTTTCTGCACTATTCTGTGAGATGATCTTATAGAAACATCTTAAATACATTGCATACTTTTATTAAGGCATCAGTAGCTACACAGTGCATTTTTATTTAAAAAAAGATGTTATTTTGAACAAGAAGATTACATTTTGCATAAAGATGCATAACACTCAAATCTGACTGAATGTAGACTTTTTAAAATGGTGACAGCATAGTACAGAGCAATATATCTTGAATACCAGTACATATTATTGATTGAAGTATCCTTCTGGTAAAATAAATGTCCTTTTGTAAGAATGACAGACTTGAGAGTCAAACGTACACCGCATCTGTAGATATCCATTGCTTCAGTAAATACTGAAAATGTATTTGTGTGACTATTAATCCTCCAAATTTAACTTGAATTAAAAAAATTTTGATTTCATTGTTAAAATCATCCAAAACAATTCTAGACTGCATCTCTTTGCATGCTTTAGGTTATCCAGCTACTTTACATTTTACGTAGTATTGTAGAAATAGAAAAAGGTTTAATTTCTGAATATCATAGCATGGACAGAAGAGGGAAAATACTTACCTCGTATTGAAGTTCTCAAGGTAGATAGCTTTATTTTGGAAAAGTCAGACACTCTTTAATAAGGACTTCCTGATACTAAACTCTCTTGCAAAATTTAACAGAGTTTTGAATACCTTCTTGTTACTATGTGTGAGGGAGATTTACTTTAGAAGTTTTAGTGCAGTGTTAATTTTTCATGTATGGGAGTGCAGCCGTTGCTGCAGAAATTCTCTTTGTCACATGTAATGTCATTGATTTTTTTTTTTTCTTTTAGAAAGCAGATATCCACTAACATGCATGTCTGTTGACACCTGTTCTAGGTTCTGACTCTAGAGCCTGGCTTTCCACATTGTCATAGTTGTATGCTGCTTTTATTCAGAGGTATCTACACTGACATCATCATAAATATTGGTGTAATGGAACGGAAAATAAGGCAAATGAGCTCTCACTATTATGTCAAAAAACTTAGCTAATTTCTCCAGAAAGCTGGCATTCTCTGTTTCTCTATATCTTCAGAAATTTAGCTAATTCTGGTTACTGCTTCTCTTTTATGGAGTGGGAAGGAAGAAAAAAAAACCAAAGGGCATCTTGTATCTGTCTAATCAAAGATGCAGATGCTTAACTGATCTAAATCATCATAGTTTCATTGGTAGTGTTTTGATAATTTACACAAATTGAGAATCTGTCCTGTGGCATTTTTAGTTTTCTAACGTAACCAAGAAAATTTGGGCTATCCAGTGAGTTATCTGTAGAAATATAAAGGACAGACTTTCTATATTCTTTTTGGAGCTTCTGGAGACAGCGACTCTCCTACACTTCTTTCAGATTCATTCTCTTTCTCCAGGTTTTCAGCTTTTCAGTAATGGAGACTGTGAAATACCTAAATGTTAAAGAATCCGAGTGATTTTAACTTGAGGGTGAGTTTCACTGGAAACTTAAATGTTTTGAAGCAACAGCCCAGGTCTCAGTGGAACAATCAGAATTGTAGTCATAAGGCTATATAATACAGAGTTGAACCAATGGGGAGTGTAGGATGGCAAGCTACTGTTGAACTTACTGTTTAGGGGTGTGCAAAGCTTCGGTCAACGATTCAATTTGGAGAAGATTCAGAGGCCAAATCACCGAATCTGAATTGGATCGGGAGAAGGAAAAAAACCCCTCCAAATTGATTCCGAAAAGATTTGGAGATTCAGAAGGCTGTCTTTCAGGGGAACAAACTGAGAAGAGGGAGGAGGAGCAGGGTGGGGAAAGACTGACATCTGTAGCTGGCCAGTGACTGTGATCTTTCCCTGAGTCCCCTTCCAATCACAGTGCTGTGGGGAAGGACGTAGAAACAGCACATAAGCCTCTGTCTGCAGCCTTTCTGTGCCTTTTGTGAGCTGTTTCTGCGTAAACAAAAGCATCTGAAAGGAACTGGACTGGCTTGACTTCCTATCTAGTCAGTCTCCTGATATTTTTTGTTCTTGGAAAGGATTGGATATAGCTTAATAACTAGAATTCCTCTATTTGTTCTTGTTTTTCCCCCCCCCACTTCTTAAAAAGAAAGCTGTATTTTCCTTGGCAGTGAAACCCCTGCTCCTTTCTCCTTGAAACTTGGCAGCCCTCATGGCCTCAGAAGGGGCTACCATCCCTGCTATTTTCATCCAAATCTGCCTTAACACACACGACACAAGCTTAGCTTTCAGCAATTTGAGGTACAGTTTCCCAGAAACCCCTGCACCTATCTCCTTGGAACTTTGCAGGCTTTGTGCCCTCAGAAGGGGCTACCATCTCTGAAATTTTTATCCAAATCAGTCAAAAAATGACAAAGTTTTAGGTATTTCAGTGATTCCCCAGTATAGTCTATGACCAAATCTCCAAATTTCTCCGAATCAGCACTGAATGTTCATAAGTTGATTCAGCTGAATCACTTTGGGACAGTGATCTAAATCTCCAAATAGAATCACTGTCCTCCGAATCAGCTGAATCTGAATTGAATACTTCTCTATTCACACAGGCTTATTGCTGTTACTTCTTTCCCAAAATTCTTATTGGGTGGTAAATCTAACAGCTGACATCCTTTTGTGTACATGTTTGAAGAGCAGGAAACATCTGTTCCAGTGAACCTCACATTTGATGCTATCTATCATCCTTAGGCACAAAATTGAAGTCACAGTTACCCGCCAAGGATACCTTTTGGCAAAAGTTAGAATTATTTAAACACAGAAGTGAAACTTTTATATTTCAACCTGCTAAATTAGCACCAACATGTGAATAATTATACAGTATTACAAATAGAAATGAGGTAAAATGTTATTCTGATAACAGTGAAACAAATATAGACCACAACTGAACAAAGAAAGCTTATAGACTATATACATACAGAAACAGAACATGCTAAAGAGATAAGACAGGAAAAAATGAAAATTTAAATTTTTCTCTCCCCTTGACATTCAGAAGTTGGTAACTCTCATTAATGCTAACTGAAGTCTCAGAGAAAAATCTCCATGGACCTGTCACTATTTAAAAAGCTCCATACCCAGCAAATCTTTGAGAGGGTTATTATATCAGCTATCAGCTTGATCAGAATGAGCTCAACACCAAAAAGATACAATCACCTGAAGTAGAAATCACCTTTCTCTCACCAACATGATTTGTGCTGGCTGTATAGACTAGGATGGAAAGGGGTTCAAGACTCTTCTGAAACATTTGAGTGTGCTCCATTAAATATGATAAACTGTAAAGAACAACATTTCAGGTGGTAGCCATATATAGATCTGAACCTAAACTGTTCTGCAACTTGACAACATCTGCATACTTATAGCATTATATAAATGCTATTATGTTGCACTATTGTCTTGGGGAGTGCACACTTTGAAGAGGGTTTCCTTTCAGGAGTGCAGGTGGCAGAAAGAAGGAAAGCCACAGAAGAACTTATTGGCTATCACATGACCTAATGCATCTTTGTAAGCAAGGATGGACTAAGAAAGCACAAGGCCAGTTATGTCCCCATGGAAACAACTCTTTTAGAACTCTTCTGGGCTTCATCAGGACAAGATGTTCATGTTCCAATGTGAAAGTTAGCTGAACATAGCCCTCAATGTTTAAATCCTGTTCAATATTGCTGAACAAGTATTATTGTGGTGGGCTTGACTATCAGTCCAACTCTTTGCCTGTCCCTGCCCATGATGTAATAGTCAATGAAAAGAGAACAGGAATTTATGAAGGGTATTTATGCTATTATTGGAAATGAAACTTTTGTGTTTTTACGCTTTTAATTTTATTACTATAGTGAAAGCAAGAGAGTCTTAAATGCCACAGCGTATAGTAAAATGTCTATAAAGGAAAGTTAATGCAATGAAAATTCAGTGACACTGCTTTATATCTTCAGGAAAAAAATTTTTTTTTTTTTTTTTTTACTTTTTAAACATGCATATTAAACTCTTTACTGATGATCTTACCAAAGACTTACAAGATTGTATTAAGTAATATTTTCTAGATATGGTGGGGAAAAATCTTTCTTACCTTAGTTGAACTTAAATGGTGTACTCTGTCACTAGAATAGCTTTGGGGTATTGGAGGATCAGGGTAGTCATCAACACCTTTCAAGGCATTCTTTTTGATGACTTCTACATAGGAAACAGGGAAGATGCCTTGTCTGTTGGTTCCTGGTATTTTACCTTCATACCAGTTTTGATCAACTCGTTTAAGAAGAATTACTCTGTCTCCCTGTAATGCATTATGAAAATTCATTATCAGTGAACAAGGGATAACTTTATTTTGAATATTTTAGTAACTCAGAACATGGCAATATTTTCACCTGGTGATTCTTTGTGACCACTCAGAGTCATGATAATCTCCCACATGTTCTCATTCCCCTCACATTTCCCCAATAACCTCACTAAAGGATGATTCCCATTCCAGTAGAAGTGGACTAGATGGTGGTACCATTCTAATATCAGATATTGGCCGTGAAGGTATATTCTAGTCCCATTTTTTCTATGTATTCTGCTCCTCTACTACATGCCTGGCCTGATCTCTTCCTACAAGTAATAATAATCATTATTGCACCCAATGTAAATGTCTTGCAGATGTTGTATGCTTTTTTTAAATTAGCAAATTAAAAAAAAAAAAAAAGGGAAAACACAATCCATGGTATTGTAAAATCTACAGTGTTGCCAAGTCTGATTTTTGGCATGGCGTTGTTCTTGAAGTCAGCACACTGGGAATATGAAAAACTTAACTCTTTCTTTATATATAAATTATATATAATTTATATATATATAATGTGTGTGTGTGTGTGTGAAATGTAAATTTGTGTAAATGTGAAAAACTTAGCTATTTCCATATATATAAAATAAATAAATAAAAGGAAAGAGCTAAGTTTTTCACATTCCCAAAGCACTGATGTAGTGGCAAGGACCATGCACATCCTCTTGAGCCCCTGATAGCCTTATCTAATCTGGACGGGAAAGGGCAGAGAGCGCTGGGGGAGCAAGATAACTCACCAGCAAGGTGGAGCAAGCCTGGACTGGTGCAATGTGTGGTGCCTCAATCAGGCTCGGTGGCACTTGGCTGATGATGTCAGCCACAGGCACCGCCATGGGAAATTTAAAAGGCACAGATGGTGCCGAAGAGGAGAGAGAGGCTGGGAGGTGACACCAGGCAAACTGAGCCCATGGACAGGGGATGTTGTGGGGCGCCAAAGCTGTGGGGCGCCAAACCACCTGGGTCCCCGCTAAAATAGGGCCAGGAAAAGACAGGGAGCCACTATCCAACTCCCTGCGCTCCCTCAGCAGCCTTGCTACTACCAAAAAGGGAGGCTGAGAAGGGAAATCATGTGAGGGGTTTGTTTGAGCCTCTCACAGGCAACCCCTTTCTTGTTTTCTTTTCCTTTTTTTTTTTTTTTTTTTT
>NW_017729033.1:84702656-84707405 GCF_001723915.1 Gavialis gangeticus | reverse complement strand
TTTTTGAAAATCTAAAGACCAATTGGATCAACCAGTAAGGGCTCTTTCCCAGGAGGGGTAAGCCTAGTGCAGGGTGCCCTGAGCTTAGGGTGAGGATAGGTGGTGAAGAGGACACCAGGTACACCCTCACCGAGGGACTGGATGATGGATTTCCAGTCAGTGACAGACGAATGGGGCCAGAGAGCTGAAGCAGCTATTATGGGCTGTGATGTATTGACATTAACAGTTGGCAAGTGTATTAAGTGAAGGGGAGGTGGATCCCCAAGTCAGCCTCAACCGGACCGTGAGTACCCCAATAGGGGACCAGCTATTACATCGCTGAACCCCTCCTTTCATTTTTTTTAAGTTTTAATTTTTTATTTTTTCTAGGTACCATCAAGGCATGGCAGATGAGTTAAGGAAGGGCCCTGCTCAGGGTACTCATGTGTTCATTTACCAGCTAAGTGGCAGCTTGACAGTAGACTTTAAGAACACCAAAAATCATGAGAGTTGGCAATACTGAATCTCTTGTTACCTATAACAGCTGGTATTATTGTTCAATGCAGAGTATGTTACAAACTTCAAAAGGAATTCCTAACAAAGAGGAAAAGACACAATATCTGTATTTTCACTGACGGAGCATATCCAATCTCTCAATCTCTGATTAAAAATAGTTATTTTTCATTGTTTACAGGCAGCCTAGAAACTGGCTATAAAAAAAGAAGAAAGAAAGAAGCACTCCCCTCAAACATTTTTTCCTATTAAATTCCATGAGCTTCCACTTTGTTTTATATGACATGCATCTTATCATGCCTGATACAAAGTCTTTTCCTTTTCATTTCCTATAATCTGGATAATCTGCTTTAGATTTATGTAATTTTATTTCTGTTCCTGATTTTGTGGCTACCATAAAAGGATCTCTAGTTGAAAAAATAAAACAAGCAAATGCCAGTTAGTCCTTCATCACAACTAGGCTGTCAGGAGAGAGAAGTACAAAGCTCAGCAGCAAAAAATGTGTATTCTGAAAATGCTTATAAAATATAAATATTCACATTTAAAAATAATCCTTGAGTTCCTCTCCATGAGTTTAGGGCTTTCTAAACACAATCTGGGGCTGAGCCACTGAGAATAAAGTCAATAGAAAGACTACCATAGTCACTTAAATGGGTATAGAGGCAGCTCTGAATCACTATCAAGAAGGTCATGTTTTGGATTCATTTTCAGAAGAAGAGCAGATCACTGAGTTCCTTTCTACCAAATTATCTGCTACCACCCTTTTAGCAATTGCCCTAATTGAAATCTTGCGTATCACCATTATAAAATCTTTTTTAGCTTTTCTAGTCTTAATAGTGACCATTTTCAAGTCTGGATAATGAATTTTAGGTATCTGAAAAAATGACTGGTTTTCAGACTACTTCAGCTTCCAAGAACTTAGTAGGGGTTGTGATGTGTAACATCCCTGAACACTGATAGCCTCTATTTAATTGGCTGATCATGGATTTAGGTATCAGAGTTTGATACTCGTTTGTCTGTATTCTTCTTATGTGGATTAGATTTCACACAGATAATCTTTTCATTTTCATTATATTGCAAGCCTTATTTTATGTATGAATAAAGATTTTTCCTCACTTAGTCCATTTTTCATGACAAACAGTTAAGTCTTGGTTACATACATTAAAATTCAGGATATAACTAATTAATTCAATGATTAACATTTAAATCTCTCTATGCCTAATTAGGAATTATTCAGTAAACTGGTTAGTTCTATAGATTTATATTTAGGGACACTGAATAAATATGCTGGTACATAACACATTAGAATTAGACAGAAAAATGTAAATGTGAATTCTTTTAGAAACTTGCATGAGATATCTTGCAACCACAAAAATAGAATCATAGAATCGTAGGTTCTCTGATTCTATGAATTCTAGATTCTAGATAGATTCCAAGTGATAATACAAGTCTGTATTCCAGCAGAAGACGTTAATCACAACATCCAACAATGCTTGACAACAATGCATGATTCTCTGGTACAGAATAATTCAGGGCTGTCCAACTGGTAGACCATGAGCATTTAATAAGTGATTTGCAGGCCCCATGGATACCTTTCCTGCTGCTGCCCAACTGGGGGAGGGCCTGGGGGTTTGTGTGCCACCTGTGCAGTCCACATAGCAGGGAGTCTGTGTGCTGTCAGCACAGGCAAAACAGCAAATAGTGTGGGGCTGTGTGCTGTTTGCTCACCCTAGCAGCACATGACACAAGTGCAGCCCTTGCAGTGGTGGGCCTCTTGCTGCTGGCACAGGCCATGTAGTAGGCAGGTTGCCCCAGCACCATATAGTCAGTAGTGTGCCATGCCGAAGTTGGACAGACCTGGGATAATTATTTAATACATTGCTTTAAATGATGTCCACAGATGAGCAGATAGAAAATGTTAAAAAATGTTATTATATCTATGGTGAAGTGCCTGAAACAATGAATGTAGCTAAAATAATGTGCCCACGAACCGACTGCAGCCACAAAATGCCACAACTGTGAGTATGGACACGGCCATTTAAAAAAGGTGCAAACAGGTAAATTATGTGAAAATCAGAAGATTTGGCACCCAATTATCCAATTTGTAAATGTAAGCAGAGAGATTTACATGTGGAAATTCAGCAAGCTAATTATTTGTTTTGTACCCCCTAACTGATTTGTACCATATACAAGTGAATAGGAAAGAAAAAGGGTTAATTAGTTATCCTGTAAATACCCCTCTACCATTATTTTGCTTTTCAGTAGTAGTTGCATTGTGACTCCAAGAATCATCAAACAATAGCCTTTATGAGTTAATCATTAAAAGATGCACAGTGTACATGATATTCCACTTATGTAATTCTAAATATTACCTTTCTGAGTGATAGCTCCACATTTGTGTCCGCACTGAAATTATATTTGGCAACAGCTTCTCCAATCTCTCCAATCTGTGCTGGGGGAGGTGGCCTGGCAGGCTGTGCTTTTTCTGGGGGTGAAAGTTTCTGAAAGAACATATATATTTTCATTATGTCGTTGTTTATTGTGGAACTATTTTAAAAAATAATGTGATAAATGAAAATAGAAGAACAAACCTCAACATAAGAAATTGGGAAAATTCCAACTCTTCCATGATGCTCTCCTTCATACCAGTTTTGATCAATTTTCCTGAGGATATAAACAGTATCTCCTTTCTTAAAGGACAGCTCCCTGTAACAGATTTATCTTAGTCAGATGTTTACAGATTTGCAGCTAAGCTGTGCTGTTTCCACAGTTCATGGTTAGATTGTGGTCCACAATCACAATGAGATTCAACAAGGACAAGTGTGAAGTCCTGCACTTGGGACAGAATAATTGCATGACTGGGGAATGACTGGCTAGGCTGCAGTACTATAGAGAAGGTCTGGGACATTACAGTAGAGCATAAGCTGAATATCAGCCAACAGTTTGCTCTTGTTGTTGGAAAAAAAAATGCAAGAGCATACTGAGTTGTATTAACAGGAGTGTCACTTGCAAATCAACGGAAGTATTTCTTTCTCTCTATTCATCCCTAGTGATGCCTCACCTGGAGTAATGTGTCTAGTTTTGGGTTACACGCTTCAAGAAGGATGTGGGTAGTTTGGAAAAATTCCAGCACAGAGCAACAAAAAATGATTAGGGGTGTGGGCACCATGATTTACAAGGAAAGGCTAAGAGAGCTGGAGTTATTTGGTTCAGAGAAGAGAAGACTGGGGGGAGGCGGTTGATAAGAGTCTTCAAATATGCAAAGGATGAGTAGAGAGAGGATGGGGATAAGCTGTGGCAGTCATGAACACAAGTAGGAGCAATGGTCTCAAGCATCAGGAGAGGAAATTTAGATTGGATATTAGGAAGAGGTTTCTGACTATGAGGGTAGTTGCACATTGGAACCGGCTACCTAGAGAAATTGTGGAAATTTTCAAGAGCAGGTTCAACAGATGCTTGGGTGGGATGGTTTAGTTGGTTTAATTCTGCTTTGAGCAGGAGCTGGACTACATGACCTTGTGAGGTCCCTTCCAGCCCTACTTTCCTATGATCCTATGAGCTCTTGACACTTATTTCAGATCTGAATGTAACTTTATTAACAAACAGCCCGAGAAGCAGCATCATAGCCATCTTGCATTTCCTGGTATCATTTGCAATGATGGATTGTTGCAAGTTGTAAAATTTGGACCCAAAATCCAATTTCAATCTGAAGTTTGGTATATCTGGAGTGTGGCATCTAACTTGGGTCCAGAAAAAAGAAGAGACTGTTGTGGACCACAATTTCAAGGCGATAGTATTTATTAGTATAGGTTTGCATGAAAGCTTTGTGTCTTTATATCCTGTGTGGATGCTACTTTAGCAGCATGTCTATGGATAAATAGGAGAGACACTTGGGTCATGTCTACCCTGCCTTAGAGCTACATTTGTGTGTGGCACAATGAAGCATGCCTTGTCCTTAGGCTCTCACTCTACTCTTGAAATTTAGGCAATATAACTACCTTACTGTGGGGCTGAACCTTTGTCCAGCAAGGGCAGGAGAAACCAGAAGTATACATATGTTTAGGATTTTTCTTCCCGAGTAAAAATAGCCACTCCAGAAAAAACAAAGAAACCTGGAAATAACCGGGATTAAATCATTTCTAGGAGAGTTTCTCCTGGTAGAGTGAATTTCTGTACACATTTTCTTTTGAGAGAAGCAACAGCACAGTTGTCTAGAGTCCAACACACTTTTGTTTCTCCCAAAACCAACTTCCTAGG
>NW_017729033.1:84689349-84692463 GCF_001723915.1 Gavialis gangeticus | reverse complement strand
GCACAGGCCATGTAGTAGGCAGGTTGCCCCAGCACCATATAGTCAGTAGTGTGCCATGCCGAAGTTGGACAGACCTGGGATAATTATTTAATACATTGCTTTAAATGATGTCCACAGATGAGCAGATAGAAAATGTTAAAAAATGTTATTATATCTATGGTGAAGTGCCTGAAACAATGAATGTAGCTAAAATAATGTGCCCACGAACCGACTGCAGCCACAAAATGCCACAACTGTGAGTATGGACACGGCCATTTAAAAAAGGTGCAAACAGGTAAATTATGTGAAAATCAGAAGATTTGGCACCCAATTATCCAATTTGTAAATGTAAGCAGAGAGATTTACATGTGGAAATTCAGCAAGCTAATTATTTGTTTTGTACCCCCTAACTGATTTGTACCATATACAAGTGAATAGGAAAGAAAAAGGGTTAATTAGTTATCCTGTAAATACCCCTCTACCATTATTTTGCTTTTCAGTAGTAGTTGCATTGTGACTCCAAGAATCATCAAACAATAGCCTTTATGAGTTAATCATTAAAAGATGCACAGTGTACATGATATTCCACTTATGTAATTCTAAATATTACCTTTCTGAGTGATAGCTCCACATTTGTGTCCGCACTGAAATTATATTTGGCAACAGCTTCTCCAATCTCTCCAATCTGTGCTGGGGGAGGTGGCCTGGCAGGCTGTGCTTTTTCTGGGGGTGAAAGTTTCTGAAAGAACATATATATTTTCATTATGTCGTTGTTTATTGTGGAACTATTTTAAAAAATAATGTGATAAATGAAAATAGAAGAACAAACCTCAACATAAGAAATTGGGAAAATTCCAACTCTTCCATGATGCTCTCCTTCATACCAGTTTTGATCAATTTTCCTGAGGATATAAACAGTATCTCCTTTCTTAAAGGACAGCTCCCTGTAACAGATTTATCTTAGTCAGATGTTTACAGATTTGCAGCTAAGCTGTGCTGTTTCCACAGTTCATGGTTAGATTGTGGTCCACAATCACAATGAGATTCAACAAGGACAAGTGTGAAGTCCTGCACTTGGGACAGAATAATTGCATGACTGGGGAATGACTGGCTAGGCTGCAGTACTATAGAGAAGGTCTGGGACATTACAGTAGAGCATAAGCTGAATATCAGCCAACAGTTTGCTCTTGTTGTTGGAAAAAAAAATGCAAGAGCATACTGAGTTGTATTAACAGGAGTGTCACTTGCAAATCAACGGAAGTATTTCTTTCTCTCTATTCATCCCTAGTGATGCCTCACCTGGAGTAATGTGTCTAGTTTTGGGTTACACGCTTCAAGAAGGATGTGGGTAGTTTGGAAAAATTCCAGCACAGAGCAACAAAAAATGATTAGGGGTGTGGGCACCATGATTTACAAGGAAAGGCTAAGAGAGCTGGAGTTATTTGGTTCAGAGAAGAGAAGACTGGGGGGAGGCGGTTGATAAGAGTCTTCAAATATGCAAAGGATGAGTAGAGAGAGGATGGGGATAAGCTGTGGCAGTCATGAACACAAGTAGGAGCAATGGTCTCAAGCATCAGGAGAGGAAATTTAGATTGGATATTAGGAAGAGGTTTCTGACTATGAGGGTAGTTGCACATTGGAACCGGCTACCTAGAGAAATTGTGGAAATTTTCAAGAGCAGGTTCAACAGATGCTTGGGTGGGATGGTTTAGTTGGTTTAATTCTGCTTTGAGCAGGAGCTGGACTACATGACCTTGTGAGGTCCCTTCCAGCCCTACTTTCCTATGATCCTATGAGCTCTTGACACTTATTTCAGATCTGAATGTAACTTTATTAACAAACAGCCCGAGAAGCAGCATCATAGCCATCTTGCATTTCCTGGTATCATTTGCAATGATGGATTGTTGCAAGTTGTAAAATTTGGACCCAAAATCCAATTTCAATCTGAAGTTTGGTATATCTGGAGTGTGGCATCTAACTTGGGTCCAGAAAAAAGAAGAGACTGTTGTGGACCACAATTTCAAGGCGATAGTATTTATTAGTATAGGTTTGCATGAAAGCTTTGTGTCTTTATATCCTGTGTGGATGCTACTTTAGCAGCATGTCTATGGATAAATAGGAGAGACACTTGGGTCATGTCTACCCTGCCTTAGAGCTACATTTGTGTGTGGCACAATGAAGCATGCCTTGTCCTTAGGCTCTCGCTCTACTCTTGAAATTTAGGCAATATAACTACCTTACTGTGGGGCTGAACCTTTGTCCAGCAAGGGCAGGAGAAACCAGAAGTATACATATGTTTAGGATTTTTCTTCCCGAGTAAAAATAGCCACTCCAGAAAAAACAAAGAAACCTGGAAATAACCGGGATTAAATCATTTCTAGGAGAGTTTCTCCTGGTAGAGTGAATTTCTGTACACATTTTCTTTTGAGAGAAGCAACAGCACAGTTGTCTAGAGTCCAACACACTTTTGTTTCTCCCAAAACCAACTTCCTAGGAGACAGTGTCATGTACTGGACTCTGCTGCTCCAGCTAAGCAGGGAGCAGAACCCCCTCCCCCTCCCAGCCCTTTCAAAATTTCCACTTTTGGCTGTGGGGACACAGGCTGACTGCAGTCATTCTGGCTCAGTTGATCAGTGGTGCCCTGTATGCTACTGTCATATGTTTCTCGGAGGACTAAGGGAGCCTGCAGAGCATGCTAAAATGTGTGCACAAGAGACCCCTGGGGTGTGAAGTGTCACTACTGCAAGCCATTTGTTCTTCAGAGAGACAGCATTTGAATGTCTGTTCAGGCGTCTCTGAGTGAGTTTTCCTAGTAAGAGAATGAACCCAGAAAAATTCTCTCAGCTGAATGTGTGTATGCAACCCTAGGTTCTCTGCCTTGGCTGTGTTTATTGGCAAGCATACTACACTGCTCTAGGCAGCAACACTGCCTGAGCATGGACAAAGGAGGAGCAAGTGGGCAACTGGACATGGCATAGAGACAGTATAGATATGCAGCCCTTGGTGCAGCAATGCAGAGCATGTTCCTTCTCTGTCTCCAGGATCTATCTTCACGTCATTTTTAATTGTTAATGTACAGCTTAGTTATTGAGGGTAGGATGCTTTTATTTATTTATATATATATATATATATATA
>NW_017729033.1:84685400-84688706 GCF_001723915.1 Gavialis gangeticus | reverse complement strand
AGCGTCTCACAGGAGCATGTCTCCCCCGCCCCCTCCCCCCCGCAAGCTTGATGGCAGACCCAGAAGTGGACCAGAAGTCTGCCAGGGAGTGTGCGTGGGGGGGAGGGGCGGGGACATGCTCCTCTGGCTTGGTGGTTGGCCACGGGGCGACCCAGGAGACACCAGTCATCGAGCCAGTGGGTGGGGGAGGGCCCCCTTGCACTCCCCACCAGACCCAAAACTGGACCAAAAGTAATTCTGGTCCACTTCTGGGTCTGCTGCTAAGTATGTGGAGGCCCCCCTGTGCTCCCATGGGATGCTTCATCTGCCCCATCATCTCAGCATTCATGAGCCGCTTGGTACCTTGAGGTATGTAGAAAAAATGTTTAAAGCTGTTTCTACGCCCAAATCGTCAAATCTCTCTAAATTGATTTGAAGGGTTCCAATTCAATTTGGAGAGATTAAAGGGTCTCCATTCGGATTCGGTCACCGAATCTCTGCCAAATCGAATCAGCGAGTAAAGTTTCGCACAGCCCTAATATATAATCAATTTATTATACATGAAGAAAAACATCTTCAGTGTACACCAATTCTGTATTTATATAAATTATTAATATAGATGTGTACAATAATCCTTTGAATTTACTTTATGATGCCCTATGGGTTTATGACATCATTGTTTTAGCATAAAGCACTGTTGGTGCACATTTTGAATAGTCTTTTATCCCAGTTATTTTTATGCAAATACATTTGATGAAAATTATTTTCCTTTCTCTGCCACTTTTGTTTGTATTCTTTAAATGTACCCACATAAGCCCATTGGTTTTAGTATGGTTGTATGAATATAACTGAGATCGTAATTCAGCCCAGTGTATTATTTTTAAATTCTGACCTGTTTCTGGTTCTGCACACTACTTGGAAAAATACCCAACTTTAAATACATTGATGAAGGTTTGCACAAGTGACCAGTAATTTTGGTTCCTTCAGTTTTTGGTGTCCAGATTGGCAGCATTTTCAGGAGAATCAGGTAGTTAAATTACTTGTATACGGGCACCAAAAACTGAGGTATCCAATATTGAAAATCTTGGCCTATGTTTTTTCTTTCATCTCCTCCATGTATTTTCCCAAGATCTGTGTTTTCTAACTTCCTGTACATTCAAATAGTCCTTCAGCTTGAGACTGAACTTGTCCATGGATAATGCTGTTTAACTGACACAATTCAAGATCTTCATTAATGAGAAAAACCTGGGTTAAATACTGTGGATTTTAAAGAATGACAGAGGTGACAGAAAAGAGGTGGGCTCTGGAACCTGTACTCAGGAAGGTAAGAATGTACGGACGTCCCTACCTTTCAAGAGATATTACTGAGTATTTAAACATTCAAGAGTTTTAAAAAATAAAATAGTTTCTTAGCACATTAATTCAGGTTCTTAAAACAGAACAGAGTTCTATGCAGCCCCTTTGTTCAGATCTCTCAAGAGAAATGTACTATTTCCATTGTCTCACCTTCTGCAAGGCTAGAAAATTGGTGATAATGGTAGTTATTTGAGAGAACTCTTAAAAGACTGCTCCTCAATTTTACAAATAATTAATAAAGAATAACAGAACTTTAATACTTACTTAGAGGTCTGAGCCTTAAAGTCATATACAGCTCTAGCTGGCAGTTTCTGAAAAGCAGGTAAAGTGATTAATACCTACATGTGATAATATCACATTGCAAAAATAATGTTTAGGCTGCAAAATTTGAAAAATTATTTATAAAAAAGAGATGTCTAAAGTGATTTTTCTACCAAGTCCATATCTAGGCACTTAAATAAGTTTTTTCATTTTCTAAATAGTGGATGCTGAGCAAAAGCAAATGAAGCTTGTCAAAAGTTCTGGACTTCTGAAAACCAGACCATATAGGTAAGTACAAATAGATTTTATGAGCTTAACTTTTTAAACCCATATCTCTAAAAAGGTTGACTTTTTTTACTTAACAATATACCAAAAATCAAACAAAACTGCTCACTCTATTAGGATGTGCTCTCTGTGCAATCAGCAAAGTGTATGCAAAACTAATATAACTATGGGAGCTATTAGAATTATTTTAAAAATTGGAAAGTGAACCAGAAGACTGGTAACAGCAACCCAAATATTGTATATTCTATGTTATTAATCAGGATTCTATAACCTCTGACACTTTTTATGGCCTTTCATTTTATTCAGGATGCCTTCTCTGTACTACATACATGTACTTTGCCACCCTTCTGCTAATTCCTACTGAAAATGATATCCTGCTTTCTGGAAAATGGAAGAAATGATGGTTTGAAGAACTTGAAAGCATTCTTAATTTCCCTAACTATTTTGATTTCTTTCCTGAGATATAGGACTGAAATGGACTCCCTGAATTATAGAGTCCAGTCCCCTGCTATCACATGTGATCACATCACATAATCCCTTTCACACATTTCTCTAACTCCATCTCCAATCACCCATAACTATTACCATTATTTCTAAATACAAGGGGCAAAGGACTGTAAGGATTGAAACTAGCCCTTTGATATCACAGGTTACCATGTTTTTAAAACATGAATTATGTTCAGTACATAATGAATTATAGCTAAAGCCCATTTAGTCCAGCATCATGTCTCTGATAGTGATCAGGAACTGATGATTAAAAAGTATAAGAACCCTGTAGGAGGTAGATGGGGAGTTCTGGGTTGAAGGACTTTCATTCTTCTGTGCATGAAATGATGCTGATGAGAGGTAGGTAGATACTAGGGGTACACCGATAGAAATTTTTGGGGCCGATACCAATAGCCAATTTTTAAGGAGGCATGTCGGCCAAAACTGATCTGATCGCCGATACCAGCTGGGCAGCTTGGAGAGATGTGTGCAGCTGGTAAGTCTGGTGTGGTGGAAGGGAAGGGGGGAGAGGGAAGGGGCATGGCAGGGGGGGCAGATCAAAGCCCCCATGGTGAGGGAGGAGTGGGGCTGGGGCTGAGAAAGGGGTTGGGACAAGTGCTGCTTAGCTGGGGCGGGGCGGGTGCAGGACTGAGTGGTGGCTCATCTGTGGGGTGCAGAGAGCAGGGAAGCAGCTCACACTGCTCGTGCGGGAACTGCTGTTCTGAAGAATTTTGGGGTGGACCATCCTACCCATCCCAGCACCACCGCTGCCCACTGTGAGCCCAGCCCTGCCCAACTGGAAAGAGCCCCAGCCCATGCACATGCCAACCCCATGCCCTCCCAGACGAGCAGCAGAAGCAGTGGCGGAAGCCATTGGATTAGCGGGCTTGTGTTAGATGAGTCACCAGACCAGTGGCTCCCACACGAGCCACACTGCGG
>NW_017729033.1:84664632-84685266 GCF_001723915.1 Gavialis gangeticus | reverse complement strand
CCCCCCCCCCCCCCCCACAATCCCCAGATGAATTGCTGCTCTGTCCTGCACCCACCCCGCCCTGGCTGGGCAGTGCTTGCTCCATCCCTTGCCCCAGCCCCAACTCCACTCCTCCCTCACTGCGGGGCCCTTGATCTCCCCCCCACCCCATGTCCCTTCCCCTTCCACCATACCAGACTTATCAACTGCACACAGCTCTTCGCTGCCTATGTACTATGCTGTGGCTGCATGCATGCACAGGCCATTTATCATTCTAATTATCAGTCATATCAGGCCAATTTCTGATGCAGACAATATTTTTTTATATCGGTACCAATTTGATATCAGACCGATGTACTGGTACACCTCTAGTAGATACAAAACAGCTTAATTTGGGTTTATATGTTGACTACAACAATCTAATCCCAAACTGTGATGCAATAAGATGTTGGACATTAGCAAGAGCTTGAGGAAGGTACTCTTGTTAAATTAAGATAAGAAGGGATAATTATAGCTATTGTTTAGCTTTGGTCTCTATCTAGCTCCTTTCCTTTTTGTTATCTAACAAACATTATCAAAAGGTTAGGCAGAGTACTTCTACAGACTACCAAATTAAATCTGTGCTCCTGAAAGTGGACTAGGTTATTTAAATGGACACTATCAACTTAGATTTTTTTAAAAATGGGTTAATTTGAATTCAGCTTTCTGATAAAACCCCTTTAAACTGTACATCCTAAAAAAATCTGTTAAAATATATTAAAGAATGTTGATATTAAAAATTATCTGGAGTAAGAGGCAGACCATGTGTGGCTTTATCTCTGTTCCCCTTTCCTTTTTTTTCTCTAAGAACAGTCTTTTCTGGTGAAGAACATGCAGCATCGACAAAATAGTGAAACTGAGTATATACACATAGTTAACTTTAGAAAATAGAACTAGTAAACAAGAAATAATTCTTCCCCAGTCTCTTTCAATTCAGAATCTTAAGAATTGTTGGTAACACTAGTATATAGCTGTTTTCAAACTGAAATTTGATTTCCAGTTTGATAGGTTTCCTTCAAGGAAGAGCACAGCACTCTATGCAGCTGGAATGGGCCTGTTTTGTCACCAGTTAATTCATACATGGCACCTTTTTATAATCAGGCAAGAACTTGACCCATCTCCACTTCACTTAAGATTGGTCAAGTAATAGTAATGCCATCAGCAAGTGGATCTTAAATCAAATCCTGTAAGTGACATTGTGTTGGAATACTGATATTATTTGATACTGATTATAAATTTGATGCTCTTTTACTCTGTTTAAATACAGTTCTTTGAAAACAGTGAAGCACATTCTTTGTAAAACATTAAACATGCTTTCTATTACACTATTTAATGACCAGTTATACATGTACTCCTATGGTTCCCTATCATTGCCAGACAGTTTTATTTGGTGCTAAAATAGCATAAACATTAGTGGTTTGCCTTTACAGATAGCGTTTGGGCTTTTGATGCTGCTGACTTATTCATTCCTGTTTAACTACCTCTCTGTCCGGAGTTCCTCTTCTCTCCCGTGGAGTACTTCGACCCACATCAGTGAAAGCAGAAGAATAACTTCCAGAGGACTCCTGGTCTACTGAAAATGGAAAGCAGGTTAATTCTGTCTTATTTCTAGCTTTTACTTAAAAGGAAACTACATCTAAAAATGTATAACAATGGAGAGTTTGAATCTGAACATAAATATATATTGTATTCAAATGCAGAACTCAGTGTGTGCAAGCTGTAGGAGCAATATGAGTATTCTGCTCCTTAACTCTATATTGCACTAGGGTTTCAACAAATGGAACCACTAGAGAAAAGGGTATAAGATAACAGTATTGAGAACTCAGCAGGAAAAATTTCCTCAAATGATAACAATGTAAACACACAATTACATGCATGACAGATTTTTAAAATTGTTACAATGATTGAATGATGAATAGAATATTTTTCTGTGTTATGGCCCAGAATTAATTTCCTCTTTACCCAAGTTGTTTATTAGGTTGCACATAGGAAGTTAGAAGGCTGTTACTGTCATAAAACAATTTTATTTTAAGGCAGACTGTGAGAGTGCACCAATGAATACTCACCATTGTGAAAGACGTATTTGCTGTAAAGCACAGTTTAAGATAGGACACTACCTGCATTTATATATTTTAATATATTTGACAAAGAGTGTCCTTAAATAGAAGTTGTGCACCCTCCATGATCTTGCAGGCTGCTTGCATAATAGGAAAATAAAGGGAATTATTTCAGGTTTATAAAATTTTGGAGGACTGAATGAACTACCTCCTTTCAGTCCTCAGATTTCCAACTGTATTTTCCTAGTGCCACAATGACATCTGGAAAAGAAGACCGCAAATATAATATTCATTTCCTTTTGTTCAGTTCACACAATCTGTTCACCCAACCTGTGCCTCTACCAAGAAGTACCAATAGTAAATACAAAATTGAAAGCAATCTCTACACCGTTTTGTGGTTAGCCTTCTCTGAGTCTTACAAAAAGACAGACTGACTCTGAATGCTTTTTAGTATATTGTGCAGTTACTGTGTAAAGGTTGCAAATGAAAATAAGGGTTGTAAAGCAGTGATAGGGAGGAAAAAGAAATATCAGTCATCGGTTCTGCCAGCAATTTTTGGAACTTAAGCATTCTGGCCCCAATACAGGATATTTTCTTCAGACAGGCTGAGGACAGAAGTTACAGATAAACCAATAATAGAACAGAAGCTCAGTTCACATAAACCAGTATCAAAATGTCTGAAACTGGCTTAAGATGAACCTGGTTGAATGTAGTATCAGACTTAACTGATTTGGGTCAGACCGGGTTATGAAACTTCTGTTCCAGACCCCTTCCTGGTTCAAGTTAGATCAGAGTCCCTCAGCTTCCCAGAATGCTTTGCAGCCCTGGGCTGGGCTGTGCAGTCTGCTCCAGAGAGCAGGGCTGGCCCTACCCCTCTGCTCCCTAGCTGGAGCAGTGAGGGTCGGCTGACAAGGGGGTGGGGGTAGGAAACATGGCTGGGGACCACGTCCAGATCTACCAGGGGGGAGGGCAGCCCCTCCCAGACTTTCCTACTGGAGCGGAGGGGGCAGATGGCTTTGGCCGGCAGGTTCAGATGGAGGGGAGGGAGGAATGTTTAAACCCCCTCTTCCACCAGCATGGGACCCCAGCCAGGGTCTGCTTGGCAGGGGGTCAGCAGGAGACCGGCGGAGTCCACCCCCTCCCACCTCTGGCAGTAACTGAGGCAACCAAGTTGATACAGGGAGGGGAGGGGGGTGTAATGCTCCTCTGCTCCTCCACAGCATGGGGGAAGGGGAAGAGGCTGGGGAACCAGGGCTGGAGGAACTGGTCCCCTGCCACCTTGGTGAGTACAGGACCAAGCCCTGCAGGACCAGACTGAGAGGTGAGGGTGTTGGCAAAACCTGGCACAATTATCACATCTTTGTGACGGAGCTAAGGGAACAAGAGAGGGTCCCAAAGAAAGCAGAGAACTATGTTTAGATTATAAAGCAGAACCTGTACAAGGTGGGAGACTGGAATACTTAAGCACAGACAAAAGACACTGAATGCATGAAAGTCCTGCCAAAGGTGCTATAGGTGAAAAGTACACTAATGTCAAGGCACCCAAGGGGGAGAAAGGGGTGCAAGTGCACCTGTAAAACCCAAGTAAAGCTGAGGCCTGTGGGATCTCCACTGCAATGCCTAAAACTACCTGCTGATTCTCCAAGAAGGGCTTTATTAATACCTGGCTGTAAGGAGACTCTGCCCTCAGGTTTACATAAGACTTATGCAAGTCTTTCTCTTGTTTTTTTGGTTTATTACATTCCATTTTAAGGTAGACTAAGTTGTATGTATCACCCTCCAGCGTGCTAGTCCCAAGCTGGGGCCTGGCCAGACTCTTCTGCTTGAGCAGGGAGGGGGAGAAAACCTTTGAGCTTCAGTCCCTTCCCTTTGGCAGTGGTTGGCAGGCTGGGAGCCATGCTCTAGTGCCCCTGGGCTTCTGGCCTGAGCCACTGCAGGCATGTCGCTGCATTTCCTGAATCAAAAGTGAATGTCTGTTCACTTGCTTCTCAGTTTAAAATCTGCATCTTAGACTAACATGCAAAGACTGTACTTAGCCTCAAAGCCTACACACCTGTTACAGAGACTGCTTCCAAGTAATAGGCTGTGTGTGCTATATCTTAAATTGCAGCCAAAAATGTGGTTGGAATGTTCTGAGCGCATCCCCTGTGCCTTGAGGTAGATTGAATGATGTAGCTCCAGAAAGAATAGCTTCTGTTACTTGAATAAAACTCCTAGCTCACTGTAAAAAGATTTTCTGTGATTCTTACACTATAAACTCATGGACCCCTACCCTCCTTATTATCCCCTACACTTGTTTGACTTCAGTTGCCATGTTATGTGGCCTGGAACAACATTTTTATTATCATAATAGTATGCTTATTCTCATCTGTGATATGAGTCAAAGAAATACCTGGCTAACACACACTGGTTACCATGTGCTACGAAACTGCCATTGCAATCACTTCATCTTCATCATACCCAGCTTTTCATTGTCACCAAAGCTATTATATGAGTGGGGGTTTTAGTAATGATTTTCAAGTTTTTAAGGACCAATGTAACCTTTACATGGTGTAAACAGAACCGCATGCATTTCTGGCTGCATTAATGGAAATTTCTGCATATGTTATGGGGGCATTATGTTATACTATCTTTGATCTTTTGAGTACGTGAGTGCACATATGTGTATCTGAATGGGAGCAAAGTAATAGCACTCAATGAGAAAGCTGCTGAGCCATTCTACCTATGCAGGAGAAAATGTCTAGAGGGGCAGTGCAGTCAGTAGAAACACCTTGATACTGCTCCAGACTGGAGTGGTATCTGCTGTCCAAAGGCCTGCTGCTAGAAAGTCAATTATACCTTATAGTGAGTGAGTTTCTGTTCAGTGTCCTGTCCTCTTCTTGCTTGGATGCTCTAAGACAGTGGGGGCAAACTTTTCTGGCAGGTGTACAACAAATTAAGCCCCGTGTCCTCTCTGAATGCCACTCCAATCCCTTCCTTCTGCCTTATGTGCCACTCTGCTCTCTGCCCTCTGCTCCCTACCTGATCTGTTGCTTTGCTTTCCGCTCCTTACTATGCGTTTCATGCCTGATCTACTGTTCTACTTTCTGCTCTCTGCTTTATCTGCTTCTGTGCTGCCTGCTCTCTTTCTGATCTTCTGCACATCACACACTGAGGTGGCTCCCGTTCCAACTGTGGCACACGTGACAGGTTGGCAGCCCCTGCTCTGAGGGGTTCCCTTGTTTGTTCTCTAACTCTATGGGACAGGCAGACACCTGAGAGAACACGATGGATGGGCAAGAGGGCTAGTCATACTACCTTTCACCACAATTTTGCAGACAGCAAAGAAATTCTGTTTTTGGGTTATGTTGGAGGAAAGAGGCTCTTGCACCTTTTCCTACCCTTGCACATCAGCATCGCAAAGGGTGAGAGCTTGTTGATAACCAGAAGGCCAAAATGTGAAATACAGCTTCACTGAAAATATCACTGGTTATAGAATTATTTTATACAAGAAACATACAACTTTAGGAGACTGCCAGACTTTCTGTGACTGTTATTTCTAGCAGATACCATATTTTGAGCTGAATTTCAAAATTAGATCCAAATACTGTTTGTAGTTATATTACTGTACCTCTACAGAAAGCCTAATAACTATCTAGCAATTATCATTACTCCAGATATTTGCTGATGCAAGCAGAAGCTGAATCTGGGTCTTTCTGTACACATTTTCTAGTTCTATTTATAATGACTCATTGCATTTCAATGAGATGTATAAATAATTACCACGTCTCAAAAACATAAGTAGTAGAACTATAAATTGTATTTTTAGGTGTTTTTACTGAATCTGTTGTTTTTACTCTCTGCATTTTGTTTAACAAGTTGAGACAGAATGGCAGCAACCTTGATATTTTTTTCCAAATGTGGCACTAGCAAAAGTTACAGAAAAGAATGTGAAAATTAAAGATAAGACAAGAGGAGCACACATGACTATACTGCACAATGTGTACAATAGTCTTAGTTTTCTCCACATCAATTTTATGATTTCAGGAATGGCCATATAAATTTTCATTGAATTAGTTCACTTGAAATAATTTAAATTCATGCAATGATTCTGCTTTTAAGAGAAGTTAACAATAAACTTATCAAGATGATAGCAATTAACTTTATACTAGCTTTAAAAGAGGATCACTGTCAAGACGGATCAGGTTTTATTTATATTCACCTTCACAGTGTCCTTCAGTTTTGTTAATTTTCCTTTTCTACTTTGCACTTTGAAAAAGATACGGCAACTGTTAACATGTAAATTAAATTAAAAGATCTAGCTTTGTTGCCATGGAATTGCAACTTGCATCATTTGATCAGTGAAAATGGAATCTTTACTATTCATGGACTAAGGGTCTATTCACAAAAACTGCACATGCAGCTTTGATCAAATTGTACAAAAATGGACATAGTGAGCATGTCTCAGCTTTTTGACAGTTGTATACACTGAAATAGTTGGCGGAACATATTATTAATTTTGTTATGCCATGCATAGTTCATTAATAGAAATGCAGTGAAGGCTTTCACCACATTGTTTTCCATTTGTCTATCACTTTACAATGCATATATATTTTTTATTGTGAAACCCTTTCAGTTGTCTAAAAATCTCTTCTCTTAGGGACTCAATTATTAAAAACGGCTTTGTTTAATTTGTAGCATGGATTATAGATTGGAAATCACTGTTCCAGACTTGGTGACAAAAATAATGCTGCCATTATTTGATAACCAGATTATTACAATTTTGTGAATAGACAATTAACTTATTCCTCTAATATTAATCAGATGCATCAATGGGAAAACATCATCCTTTCTGTGGTGAACACTTATTTTAACCTGCATAAATCCTTGGTAAAAATGAAATGATAGGGGGTTGAAAATGAAAGGCACAGGATGGATGAGTGAATCACAAGAATAAAGGAAAGGAAGGTAATCCACCTTGGAAACACAGTGCACTATCATTGTCTTGGTGGTTGTTGTTGGTTGTATCCATGTCTTGGAAAGAGGCACTAAGAGGTAATCTTCCACAATCGTTCTGGTACAATGGACAATGAATAGCACCATCTTGAGGCAGTGGATGAAAAGGCTGTTGCATGGGATTCTTTCTAACAGCTTTCAGAGATGAATTCCTTTCTGGAATGTCTGGGAGTAACTCTGTAATAAGTCTATGCAATATACTGTTGTCAGGCAAGCTTCCTCTTCTCTTTTCTGCTTTAATTTGGTCGCAGATATCTTTGAGAGCAGAGTCTAATGCTTCAAACACAGATGACTTGCTTTTAGTCTTTTCAGTCTGTTTTTTAGGGGTTGCACTTTTTTTCCTTCGGAAAGGCACTGGACTGACTAGGAATGCTATCTTAGAGAGACCAGATTCTGCTTCTTGTCTCCTTGGATCTTCAGTACTTTCCTGTTTAGCCCTTTCATGCTTTAGCATGGTGGTGAAGCGGGTATAGGATGCTGGGCATCTACCCTTGCAGGAACTGATGAGATGTCTGTGGTGGTGGTGATGGTGGTGGTGGTGATGGTGGTGATGACCTGAACCATAAAAACTCTCAGAGGAGGTGAAGGAAAAGTGATCAAAGTCACTTTCACTACAAAAGGAAGAACCTTCTATCTGGATAAAGTCACTGAGGTCAGAGACCACTCCATCTTGGTCGCTGTCTGAAAAATCCATGTGAGATCTTTGTGGTTCATCAGTGGTCACTTCAATATGAATTGGCACCAGAGTTTTAGGCTTGCAGTGTCGTTGTACCTGAGTGGGATGTCTACCTTGATTTTCCTCTTCCAGCAAGGATTCAATAGAAAATCGCCTCTTTGGACATAAGCCATTTTTAGGAGGCTCAAGTGTTATTGTTGATAATGTTTCATCGCCTAGATTCGGCATTGATTTTGACTTCTGAATTAATTTTTCAAATTCAGATATCCTGGTAGGAACCATGTCCCTGGGGACCTCTTCAGTAGAAGATTCTCTCCAACCTTGAAGCATGCCTTTGTGCTGTTCTTTCTCATATTGTAATATTCTGGACTTTACAGAACAAATCACCTCAGAGTTCATTAAATCTTTGCGATTGATACGATGCATTTTTTTGTACAGTTTTAGGAATCCTGGGGCATCATGGGCTGATCTATGACGAACCCTTGACCTACCATTACTGCGGCTGTCAGGAACATAGGGGGAGGCCCAGACCATGGAGCAAGTGTCCTTGGAATCCTCCTCACATAACAGAGAACCCATGCTTTCAGACTTGGCTTGTGCATCAGCAAAGTTGTCATGATCATCTGTTAGCAGATCATCGCAGCTACGAGATTTCCGCTTGGGAGAGGCAGTTTCTTCTGTGCTGCTCCAGACTTCTGCATTCTGACGAGTCATTTGCCAGCCATTTTTGTAGCTGACTGCCCTTCTTGAATCACTTGGAACAGCTAAATGCTGTTGGTAAGTGCTACAGTAATCTAACTCATTTGAGGCATTGTGGTTGTGCATTGAATAACTGAAAAGGGATGGATGTACTCTGCTAATATCCCCACCTTTATAATCCATAGAGCAGCATGGTAAAAAAGAGACATTGCCAGAAATTAACAGGTTCAAAAAGTTGGAAATGTCAATAAATATCAGAAAGAACAGAAAAGAGAAAGCAGTTATTGTACTTAGTCTAGCAATCAAGGTCAGTACATACATTATTAAAAATTAGAAAAGAAGAACAAGTAATCCATATTAAACAGTTATTTAGTTTTCCAAATGCAAACATTTACTATGCATGATTTAAATATCAGAAGGGATTCAGTGCCATAGGTGTCTAATCATCTCCAAATTCACTTAAATATTGGGGCATTCTATCTATAAAAAAGTACCACTGGTTCTGCAGGGGATAGTAAGATAAATAAAAGCTACTGGAAGCCAAAGCAAAAATCCTAGATCCAGAGACACCCAACTCTGAGAGAGCTTGAATCCAGATAACTAGAAGCCACAGCAATTAATGTTGCCACTGCTTCCCAGCCACCACATTTCTCAACTTGTGGGGAGCTTCAGATGGTGTGGCTGTGTGGACTGGATTTGGCCAGTGGGCTGGAGCTTGAGCACCACTGGGTTCCAGTTTCACATTCTGCACTGCTTTGCCACCAATAAAACACTGAACTGGAGTTGCAAGTTTTAACTATTCAGGTAGCACCGTGAGATGAGTCCTGCTCCATGGCCAATTAGCTTAATGGCAGATGCTCTAAAGGAATGTATTCCTCGATATAGAGACTACTCATATAATAGCTACTGCTCCTTTTTCCAAAGCATGCTTGGTTTAACTATTACCTTTCCTGCTATCATCTTCCCCACTGTTAATTTGCTATCTCTCCTTGTTTTCTTTTGTTGCAACCTAGCCCATAAAATCTCTGGGTGAGGGGCTGCCATTTAAAAAATAAATGTACACAGTGCTGAGGACAAAGTGGGCCTGATTACAAATCTTAGCTGATAGATAATGGAAAGAAAAGGGGAATAGGAAGACTAAAGATGCAGTACTGAATGTTCATTCCCAATATAAATAATTGCTATAATGCCTGCAAACCTTTTGTCTTACTTTAAAAATAAAAATGTGGTTACAAGAAAGAACTACTGGGAAGAAAGGGAGGAGAGGCTTGAAGGGCTGTTAATTAATAAAGGACTGTCCTACATACAAAGCAGAAACAAAGGGTTGCATCTAACCTATTATGTGCTTTAAGCATTAACAAAATTAATCAATTCAGTTTCATATGAGGGGTGCTTTCTTGCTTAATTAGCTCTTTAGAATGTATCACCTGTCAAAAATCAGCTATAGGCTTGAACAAGGGGAGAAAAGCTTTCAAGATTTCTTGACCTGGCAGTAATCATGAATGCTGTTTCTCATCATTCATGTTCTATACATATGGAAAGCATTTAAAACTTTTTAATAACTTCATAAATACTGGTAAGAATGCAAGGTACTAAATATACTTTTAAGAGATTATGTGAAATGAAGCAAATAATTTTCTTTCTTTAAAATGTGCTGTAGATCCTGTATGTGGCAAACCCCTTTACAATCTAGATTTGAATCAATTAAAATAATTATGCATGAATAAATATGCTAACTCCTCAACAGAAGACAGCTGCTACAGTTCTCCGTAATAACAGCAGGCAGTTCCTTCCAATTATTACCAACTTTCTGTATAGTTTATGCTAAAATCTCAGGAGTTAACTAAGCTCTTGTCTATTTTCAGATTTGTTTGGCTCTTACCTTTTGCTTTTGATGGAGAAGAAGGAGAAGAGCTAGTGAAAGGCTTTCTGAGGGTGTTGTACAAGCCTTGTGCATCTGCCCGACCTAAACTAGGCCTGTTTGCATTTTGATCGCTGTGTGCCCTCTGGTGACTTACAGCAGGCTCTGACTTCCTCCTTTTCCTGTAGTCACTTGCAGTACTTGCAGAACTAAAGAAATAATCAATATTAGTTCCATTTTAGGCTTTGAACCCAGCATTCACTTGAATGCCTTCTCCCCACGGATCAATAAGGCGGCCCAATAAATCATCAAACACTTAACAGCAGAGAAGGAGTTAGCCTATTAATCACCTGGGAAAACTGCTCCATGTGTCATCTCTGGAAGCACAGTCCTCCGCCTGTTTCCCCCTTACATACCTGGTGCTCACAACAGGCTTCAGCAGGGATATGGGAGGGAAAATCTCTGCCCATCTAGAATGGCAGCATTTTTTCCCACATCCTCCAAACCCAACCCAACATACGTGTTGTGAGCAATGTTATACAGGATGTAAACAGGAGTCAGAGGGTAGACATAAGAGAGTAGATATATGAAGAAATCCTAAATCAAGGTCAATATGAAAGAACAGGATTTAAGATCTTATGCATTCAAGGGTACAGGTATCTAGGATAGTAGATACTGATGCAAACCTTGTAGGTTTGTTAGCTTGTCTACTGTAACTAGCATTTGTCTTGTTTACTGTATTATTTCTTACCTAGAAGGTCTCTCCAGGCCTTTGTCTGTTGAAGAGTGATATAAGGAGGTCTGTAAAAGCAAATAAGTGAATCTATTAAATTTCTATAGTTTTCTACTGTCATTGTGAAGCAATTGTCATTTAATAAACTATAAGAAGCCTGGATAAATCATGATAAATATCTTGCACACTCCAAGTTATATGTACTGGAATATTTATTAAGAAAAGTTATGCAATTTTTAAAGAGCACCATTACGTTTCTTAAACCAATTCTATTTTAAAAGTACTATTGATAAAAATCCAAAAATGCTAGTGCCTTTCTGCACATTTTTTCAACATTAGATACTGTGATTGAAATAAACTTTACAGTAAAACATAAAAAGAAACTTCTAAGAAGAAGTTTTTTATCTGGTCACATGGCCTGCATCATTTCTCCCAATTACTCACCAAAGTATTGATATCAATTACAGCTGGAAACTCCTTGTATAAACAGCTGAAAGAGACATGAGTTTTGTAGCCAATTGTTGGTTGTCCTAAGTTCATATTATGAACAGTTCTTATCACAGAAGCCTTTCCACAGCTGTAAAATGTCACTGCTGTGAGAAGATGGAATGTAAAGCTACTCTGAAATATTTTTAACTTGTCAACGTAAGTTCAAACTTAAGTGATGACTACGTTTAAACCAATCACTTAATGGATTTCCAGGCTGCAGCCAGAATTAGAGACACACAGTATTACAATTTGTGAAAGCTAGAAACAGAATCACGTTGTCCCTGTGGCGCCTCTTCATGGGTACAAAGCTGTCATTCAAATGTTAAACATATTTTAAGTTCATGCTATACATTTCAGAGCTGAACTAATGAACTGGAAATAGAATTTGCACAAAGTCTTGCAAGCTGCAGGAACTACTTTCTTTGTACAGAAGGGTATAGGGACTGTGAAATCACAGAGAAAATATATAATCATCTTGAGCTCTTTTTAGTTTCACTATATTTCTTTGTCAAATTATGTGAGAGGCATATAATTACACCTCTAGAGGTCCTCCTTGGTTTGAGAAATGTGTTGAAATAGATTTTGTAACATCATTAGCATTCTGCACAGCACATGCATTCCACAGTGACAGTCAATACTACCTAAATGTAATGGGTTCTATAAGGACAAGATATACGAGGGACTCTTTAGAGCTAGCTGTCTGTAATTAGTTTTCAATTGCCTGCCTTCTTTAACCACCTATATCACACAGAAATTGATTCCATGAAAACACTAACAGAAATTTTTATTTTGTTCTCCAGTGTACTTTATCACATTTAAATACAGAGATAATCCCACAAGCTTGGATAAAGCATGAATCAAACATTTTCTAAAACACAGCTGAAGTTTTAGGCAACTTTGCCAGTTATTTTTGGCATTTTTACATGTGCTCTCAGAGGAGTGGGAGGGGGTGCTTTAATTACAGTGGCTCTGAAAGTGCCCAGAATGTCTTGTGTATCAGCATCCCCACACTTCAAAATGGCAGCAGGGGTGCTTTATCTAAAGCTTGTCTAATGAGCTTTAGTTAAAGTGCCCCCACCCCATTCTGAAGCATGGGGACACTGATAGATGAGACATGGAGGCTGGTTGGAGCACGGTAATTACTTGAGTCTTAATTACTCGAGAAATTAATTAAGTCTGCTCTGATGCACTGTAATTACAGCGCATCAGAGCAGCCTCTGTGATTGTCTATACCCACCCTCTAATCAGTTGGTTAATAAGATTTAGTATTATCTCATTTCCATGGAAAGGGAAGCTGAAAGTTGTTAAAAGCAAGAACTATACAAAACTGCAAAGATGTGTAGATTAGTTACCAGAGAAAAGACTTGCTGGTGAGCTCTAGGTAAAGATATATATGACTTGTTATTCATCTGAACCAAATTTATTTTGGTTTACTGATCTATATTACCATCACATACCTGTATGACTGAAATGCCCAGAAGCCCCAGTCAGGGCCCTACCATATAAACACATACCAAGATGTACTCCCTGGTTCAAAGAAGTTACAAATCCAAAAAATACAAGTGACTGTAAAGGTGATAGAGAGGGAACACTATAAAAATGTACAAGTAGAAGCATCTCTGAAAAGCAAACTTTATGGAATTTCTATTTTCAAGAAATTTCAAAATGTCAATGTTTCGTTTCCCATGAACCAAGAATTTTAAGACTTGGCCAGGTCTAGAATCCAGTGTGTTCTTTTTCAGTTGATTCTGAAACAAAATATGCCATTGGGTAAAGTTATGTGAAGACTGCAAATCCTTCAAGAAAATAATTCCCCTTCAGTCTTTTCAGCATTTTTATGTTTATTTCAACTAACTCTCCAGGGATCGATGAGAGCCTCTTCCATGAGTGATCGCTGGTAATGTGTCCGATGGCCAAGAGCTCCCAACTTGACAAAAATAGCAAAGTGCATAAAGATAAAGATATGGACACTGTTTTTGTCATATGAGAGAAACCAACTCTCTCATCCCTTGATAGGTAGAGAATATACTGAGTTTGGGCAGTATTTTTTTAAGTACCATACATTCCTGTAGGAATGTGCTGTTGGGGACTCTTTGGAATCCCTTTGTTAACATTGTATCACCATGCTGAAGGGCGAACTGAGGCAATCTCATTTTTACTGATGGAGTTCTTCCCCCTTTGGATACTGTTAAATCATCCCTGCCACTGATGCCTTATCCCATTGGATCTTACAACTGCCTCAGAAGAACAAATCACATCCCATTGACGTACACTAGATTTCAGCAAAAAGCAGGTATTTCCATTTGATCTAAATTGGAAAATAAAAGAATAGATTCTTCTGCCTCCCACCATCCTTCTTCTCTGTAGTGCATTGCTGTAACACAAGGTTTCCTAGGGTAAGAAGAAATATTTTTATGCAGTCCTGTGTTAAAAAAATACTGGCACCATCCTACTGTACTCCTCTGACTTGCCCCATAGAGGGAAGAGGAGAGATGAAAATTAGGTCAGCATAGACATGGACTACTTATTTTATTAATTTATGCAATTATTTTTTTAATTAAATATATATATTAGATGTGCTAATTAAGTTTTCCGTAAAATGCCAAAGTACAGGCAGTGTGAAAGCCATGACTGATCTGCACGTAATCAAAGAGAGCTTGCAATTTTGTAGGAAGTAGCAAAAATGATATGCAATACCACTGCTGTCTGCTGTGGTATAGAAGTCACTTCTGCATCTATACTTTATTGATTAAAATTGCCTCAGGTAGGATTAAATTGTAATTTGTGACCTACAGCACACAAGCCCTCAACATGATGCATTAAATTTGCCCTTCCTTAATCTTAAGGTTCAGGGAGATAGACAAGTATATTCAGGGTAGATGAAAATTCTATAGCAGTGACCACGTGGATATCTGCTTTATAATGGCTCTTTGTGGGAAAGCTGATTACATCCTGATCTTTCCAATGTTAGGAACTTCCATCAGTGAAGATGGTTTGCTTTCCTGACCCATTGTATCTGTTTCTCATTTAGTTTTTTGCATGCTAGTACTCAATTCACAATTTTCCCCATTATATGAGAACATATAGCCCATATAATGCAGTCCATTACCACATTGGCTGTGGTAATCAAATAATATCTATTTTTTTTATTAGTTATAAATAACTTGCAAGCCAGTGGAAAGACATTTTTTGCAAGTTTTTCCTATGGATCTTCATCTGTTGCTGACATCTGGCTAGGTAATATGCTTAGACATTACTTTACACTATTACCAAGTGCTAACAGATTGCTCTATTGTATTTTGAAAAGGAAGTAATTGGTTAATAAAAAAAAATGAAAATCAGAAATACAGAAGACCCAAGAGCAATATCTTTTAGGCTATGGACAGACATTCAGAAAACCTGAGCCTGAATTGATTCAATCTTTGCAGGTTAGTCTAACCTGGCTAGGCTGAACCAGTTTGTAACTGGGTAGACATCCCCTCTGGACTGAGGAAATTCAGGCACATGTCTGCAGTGCCTCAGGCTAGCAGCTGGTGGGGAGGGGCACTACAGCCCTCCCTTCCCCTTCACAGTGCTGAGCTGGGGGGTGGGTGTGGCTAGGCCCTGGCAGGACACTCTGATTATGGAGGGGTATAAACTCTCACCCTGCCTGCACTGTCCTGGGTTTTTCCCCACTGGCTACTCAAGTGGCAGGTGTGTTGCCAACCCCCAGCCCCCTGCTAGCACTCTGAGGCAAGGGGAGGTGGGGTAGGCAGTGCATGCATCTGCTGATGATACGGAGCTTTTCAATTTCTCTCTCCCTGCTTCTTTATACTGTCTGCAGAAAACTGACAAGCAAGCAAGCCAGCAGGGAGCTGATAACAGTGTTTCTCACCTCATCAGCAAAACAATAGCTTCTCTCCATTAGTTCAAACTCTTCTTAAACAGCTTACCAGCTGACCTGTTGATTAGCTTCAAAAAGCCCTAAGTGGTCACTGTTCTGTTTGCCTGTCCCAGTGAAATTGGAGACACATACAGACACTTCCTAGCATTAGCTAGCATACCACATGCCTAGGGTCTGTGCTGTGGGAGATGGGAGGGGGGAGATCCCTGCTTGAGCAGTAAGGGTTGGGTAGGGCAGGGGGAAGCCAGGCAGAACCTGCTGTACCTGCAGTCTCTGCCATAGCTCCAGCAAGAGGGGAGCAGAGGGGAGGGGCCAGCCCTGTTGTGGAGCAGACAGCCCTGCCCAGCCCAGAAAGCATGCCAGGATGCTGGAGGAGTCTGGTTTAACTTAAACCAGTAAGGGGTCTGGGACAGACATTGCATAAACCAGTTTGTGCCAAATCAATTAAATCTGATACTACATTCAACCAGGTTTATCTCAGACTGGTTTAAGCCATTTTCAGACTGGTTTATGTGCACTGAACATCTGTTCTGTTACAGGTTTAAACCAGTTTCTGATCAGTTAAACTGGTTTATGTGTAACGTCTGTCCCAAGCCTTAGATATAAAAACCCAACTCAGGAAACCAATTATTCTGTAGCTTAGAGAGAAGGTTTACAGTGACAAATTAAAATAAATAATCTGCAGCATGCAAGGAATGAAGCATCACAAAACAACTTTTCCACATGCTGCTGAAGTAGAAGGACAGCTGTTACTGAGATCTGTTGATCATAATTTCATGAACAGGCATTAAACCTGTTTACAGCTCTCAGGGAACAGTTCCTATTTTGTTTTCTAAAGATGTAGAATGATTTTAGAGCTGATGAAAGATGCTGTACTGGTAAATCAGTGTGTTTACATATTGCGAGTCTGGCCCCCAGCTCATGGGTCTTTATAAAAAATAGAACATTCCAAGTTCCATTTATCTGCTTTCTTGTTTTTTAGAGATCATGTTTTCAAGCTTTCCTCTGAAGCCATAAGAAGTAGAAACTTACATTTTTAAAAGGGAGTTGAGCTTTTCATGAAGCTACTTGGCTTCAGGAGCTGAGGACTTGAGATAAACACTGTATATTGTAAGGCTTCTAATAAAATTGTGACAGAAAGCCGCACTGAGAAAGTTTCACTGACAGCTATAGAAACTACAGTTGTCTTTGTTTATTTATGCAACAAAGAGTTTTTGGTTTTCCATATGTTTCCTCCCATATCATAAAAATTGCAGAGGAATACTAAATGTAGACTTTCTGCTAGAAATTTGATTGAAACCACAATTGCACATGATATTTGACCATCTTTCATCAAACAACAACTAGAAAGTGCTTTCTTTTGATCATGTGTAATGGCCCTTCAAGGAATATAGACTACCAAGAGTAAGATAGATATTCCATCCAAATGTCAACTAAAGAGAACACATCAGTGATGTGCAATTGCTATTCAGCTTGAGTCAGGGACTTGAAGAGCAAAATATTTTGCCACCATCCACTAATAGTTCCTGGATATGAAAGTTGCACTCATATACCCTTTTCCCTATTTGGTCTACACAGATGCATGTATAATAGTAGCCCCTGTTCTTTTCCAGGTGGAAATTGCCAAAGCTAGGGAGGATGGCAAGGCCTTGTTTGTTTGATTCCCTTCTTGAACCATGATTGCATATTAAAATACAGTAAGCTGCACTGTATTCACTCATGCCACAGTTTTATCTCTTCATGTATAATAGGAACCTCAAATAAGAATTGGAGACCATATGTATTTTTCTCCTATTAAAGCTCCTAGAAGTGATGGTGTGTTGAAGGCAGTTAAAGGCAGAGGAGGTACATTGTGTACTTACTGAATGGCATTGTGTCTGCACATGCTGTGTGGAGGAGGCTTACTGGTTCCCCTATTTCATGATTCCCACCATTCCTAAAAGCTGTCTAATATGCTATAAGCCTCAGGCTCCGACCCAGGTAAAAACATATTCCCTGGAATATTCAGCCCTGTCCAAACTATGAACACCCCCTTATCCTACAATGAAGGGCAACACAGTCAGACTTATAAAAAAAAAAAATAGCTAAAATAACTGAATAAGAGGATGAAGCTTTACCAAATTTTGATCTTGTCATGTTTAAATTCATCCCTATTCAAGAAAATAGTTATGTATGTATTTAAACTTAACCCATGTGTGAGTGATTTCCTGACTCTAGACTTCCATAGCAATTGGCAGTAGATGCAGGAAAAACTGGGGAAAGATTGTGTATGTGCACATATGAAAACTGATGCTAACTTACTGTCAAAACATTTTGCTTGAATGTGCTTCCATTAGTGTTTTATTGAATCCATTATATTTCCCGAAAAGTTGTTTAAGCAAAGTACCCTTTGCCAGATTTCCCCCTTAAAAACTTCAAAAGTGAAAAATACCTCAGGTAAAATTTCTCAGAAATTGCTTCAAATTCATACATACTTTTTTTTTCAATCAGAAAGAGTTTTTTTAATTAATCAATTGGAAAATGACTATAAATATTTTATCTAGCTGTACTGTTCATAATTTTATTCCGAAAAGCCATAGCTCAGGAAATTCAATTGGCCTCCTCTATCGTATGCTTAGTGCATTCAATTCTCATGGAAGTCTACAATGCAATGAACTACGAAGTCCATGATTTTCCTTTTTTTTTTGTTTTTGTTTTTGGATGGGAAGAAAAGGAGAAATGTGAATATCCTAAAGCTACCACACATGTCATACAGGACACACAGACACAAAGACTACCATAACATGTATATGGAAACAAGAATGAAAATCTGGATTTCCCCAAGTTAGAACAGGGCACTGACAGCCCCTATCTCATCCTGATGCTTTTGAATCAGAATCATGATCACTGTCAATTCCTAGGTTATTTGTTACTAACATTTAGCCATAATTCCTGGTAGGATAGCCTGGTTAGTAAGCCTAATTACATATATTTCAGTGGAATAAAGCTTGTTCAACAAGTTTCACTTGAAGTCTACAATTTATAGCTAGATATATTCATCATAATTGCAGTTTACATTGACTAGTTCATGGGGATTTGAAAACAAAGCACTTGCCCAACTATGAGGAAATGGTAATGCATCAAGATTTAAAAGCATATGGTTTATGTTGTAAATATGAATATTAATCTCTGGGTGGTATGGGAGGAACATGGACTCACAGTGTCTAGTGTAATAAAAACAACATCCATATACATAAATGATCTGGAAGGATATGAAGATGGAGGTAAATGATATAGAATTAGAAACGCTATTGATTATTGGTAGGATACCATTAAATATTAACAAACTCAGATATGTATAGCAAGTATCACAACCATGTTTCCCAAGCTAGTCATCTAAACAAGAAAGAATGCTTCCTTTACCTCATTAGAAACACCAGAAGAATTGTCTTGAACATAGTCCAAAAGTTTTTTAGGAGGCTGCATCATATAAGCAGAAGTGTAGAGATGAAATGGAGGAGAATCAATGCCAGCAAGGAATGAAACATGTGGAGAAGGTGACATAATTAGAAACCAGGTGTTGACAGCATCAGGTACAAGAGTGACACACATACAGCAAAATGAGGGGAAACTGGAAGGAAAAATGTGCTACAATAATTTTGTAATAATCATCAAGCATCTTAAAGTGTTAGTAAATTTAGTTAGCAAAATTTTAAATTTGAATAATTGTATTAAGAACAGCTATTTCTAAAACTGCTGAGAGAGAAGAATATAAAGGGTTGGGGACTGATGGCCTACCAGTGAAATCTCCATATGCACTTTACCTTATAGAAGATAAGGATGACTGACCTTGCTAGTATTTTAGTTTTGTGATAGAAACTAATTTGCCTATGTTTATCTATATAGCGATGAATGATTAAAAACAGTTTGGGCAGATAAAAGGACTTTAAAGATTGGGTTGGAATGAAAATATGATATACTATAGACTGTTGGACTGTAATTTTTTTAAAAAAATGGTTAAATGACTTCTGTATTTTTGTGTGTTATTAAATACATTGGTTCAGCAAAAATTAGGACCCCCTATGTAAAGCTCTAAAAATAATTCAAAAGCTTCTACTTGCATATATTTGGTTTGCAGATACAGGATTTGCTCCTACTCTCACTGAGGGAGTTTTGCTATTCACTTAGGGCTAGGTCCAAAAAAGGATTTAGATTTGTGTATTCAGAGCAAGACAGTGTGGTGCTGAGAAGCAGCACCATATTAAAATAGCTATGTGGCTTCTGATTTGGGAATTAGCAAGGACAGAGTGGAACCCAAAACCCAGAGTAAGGCATGTAGGCTCCCTGTGCAGTGCATGGGGAGTTAGACACCTTAGGACGGGCTCTTCTCTAGATGGTGTAGATAAGGGCAAGATAGCTTTAATTTCCTCCTTTATTAGAGGGGAATCAAATCTACTCCTTTCACTTACTTGCCAACTGCTCTAGCTAGTTATTGTCATGTGGAAACATCTTCCATACAGTAGCATAACTAGGACATGGCAAGCAGAGCACTGACTATGAGGGGGTACCAGAATCCTGCCCCACTCCCGTGCTTGGAGCCTTTAGTATGGTAGAGGCATCCCTGTGCCTCCCCTGCTTGGCCATAGGAGCATCCCGGTACCCAGCTAGTGCGTCAGGGTAGAAGTGAGTGGGTAGAAGTGCTCTCCCCACCACAGGGAGTTTTTCCAACAGCAGGCACAGCTCTATACCTGAAGGTAGTTATATACCTGATAGGGCTGTACGAAGCTTCGGTAGCTGCTTCAATTCAGAGGAGATATGGCCCGATTCGGCAGCTGAATCTCCAAATCCAAATTGAATTGGGAGACCAATTAAAAGGTTCAAATTGAATTGGAAGCCTACAAATCGATTTGGAAAAGATTTTACTCAATTCAGAGATTTGGCCATAGACAAAACAGGCAGCAGTTCTCGAGGATGTTGGACACAGCTGCTTCCAGCTGCTAAGTCTGTTGTTGTGGGCGGAGTGGAGAGGGAAGAGGTGTGTGGGGGGGCAGATCAATGCCCCCACAGTGAGGGAGGGATTGGGGCTGGGACAAGCTGCCCACCCGGGGGGGGGGCGTTGTATGTGGCAGTGCTGGGAGCGGGGGCTATGCTCTGCTGCCACTTGCCCAGCCAGGGCAGGGGAGGGGGGCATGATGCAGGAGCAGCTCACTCTGGGTGGAAGGGGGCGAGTGGCAGCAGGGCATA
>NW_017729033.1:84652550-84659632 GCF_001723915.1 Gavialis gangeticus | reverse complement strand
CCCGGGGGGGGGGCGTTGTATGTGGCAGTGCTGGGAGCGGGGGCTATGCTCTGCTGCCACTTGCCCAGCCAGGGCAGGGGAGGGGGGCATGATGCAGGAGCAGCTCACTCTGGGTGGAAGGGGGCGAGTGGCAGCAGGGCATAGCCCCCGCTCCCAGTGCTGCTGTGCCCACAACTCTGTCTCTCCACTGCCCTGGCTGGGCAAGCGGCAGCAGGGCATAGCCCAGCCTCCCCACACTTGCCTCTCCACCCAAGGGCTAAATGAGCTTGTTGTGCCACTGTCTCCATGGTTTAAGTGCTAAGGGAACATGGGCTCCACTATCACTGTTCTAAAAGAAAGTGGAAACCACCACTGCATATTAGGAGGAACATATTAGGAAAAGTCCGAATCTACAGGTGTGCATTGGGTATGCTATAAGAATGACTATTGCACCAAGACTTTTAGGGGTGCCAGGTGGAAGAAAGCCTAGCTTGAAATGTGCTTTGGTGTAAGATGGGTGCTGAGCAGCTCAGTCCTGTCAAAAATAAAGTGTTCCTGGGCATACATGAGTGGAGAATTATTGGTACTTGAGAAACTTTAAAGTCTGAACGTGAGGTGCCTACGAAATTTAGGTTTTTTCAGGATTAAGCTGCAGCAGAGCAGGGGTTTTCAGGAGTGCTATTTTGGGACTACAACAGTCTATTGAAGTCCTTTTGGGGATGTGGGTTTTGATGCAAAGGGGGAGCAGGTCCAAAAAGTATATAGGTTCAAGCAGACCTCTGAAAGGTGTGGACAGGTGAACAAATTGTATTGAGGTTAAAGAGGGGAGGAGTGGACTTACTGCACTTCAGTTGCTTGGCAGGAACTCTCCTATGTGTTCAGTCCTATCCTGGAGTAAGTGAAAGTTAAATCAGGGGAGTTCACAACTGAATGAAAAAGTAAGATACCCTGGTTTAACTTGCACATACTATATAGAAGGAGCAGGCATAAGAGCCAGTTTACTGCTGAGCAGCTTATGAGCAAGTCTCCCCTTTCTCCTGAACTGCATCTAAGTTGTTTGTCCATACCCTGGGTGCAAACAAAAACTAACAGGCATCTCCCTGATTTATCTATAAAGTCATATGTTCTCTGTGTGCATGTTTCAGATGGACAAAGGACAAAAAAATCAGGATTTATACCCAGAGGCATTATCTGCAGGTGTGTATGTCTGCATTTACTAAATTAAGACACACTGTCAATGAAAACTGAGTATTTATGTTGTTAGGTCCCACTTCTACTCTTAAATTGTTCTAACCAAATGCTTCTAAATTCTAAAGGTTTAATAAAGAAAGCAAACAATTATGTTTTACATACAACTGATGCTGTAGGTGTTTACATATCAGTTGTTGTACATAGTCTATGGACTTAAATTAGCCAGTAGAGTCACTGGTTTGGCAGGTAAGCACTTAACGAAACTGGCTGGATGCATACACTGGACTCAGTTGTGTTGTTCTTTCTTAGAAAAAAGTCCTATTCAGCTTCAGGGGGTGACTCTTCCTACACTTGGTAATTTGTGAACTGTATCTTAGAAATATATTTTTCCTAAAGTTTAAACATTAATAGTCTATCCTCACTTACCGGATGTCCAAACTCCAGCTCTGAAAAGAATTTATACCAGGGTTCATTTTCTAAATCTATGTCATCTGGGTTTATGCGATCAGTCTGGAGCAGTTGTGAAGGAAAAGGGAAGGAAAAGTACACACTAAGCAAAGTGCTGGAAATGCCATGTCACATTAACAACACAAACATGTCAAACAAAAATAGTGCGGGGGTGATATGGAGAGGGGAGAAATTAAATAAAATCAAGGAATAAAGATGGGATTTCATATGGAATTGCTTTTGTTCAAGAGCTATCACAGACTAATGTTTTAACTCCACTTTTTTCAGCTTGGATTTCAGATGACCATTGCACAGTTACACATAATATAGGAAACATCCAGCATTTTAAGAATAATATTTCAAAAGTTAATCAATTGCTTTGGCTGTCTGAAAAAGATCTAAAACCTGTTTTTTAAAAAGGACAATAATTATACAACAAATGAGAGTGGTATTTTTCTGCGTGGTTATGTCCTTTTGCTCAGTAAAATTAATAATACCAGATACTGTTTTCTTGTTAAGAAAACATTTCAAGCTGTTTTTTCTCTGTAGGGTGTACAAGAAAGTGCCCAAACTGTCTGAGAGTAGATGAGTACATATGATTTCAGTAATATTGCTTTCAACCACTCCTTGTCCTCTTACAAAGCATGTTAATTTGGGTTCTTGCCATCTTGAAGCGAAGCACACAGTAAGAGATAAGCAATATGCATCATGCAGGCATGGCAATATTGAAAAGCTGTTTCAGCCTATGGAATGGAACTGGTATCAATGTAATTCTTTTCTATGAAAATATATATAAACAATAATTGTGGGTTCCATATTACTTTTGCTTTGGTCTTTTCCCATCTTCTATTTCCTACAGACCTTTTTATTACACCAAAAATATTATATTGATATTTTTCACATTTCACAGTAAAAATTGGAGCTAAGCAGCAAGAAGGAAACAGTTTAGTGAGCAGAAAAACAAGTAACATAATTCTTTAACCAGCACGAAAACATAGCAGAGCAACCCCTTCCCCCACCCCCAGTGGTTCTACGCAGGCTCTTTATTGTAAATTGGTTTTCTAATTTTCTTAATTATTTTCCCTGCGATATTGGATTCTTTGGTACAGCCCAAAGTAAACTGTCATGCAGGACAAAAGCACAAGGTGCTCTCAGTTTACTGTATTTTTAAATACAGAAATATGTATGTGAGGTGGCTATATTTAATTCATAGCTGTATTTAGTTTATCAGAGCTCATGAATTAACTAAGCCAGGCATGGACAGAAGTCCTCCAAAGAAGATTTAGGCAGTCTACATGAGGAATGACGGCTATTCACTAAGTAAAACACTATCCGCCAAATCAAGCTGGACCTACTTTTCTATTTATCTTCACAAGCTGTATATGAATCAGGGGAAGTATTGCTCCTGTTTCACAGATGAAGAAATGAGAGCCAGAGATAAATTACTTGCTCACAATACATAGCAAAGCTTAGTAGTGTACTCATATGTCCTACTCTAGCCATAATCATGAACTTCATAATACAATTATTGCTATTAGCAATCTGTAATCGAATACAACACATCCACTAATCTTCAGTAGATAAATACTACTGTGTGAGACTTTGTTCACTGGCCAGCTCAGATATGAATAGTTTCATAGTAGCTAGGGTCAGCAGGGTCCTGATCAGATCATCTAGCCTGACCCACTGCCACAGGCAGGAATGAATGCTGGGTTCACAAGCCCCCAGGCAGGTGATCATCTAACCTCTTTTTGAATTTACCCAAGGTAGGGGCAAGGACCACTTCCCTAGGAAGTTGGTTCCAGATTCTGGCCACCCTAACTGTAAAATATTGCCTCCTGATCTCTAACCTACACCTATTCTCCATCAGCTTATTACCATTGTTCCTCATCACCCCAGGTGGTGCTGGGAAGAATAGGGATCTTCCTATTTGCTGATGATCTCCCCTGATGAGTTTGTAGGCGGCCACCAGGTCCCCCCTCAGCCTCCTCTTGCTGAGGCTGAATAAGTTCAGGTCCCTCAGTCTCTCCTCGTAGGGCCTGTCCTGCTGCCTTCTCACCAAACAGGTGACCCTCCTCTGAACTCTCTTCAGGCTGGCCACATCCTTTTTAAAGTGTGGCGCCCAGCACTGGACGCAGTACTCCAATTGCGGCCTGACCAATGTCACATGCAACTTTATTACAGTCTTTAATTCATGAAAGAAAAATGTCTGCTTTAGAAGACTACATTAAAATAGAAAAGCCAAACTCTAACTGCTGTAGGGAAATGTAGACAATATGAGGAAAAACAAGAAAAATCACAAATGCAGAGAATTAAGTGCTACCGCTTCCTATTTTTTCCAGTTGCAATTATTGGCCTATTCTATTTTTTGCACAACTTTAGAAACACACCATCATTTTGAACTATGTAACCCTGGGAAAAACTGCAAAACTACTGATTTGCTCTCAGTCCCATGGACTAAATAGCATATTAAAGATTATAATTTAAGATTATATTTAAGATTGAAATCAGAAGAGAATTTGAGGGCATTGTCACTCCAACAAACATTGACAGTTTTGACTGCACCTTGGTACAGATCAGGTATAGTCTGAAGTGATGCAATGTTCCCTAAATATCAACATTTGTGGATATACTGACAAAAGAATAGGTGGTGTTCCTTAGACAAAGCAAAAAAATTAACCTGCGGGGTTGGGACAGTGCTCTGCAGCTGTGCTTCTTGAAACAGGGCAGCTAGCAGAGGTAACAGAAGACTATATAAACCATCTTTAAGCTGCTTTGGAATTCAGTTCCATCAGGTGTGGAATTCAATACCAGCAGCATGAGTTCACAGTGAACCCAGAGATTTCTCCCTATGGGTTTGGGTTGAATTTTGTTTACAGACTAAACAGCAGAGGGCAGCAAACAAAAGGAAGTACCTACTGCATTAGATGCAACTGCAAGCACCACATTCATCACTATTTTGTACTTATCACAGGACCTTGTCACACAGTCACTTGCAACAGTTGCAAACCATTGCAATATGGTGTCATGAACGTTAGCAATGCAAGTTGCCCTTTCATGCTGTGCATCAAATACTTCTTTTTAAAAAAATAAATGTATTGCTTGTCACATTAAAACTTTTTAAAAGCCTTTTTTGTAGGCTCGCCAAATATTTCTCTTCCTGGCTTTTTACATGTTTAAACTAATGCAGTATTTCTTAGGTTCATGATAACAACACTGATGCTAGTGAACACTTAAGAAATTAAATTAAAAGAAGGATGTTAGCTTTAGTTCCATTTGAAACAGGAGAAAAATCCATTTAGGAAGTAGGCAGGCCCGAAGTTGATAAACAGCAATTAACTGCCTTATAGTTTCATGAATGATTGATAACACTATGCATACCCCAGAATTCATGATTCTCCTGTATTATCTGCTACTTAGGGAAATGAGTACAAGTTCATAAAATCGTAGAAGATAAAGATTGAAAGATCCATCAGAGTATCTAGTTTATCTCCTCTTCTGTGCAAACTCATTTCCCATTACTAAGGTTCTATTGCTATATAGTGTGTTTTAACCAACAACAAGAAATGGAATTTCTACTTTTGCATGTAGAAGACTATTCCACAGTCTAAATCTTACTGTTAAGATGACCTTCATATAACTCAGCCTGAATTTTACTTTTCTAAATTGCATTCCATTGCTTTTAACTATACGCCTACAGAAACATCCTAAATTCTTTTTACTCCTAGATATTTTTAGCCTTCACTGTTGACATAGACTGCTGGTAGTTTCTTAAGCAAGGCATGCAGACTTATTTTTATTCAAAAGACTAACCCTTTCAAACTCCTGATGATTTAACACTTCTCAAAAAAACTCCCTCAGCTTTGTCCGTATCTTTCTGCTAATGTGATACTTAGAATTAAAAGAAATACACCAGGGCTAGGCACAGAAATTACCAATAAACTGGTTTAAATAGTGAGAAACCGGTTTAAGTCTGTAACACAATAGAGGCAGTCCTTGGACTTACGACACAATTGGTTCCTGAAAACCACGTCTTAAGTCGAAACATAACTCGGAACCATTTTCTCATAAGAAACAATGTTATAAATGGGGGATTAGTTCCTGAACCAAGGCCCGATACCCTATTTTCACCAAAAATACCCCAGAATTTTGTACTTGATCAATTATAGATGAGTAATATAGCTACATTAATGTATTGATATTGTAAATAGCAATCATATTGATTTGGAAGGACTTCTTTGAGGTGACTTTTTGCTGGACTCTTTGAAAGGCTCTTAGTTGGACTTTTTGAAGGGTTCTTGGCTAGAGTCTGCTTAGGAGTCTTGGCTGGTTTCTTAAAGAAAGTGTCCAAGGAAGTTTGGACAGATGTTCTCCAGGGAGATGAGTGACACAGCGAACTTGTTCGCTGGCATGGTGTGGAATTGCATTGGATCAAGCGTTGTAAAGTAGAAACTAATGTCATAAAGTTGAAACAGGGTGTCAATTTATAAATGTAAGCATGAAACATTGTAACTTGAAACATTGTAAGTCAAGGACTGCCTGTACACATAAACCGTTTTCAAAGTGGCCGAAACCAATTTAAAATAAACCTGGATGGACGTAGCACTCTGTCTGAATTCTCAGATGACACTAAACTATGGGACAAATCAAACACATTGATGGGAAGAAACTTAATCCAGGCAGACCTGGGCAGATTAGAGAAGTGGTCAGAAAGCAACAGGATGCAGTTCAACAAGGACAAGTGCAAGGTGCTGCACCTAGGGAGAAGGAATCACCGGCACACCTATGGGCTGGGGGATGACCTCAGCAGCACAGCAGCAGAAAGAGATCTCAGAGTTGTTGTCAACTCCAAGATGAATATGAGTTGTCACTGTGACGATGTAATTAGGAGAGCTAACTGCACTTTGTCATGCATTAGTAGGTGCATCATGAACAGGTCCAGGAAGGCTGCAGCTGGAGTACTGCGTTCAATTCTGGGTGCTGCAATTCAAGAAGTATGTGGACAACCTTGAGAGGGTCCAGAGGAGGGCCACTCATATACTTAGAGGCCTGCGGAGAAGGCCCTATGGGGAAAGGCTGAGGGACCTGGACCTTTTCAGCCTCCGCAAGAGAAGGCTGAGGGGGGATCTTGTGGCAGTATACAAATTCACTGGGGTGGGGGGGAAGGGTGCAGCAGGGAATAGGAGATGCTCTGTTTACCAGAGCACCCCTTGGAATAACCAGAAACTGGCCACAAGCTGATAGAGAGTAGATTTAGGTTGGACATCAGAAATAATTTCTTTATGGTTAGGGTTGCCAGAATCTGGAATGGGCTTCCAAGGGTGGTGGTGCTCTCCCCTACCTTGAAGGTCTTCAACAAGAGACTGGACAAGCACTGGCTGGGGTCGCATGACCCCAGCACTTTTTCCTGCCACTAGCAGGGCTAGATGATCCTTTGAGGTCCTTTCTGACCCTAGCATCTATGA
>NW_017729033.1:84646459-84652147 GCF_001723915.1 Gavialis gangeticus | reverse complement strand
CGCATGACCCCAGCACTTTTTCCTGCCACTAGCAGGCAGTCAGATTCGATGATCTATTGAGGTCCCTTCTGACCCTAGCATCTATGAGTCTATGAATCGAACAACCAATTTAGGGTTAAAGTTTAGGTTTAACTTCTGTCTCAGATCTCATAGTGAATCAAGCTAAGTTATAGTCCTCCAGCACGCCAGAAAGCTTTGTGGCCCCCGCTTGCCTCCAAGCTGTCATAGAACAAAGGCAGCACAGCCTCAGCTCCCCAGCTGGGTCTGCAGGCAGCACTGGGGGTGAGTGAGGTAGCTTAGGCCCCTTCCCCAGCTGGGGTCTGACAAGCAGTTGGGTGGGGAAGCCCCCAGGCATAGCTTTCCCTCCCACTGCCCTTGCAGCCTGGTTCCTGCCAGCTGGGAACACCAGAGCCCCACCCCATCACCAGGCCCCCACCTGTCAGGCACAGGGGATTGGTGGGGGGGGAATGGACCCCTGATCCAGTTTGCCCCCATCCCAGCAGGGGTTGGTGTGGAGTGGAAACTCCCAGGTGTGGGCTTTCCCTCCACCCTTTCCTCATAGCCTGGCTCTGCTGGTTGGGAACACCAGAGTCCTGCCCCCTTGCCAGACCTTGACCTGTCAGCCGTGGGGGGTGTTGGGGATGGGAAGGAATGGACCCACTCCAACCTCTGATAGTGGGAGGCTGGGCTAGAGTGGGGTTCCATTCCCCTCTGCCCACCCCCTGTGCCTGACAGGCTGGAGGCTAGCAAGGGGGTGAGGCCTCCATGTTCCCAGCCTGGGGGAGATGGGAGGTGCTTGTGAGCACCCCCCCTGCTTCTGGCAGTGGCCAGTGCAGATATTTGCCTGTCTTGGACAGGGGACGACTGAACGCCAGTTCAGTTCGGTATCGGTTCAAGCTATGCAACTTAGAAAAACCAATGTAGATTGAACTGATTCCACCTCAGGCTTTTTGACTGTTTGTACTTAGCCCAGGTGTCTTGCACTCAAGTCATATAGGAAAGATCCATATATTACTCTTTTCTGTTTTGTGATGGGCAATTCCTGCAGAACTAAAGCTTGTATCAATCTTTTCTTTTAATCCATGGCAAACAGCAAAGTGGGTATGATCATGTAATCTGTTATACTCCTAAGTAATGTCCACTTTCTTGTTGCCCATTTTGCCTCCTACCAACATGCATATGACTTTTAAATGATTTTTTTCTCAGGAAATATTATAAACATCTTTTACATTCAAACCTAATTTTTATTATTTTCTTTTTATGTTTAAATCTCTGTCTCTAAGTGGGGTCATAATTGCTTTCAGTTTCATATCATCTCAAATTTCACTGGAGTTCTGTTCACTTCCTCTTTTAATTCCACAATCAAGACCTTCAACAAAGCTAACAGATTTTGCACTTTTCTGCTCTTGCTCAGCTTAATACATTTCAACCTAAGAGTATTATAGCTAACTGAAAGGTTTTTGACAAGAAATCTCAGTTCTGTAAAAATTCAAACATTTTCATTTTGATAACATTTATGAGGAAATCATTTCTATTTTTGTGTTTTGAAAAGATCAAATGTTCTATTTTACTACAGTAAAAATGTTTAATGCCATCACTTTGCTTAATTGTTTATAATATCATTGTTATAGTTGTATACTTTATTTAGTATTCTATAAAATATTTACTAAGTTATATGTTCAAAATTGTCAAAAATGTTAGATGATTCAGAATTTAACCTGAAAAATTCCAGAATTTTAAAGTTTTCATTTCTATTTAGAATAAAAACAAATTTTGAAATGTTAGAATTTCCTGGGTAGTAGCAGTTCCATTCCCTAACCAGCTGTAATAATTTATCCTTTATCTTGCTTTCAAATACATTTCCCACATAAGTTTTAATGAACACAGAACACGGGGCATTAGCAAACATCAAATAATTTTGTAATACTTTAAAAAAAATCAGTATCTTACTCTGTGAAACTTAACTTTTATAACCAATAAAGGTACTCTGGAGATTTTTTTTAAACTTATGTTGATAGTTTAGAGGTATGTTACTTGATTTAGAACCCATTTTTAGGAAATCACTTTGGGCACTTTTACATGTGCTCTGGGGGCAGGGAGGGTGGAGCTTTAATTAGAGTGGCTCCGAGAGCCAGTCTTATTAAAACACCACAGCTTCTCGTGTATCAGTGCCCCCCTACTTAAAAATGGCAGCAGAGGTGCTTGTGGCCCTGCCACCATTTTTAAGTGCAGGGACACTTATACATGAGACGCGGGAGGCTGCTGGAGTGTGGTACTTGCCATACAACGGCAGACTCGATTAATCGAGTCTGTTCTGACATGCTGTAATTACAGTGCATTGGAGCAGACTCAATGTTTGTGTACAGGCACCCCTTAGTATCAGTACAACACTTGGGTGCTGTTTTTGCATAACTGCCCCACTTCTGAAGCCTTCAGAACACTCAGATATATCATTAAACAGTACCTCCCCCTGATTTTATCAGTAACTTTATCTTGGATTGAATCACTGAATCATAGAAAGTAGAGTGGAAAAGACTGGAGAAGGCATCTAGTCCAATGCCCTGCTCAAGGCAGGATTATCCTTGACTAAAACATCCTACACAAAGATTTGTCCAACTTATTTTTGAAAACTTTGCAAACAACTGTCTTATACAACTATCAGGCATAATACTCAAAAAACTTATCAGCAAAACTCACCATTTATTTAGTTGCCTAATATTTGCTCACTATTTATTTATTAAACTTGAAAAATTATACCTAACACCACAATTTTGAGCGTTGCAGTTATAATATGAATTATTCCTGCTTTTCTTTTTCCTAGCAGGAAGTTAAATGTATTAGAAATGTAAGGGCAGAAATAAAAAATCACTGTGATTTTCAAAATGCTAATTTTTACCATGAGCCTGCCATTTCTCATTCTGTAATGACCTCAATCTGTGACACAGCTACCACAAGGCAAAAATCACTCCCAAAATACAATTTTTATTTTCTTTATAGGTACTTTTAAATTCAGCTTGGCAATAATGACTACATCTCAGAAATCAGGGACATGTTGGTAAATTGTAAGACTGACTAATAGTTCTGTCAGTACAAGTGGTCTGTATCAGAAAGGAATTCCTTATTCTCTAAGAACCTTATTTTACAGAATCTCACAGCTTGCTAGAGACCCAACGTAACCCACCCCACATTATTGCTTAAGCTGTAGAAATAAAATACAATAAAATACAATAAAATAAACTTACAATAATAGAAAGTTATTTCAGTACAATTCTTTAACATAAGGCTGATGTACTATGCATATCATAGTCCAAGTATGCAGTATATTTATTATTTTTAAACTGATACAATATGTCTGCTGATTATAGGAATTATAATAATAGTTAAGCAAATAAAACTCTGGTGTCAATTACATAGACTCCTTTCAAAAATTAAAATCTGCCAACCGTTGCACCTGAAGAACGTGTCACAGAAAGAATGACATAATATATATCAATCTTCCTAAATAGATTAAGTATTGGAACAGTGTAAGGGTAAAATAGAAGGACTAGTGGAGTATGCCTTTTAAATAAATAGAAACTTAGGTTAGTGGTCATTTTGCAAGCATTAGACTTAGTTTTGTTAGACACGCTCATGAGAAATTCCCCAACTGCAGACGTGTGATTTAGAAATGTGCAATAAATATATTTGGTTACAGATTAGTGTAAAACTAAGGGTCTATTTAATTCATGGTTTTGTGGTTTTCACAGAAACCATGAAAAACAGCATTGTCCATGATCACCAGGAAATATTGCATTGGCTGCGATTTCCCACGAAATCAACCTAAAAAGAAAAACCAGCGTATTATTCATGCACTGTTTTAGAATGTCCCAATGCTTACTGCAATACAAAAACAATGCAACAGTCACTGCAGCCATAGAGTTACTTTTTGCTAGTGATGTAGACTAAGTGAAGGCACCAGTCAGTGAAGTGATAATAAATTAAGGTTAGCATGGATTAGTGGTTCTAAACTTTTTGTAGAACATTACATATAATAATAAATTATGATGATTTGTTACAATTCACACTGTATTATACATTTATATTTATAATATATTTAAATTTAGATTTAAATGTAATATTTAGATTGATAACAATGTGATAAATTATATGATATAATTTACTTTCCAGAGAATTTGCTATTAAATTATATGGTATGTGCTTCTCCACTGATCAGTGGCGAGAGGTGGGGCTGCTGGGAAATGCCCATGAAATCAGTTCTTCGTGCTGTGACAAAGCTGCAAAAAATGCTTTGTCTTTCCGTGATTTAAGTAGACCCATGCATAACCAGAACTAATCAAAGTTCTTGAGGATAACAGTAGGCACATATCCTGAACACATTATCACATTTTTTTCTGAAATACCTAGTGGCAGAATACTATATGCATGTGCGTAACTGATGTGGTGATTATATGTGCTGATAAAATTACCGCAAACACGTGAAATTCAGTTCTGGATATGCATTCAAATTATGACAAGTAGTTCTCATGGATTTACAGTTCTACTTGACATGTAAAATTGTTTCATCTCTCATAGTGATTCCTTGATGTCTTGTAAAGGAGGGACTATATCTAACCCTAAACCCAACCAGTCCCACAGTTTCTATAGAACCATACCAGAATATCAAGACAGAATTTACCACATGTGAACTAGAAAGAATCTAAATATGAACATGGATAATCAAATAGCAGTCTAACTAGGTATAATTAGCAAAAGTGAACTCTCACTAAGATTGCATGATCCCAATCCACAGACACTTCTTACCGGTCTTTCATGTTCAAGAATTGATGACTTTCCTGGCTCATATTCAAAAATACTCCTTGGTTCTGAACGGAATTTGCGGGTATCTACTTTTCTGTCTGGAGGATCCCAGTCATTTCTAAACAACAAATACAAACAAGTTATGATACTTTCTTTTCCATTAACACCGCATTGCTCCATGTCAGCAGCTTAACTTAATTGTGAACCTACTTTTTTTCCCCAGGTTCAGCTATGAGACTTCTGGTCTTTAATATTCTAACATCCTGACATTTTAAGCTCAGCATAATCTCAGTTTACTCAGATCAAGTACACATAGTACAATGGCAAAAATACTGGTGCTGATTTGGTTGTTTTACCACTTCCACCATTACTTTTTGTCAGTAGAACTTCACTGGTGGGCAAAGATGATCCCAGCAGGGTGCAGCCCGCCGCCCCATCCTACGGCACACTTACACTGGGGAGTGAAATTCCTGGCACACTGGACATGGTGGAACAGGTGGTGGCCAGAGCTTCCAGCCGGAACAGGCAAAAACATGTAAAAAGCGGCAGCTGCAGCCTCTCCGCCCAGCTCTGTAGGGTCCCCCAAAGCATGGGACCTAGGGCAGTTGCCCTGATTCGCCCCACCCCTAGGGACAGCCCTACTGGTGGGAAACACATATTCCTACAGGTAAAATCTTATAGAGATTTATTCATATTTTTGTTACCTACATTATACTAATCCAAAAAATCTTTTCTGTACAAATTTCAGATTTACTGTGGAACAGGCATTGTATTGTACGTACAAATACAATAAAAATAAATGAAATTCTGCATGTAAAATATGATAGCTTTGCCTAATGACAAAGGTATTAAAAAAATAAATATATATACATATATATATATATATATATA
>NW_017729033.1:84636610-84646167 GCF_001723915.1 Gavialis gangeticus | reverse complement strand
AGGCTTCTCTGTTTTTATTTTACAGCTAGACTAATCATTTGGATGTTTGATCTGCCTCCAAATGAGCAACCATTTCTAATCTATTCAGGGCAGGTACCTTGAATGAAATCCTATTTCCTTTGTATTGGTTTCACTGGGCCAGGATTCTGGGAATTGTCTTTATAATTGTCTAGAAAGGGCCTATCATCTTGTTGGCGCTATACAAAGAATAAAGTATAATCCTTTGTATTCTCTTTCTGTTTTAGAAATGGATTCAATTAGATTCTTAGGCTATGGACTTTTTAGCTATTTTAAAAGGGGAGAAGGAGCTGCAGTTCAGAAGTATGCAACAACTGTTATGATCTGTCACACCTATTGCAATATAGGTCAGCTAGAATCACTCTAATTTTGACTGTTAATAAAACATTGCTATACTTGCATCACTACAGAATAATGCATTATGTAACAGCTACATTGTAAAGGTTTGTACTGATATCTCTCATATCCTTTGATATCCCTATACTGTGACTCACTGTCATATCTTAGCACTCATTTGGACAATAATGGCAAGAACTGTCATTTCTTGGTCGTTTTTGCAGTCACTGGCCAGCCTGCACTTGGAATAACCTCATACAGTGTGTAATTTTAATTAGAATTGTGGCAAATGACTCACTAACAAATTGGGGTAGTTGGTGATAATTGCTGCATGTATGTACAATAAGGTAAATTTGTTCAGCCTCTGTTAAATCATTTGATGTGACCTGACACAAAGCAATGCACATGTCACATTTTATCATGCGTTTAAAAATCTATACAGATATTTTTCACGGAATGGGTGGAAGCATATGTAAGTATGTGAATATACGTGCTGAGGCACTGAAATCTCCATTGGTGAAATACTGTACATTTTAAGCAAACGAAATCCTCTGTATATTTATTGCATATTTTAACTGGGAAGAAATTGTGGTTTCAGGGCACATAATTGAAATGTCTGCTAAGAATGAATGAATACATGAATGCGTATTGAACAGGTTGCATTTTACTCAAAATAACTCAGATAACCTGCCATTATGAAGATAAAAACACACTATTAAAATTCAGATTCATACTAATTTTATGTTACTTCAACCTTTAATCCTTTGTGGACTGTACTATTTGAGTTTTGACTGGTAATGTGAAACATGCCATGTCTTGCCTCCCCACTCTAAAGATGTGAGTCATATATAATTTAAACTTAAATCACTTAAGTGAGGGTCTAAATACTCTTGCTTTATTGTCAATTAACCTCTCTCCCCACCCCTAACACACACAGACAAACATCCATCCCCCTGGTGTTAAGGATAAATTGACTGGTTATAGTTGTTAGGAGCAGACAAAGCATTCCCTAAACTGTGACATTCCCTAGAGTGAAGAGCCTGGATTTTCTTTGTCAATCTTCTCATGAAGGAGATTGTGAGAAAGAGGGGACATATCCAAATTTAAGTCTGAAATGGTTAACTCCAAACCAGGAAAAAGGTAGTTCCTATAAGATCCTTTACTGTGTTCCCTTATTCTGTCTGGTCTGCTACGGGACAATTCCCGTAACTCCAGGATTCAGGGAGCAATAAGTCAATCCATATTTTTGTATGACATGCTAACAATATTAAAGTTTCTTAGGCCCAAATACAACTTCCCTTTATGTGGCTGAGTAGCAGCTGCATAGCTAAAATTAGCCTGTTATGACGATTTGAGCTCATACTCTCTACTGTGTAACTTGTCTTTGCCTTCTGAGGAATCTGCTCTGGCCATTTATGTTTCTGCACCCAATGGGGGAAAAAAAGCCTACTTGTATATATTTTATCCAGTAGCTATTCAACACAGGCTGCAGAAACACCATTACAAATAGAAATAAGGGCCAAAACCCAGGCCCCCTCCTTTCCAAGGCAGTCCATACCTCACTGAGCCATTCAAGATGGTCCTTCTAGTTTTCTCTGCTTCTCTGTTTCCCACATATATTACCCTCCTGGCTGCCTATATCACTGGCTTCAAGAGGAGGGGTGGAGAGTGTTCTTTGTCCTGCCTCACCCTTGGCTTGGTGGTGAGGTCACTTTGCTAGTAGGAGATACAACGTCAACCCCTTTCAGTCTGAAGGGGGACTAGCTTCCTCTTCTGCTCTCTGGTCAAGTGCTCTAATACTTGGCCAGTAGTTCTTAACCTGTTTGGACTTGAGGCACCCACCATTCCTTTTGTGAATGGAGTGGCACCCAGTTCCTAAAACTAATTTATATATGACAGTGCTTTTCTCCTTGAAGAGGGGCTGGGGAGTGGGTGTAGGGGATTGGCCAGGCAGGGAGAAACTTGAGCTTGCCCGTATCTCCTTATCTTCTTATACCTGATTTATCTTATACCCTATCTCATGGCACCCTTTCAAACAATCTGGTGGCACTTCTGGGTGCTGTGGCACCTTAGCTGAAAATGGAATTACACAGAATCTAACATCTTTGCAAATGGCTACAAGTGTCACCTGTGTGGCTAAGAGGTGGGTAGCTGCATTAGCCTGAAATCAGACAGAAGGTAGGGCAGGGTGGCACATTAGGGTGTTTATAGATGGGCTCTAGGAGGCGGGGCGGGGGGCTTTCATTAGTGCAGCTCTGAGAACCATGCTAATTAAAAGTGCCTGGAACGTCACTTGTATCAGCGTCCCCATGCTGAAAAATGGCTGTGGGGCATTTCTTTAGTTTAAAGCACCCTGCTGCTCTTTTTCAGCAGCAAAAGACTAACTGATTCAGAGAGGCATGACCTTTCATATGGTCACATGGTAGTTTATGTGGCTCAAGTTCACTGTGTAAGTGCTACTTACCTGTCTAAAGGTGAAACTGGATTTGAGCTTCTAAGCCTTTAGGAAGCAGCTTCATTGCAATAATCAGTCGAGATTTTTACCTTGCCAACCACATCATACTAGTCAACAGTCAAACTTGCTCAGTGAAAAACTAATATCCACAGATACTTAAGAAATATGGTGTCCACACTTTACTCAAGTAGTTATGCTACTCATTATCTCAATGTCCTATGAAACAAGACCTGTGATCTTGCTGCTTTTCCATCCCTTAATAATACCTCTGATATTATCTATTGCAATATTGTTCTGATTATGAACTTTCTGCAAAAAAAGAAATAAACCTACTTACTTTTCTGGTGTTGACCTATCTCGTGGACGATGTGGTGGCACTGGAGGTGGTATTTGTGGAGGAGGTATAGTAGATGAAACCTTAAAGATATCAGTGCCATTGTCAGAAGTGCTTTTGGACAATGGTCTGTATGTCTGTGTCTTTGCAGCTGGGTGTGCTTGTGCAGGGAGGGATGGGCTGTAACTGCCTAATGTAAAACACAAATAATCAAAATGTAAGGTTGCATTTTAATGAAATGAGATGCACTGTACTCACAAAAACTCTCACTCATTTAACACAAAAAATTATAAATGCACTTTATAAACATACTGTGATGTCCTGTGCATCTTTTTATGATTATTATATATATGCCCATGCATACACACATGCATTTTATACATACACCCACATATAAAGCTATATGACATTTCACAGGAATTAATGACCAGTTTGGACAGATAATAGCTATGTGCAATCCCCCCAGCCATTAGCTACAACCTGCTATTAATCCCTCAGAATTGTCCTGTTCCTTGTTGTTATTAAATCAAGGAATAGAAAAGTAACATAGATGTACTTTTTTCATTCTTTGAAATGAATGCTTTAGTTTGGAAAATTATCCAAAAAAAATTTCTTGAATAAAGCTTTTAAGAATGCATTCCAATTATGGACTTGAATACACATTCTTGATCATATATTAGACAGAAGTAATGAGAGCAATACTGATAACAACAGAAATTACAGAGTCTTAAATCCTTAAACTTTAAACATTAATACAGTGTTTTACATACTGTAAAGTGTTTTGTGTATCTGCTTCATCCACACTATTAGGCATCCTGCCCTGCCTTCTTTCTGACTTCAGACTAACATGGGTAACTACCTTTCTCTATCCAAACTATAACGTTTTCTTCTTGCTAGTAAAAAGTTTCTGCTACATGATTCTTATTGTCTTAAATATTTGAAATTTATATATCTTTTAAGTGAATGGTATTTTCCGGTAGGAAAAGTAAGAGGATCACAAAATAATATCATTTACACTAGAACTGGAGTGATGTTGTAGCCATGATGGTCCAGGAAATATGTCAAGGAGCAAGGATTTTTGCGGGTGATATCTTTTTTTGGACTTACACAAGCTTTCAAACAGAGACGTAACAAAGCAGCCAGGCACCCAAGGCAATGGGACATGGGGGAGCAGCAGCAACTTCTGGTTGCTACTGTGGTGCTGGAGTGATTGAGTGGCTGTGGCAGCAGCTGATTTTTCTGCCCCATCTGCCCAAAGTCAGTGTTTGAGATGGCTGCCTTGGTCTCCACACCCTAGTTACACTAGTGTTTTTTATTCCAATGCATTCAACCTGAAGAAAGATGCAGTGCATTGAAAAGCTTATCTAAGTCTATCCTAGCCATGCAGTAGGTCCAATAAAAGATATCACCCATAACAATCCTTGCCTCTCCATCATTTTACTAAGTGTTCTTGATGCACAGTTTAAAAAATATGGCATATCTTTATTTTTATGTGTGTATATAAGCACAGTTTATATTTTCAAACTGTACTGTATTATTTAGTTTGACATTCCAGGTTCAAAGTATTCAGGGTCATTAGTGAGAATAAATTACATTTAGTCAGCGACTACAGTTTCAGTTATAATACTTCCTCTCTGTTCTGAAAGGTCCACGTCTGCAATAATTTTCCAATTACTTCTGTTGTAAGAAAGAAACCAAAATGAGGCCTTGTTATATTTGAGCACAAGGACAAGGGAAAACAGCAAATAGAAGAATGATGTAGAATTATGCATATGTAAACTTAACAGGAGCAGGTCTGAAGAGTTTTAAGTACCACTATCCCCAAAGGGCATATTTGAAGTGAGGGAATAACTCCTACCAGTATTATATGCATATGGAGTGTGATATATGTCTGTGTCATCATCTGCAAAAAGAAATATAAATGTTACAGTAGAGCAATACCTATCAGTACATCACAGCAAGGAAGCTTTCTTTGCAAATACAAACAGAAGGTTAGTAGGTGATCAGCCTGGTCATGTATATGGTCTCTGGAGGCCATGTTTCCTCTTTACACTTAAGACAGGTTATTCTGTCACCCTATTCTAAATGGCATCTTGTTGCCATATCACCCAGCTTACATAATTATTGGTTCACTTCACATTTCAAGTTATAATCATTCCTACTATTCTTTCCAGAAACCATTTCCTCTTCTTTTCTTGATAGGTTTTCTCTTAGTAGAGGACACCATTCCTATTGTAAAAAAAATCCTACTATATTTAGTGTTGCACAATGGCTACAGCTTGAGAAGAGGAGAAAGTATTTGGCCTGTTTTACATTTCTGATTCTTCCACTGACTTCTTGTGTGATCAACAGGCAACTCATCTGTAAGCCTCCATTTACCTGTCAATAACATTTGGCATAATGTCACTGCTCTACTACCATCACTGAGAGGAAATGAGGCATAATTACTGTTTACAGAGTTTCTTGGCATGCTTGGGTAATAGGAAGACAAGAGAAAATGTTGTTAATAATGTGGATACTAATAATATTATGAAGGCTCCTTGGAGGTCAGTATCAAAGGGAGTTTAATTTAAATGGATAAGTAGGACTGAAAGAAGCAGCATCTTGTCTTTGTCACAGAACACATGAATTCTACAACAGAAAGCTGGCAGGGTAGGTGACAGCTGTAGCCACCCTGGTCAGTCAGACAGAAAAGTGGTATTGGCAAAGTTCTTTGCTACTCTAACCACCTTATTGAACTCTTACATTGTGAAAGATCATAATGTATTTCTAATTTATTTCTTCTCCTTTGCTTTCGTTTTCAGACCTAAAAATATATCAGTGAAAAAAGCCTTAACCTGGAGAATGCTTTGGCTATATCATTTCTTGTACTGGCTTAGCTTAGAGAAATTCCCATTCAATTCTATTCAAATCTCATGTTCAGTGACTGTAAGCTGTGTATTATGAGGCAGCAGACCACCAAAAAATGGGGAAAAGGGCATTTATTAATTCCAATAAGATTTATGTAGCAAACAGAAAAATGTACACTTACCAGGTTTGTGAACCATATGGATTTGCTTGAACATGGTCTTATACCAATCCTTTGGCCTGTCAACTGTCTACATAAAAGAGAGTTTATAAAACTTAGCTAAAGAAACAAACAATCAGCGGTGACATATTATGTCTCGGCAATTCCAGCTGTATTTTTACAGCCATTTAGAGTGTCAGCAGATATGAATTTGGCTCATCACATTTAATCCTAGATTGATCCCTCACATACCTTCTCATTCATTCTACTTGTATTTTTTCATTTATGAATACTTGTAAACTTTCAGCAAGTTTGGTATCCAACCTCAGTGAAAAGACAATATTCAGGAACCCAGGACTGCCATACCAGATCAATATTTTATCTTTTATACTGCTCTGCCTTTACCAATGGGTAGTACCAGATACTTTATAAGAAAGTACAAGAAGCGCCAAGAGTCAACTATCAGCCCACAGGGCACGGTTCTTAACTCCAAGCTGTTATCATTAAGTTATCTCAAACATTCTTAAAAGAATAGTTGGAGTTCTTGTTATCTATGTTGATGCCTATTTTCTTAATAGTACTTAGTACTGGACTTCCACAACATCTTGTGGTAATGATTCTCTTCTGTTAATTATGCATTAGGCAACATTATTTCCTTTTTATTAGTTTTATATTTGTTGCCTTTCAGTTTCATTAAATATACTCTTATCCTTGAATCATGAGAAGGTATAAATAGGAGCACTCAATTACCTTCTGAGTAAATTGTATACCTCTAGCAAGTTCCCTCTTTTCTCTTCTACGTAAATTGAAGTCCCAATGCTTTCTGTCTCTTCAGATGCAAATTTCTCTATCCTTCTAAGTATTTCCATCACCTACCTCTGAACCCCTTTCATTTTTGTGATATCTTTTTGTCATGACTAGATGGGCTAGGATGACCAGAACTGACACAGAGTCCAGGTTCAGAGATATCAGTGATAGTGTAATGCACAAGTGGTGTTTTGAGTGTTATTTTACTCTATTCATTACGTATCAAACATTTTTACAACAATTGAGAAGAGGTTTTCATTTAGATGTCTACAAAGCAGCTCAATTCATTAACTGAATGAGGATTATTAATTGAGAACCACACATGTTCTTTCTCATGTGTTGCCTTGAAATGCAAAATTTTATCTGTCAATAATTGCCAACACTGAATTATATTGCATTATGTTGCCCATTCACCTTAACTCTCTGCATTTCATCATATTCCTTTCTAGTCTCACCTAAATAATTTTGAATTTAAAATATATTCACTTTACTGATCTCCATCGTTTCAAAATTGTTAATAAATATTGTACGCAGCTTTAGTACCTGTTGAACTGAACTATGTTACAAGTGGCACTTTTTTTGTTCTCAATTATCCCTGCCACAGCTATTACCTTATGTTTAACTCTTCTGGTTCGTTAATGTAGACAAGTTCTTTTATTGAGCTGGGCAGAATACAGCATGAAATAGCACTGTCTACCTCGGACCAGTTCATTCTCTCCACTGTGTGATGTGGAGGTTAAAGAACACTCAGATCAAAAGCCCAGAAATCTGTTGAAGAGAAAGCAAAGCAGCCTAACTTGCAGTGTCTTCTGATCCCATTCTAGCTCTGTGTGACCTGGGCTGTATGTAATTTAGTGCGTATGTAGTGGACACGCTTAGGGAAAAGATACCGTGTGTGGCATTACCTCCCTCCACCCTTTACACCATCTCTTCCAACTTCCAGGAATTGTGACTATTTCCACATTAATTCTTGACAGTTATTTACAGCTCAACTCCTGTAAGTCTCTGGGTGGAGCAAGTTAGCTTATTTTAAGACAGAGTAAAATGTACCATTCCAACACCACAGATGCCTGAAGACCCACCAGGAAATCCAGCAGCTTCTTTTGCAGAACTGAATTTGTATGGGTGATAGAGAAAAATCTGAGAATTAATACAGAAGTCCATATGACTATTTCTTCACTGTTTACTAGAGGATGGAGGTACATAGATAACTCCTAGCTAAAATCAGTGTTCTGATCAGCCCAATCATCCAAAGTCCATAGAAACACAATCCACAGAATAAAACATGGAGAGGCTTTCATATAATTATGAGCCAGGCTTTCATGTAATTATCAGCCAGACTGTGGTAAAAGGCCTAAAAAAAATTCACAAGCAGTACTTGGGAGACTTCATGATCATTTGCAGTATTGTAACCAGCATCGTACCTAGACTCCTAGCAGCCCCAAGTGAACTTTTAGTATCAGGTCCCCCTTCACCAGCGATAATGATTAATAATAAAAAAATTACCATTTTCGGGCCCCCTTTCTGTCTGGGCCCTAGTCAGCCGCCTGTTTTGCCCATGCCTGCGTCCAGCCCTGACAATGACGTCCAACAAAAACCACACAAAAAAGGAGGCATTTATGATGCTCAATAAAGGTTTCTTTCTCTTTGCCCTACATTCTAAGTTATGTAGTAAGCAACACATAATCAAATGCTGCTTGTGTTTAAAAGTTTCCTATTTATTAATGGGTAAAATCCAGACCAAAAGCCGGTATAGCTAAAAAGTTAGATCATTTGAATACAAAAATCTGGTTTGACTTGATTTTTATTCACCCACAAAGGAAAGGACAGATTAATTTCATAATTAACCATGAAGAATTATTTTGGATGGTACAGCTAAAAATATGAAGTCACCTTGCATTTTAATTAACTGTTTTCTTGCTTAGAATTTTTAAATGATACTAAAACTGTAGATGCTGTTTAACAAAGCTCTTCTGACAGAAACACATTTTGATTACTCACTTTAAATATTCAGCCTTTATGCCCTGGAACCTCAAAATGATTGGAGTTGAGCTATGTTAAAGTACTCTAACATGCAAGAATCTGACTGACTCTGCATTTCAGTTTTATGCTACCTACGTTGACAAGGACCAAAACAGTGTTGAAGCAACATGTTCAGACTCAGTAGGGAATACTTTGCAGTGACCCCTTATGAGATAGAAATGACATGAAAAGCTTCATCCTGTCTTCCCTGGCTATTGCAACACTGGGATTTGAGGAAAGAGGGAGTCAAGAGAAAATGGAAAGAGATCAAAGTCTGGAAAAAACGTGTGTACAACAAAAACTGCTAACTTCCAAATTCTCATCTGAAAGCTCCTTTTTTGTGCCAGGCAGCGTCTCAATGTACATTAGGGATATCATCTACAACATCTATGCTCAAATTTACTACAGTCTGCAGGCAGCTTTCCTTTTGTATGAAGTAGAAATTTTGTACTGCAGAGATGAACTGGTCTCGAAACATCCAGCTTTCTTCAGAGGGATACGGAGGTACAGCAAGCTCTTTCAGTGCCCAGGGCAGGGGGTGGGATAGGAATCATGTGGACCACTGGATGGGAGATGGG
>NW_017729033.1:84628744-84636573 GCF_001723915.1 Gavialis gangeticus | reverse complement strand
CTGGATGGGAGATGGGGTGGGGGGTGGGGGGGCTGGGAGGAAGGAGGGAGGGAAGTTAGAGCAGAGTCTTAGCTGCCCTGGCTCTCCTCACTTGGGCAGCAGCTGACACTTCCGTAGCTAATATTGTAGCAGTGCAGGCTCTGACTACTGCACCTGAGAGACAGGCAGCAGTGCAGACTCCCCAAGGGACCTCTTGGTGCCCTGTTTGTGCTTACTTCTGGGCACCCAGCTATGCCTCCCATGGCAAAGCCTCCCGGAGGCATCATAGCAAATACCTCTGTGAGGAGGGAGTTATCCTTGTGCTGTCTCTAAGTCTGTGCCTGTGGCTTGTGCCCTGCTTGCCCCTTCCTAGTTACACTATTGCTGAAGACTGAGGGAGAAGCTGGAGGTTTGGGTGCTCACTGACTGTGGGAACAGAGCAAGTACTATATTTTGATTTTTCTTGTTCACTGAAAATTCTGCTGTGGCACTTTGTTGTGGACTGTGCTACATTTCTGAGAATAGGATGGTGCAGCACATTTGACTTTTGCTGACTGTGTCATCACCTTCAGTCTCTCATTACTGGGGTATGTAGTACTCTGATCTACATATCACCCTCAGTTTGCCTAAAAGTATACTCAGATCAATGCTAGAAGTGAATCTCATTTTAAGGAGGAGCAGGGCTGAGGGGTAATATACACTCATACATGCTCTTATTTGCTGATATGATATAGTCCTAGCAGACTGTACCTTTAACTTGCATCTGGTCATAAGGCTTATTTACATTACACTAGTAATACAAGCTGCATAAGGTCTTAATGCAAAAGCACAGAAGAGAAAAGAAAGCAATCTTACACTGGAAAAATATCTAAATTACACATACAAATTTAAGAGAAAATCTTAGAGACCAAGACCGTCATATCTGGAAGTTAAATATACCACTGTCCACTTGCCAAAATGCCTTAAATACACTGGGAGATACATTTCTGTTATTCTCTTATATAAATAATATTTCATGTGATCAATCTGCTACTCTTAAGGCAAAAACAACAATAACTTCTGATATATATTACAAGGATGCGTGTGGTTAGGAGGAATGGGAAGCTATAGCACTGTTGTAATAAGAGTTATAAGTTTTTAAAAAGTTTTCTGCTTTTAAAAATAATTTGTATTTGCCAAAATTGGGGTGGGAGTAAAAGAGAAAGCACAAAATACTAGTTTCTTCCCCAATTGTTATTGAAAATGTCCCAGCCTTACCACTTATTCTGAAATGTCCTATTGGTTTTCTCCATCAAATCCTGTTTTTCCCCTAATTTTTCATTCCAGTGAAACAGCTCTTGGCAATCACACAGCCCCATATGTTGATACTGGCAGGCAAAATATATCCAACAGCTGCTACATCCTTCCACCTCACAAAGATTTCACCTGGAAGGGCTCTGCTGCCTTCATCCTGGCTCTCACTCTTCTTATTTCTTCTGTCTAGCACAATGCTTCTTTTCCAGCAGGGAAGGCCAGCAAGCAGATCCTTCACAGATCTACTACAGAGCTGCCGTCTGAACCAGCCTGAAGGGGCTGCCCTGACAGCATTGTGGAAAGAATGCTTCCACATAGTAAAAACAAAACTCTTTAGTCTGACATCCTGTGACCACTCAAGCAGTGACTAGTGGCAAGTTGTCAAAACTAGGTTAATCACAATGAGAGGATTTCCATGCTGCTCATTTAAGTGTCATAAAAAGACACAATGGTTCTGTATTGCATTTCCTTAGACTACCCATCAATTGGATTATTATTTGAACAAATCTAGTCATTTCCATGCAGGGCCCATGAAAATAAGGAAATAAATAAAATCAAGACATGAGGTTTATTTGCTAACAATAAAAATATGATTTTAAAGGTTTGGAATGAAAAGAAAAATGATACATAATCAAAACATAACACCACTGAAGGACAAGGGGAGTAACGGAGAACAAGAAAGAAACCTGTGGCTCTGATTATTTATAATTGGAACTAGAAATATGGGGTTGCCCAATTATACTGCCATCAACGGTCCTCTTCTCTTGCAACACACAGTATTATATTCATGAGTCCTCTGATTACGCACACATTATATAAGACTAGAAGAATGTGAAAAACCCATTACCAACAATCAGTTCTTTGTACAAAGGCACACACGCACACACACACACACAAACCCAGCAAAACCCAGCATTTCCTACCGTTCTAATTGCTGTTGGGATTCCAGATTCATCTACCGGGCCAATCCCTGCATAATGTGGTGCTTTAATCACTGTGACTTTCTTCTCTTCCTCTGAAGATCTACAGATTGGTATTGTACTGGTGGTGGTGCTGCTGCCAACAGCCTGAGCATGCTGTGAGTATGTCTCTGTGGATTCTGTAAAGATAATGTGACAGCACGTTGTATAACAATATAATAATCATAGTTAACAGTTATATCATGCTTTCTATTTTCTAAATGTTACACAAATATTCATGCACAAAGTAATGCACAAATATTAATGTACCCAAATACAACATCTCATAATACTTATACATTATGAGGATTTCCTTGTACTCAAGGAATTATGCACATATTATTTTATTAAATGCCGTGCTGAAATACTAGTGTATTAGATTGGAGGCATTTTTTACATGATGAAAGATGAAAAGAAAATTTGCTTATTTAGAGTTAAGATCAGGAAAGAGAGGATGATAAGATCCAAAAATAAGATAGTGGCAACAGGCACATTTTCCTAAACTAAATTTGCAGCTTTGCCATCTATATGTTTAACTATGCATTGGGGTGAACTGAACTCCTTTCCTCCCCAAAGCATTGCATAATACAGAATATTACTATTACTGATGCACAGTAATGCATTTCATCAAGAATTTCATAGAAGTTTTTAATACATGTACTGGGTCCATTAGCATGCGATATGTGAGAAAGTTAACTAGATAAACACTATTAAGTGTTACGTTATTAACTCTGGAAAGCTAATGCATTATCAGCAGGGAGCCTGGTTTTCTTTGATTTAAAAAAATCCCCAATTTTTGGTCAAAAAAAAGTAACCCCGAATCCACATTTTTCCATGATTAAAATGAAACACCACTAATATATAGATAAAAATAGCAACCCCAAATCCACATTCTATATATAGTGGTGTTTCATTTTAATCACGGAAAAATGTGGATTTGGGGTTACTTTTTTAAAACCGAAAATTGGGGATTTTTTTAAATCAGAGAAAACCAGGATCCCTCATTATCAGGACTTGAAATTTGTTTAGTTTTTTTTGTATGCTCTAAGTCCAGATTCTTTTCATTCTTAGGGATACATTAAATAGCTTGACGTAAGTAATATATAAAGTGCACATCAATAACTTTGGTCACGTCAGCAGCATGTCAGAGAGCTCCCTGCACTAACTTCAGTAAAAGGCTGCAGGTTGTTGTTGACTTTTAGTGCTGTAAATAGTTTTGCAATTCTACCCCAACTCTTAACTATTAAAATTATATAGCATGGTTACCATCATCTATTGCTAAAATTCATAGCAAGTCATTACTTCAGAAAAAAAGAACCAAAGGTAACACAAGAGATCCTGTCCTATCTCAAAGCCGTGTGTCTGAATGTAACCTTGCATGCAGGGGAAGATCCTTTGTAACAAGGAAGATCCTTTAGTTATTCAGGCTGCAGATTTCAGTAAGCAATTAGTGGGCAGTTAAGACTAGCTAAGCATGGTATGCAACAGCAGGTACTATACTACCCACATTTTGCTGCAGAATGGCTGGAGGTGCAAAGCTAGATTTCCTAACACTTTGTGCAGATTATGATTTCCTCTAATGCTGGGGTTGGCAACCTATGGCCCATAGGCTGGATTTGTCCCATGGAACCTTTGAATTTGTCCTGAAGATGTAGGGCTTGGGTGGCAGTCGGCGGTGGGAGGCTTTGGCTGTGGGTGCTTTGCCCTTCCCACCATGGAGGTGAGTGGCAGTGCCAGTAGGGTCCTAGAGCCCTCCTGTCTTCCCACTTCTGACCTGGGAGAGTCGTTCCAGCCAGCAGCTGGAAAAGGTTGCCTAACCGTGCTTTAATGACCTATTGATCACTGCCACAATTTTGGATGTTTAACCAGAAAATTTGTAACAGTACACACATACACACTCAAGACTAGATATTTTTTCTCCTTGTTTACTGTAAAGATTTTGAATTAGATGATGTCTTTTCACTTATTTCTTCAAGTTTTAAAGTTATCCATCATCCAGTATTATGCATGGCTGGTGAAATGTATCTCTGAGTGTCAAATATCAAAATATTTAGTTTTTTTTCAAATACGCTGCTGTTAAACTTAGAAAATTGTGGGAAACTAATTATACATTCCTGCGTGCCCCAGACTGACGGCATTGGGGGGATGTTTGAGTGTGCAAGGATGAGAGGCCAGACCATAATTTCGTGTGTCTTAGAAACTTATCACCACCAGAGAATTAAAAATCCACCAGAGAATTAAGAGAAAATGCTCTTAAACACTGTGTTCAAAAGAGATAGCTAAGGGCACTCTCTGAAACATGGTTAACACATGCTAACGTCTATGAATTTGGGGAGGTCAGTTTTTTAGAACAAGCCTGGTATTTTTGTGTTTGCAGATATCCACATGCTCCATTTCTAAACTTCGCACTTGTGCACAGATGGCAGCATTTATAGGATTCATAGACTTTAAGGACAAAAGTAATTTATTCAGGCCTTCTGTATAGCACAGTAGCAAATCCCATGTGTATGTTCAAATTTGTTGTGCATATGTTCTCTTTGAATATGCATATGTTGATAAAAAAGGTACACAGAAATAACTGCACGCATAAAGCTAAAAGCAGGCAGAGCTTTAAGCTTTAAACTTTCTTCAAAAGTTTGATTTCAGGACCAAGGCTTTTTAGCCAGAATCCTTAATAATAAATTGAAAGTTTGCTTTTATAAGTGTTCTCAAAATCATTTTGATTGTAAGTTCTATGAGGCAGGAATCATATTTATATAGAGTCATAAAGTATGACATATACTCATTTAATTCCTAAAAAAACTCATAATTTTACCAGTCAATCATGCTATATGCTTTTTAAAAACTTAAGTCCTCATCCTATGAGATGGAAGTTCAGCAGATGAATAAAATTCACCCAATTTCTTAATGCTGATAAGGGACACTGAAAGGGATTTTGATTTTTATTCACAAATGTCTGAGTCATAGTATTTTCGCCCTTCAGTAAAGCTAGTGGAATGACTGCAAGAGGTCATTTTTATATGTATAAGAATTTTACTCTTAAAATAGTAATGCTTAGTAGTAAAACCAGTTCAAGAATGTTGCTGTGTCTAACTCTGTCTACTTTATTGTTTCTTGTATTTTTCCCAAGGGACAAGAATAGATAATACCTTCTTTCTTTAGGTGGAATGCTCTATAATTGTTTGCAGTTCTTGCCATGTGAATCAGAACAGGTTGCATACTATATAAATTAAACATGTGAGAGACTTACCCATCATCCTGCCATGCTGCATGATAACAATGTTTGAATTGAGTGAAGCTGATGGAGGGTAAGCTGAAGAAGGGGAAAAAGGCCTTTGAAAATGACTCACTGGACTGGCAGCAGTGCCAGAGTTCCCATTCACTGTTATCTGGGCCTGGGAGAAACAAAACAATATCCCATTAAATTACACACAAAACTCTCTGAATACCATTCCAAACAAAGGGTGGTGTAAGGCTGTCAGCTACACAACAATTACCAGTTGTCAGGTACCTAGCCATAATGGGACAGATATTCACTGAAGTACAAAACTCATCAAGGGGAGTGGAATGTGCCCCTTACGCAACATCTCTCTCTCCCTTTTGCCTCTCAAAGTGCTGTGTCTGAAGCATGCTGGAGTCACGGGAAGGTGACAGAGGGATCATAGTCAAGGCAGCAGGATGAGCTGCACAGACAAGATCTGCCTGGATTTGACATCTGTATAAATAAAGATGGCAGTAAAATTCTCTCTCATAATGTGACAAAGGCAGCCTGTCGTAGATCACTCCCTCTAAAGGGATGTTTTCCCTTGTTCCACATGCTTACCTCCCATTGATATTAATAGGAATTTTGTGCGTAGACTGAATGGAAAACTTTAATTACGAATGTCTAGACAGAGTGAGCCAAACCCTCTTTGAAAACTGGCACTTAAGTAGAGGAGGCGACTATGCAGAGGTGGGGTTTAATGTATACTATGGCACAAAAAGTCACAGTGATGAAGTTTGTAAATCAAACACCACAAAAGCTGAGTATGTTGTCAGTTCAATAAGGGACTCTGACATCACAAGCCACTTGAGCTTTGGTCATAGGAGATTTTTCTAAGACAAGTCCCTGTTCCATTTGCTTTTGATTTCCAGAGCTTTACTGTAAAACCAAGTCTGGCGAGTTCTTTAAGGACTGCAGAACAGACCCTGAGAACAGACTGAATTTTTAAAATCCCAGGAACTTAATATCATCTAAAAAAAGATGGCATGGCAGAAATTTTCCATCTCACTTCTTTTTAAGTGCAAAGTTATGAGCATTGAAGACCTACATCTAGTTTTGTAACAAAAGGGAATAATTACAGTAGCCTGGTCTTGTGCGATTGCCTTGCTAACAGCTATGACTGTGAAATGTGACAAAAAGGGTCTGAAGGAGCAACAACCAAGGAACAGACACGATAAATGTGAACAAAGAAAAAGATAAATGTTAGGCTCTAACGAAACCGCTAATTTTCTTCTGCAATACAAGAAGAAAGTATTTTTGGGATGGGTAATTTGATATTGAATTTTTCACGTCAGCAGCCCTCTTATGATGTAAATGAAAAAAATTTTTTGTGTGTTTTAGTAGCAGCCAGCCTCCCCTCCTCCCAGCTTCTTAACATATGTCATCAGAACACCTGGATGTATTAAGAGCCTTTTGCTTTAGAGCCAAATTGAGTAGGTAGCTGAAATTCAGGTTGTACCAATGTGCCATTAGAACCTGGCTGTTTAGATTTGTTCTTCCACCTTATAAACTCAGGAACATAAATGTAAAGACTTTATTAAAACAAAGCACATCTTTTAAATATTTTTCTGAATTCTTTAAAAGAGTTATTCATTATAAAACAATTTAAATAAATGAAGGCTGCAGTTTTCAGAATGCTGTATCACAGTGCATGTGTACGCATGCTTAATTTGTCCTCATAACTAGTACTTGTATCTGTATAAATCAGGTGCTTACACATACAAGTATCAAGTAAAGGTCTGCCTATTTGTACAGGAAAACCCTTATTTTAGCCCAGAATCCTGATACATTGAAAATCATGTCATTACTGGCTAAGCTGATTCTGTGGGGTATAGTTAAAGGTGGGCAAAAAATGACGCAGGGACCAAAACAAAACAACGCCCCCCTTCAGATAGATGCAATGTGTTTTGTTTACCCTGAAATTAAAAGTTTTGTTTATGGGTAAGTTAACTCTTTGGGACCTTTAAAAAATATTCATGAAACTTATAAGGTAAGGGTGTCCCATCTAAAGCCATTGAGGCCCACTGGGGCAGTGGAGGAAGGGCTCCACTGTTTCTTTAACCTTGGCATGAAAAGGAGGAGATACAGTCAGGAGATACAGTCGAAATTTAAATACAATAAAATGCTTGATTTTTAAAAAAATGTCATTTTGCATATTCAAAATTTTTCTCATTTTTCCCCAGGTTAAAATAGTTACTAAAAATAAACCTGAATTGGCCCATGGTTTTGGTCCTTCAGAAACTGCATTTCCATTAATTTACTATTCCCCTCAAAAAACAGTTCATAGTTCATAGTTTCTAGGGTCGGAAGGGACCTGAGCAGATCATTTAGTCCGA
>NW_017729033.1:84579177-84627856 GCF_001723915.1 Gavialis gangeticus | reverse complement strand
AGACTGACTGGCCTGTAGTTCCCTGGGTCCTCTTTCCTCCCCTTTTTGAAGATGGGAACCACGTTGGCCCTCTTCCAGTCCTCCGGCAGCTCTCCAGAGCACCACGAGTGTTCATAAAGCCGCGCCAGGGGACTTGCAATGACCCCAGCCAGTTCCTTTAGGACTCTAGGGTGAAGATCATCCGGGCTGGCTGACTTAAAAATGTTCAGCCCCTTCAGAAGCTCCCTAACTAAATCCCTAACTAAATGTTTCATTCAGTTCTCATTATAGCATGTTTTGCATGCCATTGTACTGTAAAAAGTGCTGGTGTGTAGCTAAGTGGGATACACATCTTTATAATTTCCAGGTGAAACTATGGCAATATCTGCTACTGAGGGATCAGAAAAAACCTTATGACACAGCATAGCCAGTTGTCTGACACCCAGTGCCCATACTGTGGCACTGGCTCCTGACATGATTCTATAATGCCCTAATCCTGACCTACAAGGTATTCAGTAGGCTAGGACCTATATGCCTAACGCCTGTCTCTCCTTGCCGTATGTACACAAGAACTAGACTGAGTCCATGCAGAAATTTCAGGAGTTGGGAAGAAATGTTTTCACAGCTCTTAGATGTGAGACAACTTCCATTTTCCTTTGCATCTCAGTGACCCCAGTCTTTCTTTTTGTGAAGCTTAAGGCAACTATCTCAAGAAGGCTAGCTCCCCACTGCAGAGGCTATATGGACACAAAAACCTGCACCGTAACATGTTGCATAAGTTGTTCTCTCTCTAGTCAGAGGAACAGAATTAACAGCTCATTTGTGGACTAGATACAAACTATCCCTGTACCTTTAGGTACTTTCCAAATATGTGAGACAGGAAAATAAGACAGAGCAGACAGATGCTCCCATACTATATCCTGCTCAGATATTCTGATAACAGGGGGTCACATTCATATCTCAGAGATCAGACATTACTGAACCTCTGACATTCTCTTTAGTGCTAAAACCCTTAGAGGATCTTCATATTTGCTCAGAGGTGCATCCTAGTTATTGATGGAATTTCTCCTTGAGCAAAAGTGGCATGAACATTACTATTGCTATGGGACTTGAACCCAGGGTGAGGGGTAATTTTTAAAAGCTAGCTTTGAGAAGTTTCTAGTCAACACTGTCCTGGTCTCAGAGATACTAAGCAGCCAAAGATACTTAATTCTGATGATTTGATAAGTGCCTCTAGTGTTTGAGGTACTATAACCTGTCATTGTAATTAGAATAGCAAATAAATATGGTAACTGGGTAGTATCTGGCAGCAAAATGGACTTCACACTGCTGGCCACTATAGACTTAGTGTGGACAAGGAATAGATTCAAATATGATATATGGTAGTCACTAGTAACCTATCAGCTTTCACTGTCAATAGCTGCACTGGGTTGACTGAAATGCATCTGCTTTTCATTTTGAGCAGATTAGTAAATAACTATGGTTTCTGAGAGAATGTGCTTTTCAGTGCTAATTACCGTCACTTAAAAACAAAAGTATTTTCATTTTTAAAGGGCTGTTTTGAGAAGAGGATGCAGAATCAAGGTTTGAGGTTTTCTGAATTGTTTTCTTTTCTGTCAGCTGACTGAAAGTGCTTCCATAACTTTGTTTCAAACAGAAGCTCTGCAACTGGAAGGTGACAATTCAGCTGAATGGTAATTTACACAAGGAATGGTAAAATCCTAACATCTTTCCTCATGGCTGTTGCCTCTTGTATCAAAGGATCAGAAGGGGCAGTCATTAAACTGCCTGTCCATGAATACTCAAATCTAACTCTGTAAGAGAAGGCTGAGAGGTGATCTAGTGGTTGGCTACAAATTTGCTGGGGGGTGCAGCAAGGGATAGGAGATACTCTGTTTACCAGGGCACCCCTTGCAGTAACTAGAAACAACGGCCACAAACTGACAGAGAGCAGACTGAGACTAGACATCAGGAAGAACTTCTTCACGGTAAGAGTTGCCAGAATCTGGAACGGGCTTCCAAGGGAGGTTGTGCTCTCCCCTACCGTGGGGGTCGTTAAGAGGAGACTGGACAAACACCTGGCTGGGGTCATCTGACCCCAGCGCTCTTTCCTGCCCAGGGCAGGGGGTCGGACTCGATGATCTACTGAGGTCCCTTCTGACCCCAAAAATCTATGAATCTATGAACTTCCCATTAGTGATTCTCTCTTCCATGACAGAAAAGAAGCCACCCCTCACAGGAGAGTATATTAGAGATTTTTCACATGTGGGGATGGAGCCACTGGCAGGACCACAGACATCTGCTACCAGCCTTCTCAGTATCCTCACCATTCATTTAACTCTTCTTGATAAGTGAATGATGAATGGAAGGGGAAAAGTTTGGTAACAGAAACAGTGGTAATTCTTGTTGGTATTGTGGCTACTGGCAGCAGTCTTTCCTTCACATGGGACTCCTGCCTTCCTCCTTCAGAGGAAGGATCCTTCTCCCACTGCATTAGGGCTGAGTCATTGCTGGTAGTCAAGAGATGTATGGTGTGGAAAGGCATAAACCCCCTTCTGGTCACCCAGTGGTGTGAGGTGTGAAAGTAATAATTAGATTAGATCTTAGCAGATCTCCCTGAAAAAAGACTCTGTAAAAGAAGGCAGGTCTAGCAAAAAACCCACTCATTTTAATCTACTGACCTAAAATTTTTTTTTTATTTCAGATGCAGACTTAAAAATACTTAGGCAGTTCCCTAAAGGGGTGGCTAATCCTGCACTCAGGCTGTTTTAACTATGTGCATTTATTTTATGCTAAAAGTTCTATGTTTGGTTAAAACCAGTGGGCAGTAGCACTATACCTGGATGGTTCCAACAAAATCCAGTTTCTTATATTTGCATTGCAAGTGAAAATTACTGATCTTGACTCCCCCAAAATCTTGTCACATAATTTAAAAAGCCATTCAGCACACAGAACATTGTCTCCTCAACTTTGGGGTCAAACCACTTAACAATATTTTAGAGTCAGAATTATATTGAGTTAAATTTTGCACTGGCTCCATGTGTAAATGATAAAATACAAAAATACTTGGACAGGGCTATGGATATGGCAATATTGTGACTCAGTAGGGCTTTGGCCTCTGTTTATGTTGATGTCACCAAAGAGCCCCAATTCAGAATTTTTACAGTTGTGTAATTCAGTGACCTGTTAATTAAATATAGGACTGAATCTAAATATAGGGCTGAATATGACTCTATTATCAGACACCTTAATATAAATGAGAACACTCGCGAGTAAGTGAGCAGTGTTTTACTCGTATTCCATAACTTTTTCATGTTTTCATATATATACACATATTCATAATACACATATGTGTGTGTTTGCACTTGACTATTTTCCTTGACTTTACCAGAGAAAGTGCAGTCCTCAGAAAAATAACTGAATTTCATGGATCCAAGTTTAAAAATATTTATACCAGTCTTCCTGTATGACAACTGTGCTTAAGAAAGGGAACTGTTAGAGGAGAGAAAACAGAAGCAGCTTCATGCAGTCAGTGGTCAGGGCTAGGGGAAAACAAGATTCTGTTAGGTTTTTCATTAAACGTGAATTTACACTATGCTAGTGCCTGCCATCTGTAACTCTGCACTGATGGGACACTGGTTTGCAGCCTCTTGAAATTTTGGACATCTATCAATCAACTACTCCAAGTGGATCTGTTTAAATGTCATGATCCGCTTCCTTTTAATCCAACTGGACTAAACCAGAGTCAGGAAATGTCCCATTCATAAACAAGCTGTTCAGTATGCCTCGTTCGAAATTAGGCCTGAACGACTATGTTGCGTAATTTCAAGTAGTTATACAAAATCTGCTTTACAAAGGGAATTTAAAATGACTTCAATAAGGCACATAACTGGAGGGCACTGAACCTGAACAAATCATTAACAGGATGCTTGTATGAGCAACAGGATAACCAACCAGAGTGAGCTCTCTTTCCCTTTGTCAGCCTGTTTGAACAAAATGAAGCAGGAAAAAGGAAGGATAATTACATGAGAAGTGGCAGCAGTGGTGGTTAAGGTGGCACCATCTGACACAGCAGACATCTGGCTCAAGGTTGGGGAAGGTGTTTCAGAACAGTCAGTAGTATCATAGTTACAAGTCTGCAGCTCATCTAGAATAGCTGTGGAGGACTCACTCACTGTGCAGGAGGAGTACTCGCTCATGGCAGAGTCTGTCATTACAGAGGCTGTTTCATTCCTGTGGATAATATTTTCAGGAGCTATGAAAGGGCATTTATATGAAGAATGTGAAAGGGCTGGGGTTTTATAAAAGCGTGAAGGCAAAATATCATCAAGCGTTGGCAAAGTAAATGATGCTAGATGGGTGTCATTGTCTGGTGAGAAAGAGGTTCTGTTAACTGGTACCACAGAAGGAGGAGGCAGTGGAGAAGCTTCTGTTGCAGTTTGTCTGTGTGTCTGTGAAGCATTTACCTCCATCACATTGGCAGTTACTTTCTGGTTTCCAAGCTGAGGTTTGAGAAAAAAAATAAGAAAAGAACACATATTACCAAATTAATAAAAAAACCCTTTCCCCTTTGCCTTTTGCTGTGCGTAGGAGGATCACTGAAATGTAAGTTTTTAAACACTCCCAGGAAATTCATGTTCACATAGATTAGAAAATCATTCAATCACACTCTATATTAAAGTAGGAAAGCAGAAAGAAAATGAATCCATTGAGTACTGGAAGCAATGCCAGATACCACAGTATTCTGGGATAAAAATTCACAATGTGTTTTATGTTTTAATATCTAGAATTGAAATTTGAGTAGGATAACTGTATTTTCTGCTTTACATAAATATGAGATTAGAGGGTGCCACTGTTAATTTGGCAGACAAGATTCTTTGGGTAGATGTAATATATTTTATTAGACCAACTAAATAGTCGGAAAAATTGTTCTTTGCAAGCTTTCGGGCAAAAACACCCCATTAATTTGGCTCATAAAAGTATAGTCATATAAGGTTTATGCAATTGTCATAAATATTTATCCTTCCTTTCTCCTAAACAAGGTAAATTTTCCATCAGATTTTTTGAAACAACTGGTAATGTATGAATTAGCAGGATTGCACAAAAAATAGACTGAAATAATTCCAATTATATAAAAAATGTACGCATTAGTTTTAAACAATGGATTCTGGAAATGTTGCCTCTTCCAGTGGATTAACACTTTTCCACTGCCTCACTGATAAAAATAAAACATATTGATAGTTTTAGAATTTCAGCCCTGGAGGCACCCTGTAGTCCTACTGGGTCACAACTCATATAGAGAAAGGGAGCCTTTTCAAGATTAAAAGACATATTAGTTACTAGGGTTACCAGGCTTAAATGTGAGAAGTAGCAAGAGGACTGGTAAAAGGAAGTTCTGCAGGGATGGTTTAGTACTGAAACACATATAATGTTTGGCTGGCTTTAAAATCAGGGTGAAAGTGTTCTTAAGAATATGTGAACATTTTAATGAGAGCGCTTTGGGAAGTTTGCCACATGCTGGATGAGCTTTGTGTTCTGATACTTTAAATCTTACATAACATATTGAACTTGATCTCATTCAAAAACTTCTTGAAAAAGTACAAGCTTCGCCTTTTTTCTTAATTAAAGGTACATGAAAAGTGTACTGGCAACAACTCCCTATTAAGCAACTACATGATAACTTTCTATGCTGTCAGCTAAGAGCTTCCTGTCAATTACCGACATATTACATGACAAATTGAAACACATTTTAAAGAAATGTTGCCTACCTCAGCACTAATAATTTTGCCTCTGAGGGCTGAGAAAATGCAGAATCTTTCCAAGGGGGAGATTCTGAGGATTTAAAATCTTTATAAATTATAAGACAATATACCACACAACGTCTACCACATTCAAAACAATCAACGTTTACTCATAGCTATCATACTGTTACTGAAGATACCATAGTTATTTCCTCTACTTGGAAGAGAAAGCTTTAACTCCAGTTCCTTTAAAATCCCCTTAAAAATCTAACAGATTTTCCTAAGCATTTAGAATAATCTTTCAATCCAGCATCTGAATGCTGTCAATTGAGCATTTTAAACACCTTTGCAGTATCTGGGTGCATAACCCAGATCATGATGCTTATGAGATCCATTAAGAATCTAGTTCCATAACCATTTCTCATGTCAACAAGTGTTTATATGAAGAGTCCCATTAAGTTCCAGGAATTAAGAGTTACAGAATCTTAAACAAGAGAATAGAAATTAATTGCTCCAAATAGACTGAGAGATTACATTTGGAGTTATAACATTAGTGATGTACCCAAAAAGAGCTAAGTCTTTGTTAAAATAGGGGGCTGTTAATGGAGAATGACACCACTTAAATTCAGAATCATGAGTCATTCTGACCATTATATCAGGTCTACTTTCTAAAACAAAAACACAGTCTTTTACAGGATAATTTGCCATAAAATGATTTCCAGGATAGAACATTCACTTTTGGCTGGGAGATGTTTGACTGATCTATCAGTGAAACTCTCTAAGAAATTAGCCCAAAGAGTAGTTAAAGCATTTGTGTCAGTCACAAATTGATATTAGCACTGTACTGTCCAGTGAAAGACAATCGCATGAATATTTACAAGTTACAGTTACACAGCAGAAAAAATCAGTTGTTTAAGGTACCCAGTGATTCCATCAAGGTGTATGCATGACTTTCACAGCTCACTTTTGGATATAGCTCATTGTTGGATACATAAGTAATAAAGGGGACACAGGGCTATCAGTAATACTTAAAACTAAGATTATGCTCTTCAATTCAGTAAAAAGGCATGAGCCAGAAAACTGACCTATTAGAGGTAATATATTTTTAGAAGGCCCTGAAAACAGGAAGCCCCAAAAGTCCTTGAGAGGAGATGTCCTCTAAGAAGCAATGACAGAAAAAATGGTTAGAGGTGTTTGTGAGCTCAAGTGGCTAAATTTTTATACTGGAGATACGGGAAACCAAATAGCTTAACACAGTGGGCACATCCTGTGGGCCACCCCACATCTGGTAACCTCGTGCACCCCTGTGCCCTGGATCTGCCATGGGGTGACCCTGCAAATGGAGCCATCTGGAGCATAGGGCTATATCATCCAGACTATGGGGCTCCCATCGGTCTGGAAATAATGATGGAGGAGCAATGTAAGCATTAATTGCCATGGCTCTTGGAGCAATTAATGCTACTGCCACTCTCCTGATGCCAAATTTCTGGACTTGAGGGAGCCCCACAGGTCAGATGACAGTTCAGTGGGCCAGAAGTTGAACACCACTGACCTGTCTTCCAATTTCTATACAGGATCACAACTTGCATGCTTGAGAAAAGGAGAGGTGGACAATACAGGGAAGGGATATCCAGGGTGCATCCAGAGAGAAAATAAAAATTGGATTCAGAAAAAGTTAACACATGGTATTTCTCAGCATGGCCAAAAATAAAAATCTCATTGTTCTCTCAAAGAATGCAAAGATATCAAACTTAAAATGCATGTACAAGGAGCCTTGAAACTCTAAGCACTTCCTAATGAATTCTGTCAGCATTGAATTTTCTCAGCTCCGTGAGGGTAAACTTTAATGTTTTTGACAGTAATAGACTTTCTGTCACAGGCATAGCTATTACCATTCCTTTTGAAAGATGTCATCACTGATATTAAAATTAACATTTTTTTGAAGATGGACTAAACAATTTTAAAAAACTGTGGGTACCTCTCAACATAGAACGACAGCAAACTTTAAGCAATGGAAATATTTAGCAACCCATATTATTGTCTACCCAGAGCATACCATCTTCTATCTCTGATCATTCATAGCGTGTGGATTCAATTCCTGAAGTATCAGATCAAAGGCAGCACTTCAGGGCAACTGTAAATACTGATTTACAGATACAGATTCCATTAACTTAAGTAGGAAATGGATCAAGTTAATTATTGCCATGTACCAAGCAAAACTAGCCCAAGTTCTGTTGGATCTATTACTGATAGGTATTTTGAATATGCAAATTACAGAAATTGGAAAACAGCCGAAACAGATAGCTGTCAGAAGCCATGGGACTTCTAAGTATGATCTCATTACTAGTGCTTGTGAAAGTCATAGACATGTCAGCATATTCTTCTCTATAATGAAAAGTTCCAAATAAGCTGTTTTGTTGTTTTTGTTTTGTTTTGTTTTTTGCTTTTGTTTGTTTTTGTATGTTACTATGTAGCAAGGTCATGGATGGCAAAATGTTGGGCAAGAAGCCTAAAGCATCCACACAATTCACATAAAATGAGCAGATGTGGTACAATATGGTCTTTAAAGACAGACTCATAGCATTTTATTATAAGTTTTGTGAATTAGTGCAACATAATATGATGCATGATAATCTGCCACCAAATTGCTGGCCTTGCTTCAACAGCCAATACACAGATGAGGTAACTCAGAGAGAAGTGAATGAACTAATTTTAATACTGTATTTACTCACATAACACACACACCTTTTCCCCCAGAAATTAGCAAAATTGGGGTGAATTTTTAAGTGTAGAAGCTGATTTCTGCACCAGAATGGAAACATGGGGATGCTGTAATGGCTGCCAGGGGCTGTGACACTCTCAGTGTCACTGTCTTTCTCCTTTCAGCTCCAAAGCTCAAGCAGCCAAATTGGCAACAGCTCTGACAGCATTAAAGTTTGAGCTTTGGAGCTAGGAGAGGGTGAGTGATGCATCCACCCAAAGGCATTCGGCCATGATGATCCTGTGCTGTGGCAGGGAAGACTTCTTCATTTTGCTTTCTCAAAACAAGATGCGTTGTCCAATTTGGGGGCATGTGGTATGTGAGAAAATATATTATGTATGATAGCATACAAGCATTCAGGTACACCCACACTCTTACATAAATGGGTAAAAATACCTCTTATTCTTTAAGTTGAAAGCTGGGCTTAACACTTCCAAGCTTGACTGAAAGTTAAGTTCCTAAACTCACATTTACATCTCAATTAAATCAAGTTGTGTGTGTGTTCAGCACCTCTCAAAATCAGTCTGTTTACAGATGGGTCTATTTGTGAATCTGTGTGTTGAGGTTTAGGTATCTGATTTTGAAAACTTTGACCAGAGATATTGGAATGATTTCTGCAGAACTGCAAATCAGCATTAATGTAAATGTTAGTATCTATAGTAAAATCCATTTTAAATAGCAGAGTCTGACTGGAGGTTTCATATTAATAAAATGATATTTAATCTTAAATTTTGGACAACCAGCTGATGTTATGAATGATTCTAAAGGGTTCATTTTTCCAAATATGCAACTTTCTGCAGGAGCAATAAAATGCAAAACTATGTGAAATTGCAGTGTCACCTGTAAACTGTGTCACTGAAATAACAGTAAAGTTTTGTTCACGCTCCTGACATCCAAGACTTTATATTTAGAGCTGGTCAAAATTTCCATCAAAATTGATTTTCAATAAAACAGAACTTTCAGCAGAATGTTTTTACTTTTGTGAAACGAATTTATTATTTTCCACAGAAAATTACATAATTTTTATCAACAAACTATTTTTTTGACAGAAATAGTTTGGTGCTCACATTTTTGTGGAAAATATGCAATAGAAAAATTTCTGAACAGCTCTATAGAATGGACTTTGTCAGCTTTTAAAACAGAAGGCTGAAGAAAACTTTAAAAAATAACATCTTTCCTGAAGACCTTGATCTTCCCAAAGTCCTACCTTATCTATGAATCCTCCTAGTCTCATAGCTAGTTTTACAGCTAGCTGAGTGTGCCATGACAGCCAAGAGTGTGCTTAGTGCAGAAATGTAATTCAATTTCCTGAAAGTAGTACATTTCCGTTGGTCTCAATAAGTGGCTTTTAGATAAATCTACCATGTCATTTGTATTCCAGTCCAAATCAATAAAGTATTTCTCTGCTCATACATAGAAAAGGGTTATTTGAGGCTTTATACAAATGATATCATATACAACTACAATGTGTCATATTGCATAGCTACAAGATTTCCACTCTGAGTTTTGTTCTCTTCAGAATTCTTTGGTAGTTGGGCACGTTATGACGAATAAGGGACCCCTCTGCACGTGCAGGTACGCAATGGGATCTAATGCACAATCCACACAATCATGCTTCCTACCATGCCACATGTTCATGGCAGGAGGCATGACTGCTGGATTGAGCATCAGATGTGTCCATGCAGCTGAGAGATCACAGTATCTTTGGTCTGCCAGCCACCAGAGTGTGTGAGGCACCACTATGGCTGGCAGGGCCAGATTAAGGCATAGGCAAACTAGGTACTTGCTTAGGGCCCTAAGTGAAGAAGGAGCTCAGTTGTGCTTATTTTACATATTGAAATTACTGAGTGAAAAAAAGTAATATAAAATTTCATATTCAGCTGGAGGCCCATGAATTGGTTTCCCTAGGTCCTACTAAAGGGTTAATCTGGCTCTGGTGGCTGGGATGCCTGTCAGTTGGGAGCTCACATGCTGGGGGTACATATGGCCTTCTGAGGTGGGTGCCCTGATCAGCTGATGGGGCTCCCAGCTACAGGGCCCCCTAGCCACACATTCAATTAATGGCATGACAGGAAGCAGTTACAAAATTATTACATTTTGTAACAATTATTGCAGTTACAAAATAATTACATTATTGCACTCACAAAATTATATTTTGTGAAATAACTTTGTTGCTTATTCCTCTTTTTATCAAGCCATTAATTGACTGAATGTGTGGCCAAATGACCACTTAATGTGTGATTAACTGATTAACTTTGTGTCTTTACATTCACCTCATTTCAGACCTGAAAAAAGAATTTCATGCAGCATTTGTTTTTCCTTCTCCAACTGGCCCTCCCATAGCTTTCTAGCCTACATGACATGCCATCTTTCTGCAGTTACTATGGACCTTTCAGCCACTACTTCTCTGAGTCTGCCATCAGCCTAGATGTTAAAGCTCTGAGGAAGACTGGTTGTCTTAAGACGCAGACAGAAGTTATGTTTGTTGCACTATTGGCCTCTTGAAAGTGCAGTACAGCCATGCCCTTACAGAAGAGCACAGCTGTAGAGTGCTTTAAAAGGGCCCAATCCTGCAACAATCTGTACTCTCATGTAATGGGAATGTAAAGTGGAGCACCTTCATTAACTTGTGTATGTGTGCACCAGGAACAGCTCCTGGTGCTGTCTTCAGAATGGAAGAGGTGGAAGGGAGTGCACAAAGCTTTGTCTGAGGTTTTTTCAGCCGGCATGAAGTGAAGTGGGTGGACAGGAGGGAGGGGCGGGGCTGTGGGAGAGCAGCTGGAGAGTCACAGCTGCTGCAAATTGCAGCTGGATCCCCCAACCCCTGTGACCTAACAGTGAACATCTGTTTGGTTTGGGGGGTCACTGTAATTCATGGCATTTCCTGTGAAGTGCCATGAGTTACAACGGGGAGCTGCACTTCTGTCTGCACTCTTAGTTACTCTTGCTATTGTTTCTCAGAAGATGACAGTCCACAATTACCTGGATCTCTTATGAAATCTGTTCCATAGCAGATCAGCTACTACTTACTTGTATCCTTTCTCCTCCCTTCTTTTTTTGAACTATTTTGCTGCAGCTAACAATCTTCTAAATATCTTCAGGGAAATAAAATTCTGATTTTCAAAAGAAAATAACTTCTTTTTTAAAACTTAATTTTGGGCCCATGAGACCCACAGGTTCACAGAATTTTTTTACCAGAAGTGATCCATGTGATCCAGTAATCTGATCTCTTACATAACACAAAGTATACAACATCACATGGTAATTTCTGCATTACACTCATAATTCCTTGATAGTTCAGAAACACAATTTTACTGAGAAAGGAAGAAAAGTCCAGTAGTAAGGAAACAAGCTTGGGATATGGGTTCAAGTCCTGGTCTCACAGAAGAATTGTGTGATTTGCACTTCAAAAAAGGATGCTAGAATTTTTGTCTCTCACAGGAGGGTTGTTATTAAAAATGCATGAAAGATTCCGAGGTGCTCAGATGCCTTATAAGTACAGCAGACTGAGGAAATTTTAATTTAAAGAATTCAACTGATGAATAATCCATTCACCCCAGATTGTTCCAATGGCTAATTATGTCTATTGTAATTAATTTACTTAACATAGGTTCAGGTGTTAGGGCCTCTCAGGTGATAAATCTTTATTGCTGGGAAACAACAGCTATGAGAAAAAGGCCAGCATATATATTATTGTGTAAAAAAGAAAGTGGCTCCAGAAAGACACCATACATATACATACTAGGGATGTGTGAAATGGGCCATATTTGATTCACATTCAGATTCAGCCCAAACTGTGGACAGTGTTTTGATTTGTTGATTCGGATCACTTCCCCAATTTGATTCGGCCAAATCCGAATCAGAAGATTCGATGCTGATTCAGGGAATCAGCAATTTGGACATAGACACAGCTTAATTTTTTTTTCTACATACCTAAAGGTGCCAGGCATGGCTCATGATCGCTGTGATGACGGGATGGATGGAACGTACCACAGAAGTGCAGGGGCCCTCCCCATGTGCTCAGCAGTGAACCCAGAAGTGAAAGTACTTCCAGTCCAGTTCTGGGTCCACCGCTGAGCCGCTGGGGGACCCCAGGTGCCCCTCCAGACCCAGGAGGCACCAGTTGCCAAGCTGGAGGGGCACCGGGGGACTCACAGCATACTTCCTGGTGGACCTGGAAGTGGACCAGAAGTGCTTCTGGTCCACTTCCAGGTCTACTGACCAGCATGCCGGGGACCCCACCCCACCAATTCTCCTGTGGGACACTCCATCCACCCCAGCATCTCAGCATTCATGAGCTGCCTGGTACCTTAAGGTACGTAGAAAAAACATTTAAAGCTGTGTCTATGTCCGAATTATCGAATCTTTCTGAATCAGTTCAGAGAGTTCCAATTCGATTCAGAGAGATTAAAGGGACTCCTGATTCAATTTTGATTCGGAGATTCGGCCACCAAATCAGGCAAAATCTCCACTGAATCGAATGAGCAACTGAAGCTTCACACAGCCCTAATACATACAGAAAGAGATTTTGTGAACACATGTACTACTAGTATGTACATACTTGTCCCACAGCATCCACCAGTGTGCACCCAGAGGTACCAGTGGGAAAATATGCACCCCCAACAAACTGTTATACTTTGCATAGCCAAACATCTGTACCCTGTTCACATGCAGCACATGTATGCATGCATACTCTTAAACACACTTGTGTATACTTCTTGTCCTTCTGCATGCTTGCATATATCCATTCTCATGTGCATGTTTATCCCCTTGTCTTCATACAGACCTGTCTAGAAGGCTCACACTGTTTCCATCCTCCCTCCCCCTTTTATCTTAAAATGTTACATTTTCTTCCACCTTACTGGATCTTTTGAATTCCCCTTTTGTAGGGGGAAGCAGCACTATATAGTATAATTCACCTTCAGCCTATTTGTCTGCTATGTGCCTTTTCTTAGTAGCAAATCTGTTGGGTGTCTAGTCTGGTTATCAAACATTTTCATAGGGTATTATGTGCTATACTGCAATACAGAAATATAAAATCCTGAAGTCATATAAACTCATTTCAAGCAGATACACAAATAGTGTAATGTATTTAATATTAACATTTAGGGGAAGTTAGATTGGTGTTAATCAAAATTATAGTTCAGTTACCAGTAACATAACTACAATAACAATGGCCTCTATAAATATGCTAAAATACCAAAAAAGAATGGCTTAAAAATATTTTACACCTGAAATTAAAAGGCACATTTTCGAAGAACAATAAAACTACAAACCTTTTCTTTTCTGTGCTGTACTAGTGACGTCAACCCCAACTCCCTATTGTCTGCTTTCCCCCAGCTGTCCTTAAACCACCTTCCTTGTTACACTCAAACCATGGAAATCCTTCCTAATTCTGGTCTGCCCAGGACACTTTTCCTTTTTCAAATCTCTCCTGAAGATCCATTTCTTCCATGATGTCCACAAGGAAGGAGTAAGCAATTAGTACTAATAATATTTTATATTGAGCACTAATAAATACTAAATAGCTGGCTTAGTTATTCTGTCCCTTGAACAGTCTATCCATTTCATGTTTGCTTTACTTAGTGCCTATCCCATGAAGTTTACAGTCTCTGGCAGCCTGTCTGCAGCACTTTGACAATGCCAGTGGCTAACAGACATGAAAGTACATCTGAAACTACACAGAAATGATTTTTGGAGTTCTTAGTTTATATCCCTACAAAGAAGATTCACTTAAGTAGCACCAAAAGGCTGGTAAAAGAAATGCCTGCACAAAAGAAAACAACCCAAACAAACCAAAAAGCCACATGTTCCATGGCAGTTTAGATTTTTTTTCCCTCCATGGAAGGGAAAAAGCTAATAAACAAGTAGATTTTCACTGGAATTTAGGTCTCAGCAAGATTCTGTCAGGACTAATTTCTTTCCAGGACTCAGTTTTGCAGACCAAACTCTATGTATTCTAATCTCTCAAATCAGCTGGTGAACAATGAAGAAATTTGGCACAAAATGAAGAATGCCCTTCTTAGAGTCTTTGCTGTTGTGAGGCTCAAGAACTTATCTTAGTGTCTAAGTATATCTCTTGTTTTGCGCTCTCTCTCTCTCCTGCTCTCCTTTTGCCTGTACATAGTTTGGACAGGAGTGACTGGGAGAGGTCCCAGATGGTGGAAAAGGGCAAATATAGTGCTCATCTTCAAGAAAGGGAAGAAGGAGGATCCAGGGAACTACAGATGAGTCAGCCTCAACTAAGTCCCCAGAAAAATCATGGAGAAAGTCCTCAAGGAATCCATTTCTAAGCACTCAGAGGAGGAGAAAGTGATTATGAACAGTCAGAACAGATTCACCAAAGCTAGTCATGCCTGACCAACCGTATTGCCTTCTATGAGCTGCCTGGCTCTGTGGATGTGGGGAGATCAGTGGATGTGATATACCTTGACTTTAGCAAGACTTTTGATACAGTCTCCCACAACATTCTTGCAAGCAAGCTAAGTTTGGGTTGGATGAGTGGTCTGTAAGGTGGACAGAAAACTGGCTGGATCATCAGGCTCAGAGGGTAGTTATCAATGGTTTGATGTCTAGTTGGCAGCTGGTATCAAGTAGAGTGTCCCAGAGGTTGGTTCTGAGGCTGGTATTGTACAATATTTTCATCAATTGGATGTGCACCCTCATCAAGTTTTCAGATGACACCCAGCTGGGGGGGAGTAGTAGATACACTAGGATTCAGAGAGACCTCAACAAATTGGAGGATTAGAACAAAAGAAATATCATGTGTTTAAAAATCACAAATTCTCTCATAAAACCCCCAAGTTCTCTGATTTAATGACCCCCAAACCCTCAGTTAAAATGAAATGGCACTGTATATATCGGTATCAATTGAACACAATGTTTAATTGATATATTTACAATTTTAAAGCAATTTGGAAGCCTATCAGTGCCATAATCACTGTAATCAAATAAATTCTAAGTATCTATAAATTTCGGCATTTGATTTAGGGTTTTTTATCATGGAAAATCAGAGCTCCTCATGCCTCTTTTGCTAACCAGGACACAGATCCAGGCCCCTCACTCCCAAGCCACAGTCCCCTAGCCCTGCTGGTGCCTCTCACTCCCCACCCACAGCAGCCCCCAGCCACCAGGGCCAGGGGCCCGGGGCCGCAGCCCCGAGCCCCCTTACAGCAACACCTGCCTGCGGGAGGTGGTGGCTGCTGCAGCGAAGTGGAGTGTGGAGCCTGGCTCATCCTCCCTTATGGGCATCGTGGCTGGGGTGGAGCCTGGGTGGGGGGCCTCTGCAGCATGTAGGCAGGACCTGGCATGCAGGGCAGAGTGGGGCTGGGTGGGGAAGGCATCCTTGCGAGGCACCCCCTTATCTGCCCAGCAGCAGCGAGGGACACAATGCTGTGCCACCATCCCAGCTGCTGCCAGGTGGGCAGGCAGTGACTCACCAGGTTGGCACAGGGCTTGCAGCAGCAAGGAGCTTCCCTGCCCAGCTCGACTTTGCCCTGTCGCACTAGGTCTCACCCAGTGGGGGGAGGGCAGCAGAGCAGGGAGCCCAAGCCTGCAGCGGGAAGCCTGCATCCACCCCCCACCCCCACCCCATGCACAGATCTGGGGGGTACCTTCCCCTCACCCCCAGCAGTGTGCACAGTGATGGAGAACCAGGTCCCTCTGCCTCCCAGATCAGCTGCCCGCAGCTCCATCCTACTTCCCACCCAGGCCCTGCAGTTGCACATTCTGGCCCTGGGCCTCAAGCCCCATGCACTGCCCTGGCTGGGTATCAGCCTCAGTCCTAGCCCCCTCCCTCCCCAACAGACTTACCTCTGGGACCTGCTCTCTAGGCTCCTGGTGGCCATGTGCTTGTGTATGTGCGCACATGCACATGGTGCCCCCTACCTGACTGCCCTTCTCTCACTCCTCCCAGCCCCTTGCGGGCTGGAACTCTGTCAGTCTCCAAAGAGCTCTTTGCAAAAGTGCAAAATCCACATGTTTATCTGTTAAAATGAAATCTGTGAGTTTTTTTGTTTTTCCATGGGAAATGGGAAACCTGGATCCCCGCTCATGAGATTCAATAAGCACAAGTGCAAAGTCCTGCACTTAGGCTGGAACAATTTCATGCACTGGTACAGGCTGGGGACCAACTGGCTAAGCAGCAGCTCTGCAGAAAAGGACACGGGTTACACTGGACAATAAGCTGAATATAAACCAACAGTGTGCCTTATTGCAAAGAAGGCTAAAGGCATACTGGACTGCATTAGTAGGAGTCTTGCCAGCAGATCAAAAGTAGTAGGTATTCCCCTCTATTCAGCACTGGTGAGGCCACATACATTTTGAATATTGTGTCCCATTTTGAGCCACCCACTACAGAAATCATGTAGACAAATTGGAAAGAGTTCAGCAGAGGGCAATGAAAATGGTTAGGGGGCTCGTGTCCATGACTTATGAGGAGAAGCTGAAGTAACTTTGGGCTTATTTAGTCCGGAGAAGAGAAGACTGAGAGGAGATTTAGTAGCAGCCTTCAACTACCTGAAGGGTGGTTGCAAAGAGGATGGAGCTAGATTGTTCTCAGTGGTGGCAGATAACAGAACAAGGAGCAATAGTCTCAAGTTGCAGGAAGGGAAGTTTAGGTTAGATATTAAGACAAACTCTCTCACTAGAAGGGTAGTAAAGCACTAGAACAGGTTACCCAGAGAGGTTGTGGAATCTCTATCTTTGAAGGTTTTTAAGAGCTGGCTTGACAAAGCCTTGGCTGGGATGTTCTAGCTAGGGCTGGTCCTCCTTTGAGCACGGGGTTGGACTAGATGACCTCCTGAGGTCCCTTTCAACCCTAATTTTTTATGATTCTATTATTCTAATCTAAATTCTCTCCAGAGGTCTGATCTTCTGTATTCAAGAGGATTTTTTTTGTATCTCTTGGGTTTATTGCCAGAAGTATGGTGGTATCTTTCAAACCATTCTTCTAGGTAAGGACAGTAGTTATATAAGAAACTACTAATACTGCTACACCTTTAGTGGTTCTTTCATTATGCATATTTTTGAAGGTTTTAACCTTTCTCTGAGTAGGAGTGTTTATAAAATATCATTTAGTGAGTCATATCACACTTCTGCCTGCTCTCCAAATCCAGGAGACAAGTCTTGAAATGAAGTGTGAATAAAAGTCCATATATGACAAGAGCTTTGATATATTTTGGCTTACTGCAGAGCTGTATGGCTTTCCTGACCATATGGAGCTGTCTCTCTTTTCCAGTCACTAATCTTTTTTTTCAAACTATTGGACATCACGTGTATTCAATGTTTAAGCTATATTATACCTGCCATTTTCCAATGCTTAGGAAGTGTTGATTACCCACTCACATCCCCAGCTCCTCCAGATATACAAAACTATGGTACAACAGCTTTGTACATTAAGGTGAAGTTACACATTATGCTTAGATCATACTAAGGGCACTCAGAATGTGAGCATTTGCACATTAAGATCATTAACTTATGCTAAATTCCCTCCGAGAATCTCAAAGTTATACCACTTCATGCAAGACTTAAATCTAAGCCATGCTACCTAGCTCTTATTAGGGTAACTTCAGTCTGCTCCATGGAGATAAACTGAGCCATTTGCAGCCCTTCAATACCCCAGGATGCACTGCTCCCAGGCCTGCCACCCAGAGCAGGGATAGAGCTCAGACGTCCTTGCTTCTAGCCACACCCTTGCTTGCCAAACCTCTAGCAGCAAGTCAGAGCTGTGCAGGCAAGAAACAATATTAACTTTTAATGTACAACTGCTCACAGCATGTTCCATCTTGGTAGTGCCCAAACTTTTTCACCCCTTGGGGAGGATGAACAGTGCTCAGACCCTCCATGAGCTGGAGCCTGTGGGTCCAATCTGGTGTGCTTGGGGCAGGGGCAGGAAGCGTGGCCTGGCCAGCATGCAAGGGAAAGGGGCACTGCTTGGCCCCAAGTTTGCCATGTGGAGGAACAGGACACAGTCCAGCTCAGATTGGCCTGCGTGGGGCTTGGGATTCGGTAGCAGGGGAGGGTAACAATATTGATTTTCACTGTTCCTTTACCACCAAATTTCCAACCTGTAAGGGTGTAGAGCACCCTGTTCTAACTTTAACACCACTTAACAATCTACAGATTTAATATTGTCTAAACATAATGTGTAAGTTCACACCGCGTGCTAATACAGAGCTCTAAAAGGTTCCCTGATGGGCTGAATGTGATGAAGAACTATTTCAAATTGGAAAGATACAGCTGTGATGGTCCAGGAAATGTATGAGAGGCAAAGATATGTGTGGTTGATGTCTTTTATTTATCCAACTGCATGGTTGGGATAGACTTAGACAAGCTTTCATATGTAATGAATCCTTCTTCAGGTGCAAAATCCTAAGTTTCCTCCAGATCTACCATTCTTTTCAAATAATAGCACTGAACTGCATATACATTAGGATTTTTGGGGTGTCTCTCTTAGATTCTTGACTGTGTAGTTTGATAGCAACTATTAAGTATGCTAGCAATAGGAGTTTTGCTACTGACTATAAAGGATCCAAGATTTTATCTATATGTCTTTGTAGAAGTACTTTTAAAAATCTATTTCTGATAGCAGGGCAGATCCTACCCCAGAGGGAGCCAGACCTATACCATCCTTCCTGCGGCTTGTGACTGAATTCTACAGGTACTGCTATGCACAGTTGGTAAAACTCAGACAGCTTATTCAGTCTGATTCCATGCCAAGCATTCTTTTCACAACAGTATTTAGAAATTATTCCAATCTTGAAAATTAGGAGGGATTTGGCAACCAAGATTTGCAGGCAAGAGATCAATAGGTAAATGTACTTTGAAAAGCTGATTATAGCTGGAACTGTCCCTGGGGGGTCAGCCCTACTTTTCATCACTTTAATCAAGAATTAAGAAATATCTGACTCTCCTCATCATGACATAAGAAGGTGGCAGAAGAGAAGAGAATTATCAGACCATGAAAGAATATTGCTTTTCATTCTCAATTCTTTGTCAGCCCATATAGACCAGGTTCTAATATTTAGAAAATGCTGCAAAGTCAATTTTTTCTCTTGACGCTTCTTGGAAAACAGAAGGTAAATGTTTATGATTCACTTTGATTATTATATTTTGGACAAATACTTTGGATCACATGGGTGTAAACAGATTGTTTCAGGATAATGTATTTGTTAATTAGTGGAATAGTACCCTGATTAACAGGGTAGAAGAGACTCTTCTATTTAAAAGAGACTCTTCTACTTATTTAAATAAATGTATGTGGGGCCTTAGATGATGGACAGAAGGAATACTTGTATTGTAATATAGAGAAGAAAAATGTGTCAGGCTATTATTTGCATTGTCCACATTGACACATTTTTCAACATGTGGTAGCATGCTTCGTCATGTATACTTAAAAGTCTAAACACCTGCTTGTCTCCTGTAATCCCTGTATTTGGCTATAGCAGATGCTGGAGACAGCTGAATTTTCATTACTGGACTTGACACTATTTCCTCACTGTTGGTGTTACATGACTTGAACTTGAATTGCATTTACTCATTTGGACGAAAATCTTTCTAAATCAGCAGCAATAAAGAGTGTAGTTATAACTGAAACAGTGAGGCCACCAAATTACTAATATTGCCCTGACTCCGAGAAATGAAGATGTTGGCATTTTTACCTCATGGTGAAAAGCAGTGATCCAGAACTGATGATGACAAATTCTTCAGGCTCTGCTTTACTGTCAAAGATAGACTACTCTAAACCAGTGGTTCTCAATCTTTTTTGTACCAGGACCCATTTGTAAACATTGATAGCCAGTCCTGATTCAGTGCCCCTCACTCATGACCTGCTGCCCCCAGGCCCCAGCCCCCCAGTGTGTGGGGCAGGAGGCAGGTATGGGGTAGGGGGTGTGTGGGGAGCATGGGGGGGGGCAAGCAGCCCCTTACAGGCTGGAACTCTGGCAGCCTGCAAGGGAAAAGCCACGTTTTTCTCCTATAAAGGAGAATCCATTTTTAAACTTTGTTCATGACCCTTTCATATATTCTTGCTACCCACTTTTGGGTCGTGAGCTACCAGCTGAGAAACACTGCCTAAACCATACCTGCTTGGTATTTGATCATTAATTATTATAAATAATTTGTTGAAGACAAATTCTCTACTAAGTCCTGTGAAAGACATTCTAAACTTAGCTCGCTCTTCTGGATTTTTGATGTCTGAAGAAAGTTTTATATGTTTCCTAGTGGCCTGCTGAAGCTGATATTAAGCTTTATGTATTTCTCTCAGAGAGCATCTACACATTGCCCTACAGTGACCTAGCGACACGCTACATCGCTGTATGGCACGTTACGGTGACATAGTGATCATGTGTGTCTGCATGTGATCACCAGCTACATTGCCGTAGTGGCGTGCTCCCTGGGTACAGCACGCCACTACACCGACGTAGTGGCGAAATTTAACCATGTGCTGTGCACATGGCGCAGTAGCTGCCCATACTGCACCATGCTTTACTACTTCAAAAAGATGTAGATGCAACCATAATGCAGAGAAATTTGAGAAAAATCTTGAAAACAACTCCTTTAGTATACTTTATCTTCCTCCAGTAGTCTTTTTCCTTTTTAGAATAGCTTTTTTCTTTCAATAGACTTCTGTATCACATACAGACTAGTAGACAAGTTTGTAATATCAGCTAGATCATTAAATATGCAAAAGATAAAGTTGATTATGCCTCTCAGAATCCCATCAGTTTTGCATGTACCCTATATAATTTTGACTGGATATATTAACTTGAAATGTTCATGATAAGGAGGATTTATAAAACTGTAGAATTATAAAATTACAGTGCATAATGTTGAATGCCTTTGTTTCCTATGAGCTTGTCTCTGCAAAGAATTAATTTTTTAAAATAGTTTAGCCTGAGTTGCAAAGTTTTAGTCTGGACTTTCCTTATTTAGCAATGTTTTGATCTAGGTTTTAATTCCAGTACAGCTACTGGAAAAGCTATTGTTTTTTAAAAACTTCCACTCTGAATGTTGAAATACATTTCACAAAGTGGAAAGCAAAAGTGCAAATAATGATATGATACAAGGAAATATCACATATATTTAGCAACAGCAGTAATAGCATTCAGTGGTAGGTTTTCCAGATGCTAAGGGGCAATAAGCAAACTGTTTAATATGTATCCTCTGTAACAAACTATGATGATACACAGTGAAATTGTATATCGTATGTGTCCCTTATTTAATGGAAAAATACGTTCATAGATGTGCATAGTTCATGTACATTGCATGTATTTTATGCAGTAAACTGCATGTTAAATTATTATGACTGATTTGCAGTCCAATGGAAATCATAATATCTCGCTAATACTGAAATATCTCTGCTTGTCCCTAATAAGAACTAAGCTTAAAAAAGGCTTAATAAAACTGAAACAAAGCAGAGGTCTAAAGGATCTCTATAATTGTATAAAATATTTTATACACTTTTATTTTTTTTAAGAAATGACCAAAAGTGACCTGAAAGAATTTCCTTTCTGTGTTCTGCATTACAAGTATGTGATAGGACATGTGTCTGCCAGACAGTGAAAATTAGGTTTACTATCTCAAGCAGTTTTTAAAAATGGGCAAAATTCACTCAGTTATACAAAGTGATCCCATTATTATTATTCTGTTTTGCGCGCACAAAAATGCCAGCCTCTCCCAAAGCATAGTCCCTGCGAAGCTGACATCTTTGACATCTCCCTCATGTTTGACACTCACTTTTATACTCATCAGACCTGAGATGAATATGACAAGAACCTCAGACTTAATAAATGCATTTGGAAAGAACACAACTTAGAAGAGACAGGTCACAATTTATCTGTTCTTGAATAGAGGAGGCTGCTGACACAATAACTCTTCTTACTTATCTTCTGTGCACAGGGAAGCTGTAAATTTGGTTACAGAGAGGTGAGGAGCATAGAAGCAACAATATTTCAAAGATCCAACAGGAACCAGTTCCCAATATTCCCTCTATTGGTGGTAGGGGCACAATGCCTGTGTAACAGGGTGTGCCACTTAGGGACTGTGCCACTTCCCTCTGAGTAATACAACTTCCTATTGTGTATAATTACCATCTGTACAATATGATGACCAAGATAATTTATTTCCAACATGTAATTTAAACCTGCCCTCCCACTTAACTAGGTCGGTATGTTTTTTTTTGCAATTCCCTTTTAAAAATATTTAATTGTTCAGTTTTATTTTGAATGATGTGGCAGGTAGTTTTACCCAGAAATCACAAGTTCTAGTCTTGGTGATGGGAGTATACTAAACAGAAAGTTTAAGCAATGCAGAAAAGGTCTAAAACAAAAGATGGAAAAGTTTAATATACCACATGGCATTCTGCAGACTGTGCAGAAGAAGGAACTGTAGACTTTTGTCCCATATCCTTTGAAGGCATCTTTGAAGTGTCTGGAGAAAGCTTAGGTGGATGTTCTTGGATTTCAGGCTCTGCTTTATTGTCAAAGTTGGGAGCTATCTGAATGGAAAGAGATGCTGTGTGTATCTCAGGCACAGAGTTACAGGCAGGTGAGGCAGGCCTTTGTGGAAATGCTGGCATTTCAACAGGCTCAGGCTGTTGCTGTGTATTACAAGGAATGCTATTTGTTGGGTCTTGTGTCCGGGTTAATTTTAGGGCAGAAATTCTACGTTTCTGAGACCCTTGTCTGTGCCCTTGATGAAGACTAGCACTAAGGCCAGCTATGGTGTTTGTGCCTTCACTGGAGACTGAGACTAGTGGTTTAGTGATTGTTTGTGCACAGGACACACTTGTGTTAGATGTTTTAGAAGACATTGTCTTCTGGACAGTCTCCTTGTTAGTACAGTAGACAGTATCTGAAGGGAGGTTTTTAGTTGGCTTGATTGTTACTGACTGCAAATTAATTCTGTTTGTTTTGAGATTAGTTATTTCCGTTCTCCAAAAACTTTCTTTTCTAGGGGGTGGCTGAGGTGCCTTATTTGCCAAAAGCATCCACACACAGCAAAACAACATTAAAGGAGAAACAGAGAGAAAGTAAACGTTAGCAGGAAAAGTAACTTGAGTTAGGCTTGTCATTTTAAACAAAAGAATTGGAGCTTATCCCAAATATCATTTAAGTCAAAAGAAAGACTGAATCAGATCCCCACTACACTTCACTGCACTCAGTTTTAAATTTGACATTTAGAAAAACCAGAGAATCCATTTGTTGATAGAGAGCACAAATTGTAATTAAAACAGAGGCCAGGATAATACATTTTTACTTTGCATCAACATTATTGTACAAGAATTATTACAATCAATTTTTTTAAAAGCTTTTTAATAGATCTTAAAATGCACACTTATAATTTAAGTTGACAAGCTGCTATTTATATGTAGCATTTATACACATATACTTTTAAAATTTTTGGATATAAATAGAAATGTAAGTGCTATTATAATGTGACTTTAATCCTTTTTTGAGAGATAAATGCATTTCTAAATTAAGACAAATTGTTTCATGGTGTTCAGTATAGTTGTTATATTTAGTTGCAAAAATTAGCAGAACAGTACTTTTAGCTAACTTTTAATTAATCTAATAAAACTTCATCACCAGCTATCATATATTCCATGAAGAATGCTTTGTTTGGAATATAAAGCATAGTCAATAGCCTTTGAAGCCTGAAACCATCATAAGGCTTTTTTTTTTGTATTTATTTTTATTAACTGAGTCTTGCTCTTGGAAAGTAGCTTGTATTAGTGAATCAGCAGACAGATACACCTTCAGCAGTGTATACTATATCTATAGCTGCTGTACAGATAAGCAATACTTAATGGCAGGAAAACATCTGGCTAATGCACCATAGGGCACGACATCTGCATATTGTACATCTTTAAGCTTACTCATGTATAATACCAGTGGGTGAAACAGTGTGTGCAGTTTTACCTGAGTTGGTGATTTCTTCTCTTGTAGGTTTGGCCGGACACTTCTAAAGCCTTTTGCTGCAAGAGATGAACTGCTAGCGTCTCCATTCAATGTCTCTCTACTACCATCATTATAAGATCTCCAAGCTTTTAAGGGGGAAAAAAAGAAAAAAACCACATTTTTGATAAACAGTTCTTATGTATCTATGTTACTATTAAAAATCTTCCTACTTTTACTGTTAATATAGGCATTTAAATTAGTCATATAAGTAAGCTTGAAACTACAGCTTCTCAAGCTCTAAGCTTGTCAGATCTGGCAAATTCAAGCGGTCAGGCTTGATCAGTATTATCATTAATTCAGTAGTTCTCATATTCACAGATGCACAGATTTTAAGGCCAGAAGGGGCTAATTTAGCCCCTGGGTATGCAGCCCTTAGGACATTCATTAATTCCTGCTAAGTTATCTTGTGCTGAGCTAGAGCATCTCTTGCACTAAACTGACCACACTTGATTGAAAGGTTCTCAGTGAGGGAGAATTCACCACAACCTTTGGTAAGCTGTTTAAATATTTTGAACCTTTGTTCCCAGTCTGAATTCATCTTCCACCTGCCAGCCAGGAGAATCTGGATCACTGGATGCTCTTAATTGCAGAACTCTTGATTTTTGCTCCTTCTTATGCTAGACATTGTCCAAATACACAGAAAATCACAATCCCTGATCTAACGGACTTGGAGATAATAGGTGGGGAAGAGAGATATGCATGCAGTGTACTTAGGGGGATGACAGGGTTATGTATGCTCTATGAGAGGTCTTTGGCAGTTCTTTTGAAACCAATAGGTTTATAGCCAAAACTCTCCAGTGCTGCTGGAAGTGCTGTCACTTAGGGTCCCTCAAGATTTTCAGGTAAAGGTGTGATGGGATTTGATGTGTGATCTACACAGCTGGGCCTCCAGTTGTGCCACACATGCATGGCAGGACTTACAATACTATTATACTTATGTATGAGAAAATATGTTTTATTTACCTGAATCTGGAGACTGAGAATCAGGCCCTAGAAAAGAAATATCAAGGTTAATACTAAAGTTTATTAGCCAACTTTCCTGGCTAGGGATCTGCATACCATACACAACATTGGGCCCAATTTTTTATTCTTTGCTCAGCACACCCTGACATTGACCATGTTGGGATTTTAAAATATGCAAAGAATTTAGGACTACAGTCTTATTTTTATAACATGCACTTTATAAAAAGCAATTTGACCTAAGAGCAGTACCTTACTGAATGTTTTCATTTCTGTCTGTTATTTTTCTACCATTGCTTTGCATGAATTCATTAGGATTGCACAGATAAAAATTGGACAAAATCTGGTTGGCATAATTTTATAAAGTTAATTTATTTTCTTAATAACTAAAGGCATACATCCTAAACAGCTAATTATGGTGAGACACCCCCCCAGCTAATTAAATTAAGCTGGGGTATTTGTGAGAAGCTAGTGGAGACTAAAGGATAGGTGTGTCAGTGTTTTTTTAAAGTCTAAACCAGATGCTGTTACCAAGGGAATCTAGCCAATAGATTGCACATCAATCAGCCTCTACCACTATAAATTAGACTTCTCTCAGAATGAAGTTATTCAATTTTTTTTCAGCAAAAAATATTTTAAGCTGCATAACAGCATTATTTTCTTTTCACAGCAGTAACTATCTGTATTTTGATATGAAAGGTTATTTTAAGTACTTTATCTTTGTATTTAATTAAAAAACCTTTCACAGACAATTTTAAAGGAGTTGATGTAACTGTAATTGTAAAAATTAATCTAAGTTAAGGAAGTTTGATGGTAACTGTGATAATCTCAGAAGAGCCAGTTTTCACAATATGGAAACTGTTTTGATAAATTTCCTTTGATGATGCACAGTTGGAAAAGACCTATAAAACACAAGCTAACTGTTCTATATTCACATTTTCCCCTCTGTTACCTAAATTCAGCTCAGCTTATTATACCACAGGTAAGCCATGTTTATTGCTCAATTAAATTACATTTTACAGATGATGATATTGTGCTCTGAGAGTTACAGCACTGTTATTTAATCACTGCTACCTCAGACAGGGAATAAAATAAAGAATATTGTTTTTTTACCCCCCCCCCAATAAATGTTAAAATGTTATTACCTTCTCATTTCTATATATGAGAAGAAATGGCACAGCTTATGGAAGGGTTTCATTTAAAAATAAAGAGGCCACATATGGGAGATATGAGATTTTTAAGTGGTAGAAGAATGTAGGAATCTGTAGGATTTCTTAGACAATTAAAAAAGAAAGACAGTAACTGTCCATATTACATAATATATTGGCATAGGATACATTCATGTACACAGGGTGCTTTCATGATTTAAAGGTGGAGTAAGTTTGAAACATTTAAAAGTTGAATTATAGGGTTTTTAAAACAAATTTCAGTTTTTTGAATATGTAGCAATCCACTAAAATTATCAACATAAAAATGGCACTATTGAGCATTGCTGCTTTTATGGACTAAGTACAGTATACAAAACCTTTTTAAAATCTCAATTTGCCTTTTTATTCATAATAAATCATACTGACTTTGTCAGACGTGTTACAGAATGTCAGACCCATAATATTACATCTATAATTTATACAGACACTAATCTCTAAAGACCCAATGCTATCACTCTTATTCACGTTACATAACACTTGTGCAAGCAGCCCTATGATTCCAATGGGATTCTTATCCTCATGGATTAGATACTCTCAACTGAGGAATCTGCAAAATTTACAATGCCCCCTTGCATTTTTTAACTTTTCCAACCTATAAAATTTAAATGTAAAAAAACCAACAGAAGTTGTTGATCAGGTAGGGAAAAAACTGATTTAATACAAATGGTCTCTCTCATCTGTGCTCTTCGAATACTCCAGCAAGTATTTTCAGGCTGACAGTTTTCATGGTACCGTTCAGCCAGGAATTAAATTATATGGCAAACCTAGTACCTTTTTCTCAAGACAGGGATTTATATTTGCTGACAGACACTTAAACTGAGGTGGGCAAATGGAGCTCTTCAATCAAATCTGCTAATATGTATTCAGGATGAGCTAGCGTAACAGTAATTTCAATTTGGTGGCATGAAACATGGAAGGTTTGAAAATATATTGAAACATCAGTATATGTTCTCAGGTGTCAAGGGAAATGGTATGTATATATCCTATAAAGAATATTACAGATGTAGCCTGTGGGGCTTTTGAAAGTGAAGTTTCTAGTTGAATGACCATGATAATACCAAAGAAAACTAAAGAAAGTAGAGAAACCCTCAGCCAGACTTCTATTCACTGTTCACTAATTCTTTGGGCTTCTTTATGTATTCCAGTTGTTTGGTACTGCTACTATACCACTTGGATAGGTTCCTCATTTATTTATACCAAGCAGGTAAGTTACACTAAATTTGGCCATATTGGTGCCAATACACATACATTAAAGTTCCAATAACTTAAACCAACCCTGAATGTTGGTCTCTAATTAACAAACAGTTCTGTCTCCATACTCAATATTTTCTACCCTTTTATTATCTGTTTTTTTTCAATTTGTAGGAAGATTTTCTTGAAAATAAGAAGTTTGTTTCTTAAAAATTTAACTGGCTTTGACCTGTCATTTCACAACAGCTGCTATAATCTACTTATGACAATACAGTAGTCTCCAAAAATGGTTGAAATAAACAAAACCAGATCTTTATGATAATTTCCCTATGAAGAAAATAGGTGGATGCAAGCAGACAAATGGGAACATGGGCAAAATACGTGACATGGGCAAGATTTTTCTTTTTCAATTAAAACACCTTTTCAAAATTTCTGAGGTTGTTTGACCTTTTATTTAATGTTACTGTATACAGCCAGAAAAAAGAGGACATCTTCAGAAACAAATTATATTAAGAGATTTGGTTATTGTGGAACCATGGCAACCATATAACTTAGAGCTGCCAGCAGAACTGAAATATTAGCTACTCTTTATCCCATCTTTGTAGAGAAACAGTACAGCAATTCAGCCATTACATAAAGCCATTGAAGGGTGGTATTATATTGGTTAGTTGTTATACCTGCAGCCAATAGGTTTGGAGAACTTTGAACCCTCTTCACAGCTGTTAATGTGACAGACATTGCAGCACGTTTGCGAGCACACCCACCGCTATCTGGAAGCACAAAATGATATAGACACAGCCCAAGACAAAAGGAGCAAGCACATGCAAGATATCACATGGTACAAGTGCGCTATGGCAAACATGAAAACACACATGCAGTTAGGAATCATTATTCATTTTTATAGGTTTTCAAATCCCACAAATTAGCAGAACATACTCTTCAGGAGCTCTGTATAATGAATACAGTAATTGTAACAATGAAGTGACTAGTTACTCTTTGGTACATTGCACAAATGTGTGCATTCCAGTGCCAGAAAAACTGCTTATGTGTACCTGATAACTAACAACAAATAGCTGATCAAAATAAAGGATTAAATATTGCACAACATTCATTAACAATGTGTACTGTCAAATCATTTTATTGTGTGGCTAAGAAAGCCACTATTCATAAATCTGGCTTGTACTTTATTGCATGGCACAGTGTGTTTGTACAGTAACACTGGTCTGTAATATGAATAACAAAACCTGCAAGTTCTTCTTCTGCTAGGCTAGGTACAGACATTCAAAAAGCTGGAGGCGGAATCAATCAAATTATGTGGTTTTCTGTAAGTGGCGTAGTTTAGATCTGTCGCGAACAGAACATACATTCACCCTTTGATGGGAAGGGCAAATCTTTGACCGAGTTCCACCATTTTTAAACCAGTTTGTGTGTCCCGAACTTCTGTTCTGTTACAGCTATAGACATTTGGAGTTTAGCAGTATGTTGGGAGAATGACCAGAGATTAAGTGCTTACTCCCACGTGTGTTTATCACAAGATCAAAGTTTGGGCCAGATCTGAAATTGTTAAGGTATTAGAATGCATTTAGAACACTCTCCTCCACAGATGGGAGGTTTAAGGAGACAAAACCTCTTTTCTTATACATTTATTTCCTTCCAACTTCTATCCTTTTCTCTGACCAAGGGCTGAAGATTCTGGGCCCAGCAGCATTGTACCATTACTGGCAGCAATTAATATATCATGGAATTTGGCTTTTCATTCTGGGGCAACCACCATACCCTACCACACCAGTCACAGATTCATAAAAACAGTGCAGAAAATAGTCTGCATAAGTGTGTGTTTATAGAATCAATTTTTTTTCTGCTCTTTATTCCAAAGTTGGGAGGAGGTGTGCACCTGTGTGCCTTTTTGAAAATCACACGCTAGGATTTTTAGAAGAGCACTACAATAGGTATATTTATCATACTGGGCTTGAAAGTGGCATGCTGTTTAGTTATGAGAGAGTAAACATAAATACTCCCAAGATGTGTAAACTGGCTCTGATATTCCAATGAAAATATCAGACTATACTGGTCACTGGATCTTGTGGCATGTGTGTTAAACAGCTGTTGACTGACAAACATCTGTGCTGCTGTCCTCAGACAGAAACCTTTCTGAAGTCACCTCTTCTCCCATGACATGAGGCAAAGGCCTGAGTGATTTCAGCTATCCAGTAAGCATAGTAATCCTAGCCAATGCATTTCTTAGAATTAATTATTAGTATTATTCATGTGAAGCAAGGAGAAATGGTCATCATGCCCACATGTTTACTGGAGAATGTTGACAAATATGACACTGTAGTAGTTATTTAATGTTACTCTTTCCAGTTATGTTATTATTGTCCTCCCTCCCCCACCGCCAAATAAAATAAAATGACAGACCTCAGAATTGCTGGTAAGAGAATTAAAGAAGTAATACAGTAAGTATTTTTTATTTCATTGCATCTTCATTACCATAGTGTATAAATATTTATGCTTCTCTCATAGGAATATATCACAAAACTGACAGCATACCGTATTAGATTAGTAAAAACCAACAGTCCAAGATACAATGCTTTTGTGCTGTCATACATTCTAATCAAACACAATACAGGCTTTATTGTCTTTCTTGACATCTGCTTTCCTTGCGTTTCAGAGCAGGAAATGTGGAAGCTGAGATGTAGACTGCCACTAGTAAAAAGGCCTAGTGTGCACAAATACCCCCTCAAGGGACTATACTGAGGAGTACTCCAGTGAGGCATTGCATTCCTGCTTTGCGTGTACTCCCCACAAAAATAGGTTTGGACCTCTTCCTTCAAGGTCTACATTTCAGTCACTGGACCCTACCATGAATGCTTCCCTTCTTTCATCTCTCGCCTTTTTTCTTTCCATTTAGCTAACTCTCTCCTAACTAACTCCACCCAAAGAATTACAGAGAAAAGCAACAACCATCACTCCTGCTAGACAAAACAGTGACATTAGCAATATGGCATGTCAGGCACTCTGGGCATTTATACATAAGCTCTGGGAGATGGGGACGGGGTGGGGGGAGGTAAGGGGGTGCTTTAATTAGAGTGGCTCTTGGAAGTTGCTCCAAGAGCCACTCTAAGTAAAGCACCCAGAGTATCACATGTATCAGGGTCCCTGTGCTGAAAAATGGCAGCAGGAGCATTTTAACTAAAGCTCATCAAATGAGCTTTAGTTAAAGCACCCCCATCACCATTTTTAGCATGGGAATGCTGATACACATGATGCTGGAGTCTGCTGGAGTGTTGTAATTACCACACTCCAGCAGACTCAATTAATGGTGTCTGCTCCAACACACTGTACAATGCATCGGAGCAGCCTTGATGCACGTGTATAGGTGCCTTCTATTCACTCTATTTGTATATTGTATCACTTTCTCATAGATTCATAAATGTTAGGGTTGGAAGGGACCTCAGTGGGTCATCGAGCCCTGGGCAGGAAAGAGTGCTGGGGTTAGATGACCCCAGCCAGGTGTTTGTCCAGTCTTCTCTTGAAGAACCCCAGGGTAGGGGAGAGCACCATCTCCCTTGGAAGCCCATTTCAGATTCTGGCAACCCTTATTGTGAAGTTCTTTCTAAATGTCCAACCTAAATCTGCTTTCCATCAATTTGTGGTCATTGTTCCTAGTTACTCCAGGGGGTGCCCTAGTAAATAGAGCATCTCCTATTCCCTGCTGACCTCCCCAGATGAATTTATAGGCAGCCACAAGATCACCTGTCAGCCTTCTCTTGTGAAAGCTGATGAGATCTAGGTCCCTCAGTCTCTCCTTGTAGGGCCTTGCCTGCAGGCCTCTGACCATATAAGTAGCCCTCCTCTGAACCCTCTCAAGATTCTCCACATCCCTCTTGAAGTGTGGTGCCCAAAACTGGATGTGGTACTCTAACTGTGGCCTGACCAGTGCTGCATAGAGGGGAAGCACCACCTCCCTGGACCTGCATGTGCTAATGCATGATAAAGTGTGGTTAGCTTTGTTGATCAACTCGTCACATTGATGACTCATGTTCATCTTGGAGTCAACTATGACTCCAAGATCCCTTTCCACTGCTGTACTGCTGAGAAGGTCATCTCCCAGCCTGGTAGTGTACTGATGGTTCTTTTTGCCCAGGTGCAGCAATTTGCACTTGTCTTTGTTGAACTGCATCCTATTTCATTCTGACCATTTTTCCAACCTGTCCAGATCTACCTGGATCCATTCCCTACCCTCTGGTGTGTTAACTTTGCCCCATAATTTAGTATAATTTGTGAACTTGGACAGGGTGCTCTCCATGCCCTCATCCAAGTCACTCATGAAGACATTGAATAGCACTGGTCCAAGGACCGAGCCTTGTGGGACTTTACTACCTACATCTTCCCAGGTCAATATTGACCAATCCACTACCACTCTCTGGGTGCAACCCTTAAGCTAATTTGCCACCCACCTGACCGTATAATCATTTATAACACAGCCTGTCAGTTTATTTATGAGAAAAGAATGAGATACCATATTGAAGGCCTTCTTAAAGTCTAGGTAGATGACATCTACCTTGACTCCTGCATCTAAGCATTTTGTGACCTGGTCATAAAAAGAAACAAGGTTAGTCAGGCAGGATCTACCTGCAATGAATCCATGCTGATTTCCTTTCAGCATTATTTCCCCTGCTGGGCTCCCACAAATGTGATCCTTAATAGTTTTTTCTAGAGTTTTCCAAAGGATAGAGTTGAGATTAACTGGCCTATAGTTTCCCGGTTCCTCCCTTCTCCCCTTTTTGAAAATAGGGACCACATTGGCCCTTTTTCAGTCCTGCAGAACCTGACTGGAGCACCATGAGTGCTTGACCAACCTTTAGCCTTCTCTTTTGGCTTGTCTTGTTTATTCAGATGTCAAGCTTTCAAGATGGTGAAAAGGAGATGGGGGAGAACCTGTCTAGAACCAGTTTATCACTGTCTTTACAGAGTCGAGTGCAGTAGGCACTGTTACTGTTTGGTTCTTAGGTGATACTGAAATACAAACATACTTATTAATAAACAGGAACTTCTATAGGAGAGGGCTTACAACATTAAGATCATATAATCTCCTGTACTGGCCCAAAAGTAATTTCATGACTAAGTCAGAGACTCTGGGGGACCAAGTATTTCTTTTCTTGTCTACAGACAAACTAGATAAATTGCAGGAGGTTAGATCATGTGTTGACTTACATTAATAAAGCTAATGCACATAAAATATTTTGCAGCCTTCCCAAATTGTGTGTTCCTCTTCCCTGGCTGCTCTTTATGGGTCTCATTTGCTGCAAGCAGCTGACTTGTTTAATCATTTTAAAATTAGATGCATTTATCAAGAAGATTATTCCTGTAAAACTCCTACCTATTTATAGACAGGCATTAAGAATATATTTTAGTATATTAACTTTTATCCATTCATTAGCTATTTATGCAGGAAAACAATATCAGCATTTGCAGATGCTCATGAAACATGTGGTAGACATATTTATTCAGAACATTTCAGTTAGGAAGGCAGTGTGGTCTCAAACAGAAGGCCACAAGTCAGGAGATCCAGAGCTGTATTCCTAGGTGTCTGGATTGCTCAACCTCTCTGTACCTTAGTTTTATGAAACTGCCACATGAAGAAAATGATGCTTACCCACCTTTTAAATTGTTTAAGAGATTCACAGATGAAAAGCCTTTATGTATTTTAAGCATTACATTTTTCAGAGGTTTCTTGCTTAATATGAGTTTAAGCTCATATTTTCATTAGAAAACTTTTTACATTGTAAGGGGCTTTGAGAAACAGTGAGAACTAAAAAAAGGAAAGAAAATCCCTAGCTCAATTTTGTGCCTCTGAAATCTCCCCTTATAAATTCTTGTTTATTTCTTAGGTTTTTGGATGATGTTTTCTTGCCTTTAACTGTTGGACTTTGGGAGTTTGCTTTTTAACATCTGGTAAAGAATGAATATCAAATGCTAAAAAATTCCTCCCATATATGGTAGTGAAAACTGAACCTCCCTAAAATATACTATCTGTAGACAGAAATATCTTCTGCAGGGATGGCTGGGATTGACTACCAACTCTGCAGCCACATAAGACACTACACTTGAGGAGCCCACTTTAAGTGGTAGGTCTAATTTTTCATTTTCTTTTCTTTTTTTTTTTAAATGCATTTGTGCCAATCTAATGGCTTTGCAGCATCACCAGAGCTGCTGGGACACAATTAGAGTGTTTCTTAGCTTTGATGCTGGTGCTAATTCAGTAGGTACCTAAGGGCATTGTGGGACCCAGCACCAGGTGCTTTAATTAGCGAACTGTGCTAACTAAAAGCACCCACGTGTCACGTGTATCAGCATTGCTGTGTGTCCCCCCTGAAAAAATGGCAGCGGGGCACTTTGAACTAAAGCTCTTCAAATGTGGGGTTTTTTCAAAGCATCCTGCCACCATTTTTTCAGTGTGGAGATGCACAGCAACGCTGATACATGTGATGTGGAAGGCTGGCAGAGTGTGTCAATTTTCATGCTTCAGCAGACTTGATTAATTGAGTCTGCTCTGATGTGCTGGATTTCCAGTATATCAGAGCAGGCTCCGTGCATGTGTGTAGGAGCCCGAAGAGCCTACCCCTGTATTCATGAACTGAATCCTTCTGTGAACCAAGAGTAAATCCACAGATCCAAGATTATCACTACCTCATATTTTAGGTTTGGGCAGGTGGCTGGGAAGTGCTCTTTGCTCTTCTTGACCTGCTGCTCACAAACAGGGAAGGCTTGTTTGGAAATATTGTAGTGGATGACAACTTGGGCAGCTGAAACCACAAAATGATTGAGTTCAGGATCCTGAGGAAAGGAAGGAAGGAGAGCCGCAGAGTAAGGACTGTGGATTTCAGAAAAGCAGATTTTGACTCACTCAGGGAATTGATGGGCAGGATCCCTTGGGAGGCCAATCTGAGGGGGAAAGGGGCCAGGAGAGCTGGTTTTATTCTAAAGAAATCTTACTGAGAAATCTTTGTAGGAATGAACCATGCCAATGTGCAGGCAGACTAGCAAGTATGGCAGAAGACCAGCTTGGCTTAGCAGGGAACTCTTCAGTGAGCTAAAACACAAAAAGAAAGCTTATAAGATGTGTAAACTTGGACAAACAACTAGGGAGGAGTATAAGACTACTGTTTAGGCATGCAGAGATGAAATCAGGAAGGCCAAAGTGCAACTGGAGTTACAGTTAATAGGGGATGTGAAGGGTAACAAGAAGGGTTTCTATGAATATGTCAGCAACAAGAGAGAGATGACAGAAAGTGTGGGTCCCTTACTGAAGTGGGAGGAATCTATTGACAGAGGATGCAGAAAAGGCTGAAGTACTCAACTCCTTTTTCACCTCAGTCTTAACAGGTAAGATCAACTCTCAGACTACTGCACCTAGCATCACAGTTTGGGGAAGGTATGAGCAGCCAACAGTGGATAAGGAACAGGTTAGGACAGCAGTTTTCAACATTTTTTCATTTGTGGACTCCTAAAAAATTTTGAACGGAGGTGCAGACCCCTTTGGAAATTCTGAATGTTGATGCAGACCTCTTTGAGTTGTAAGTTTGCATATTCTTATATTTTTGATTGATCAAAGTCCTTTCATGGATACCCTTAGGCATAGTCTACTGATGCCCAGGGGTCTGACGACCACAGGTTGAAAATCATTGGGTTAGGGACTATTTAGAAAAGCTGGATGTGTACAAGTCCATGGGACCAGACACAATGCACTTGAGGGTGCTGAGGAGTTGGCCATGTTTCATAGTTTCATAGTTTCTAGGGTCGGAAGGGACCTGAGCAGATCATCTAGTCCGACCCCCTGCCATGGCAGGAAGAGCACTGGGGTCAAATGACCCCAGTAAGGTGGTCATCCAACCTCCTCTTAAAAACCCCCAGGGTGGGAGCCTGCACCACCTCACTTGGAAGCTGGTTCCAGACCCTAGCCGCCCTGACCGTGAAGTAGCGCCTCCTGATGTCCAACTTAAACCTTCCCTCCGCCAGCTTGTGACCATTGTTCCTGGTCACTCCTTGCGGCGCTCGGGGGAACAGGGACTCCCCCAGCGCCTGCTGATCCCCCCTAACCAGTTTATAACAGGCCACAAGATCCCCCCTCAGCCTTCTCTTTTGAAGGCTGAACAGGTTCAGGTCCCGCAACCTTTCCTCATAGGACCTACCCTGCTGTCCCTTGATCATATGAGTGGCCCTCCTCTGGACCCTCTCGATGCTGTCCACATCCCTCTTAAAGTGCGGCGCCCAGAACTGGACGCAGTACTCCAGCTGCGGCCTGACCAGTGCCGCATAGAGGGGGAGGATCACCTCCTTGGACCTGCTCGAGATGCATCTGTGGATGCACGACAAGGTGCAGTTGGCCTTCCTAGCTGCCTCCCCACATTGCCGACTCATGTTCATCTTGGAGTCAATAATGACTCCCAGATCCTTTTCCACCTCCGTGCTGACAAGAGGGGAGTTCCCCAGCCTGTATGTATGGTGCCGATTGTTCCTCCCCAGGTGCATCACCTTACACTTGTCCGTGTTAAACCCCATCCTGTTCTCCTCCGCCCATGTGACTGCAGAGCCACTGGCCATTATCTTTGAAAACTTTGTGGCAACTGGGAGAGGCCCTGTATGATTTTATAAGCACTTGTTGATTAGAAACAGTCAGCATGGATTCACAAAAGGTAATGCCTGACCAACCTGATTGCCTTCTGTGATGAGATAACTGGCTGTGTGGATGCGGGGAAAGCAGTGGACATGTTATACTTTGATTTTAGCAAGGCTTTTGATACCATCTCCCACAGCATTCTTGCAAGTAAGATGAGGAAGTATGGGTTGGTTGGATGAATGGACTGTAAGATGGACAGAAAACTGGCTGGAGTGTCAGGCTCAACAGGTAGTAACCAATGGCTCAATGTCTAGCTGGCAGTCAGCATCAAATGGAGTACCCCAAGAGCTGTTTTTTTTTTCAATATCTTCATTAATGATCTGGACGACAGGATGAACTGCATCCTCAGGAAGTTTGTGGATGACACCAAACTGGAGAGTATAGTAGATACACTGCGGGGTAGGGCTAGGATTCAGAGTGACCTTGACAAATTGGAGGACTGGACCAAAAGAAATCTCATGAGGTTCAATAAGGACAAATGCAAAGTCCTAAACTTTGGATGGAAGAATCCCATGGAATTCGGCCGGGGGGGGGGGAAGTGGCGTGGTAGGACCTCTGCAGAAAAGGACCTGGGGGTTACAGTGGACAATAAGCTGAATGTGTGGCAGCAGTGTGCCCCTGTTGACAAGAAGGCTAACAGCATACCGGACTGCATTATTACAAGTGTTGCCAGCAAATCAAGTGAAGTAATTATTCTGTTCTATTCTGCACTGGTGAGGCCACATCTGGAGTACTGTGTCCAGTTTTTGGCCCCCCACTCCAAAATTGGAGAGAGTCCAGCAGAGAGCAGTGAAAATGGCTTGGGGGCTGGGGCACAGGATTTATGAAGAGAGGCTGAGGGAACTGGGTTTTTGTAGCCTGAAGAAGAGTGAGAGGGGATTTGACAGCAGCCTTTAACTACCTGAAGGGTGGTTGCAAAGAGGATGGAGCTAGACTGTTCTTAGTGGTGACAGCTGACAGAACAAGGAGCAATGGTCTCAAGTTGCAGCAAGGGAGGTTTAAGTTGGATATTAGGAAAAACTTTCACACTAGGAGGGTGATGAAGCATTTGAACAGGCTACCTAGAGAGGTGATGGAATCTCCATCCCTGGAGGTTTTTAAGGCTTGGCTTCACAAAGCTGTGGCTGGAATTATCTAGTTGGGGCTGGTTATGTTTTGAGCAGGGGGTTGGACTAGATTACTTCCTAAAGTCCCTTCCAACCCTAATTTTCTATGATTGGAAAAGGGCAAATATAGTGTCCATCTTTAAGAAAAGGAAGAAGGAGGATCCAGGGATCTACAGACTGGTTAGCTTCACCTCAGTCCATGGAAAAATCATGAAGCAGGTCCCTCAAGGAATCTATTTCAAACCACTTGGAGGAGAAGAAGATACTTTGGAACAGTCAGCATGGATTCACCAAGGGCAAGTCTTACTGACAAACTTCACTGCCTTCTATAATGACATTATTGGCTGTATGGATGAGGAAAGAGCAGTTAATATGATTTACCTTGACTTTAACAAGGCTTTTGATATGGTCTCCCACAACATTCTCGCAAGCAAGGTAAGAAAGTATGGGTTGGATGAATGGACTGTAAGGTGGATAGAAAACTGGTTGGATTGTCAGGTTCAAAGGGTAGTAAATCAATGGCTTGATGTCTAGTTGGCAGCCGGTAACAAGCGGAGTGCTGCAGGGGGTGGCCCTGGGGCCAGTTTTGTTCAATATTTTCATCAGTGACCTACAAGATGGGATGGAGTGTACCCTTAGCAAGTTTCCAGATGACCCCAAGCTGGGAGGAGTGGTAGATACAGTAGATGGTAGGGCTAGGATTCAGAGAGACCTATACCAATTGAGGGATTGGAACAAAAGAAATCTCATGAGGTTCAATAAGAACAACTGCAAAGTCCTGCAGTTAGGACAGAAAAATCCCATGCAGACTGGAAACTGATTAGCTAAGTAGCAGCTCTGCAGAAAAGGACCTGGGGGTCACAGTGGACAGTAAGCTGGATATGAGTCAACAGTGTACCTTTGTTGCAAAGAAAGCTAACAGCATACTGGATTGCATTAGTAGGAGTATTGCCAGAAGATTGAGGGAAGTGATTATGCTTCTCTATTTGGCACTGGTGAGGCCACATCTGGAGTACTGTCTCCAGTTTTGGGCTCCCCACTACCGAAAGGATCTGGACAAATTGGAGAGAGTCCAACAGTGGGCAGTGAAAATGGTCATGGGGGTGGTGCACATGACTTCTGATTAGAGGCTGAGGGAACTGGGCTTATTAGTCTGGGAAATGAATTGAGGGGGAGGGAGGAGGGATTTAATATTTAAATAGTGCCTTTTCAGAGTCTGCGATGGAGGTGGTACAACCAAAATCCACAGCAAAAGGAATTCAGATGCATTGACTAACTTCTAAAAAAAGTCACAGTCTTTTAGAGAACTTGAAATTTATATCAAAAGTCTCACTGCAACTAGGAAACATAACCTCCTTTCTTTTTGATATGATGCCATGAGAAGGTTATAATTCACATGTGATGTCATAGTAGCGTTGTTAAAGTGCAGTATTTGAACAAAACACTTTCCAGATGAGAAACCATAAGGTTTAAATGTGAAAACTATAGTAAAATGTGTGAAGAGCAAGAAGTAGCTGAAATATCTCTGATATCAAAGTGTTAATCACCTTACATAGGTATGAAATGCTCCTTAGGTTATAAAAATGGTTACATACACACATGTGGATATATATTTTACTGTAATGACAAATCTGACCATAAATGCAGAGTAGAGGAAAATTGTGGATGTTAAAAAAATATTTCTTCCTTATTAAAATCTTGTGTGCTCACCGAACACCATGTATAAAACAATATGGGAGAACAGCTGAGTAAATATCCAAAGAGAAACTTCTGGTGACCAAAGAGATACTTGAGCTAATCTGCTCCATGTGCTCATGCTGCTTGCCATTGTATTTACAGAATTTCTACCTGTCAGATTCCAGGTCCCCATGAATCAGGGTGGTACGAACACTGTATACACACACTTAATGGAATCTTGTAAGGTTTGTCACTGATTTTGACAAGACCAAGATTTCATCTGTTTATTTAAAACGGGACTGATCCAGCTCCCACGAAAGACAATGGCACAACAACTACTGCTTTCAGTGATACAGGATCAAAAAGGTCCTTTGAGTAACATGCCACTAAACAAATCCTCTAGAGTTGGGTTTTGCAGAGGGGAGGGGTTGGATTAAAACTAGCTTTGAGTTTTCTATAACAGCAGTCTGAAAGATAATATAAATGCATATAAATTATCAATGTTAAATTGCTTACCTCTTGCTACATATACATACATCTCAGAATACAGAAATGTAAGAATATAGTTACAGAAGGCATGCCTTATAGCACTGTTTTCCTATGATGATGGGATGCTTTAACACACTTTCCTATGGCTGTTGTGTGTGCCATTATGCCTCACACATGTATATTGGTATTGTACAATAAAACATGTTTACTTACATAAAAATATATACACATTAAACATACGCACATACACATATCTATAACACATACATATGACAGTAAACAAGATCAACTGCATATATCTTATATATACATTCATCTAAACATGCATATCAACTTGTATATATAGCACGCACAGATATATGCAGACATAGTAAACAACATCCTATTTAGTTTTAGTTCAGCTTATGCATGGTCATTGAATAAATTAAAAATATTTTAATAATTTGGGCTTAATAGTTTGTTTATTAAATAAAAAAATGTAAGAGGAAAGAAACATTTCACAGAAATGCATACCTGTATTCATTTTGACACTGGAGGTTTTGCTACAAAAGTCTTCAGTTTTCCTGTAGAAAACAAAATGATCTATTAATTTGTCACAAGACAAAGGTATGTAGTACAAAATGTCATCAGGATTTTTTTGCAGGAGGTGGGGGGGAGGGGACTAACAAATCAGTGTCATATCAATGATAGTCCCATTTTAACACATGCTTTAATTAAACTGGCAACCCTTGTGCCTCTGAAGTTAAGGCTGAGTCAACACTTCCATTATAACCTAATCTATTTTAAAATGTTTGTTATCTTGGTCGTAAACATTTGCTCTGGGATGAATCTGGCAACTGATTTTTGATCTCCAAATTATCAAACTAAAAAAGCATCTCATATAAAGGAATGTGGAAAATTATTTTAAAAAGTTGTTTACAGGTTTTGCACAAAAAGACTACATAAAATAAAGACTAGTTACGTTTTATTTTATAACAGCTACAAGCATTCAAGCAATAGCTGTTTTTCAGCAATCATCAGAAGAGTTACAGCTTTCTTCATAAAATGACCTACTATAGCATTTCTTAACATGGGATACTGTGGTGTTTCTCCCTGTTGCTTACTGCAGTACTAACAACAGACTAGGGCCTGTTTTGGCCCCAGTGGAAATAAATGCCCAAAGTCTGTATTACTTCAGCAGATGAAAGATTAACTTCCCAAAAGGTCTGTTCCTTAAGGGATAATAATATGCCTTGAAGCCAATTATAAATACATTAATCCAGGAAGCTGGAACAGTTAAAGTCTCTTGGACCGGAGGTCCCTAGTTCTCCATGACGTTTGAAAACAGCCAAATAAACAAATAACAAACAACCAACAAACAAAAAAATGACAACCAAGGAGAAGGCAGTATGCCCTAAATCAAGCCTGTCAAACTCATCTAGCCTGTGGGCCCACAGACTGGCCCCACATGCCGGATTCAGCAATACAGGGTGCTCTCCAGGGCACACATACAGTACGTACCCTGGAGCAGCCCATGTTGCTTGCTCCATTCCTGCACACTGCAGGTAACATGTGCTAGCACTGGCATTGGCACTGGCTTGGTATGTGGTGTGTGAAGCTGGTCCTGGGCACACACTACACAGGGCATGTTGGGTAAATCTGGGGCATGCGCTGCTTGTGGTGTCTGAGCTGGACTTGCCTGCTGGGCTAGATCCAACACACGGGGGTTAATCTATGGGCCTGTTCTAGACTGGCCCTGGACTGCAGAGCCACATGTAGCACATGCCCCAAACTGGCGGTGCACACTACATGCAGCATGTGCCAGCTCTAGCCCCATGCAGCATGTGGTGCACAGAGCTGGCCCAGAATGCACTGAATCTGGCATGGGTGGCTGGTTTGAGGGTCTGATCCAGACTGGCTCTGGATCCAGTGTGCAGGGCCAGTTTGGTGTGGGTGCTGTATGCAGTGCTGCAGCCCCACTTGCATTCTATGCAGCCAGCTGCAGCCCCACTCCCATGAGCAGCACACACCACATGGACTTGACATGCCAGCATGTGCTGCATGTGGCACTGGTCCACAACCCACAGGCAGCACTGTGGGCCAGAGAATCTGGCTCTCCAGGTTGGATCTGGATCTCAGGCTGTATCTCAGACACCCCTGCTCTAAATTTAGCCTAAACTGAGCTGCTTTTAACTCCTGGGGCTGTAGTTAAAAGTTTACACAGTAGTCTGAGATAAGAACACACTAGATCTGACTTTCTGTTACCTGTGTCAGTTTGTAGTGCTTTTTTAAAACCCATTTTAGATGCCAGTGGCACAGAGATGATAAAAGGACAGAAGGCTGCAGAAATGACTCCCAGGGAACATGGCCGATGCTGAAGTTACTCCCCCCCCCACACACTAGAACTGAAGTGGGGGGGTGGAGGGCAGGGGAGGGTTGCACTGAGCAGGACAGAACAAGACCAGAATTAGCTGTATTCCATCTCTCGTCAACTGGCCTATTTCACCCCTGGGTGGGCAAGCATCGAGAAGTGTCAGGAATATGGGAGGCACAAAAATGGCTTAAATTGCTTTTTCCCCTCCTTCTCTGTTTCTCTATCAAGTGCAGAAAGGGAAGGAAAGATTTTAATATCAAGGAAAGCATTTGTTACAATAATGTAACCACTATTTTTTGATATACCATCTCTCTGCACACCCACCCATTTAGAACAATGATGGCACACACATTGAGAAGGGGTAGAAGGCAACTATCATATTGTACTTCCTTACTGGTCACATATGGTAGTATTATCACTGCTATTAACAGTGAATTTTCTTTTGCTGTAGATTATGGGACATAACAGGGCAGATGGTAAACAAAAGGAGCAACATAGGAGCTGAGAGAAGATATGGTGGGGTGACTAACAAAATTTCATGACATCTGCTTACAGTACAACTATCAGAAAATTAGCCCCTGAGAATTCTCAATAGAGGATTTAAAGATTAAAGAGAATCTAATTTATTTTGTTCAATTTTGATAAACTGTCTTTGATTGTAACTTTAGGTTTGCATAACCGCCCCAAATTATTCTTGAATGCACTGAATTCTTGGAGTGTTTTCATGGTGCTAGAGGAGACAGCATTTTCAAGTATTCTTTTAGCTTGGAACTGTTTCAGAGGCGGTACTATGAAAACAGGCTATAAAATGCAACACTACACAGACTCTCAGGAAAGGCTCAGTGAGTACAGAACTCTTTGTACGCCCTGATGTCAAAATGATTTCTAGCAGTTAACTTTGATGTGTTTACATAAAGTTTGTTTAATTCATGCTAAAGTTTTACACATAATACTCTTTTTTTCTTGCTAAAATGGAAACAAACTGACATCAATGGAAGTTGTTTTGACTGGGTTGAGTTTCTACAGGTCTCTCTAGTAATTTGGTCGCAATTATCGAGGGATTGCATATAGAGCACCTCATCATTCCTAACTCCAGCGACTGAGCAGTTATTTAGTACTTGTATAGTAGTCATTTACAATGCAAATACTAAATGACTGCACAGTAACAACTGTGCAGTCATTGTCTCATGTAGATGTGGCCAGTCTGAATCTGGATTCATTTATGAAGATTTAGGGACACATTTTGATCTTGAATCCATATTCATAAGGTGTTTGTACGCATAAAACAGTACAAGAGACACACAACACAAAACAATTCTTGATTTTTAACAAACCAGTGGTACTAATCTAAAATGACTTTTACCTTTTGCTAAAGTACTGAGGAACATTTAAAATACCACTAATAGGAGTGCAAGAATTTAAATAGATGCCAGAAACTTAAGAGTCATACTTCTGTGTTCACTTTTTCCTTTTTTAATTATGTTATATCCAACAATATCTACAATTTCTATCTGTATAGACTTATATCAAGGGACTGTTGAGAATTTTAAATAAAGCTACAATTTCTATCAGTATGGGCAAAAAACAAATTACAAAAAGCTAAAGGTGGGGAGAGTTTATTGATCATCATTGCTCTGTGGCAACTGATGTGTGTGTCTGTTCCTATCCTGCGGTAAGGATAAGTAAACCAGAGCAGCCTACCCCCCAGATGAAGCAGAGTGAGGTTATTGTAGTTTCCTTTCCACTTACTGTGAAATAGGAGAGGACCCACAAAGCAATTACCACAAAGCAGCAAACATGTGGACCTCTTTTAACAAGTATAAATTTGTTGTCTATCAATATCCTAAAACTGAAAGCAATTAGGGAAAAGAAGACAGGTTTCATTTTATTTCAGCACTTTTACATGCAGTTAGTTTGACTGCTTTGTGCAAATTGCTCTCTGCAGACAGATCCTTGTGCATACATAAGCGTACAGTGACTTCAGATACACATGGAGCAGTTTGCAAAATCAGGGACTTACACCATTTCATGAGTCAGGCTTTGGTTCAGGGAAGCATTTAATCAAGGACATGTCTGACTTGAAGCAACCAGGAGAAAGCACAACTGAGTTAAGCTGCTGACACAATTTTTGTAGCATTATGAATTATTTTGCCATAGATTCATAGATTTTTAGGGGCTGGAAGGGACCTCGCAGATCATCAGGTTCAGTCCCCAAAGCCTTTTAGAAGTCTAGGTACATAACGTCTACCTTGTCTCCCATGTCCAGGTGGCGAGAGTAAGCTTGTATACTTACTTCATTTGGGAAAAATCAGGATCAGAAACAAAATATTCAACAGCACTATGTACAAGAAAGAAACCATGCCTGACCCCGCTACCGCAATCCTTTATTGGTGTATCCCTAGATGCATAAGTTACCTGAAGAAATGTGTTCTTAATGTTAAGAACTTAGTAAATCGTTTTAACTTGACTGACTGCAACTGAAATAAATTCTTTCTTATATGCATTCAGCACTGCTGCCACTGGGTGAAGGAACACAGCAAAGTTAATGGACTGATGATTTTTTCATGAGTTTGAAAGTGTCTTGTATTTACGCCCCATCCTTTTGCCAGAGGTATAAAAATTAGCAGGTTAAAAATATGATTTTATGACAATTTATATTCATCATGAACCAAATGTGCACTCCCTTTGTTGTCCCCGCCATTTGTAATGAATTCCACCTCTAGCACCTTTGGTAAGTGAAGTAACTGGCATGTAATACAGCTTGCAGATGGATTGTCAGCAGGTTGCATACATCTGTGTAATTTGGCATGCATTTGATTGATTCTGTTTTTGTTAGGTAGCCAGCAGCATCCAGCTTTTTGGGAGGGGGAAGGGTTTTTTCAGATGTGTGTGAAGAAGGCGAAGTCAGCTCTGTATTAATCTTCTTTGACAGATTGACTGAGCTCCTACTAGGGACTGAATCCCACTGCATAAAGTATCTACACAATTTGGGAGGAAAATGACTCATGGGTTATAACTAGGAGTGGATTAGTCACTGTAAATGCTGTGGAGGCTGTTCTACTGCACTTCCCCCCATGGACCTACTTGAGTCACTATCAGATGTTTATAGCCCACTTCACAGAAACTGGGATTTAAAAAACTCAGGAGTAGTAATGCTTCTGATTCCATCTCTGCAATAAGTCTATTGTGATATTCCATTTGAATATATTTTAACAAAAGAGAAAGAAAAGATGGGAAGCAAGAACCTTCTCTAAAAACCTTTGGTTTTATCAGATGGCAACACAGCATTCAACCCAGCCTGTGTTTCAGGATGTGCTCTTTTGCTGAACAGTGACAAAGGATTGAACACACTGACAGCAACATCAGTACTGACTGACGCAACGCCCTCCTGTTTCAGTACTTGTTGGTATCCGAAACCTGCAGTGCCAGAGCCCATGGGAAAGGAAGAGGCCTCTTCATTTTCTTCTACTTCTCCCCATTATCCTCAAAAGATTTTTTTTTTTTAGATTTAGAGCAGCTGGCAGAGGGACCCAGGCAGGGAGAATGCAGTGAAAGATGGCACACAAAATAGTGTGACAAATTGCAAAATAATTAGATTGCATCAGTGGCAGCTCATATATGAAGCTGTGAAGAGATGAATCGCTGCCCTGCTGTGCCCCAGGCTTGGAGAGTGCACTGTGTGCAAAGCCATGGTTTATGTGAAAATGCATCTGATAGCAAGCTCACAAATGTAACTCAAATGTAACCCACAAGGCAATGCACAAAAAATCATATCCATAATCAAGTAGGTGTTGTTTATTTATTGTGCATGAATAAATAAGTAGTGAAAATAATAGCAATATGAATAAATCATAAGAGAAACAGATATGCAGATGGCAGCTTTGCTTTCTTTGGATTTAGTTTAATTAGTACGAAGTGTCAGAATACTGCAACAGTGGCACCACATGAGTGCTTATGCTAGGCCCAAGGTCAGCACTTGAGCCTGAGCTGACTGAGGTGCTTAGAAGTTAGGCACATGCTTAAATGTTTTGCTGGACTCAGGCAATATTGCTCAGTGATGTAGGAAGCTGAATTCTTCAAATCTCATTATAGTCAGGCTAAATGGGCCAAAGTAGGTCAAGAAGGGACTCTAATAGGATTCTGGTTAAGGGGCATTTATCAACTTTTGCACAATTCCACACGGCATTTATGCACATAACGTGCAAAGAAAACAATCAGCTCATGAAATAACTTGCATACCAACAAATAATTTAGAGAGGACCATAAACTTGAGCCAGGGTGAAGCTATGGAGCTGCAAAATAGTTGGCTGCTCTGGCAGCGTGACAGGTGCTGAAGGTCGTAGGTGGGTACTGGGGAAAGTTGAAGCACAGGGTTGTAAGGATAACCGGGGCACATGATGAGATAATTCACAGCTGTCAGAAGAAAGGGCAGAGGCAGCTGGAAAGGGAAGAAGCTGTATTTGTGAAATTAGCTAGGTGAAAACATTAAGGGAAACAGGAGCTGGGGGAAGAAGTCAAGGATGACTTAGTGAGCGACAACAGTTGAATTTTGTGGAGGTGTCCATGGGGTAGTTTGCTGGCAGGAAGACAACTCCTTATGCTGACACACACAAGTGGCATAAAAATAAATGTGTTTAAACAGTAAGGAGTAAGGTTCTGAAACAGCCACCCAACCCAAACAGTATGATAGAAACACACTTTTAGACTTGAAGTTTGATAAATGTATTAGTGCCACTACATAACATGATTGTCTATGAGAACAGGGGACTAGCCTCGATGAAGGATGTTCCTTCTGTCCAATAACCCTAATGATCTATTCTTTTCCTTTGACAAGATGCATTGTTTGGTGCCTGAGGGGAAGTCCCTGCACCCACACCACACACAGCTATCATTTAGCGACTAGCCATCAAGGGAGCTCACTAGTAAAGGTCTCAGGATTGGTGATGCTCCTGTAGACAGAAAGACCAACTTCACTGCATAATCACGCAGGCCTTACATAGTCATTTTATAGAAATGTTTAATTATGAACAAAGATAATGTTGAGAGTGGCTTATTTCCTCTGATTACCTGATGTGGTTCCTTCTGTAAGGTCATTCTGTATCTCCAGAGACAGCTACACTGAACTAAGAGAATTTTAAGGAACTCTAAGTAAAGTGGACTATTCCTATTACATCATGCACAAGCAGTTGCTTAAAACACCACAAAGAAAGTTTGTCTAACTGTGAATGCTTCAGGCCACTGCATGGTGCCGATGCTGTTAAAGGCCTTGTCTTTCTACTTCCTTTATTTTCATTAAAAGGAATGTTCTATGAAACAATTTGACTAGTTGTATGCTGGAAAAACAATAGTTTGGTCCCTGACCTTCTAAACTTACTTACAAATCTACAGTCTTATTATAGACATTTTTTGTCTCATCTCCACAAAGTAATTTGAGGAATTTCAGGATATTTTTTCTGAAAATAAACTGTGTGAATGACAGAGAGGAAATATCAAGAAAGCTAGACAAACTTACAGGGCTATGTAAATTTTAGTAGCTATTTTTGCAGCTGCAAGAGAAAACAAAATCATACAAATACGTTTCTTTTACATTCCGAGCCTGCATACAACTTTACCAATAAGGGAGGTTTTACTTATAAATTCAATCAAGTATTTAATTATCCTATTTGTGATTTTCATTACTTTTTATTGTTTGACTAATTAATATGGAAATAAAAACCAAAATGGGTTTGTAAATAAAAGGAAAACTCTGCTTATTGTTTTGAAATAAGACTATATATTTTCCACCATCTATTATTTTGTGTGCCTTTTATTGTTTTAATTGCACAAAATTATAATTTTTACCACATTAAATAGGTGGGAAGTTTGTTTGTTTTGTTTAATAGAATTCATTCTTCAGGACAGGAAATCACCTATAGAGCTGTGAGAGGTGTTTTGAGGGTCCCAAATACAAGTATCTATGTATGAATAGAATCATAGAAAATTAGGGTTGAAAGGGACCTCAGGAGGTCATCTAGTCCACCCCTGCTCAAAGCAGGACCATTCTTAACTAGATCATCCCAGACAAGGTTTTGTTTGCTTGGGTCTTAAAAACCTCCAAGAATGGAGATTCCACAACCTCTCTGGGTAGCCTGTTCCAGTACTTTACTAGTGAGAAAGTTTTCCCTAATATCTAACCTAAATGTTCCCTCAACTTGAGACCGTTGACTCAACTTGAGACCGTTGCTCCTTGTTCTGTCATTTGCCACCACTGAGTTCAGTCTAGCTCCAGTATTAGCTAGAAATACAAGTACTGGGGGAAATCTCTCAGCTGCTGGGGGCCACAACCCCTAAAGGTCACACCAGGATTAGGCCATGTGTTGTGCAGGCCACAGTAAGACAAGCCAAGACTTCCCTATCTCCTCCCCCGCTGCATGGTGCACATGAGCAGTCAGTCATTTCCCCGCATTGTCCACCATGTATGTGTGTAGACTCCCCCACTGTAGAAGCTGGAGGGCCCCTGGCTGCTGCCGCAGGCAAAGAGATAATGGGAGCTGTGGATGGGTGGGTGACTGGGGCCTCATGTTAACCCTTTA
>NW_017729033.1:84577395-84579075 GCF_001723915.1 Gavialis gangeticus | reverse complement strand
CCTCAGGAGGTCATCTAGTCCACCCCTGCTCAAAGCAGGACCATTCTTAACTAGATCATCCCAGACAAGGTTTTGTTTGCTTGGGTCTTAAAAACCTCCAAGAATGGAGATTCCACAACCTCTCTGGGTAGCCTGTTCCAGTACTTTACTAGTGAGAAAGTTTTCCCTAATATCTAACCTAAATGTTCCCTCAACTTGAGACCGTTGACTCAACTTGAGACCGTTGCTCCTTGTTCTGTCATTTGCCACCACTGAGTTCAGTCTAGCTCCAGTATTAGCTAGAAATACAAGTACTGGGGGAAATCTCTCAGCTGCTGGGGGCCACAACCCCTAAAGGTCACACCAGGATTAGGCCATGTGTTGTGCAGGCCACAGTAAGACAAGCCAAGACTTCCCTATCTCCTCCCCCGCTGCATGGTGCACATGAGCAGTCAGTCATTTCCCCGCATTGTCCACCATGTATGTGTGTAGACTCCCCCACTGTAGAAGCTGGAGGGCCCCTGGCTGCTGCCGCAGGCAAAGAGATAATGGGAGCTGTGGATGGGTGGGTGACTGGGGCCTCATGTTAACCCTTTATGGGCTATATGTGGCTTGTAGGCCACCAGCTGCATAGCCTTACTTTATATTATGCACTGTGGATCCCTTCTGTGGGGTATGGAATTGATAAGAATTGAAAACAAAATACACATAAAACAGCCATTTTAATTAACTTTTCTTCTTGGGTATTTTTTCTTCTCATCAGATCACTCCCATTTGGATTAGTGGGAATGATGTATATTGCTTCTCTCTCCCTTTGTCTTTTGTATAGAAAATACACATCCCTAAGTGACTGTAGTTAGCATGAATTCCACCAATATATCTAAAGCAGGGACTGGCAAACTATGTCTTGTGGAGTCATTTAGCCTGGCCCATGGAGATGGGGGAGCTTCTGGGCAATTTGGCAGCTGGGGAGCTTCAGTAGCAGGGAGCTTTGCGGGCAGTGGGGAGAAGTGGTGGCACTACTGGACACAGCAGTGATTATGGCTGTAATGGCACAGGCTGAGTTGGAAGCAGCCCGCACACAGAGCTAAGCTCTGTTAAAGTCCCCCACACATACACATACAAGCGCCATGCTGAAGAGTTTTTAAACAAAGGGTTTTTAAACCTGAAAGCTTGCTAAGACATTTTTTCCCAACTATTTATGTTGGTCTAATAAAAGATAGTAGATTCACCCAAAGAACCTTGTCTGTCCCTTCTACTCCAAAATGTTACTGACCCCTTTTATAGCGGCATTTCAGATTATAAGATGCATTCAGCTGTACAGCAGTTTATAGAATTGTGCTTTAATGCACACAAATGATGTCTATCAATAAATAGGGTCTCTTTTCAGAACAATAAATCTTTTGTGCCTATGTCAATGCTTAGACAAATGAACCTAGATGTGATAACTTCTGTGTTCCTCTGTCAAGCTCATCATTCAGAATAATAAAACATTTTAATTACTTTGTTCTGTTCAGTTTGTCTTCAATAGTTCTTTGCAGTTACTGTGCCAGTTTGGCAGAATCTTAAGTATCATTTTGCATATGTAAAGTACCCTTCAAGGTACTTAAGTTCACCTTAAGAGTTGATGGAAAGACAACAGAAAGATTAATTAGTCTTTTAGTCAATTAGTAAGGAGTCAGGGGAGGGGCACTCTGAAGT
>NW_017729033.1:84574845-84577384 GCF_001723915.1 Gavialis gangeticus | reverse complement strand
CTGCTCAGGTCCTTTCCGACCCTAGAAACTATGAAACTATTAGCAGCTGTACTAGAATGATTCTGATGTAGATGAAGCTTTGATATGCAATATACATACAAAAAGGCAATCCAGCCAAAGAAAAGTTTCATTCAGTATTCATATTGCAATTTTTTTTATTGCATTTTTTGCTAAAGTAGTATTACATTTTCCAGACACCCTTTTCAGTGATATGGATTCAGCAATTTTCACTTCAATATAGCAGCTTTTTTAATGACATTTTTACTTTTGTCCTATGCAGCATAATGCCCCTCAAAATGATCTGGCTTCTACTGTTTACACAATTGTTATGCTCCGGTTTCATACCTAATATAGTCTTACATGGCTCACCACTATTTAAAGCAGAACAGCCACTATTCTGTGCAGTATATATAGCCAAAGAAAACACGACTAAGAAAATTATACTTGGCACGGTGATTAAGCTCACATGATTTAGAACAGTTACTATTATCTACTTGTACTTACTGGATAAATCTCAAAACTCCTGGCAGTTGATTCAATTTTAAGCGTGGATTTTGAGCCAAACTTTTTCAATTCTACTTTTCCCCTATCCTTCCATCTGTTCAAGTCTTACTTTTTAATCTTCCACAATCTCCATTATGTTCACTCCTATTTGTTACCATCTTTAATGATGTGGACCCTGCAGTAGGTGGCAAGTTCTTGACTTGCTGCTAACACCAGTGAGAAGAAGAAAGTAGGAGAGAGAGACCTACAACATTTAGAAAGCTGGAAAGAAAACCAAAATGAAAGTCAAGTTGGAGAAATGCTAGCTAAGACATCTGGGGAAACAATCCAACAAATCTGAAACACATTGAGGGATGATAAACCACTCAAACAAATCTGATGCAAAGAGGATGTTTGAGCAAAATATTGGGGGTAGCTCACACAAGTTTCATCCTGGAAGCAGCTAGTTCTAGCATTTCTAATGAAAACAGATGTCACTGTAGTCTCTGATCATGAAGAAACCAATCCTAGAGGTGACTAATGAATCTATCAACAAGGTCTTAGCTACATGCATGTGCCCTAGGTCAGGTAAAAAAACAGGCATGCTTAAAGGAAATGGATGAAAACACAAGGAGGTAATTATTTGCATCAATAGATGTTTCTTAATCGGCTTTTATCAGCCACAAGGTATAACACCAGAGTCATGTGGGCTAGTTGCATAAATCAGTGTCTCGAAGTGCTGAGCTTCCAACCTTTGCCTGATGAAAGTTGAAAGTGATCATCCTAGCTTGCTCTCCACCAGGCTTCCCAAAGGATATGACGACTCATCTCATGGTTCTGGTATAGCCTGTCATGGACAGGTCTACTTCTGTACTTGCTTCAGTTTGGAATTAAGCAGCAGAACTGTGCATGCAAGCCCAATCACTTCTCTCATCAACACTTGTTTAAATTATTATTATTAACACAGAAGGCAGAAGACAAATGCTCCAAGCTCTACAGCAGATAAAAGAACTTTACCATTTTTCAGGTATCCAGGCTGTAGCTGTATTGGTCTAGATGCAAAAGGAATCAGAACTTGTGGCAGAGGTGATTTCTTTTATTAGACCAACTAGATTTTTGCAAATTTTTTTTGGCAAATATCTAGTTGGTCTAATAAAAGATATCACCTCAAGCATGAGTTCTGATTCCTCTCACCATTTTTTCAGATTTTATAACAAACTACCAGAGAAAAGATGGATATGTAGCCTGTCTTACCCAAGGTATACCAGAATGAACCTGACATATTGTTCTGTTGAAAACTACATAATAAAGAGCTACATGTTTTCTACCAACTCTACAGTGATCCATTCAATTATGAGGTCAGAAAAAGAGAGAACAGTGGTTCATAGGGTCCACTTGTCTGTTGTCAGTAAGTATCTGCTTGCTATCTAACATTATCACCACATGCAGGCAACTTTTTTCATATACTTGTCTAGGAAAATGATACTCCAAGCAAAAATAAAACTTTGCAGCAAGGGCTATGACTCTGAGATTTCTAATAGTTTCCATCCTATTTGTTATTATTTTAGTAAATGACCTGTGATTCTAGATGCCTAGGTTTCTAGCTTGTGACTCCTTCAAGGTGCCTGATAGTCAGGGAGTAGCTGTTTGACATTTTCAGAAAAGAAATCTTTCAAAGGATTTCACTTCAGCCATCCAAAATTGAGGAATTGAAAAATCACAGGTTCAGCATTTTCAGAATAACTAAAGGACCAGAATTCTGCACAACAGAAATCAACTGGTCATGAACTGGTATCATCTTCCTTGTAGATCTTGCTACCTTCAGAAGAAGCCATCCTTCCAGGTCCTCTTTGAAATGTACAAACATTGCTTTAGTTCTCTGCACTTCTATTACCTATTGTGATTGATCAACATGGTAAATGCTACATTTCTTAACTTCTGAGGGGGAGGCATAATGTTACTTCTCCTTAAATATCAGGAGAAAGCCACATTTCTTGGCTTTCAAATGTTTGGATTCAACACAGTGTCTAGCTGATGTGAAACAGCCACAGAAATC
>NW_017729033.1:84507365-84569845 GCF_001723915.1 Gavialis gangeticus | reverse complement strand
TGTACAAACATTGCTTTAGTTCTCTGCACTTCTATTACCTATTGTGATTGATCAACATGGTAAATGCTACATTTCTTAACTTCTGAGGGGGAGGCATAATGTTACTTCTCCTTAAATATCAGGAGAAAGCCACATTTCTTGGCTTTCAAATGTTTGGATTCAACACAGTGTCTAGCTGATGTGAAACAGCCACAGAAATCAGGGACAGAAATTACACATACACCAGTATAAGTGATCAGAAACTCGTTCAATTTTGTAACACAACAGAAGTTCAGTGCACATAAACTGCTTTCAAAATGGGTGAAACAGGTTTAAGATAAACCTGGATGGATGTCGTATCAAACTTAACTGATTTAGGTTAATCAGTTTGTTGAGCTTCTGTCCCAGATCCCCTCCAGATTCAAGATCCCAGGATGCTTTCATAGTGGGCGGGCTAGCCTTGGCCCAAGCTGTCTGCTTTAGCCAAGTAGGGAGGCATGCTCTAGTGCAGCAGTTCTGAACCGGGTACATGTACCCCCAGGGGGTATGTGAAGCCTCATCAGACTGTACGTGACATATATTTCATACATTGTCTAACACAGGTCAAAGGGGCTAAAAAATTAATTTCCCATTGAAAGGAGGTACATGAAGTCTCACTCTGAGACCAAGGGGTACGTTGACTGAAAAACGTTCAGAACCGCTGCTCTAGTGCATCCTCCCCCTCCAGCTTCTGGCTTGGGCCATTGCAGGCACATGACTGCATTTCTGGAATCAAAAGTAAATGTCTGTTCACTTAGTTATCAGGTCAATCTACCCAGCTTAGACTAACCTGCAAAGATTGAATTGATCCAGCCTTGGGTTTTTTGAGTGTCTGTGTTTAGTGCTAGAGTACAGCTTTAAAGATATTACAGTTAGCTTTAGCAGAGCTACTTTGACATCTGTAAGTGTAGACTACAAACCAATATTGCATTTCCCCCAGGAGAAACCATTTTATCCTGTGGCAAAGTGCAAGCATTCAAACATCTCTGTCCATCATCCCAAGAGAAACTTTACAAAGCTTTATGGATTATGAAGTTCTAACAGTTTGTCCAAGGACATCATGAAGCACATCTGAGTGGTTGCCCCAGGACTGCATCATTGAATCAATGACAGAAAAGCAGCAACTGTTCACTAAACCCTGATTAGAAGGGTGAAGTGTGTACATGCCAAGCCCAGGACGTTTCTGTCCTGGGACAAACACAAGCACAACTTATCCATGGACAAATACAAGGCCTGTTCTCAACTATATATATGTCTTTTCTCTGCCTTAGATAATAGTCTGTCCTCAGAGAACTAAAAAAGAGACTTCACATGAAATAGGCAGAGAGTGTCTGGTTTTAAAACAGCAATAAACCACTGAGCATATCAAGGTAAGTATTTGAAATGAATGTGTTTGGAGAGACTAGTCCAGGAGAGCCTGGATTTGCACACTGATCTAATCTACTTGGACAGCTGCTATGTTCCCAGCCACAGAATAATCCTAATCTCTTTCTATGTCTCACTTGCATCAATTCCCAACTGTCCTCCTTTGGCCACAAGAGGCCTTCTATTGTTAATGATATCTTGTATGGGAAACAGTGTCTCTCTAAACTGGGCGCTAGAATGCCTCTTTAATAAATCTTGCTCTAAGTTTCCTCCAAATGAGATGTGACGTGGTCCAGCAGATCAAATCTTGGAATGCATTTCAAAATGCTTGCTTTTTACTTTTGGCTCTTCTATGGACCCTTTTTTGACTTTGGATGAACCAGTTCATTTCCTGCATTTCTCTTTTCCATTTCATCTGTTGTCAGTGTAATCTGTAAACTTTTCACACTGGCAATTACCTCTTCCTGTGCGTTGGCCTGGCACATAGCAAAACTGGACCCCAACCTGGGTGGGGATTTCTAGACTCTACTGTAACAAATAATGACAGGAAGACACATTCTCAACAGGATTCTAGTATGCTGAGACTACAGCCTGTCATACTGACCAATACCATCTCCTTGCTCTTTCTGTCTGTATTCCTCTGCTTTTGTCTTTGGTTAGAAACTCAGAACAGATTATATACTCTGTTTTGTCCTGTCTTTGTACTGCAATTAACACACTGGACTCCTTGTTCTTGACTTGTGTTCCTTACTATGGTAATACAAATAGTAATAATCAGAATGATAATAAATAATCAAGGATACAATGAAATGCAGGAAATGTCAAAAGTGTAGCCAACCCAAGAGAGATAGCCAGGCTAAATAAAATAGGCTCCAAACAATGTATAAGACCTCATAGGGCAGGGAAAAGGGGCCAGACCAAGGATAAAAAGGAGGAAAACAATTAAGATATGGACAGAATGATAAAAGGGCATTTTATAAATTCTTATTGCAAAACTCATTACAGACCAAATGCCCACACTTTCATCCACAGAATGACAAATCTACTTGCTGCTAATAGTGTAACAAAAGATAACTGGATATGCAATCACCTAACAGTGTGTTTTGAAAATATTAATATTTCAGCTTTTTTAGTCCAGGCTTATTCACTTGAAGTAGATCTCTAAAAGCACATGCCTATTTGCATGTTTACTGTAAATACATTATTCATGCTAGAATAGAAAGGAAGCAATCTTGCTACGGTATAGAATAGGTAGTTTAATCACTGTGTATTAAAAACAGAGTATTAAATGAGCTCCTTTTAATTATCTTAGCCCTCCAGTCTTCCCTCAGTTTTGATAGTGCTTCATCAAGTGCATTTAGTATTTGAAAAGGAAATTTCATTCACATCAATATGAAATTTCAGGTGCACTGATACCTTTCTTACAAGATTCTGGCTCCGGAGAACGGGGACTTTTCTCACTTACCCACAGGTTTACTCACTTCCTGGCCTCAGAGATTCTGAAGGCTAGTCTGGAAAAGCAGGTCCTGGTATAGAGGCATGAGGCTTCAGGGATTCCCCAGGTCTTATGCCTTCACACCAGGACCCGTGTAGGCTTTCCCTGCTTATAAAGAGGTGCCCCAATATTCCCCGTGTTGGCCCTCTGCAAGCAGGGAAAGCTAGGCATGTGTTCCAAGGGTTTAAGGGACCCTCATACCCCCAGAGCACCTGCTGAAGGTGGCTGGAGAGTGCACATTAGCTCACCTTGCCTGTACTATCCTGCCACAGACATCCACAACAATAAAGTGGCAGAATTTATGACTTACTTTTGTCACACTACTAATTTTCCTCTGATGTGGTGTGACAAAGATTTGGGAATATCTATTTGCTCACCATTTTTGCTGCTGTAAAAACTATTATGGAGACACAACTGGGACATCAGGCAATGTCTGTTTCTACCCTTAGCTCAGTAAACATGTCCTCTTTGGTTATGTTTGTTAGACCATGAGGTTTGGAGATAATCATGTTCCATCATTTTCAAAACCATCAGATGGTATTCAGATATTATGCAGTTTAAAAAATAGATATGATGTATCCTTATCCATGTCTACATTAATGTATAGAAAAATCCTGAAAAAGATAAAAATGCGCTTTTCAGTTTTTGAACTGCATTATTCAGGGATCCTATGTAGGTAGCAGCTTTTACAAGTGGTCTGCTAAGCATCCATTTAAATGGTGAATATGCCAGAATACTCCTGTGTGTCAGTCTTTCCACATACTTTACAAAAACTGGAACTACTTTTTTAAAGACCTTTTTAGCCTGATTCCATAACCAGCATCTTATAGCAGCACAGAGGAGAGGAAACTTTAGCACAGAAATGACAAGATCAAACAAACAAACAACGCCCCTTCCCAACAGGCTTTTGAGTCCAATGTTTCCACAGCAACACTATTTTTGTTTCAACTGTTTAACTTTAGCCAAAGAGGAGTTCCTCTCCACATTATACAGAATACAGTCTCCAATACAGTCCTGCTAGGACGCATATTACAACAATTTGTGCTTGTGCTTCCTATTCAAAAGGAATTCATTTTTTTACTAACGAGTGAATCAGCTTGATCATTATCACCATATTTATTCTGACTAGTCAGAGGACAATTAAGTCCTCTTTCTCTTTTTCTTCTGATCTCTCTGCCTATGAGAGTTGATAACATATTAATGCTAATGGGAATAAATGTTGCATCACTTGCTCATTGTATTCCATTTTCTCTCTGTCTCTCCATTTTTTCCCTATAAAACTCTAAATACCCTATTCAATTATCTGACTTGATTATCCAGTTTTGGGGATAAAATGGCCTAAATCCTTCACTGGCATAGAATATTATAACACATACAATGTCCGTCTTTTCTTTGTTACCGTTACTAGTCTTAAAATGTGTATTTACTGCACTGCCTTAGCATTCCAGACAGCCAAGGTCAGAGACAAGTTCACCCTTTAGTCTATCAACTTAGTGTCTCCTTCTCCAATACTGAATGAGTAATAACAATAGGTTGAATAATAAATCATGCTATCAGTCATGTCGTATTTATAACTACCCACAGGAACATTTAAATGGAATTCTTCTTGTTCAGTTTGTGAAGCACCTGCCTTATACATTTTCTATAATTTAAGGATTCATCCTTAAAGATAACTTGAAGGTCAGGAATTTTTCACCTTGAATCATTTTTGGCTGAAAGTTATTTTTGGAGAGCCTGATATTAGTTAAGGCAATAAAAGTTAATTAATAACGTAATAATTTTTCAGCAAAACTCTCTGGATTTTTTCAGGTGAGATCTCAGTGGTTATCACACTTTTTAGACTCTAGGCACCCCACATTAGACTCAAGAAGCCCTTCTGAAAACGCCAGCTCTAAGCTTTCAAAATTTTCCAAGGTAGCAATCAACTGTCTGCACCTCCTCTTCATCTTCATGCAATCCCCTGCCTCATTCACTACAAACTTACAGGCTTTTGCAACAAGGGAGCCCAGTTGCCTCTTGCACTATACTGTTCTTTGTGTCGTGCCTCCTGCACTACACAGCCCTGATACATCTCCAGAACAGGTTCTAAACGCTCACTGAGTGCATAACAATACACAAATAGGTCAAACTAAGGTTGTACAGACAACCTTAGATCTGACATTTCCTTACTTTTGAATGCTTGATTGTATGGCCTTTATAAATGTTCTTGCCTTATAGCTCTTTAAAAATACTTTGGAAGTTAAACACAAGAGAGCAAACAGGAAGAATGATTTGATCATTTGGCATTGCACTGATATCCATGTCTTTCTCCTCTGCATTCATTTGGCATCACAAGGTTGGGTGACAGAGTATACCTGAGGCAGACACCCTGCTTTTTCAGTGCTGATGTCCAACCCCAGCTCTATCCCCCACCCCCGGCATCCACTGCGGTAGTTATTACAGAAAGTCTGGCTCTGGGTTTGAGTGATCTCAGCATTATATCCATAGAGTTCATTTTTACATTCTAAACACTAACAAGTCTACTGGTTTTTCAAAGGATCACAATTTGGTCAAACCTGGGTCAGCTTTCACAGGTTATAGTAAAGGGCAGATCTCTGACACAAAGGCCCCCATCACCCCAGATTTCACGTGTCTGTTCTAAATCACGTGTGTGACAGCTTGGCTAAGAATGGCTTCCCAGAAGTTTAACGGGGATAAAAAGCATCATACTTCATAACTCTAACTTTATTCTCTGAAATGGCTGAAAGGTTTTGCCTGAAATTAAACAAACAAACAAACACACACACAATCCCTTCCTCTGAAACATACATCTACCAAGACAGGCATAGAAAAGAGAAAATTCAGCCTAGACAGCCAGGCAATCAAAATCATAAGCAAGTGAAAATAAGATCTTATAGGGGATGATCTTGTAATAGGTCATGCTACCAGGCTACCTACCATAAATGAAAACATAACACAGGCAGCGTTTAACAGTGCAGTAAAGTATCGCACTAAATTTAAAACACAATAAATGCTTTGGATACTGCATTAAAGCATTGTCACTGTTAATCAAGTGTTTTGTTGCCTGCCTGTTTTGTTTCGAAAGCTTAAAAATTATCAGGGGCACAAGCCAAGGTGCACTGAAGTTAATGGGAATCTTTCATTGGCTTCAATGGTCTTAAGAGCAGCCCCAAATGAAATATTTCAAGGTTGTCAAATCAATAAAAGCGTATTTCCAGTTCTTTTTCTCCCTCCAACGCAAACGTAAGTGCCATTTAGGGGCTCACTGTTTTGCATATAAGCATAACTGAAGCAGTTCATGGGGCACTCAAACATCAGCTGGCATCTGTTTTATGAAAATGTGTAGGTCAGTTACATCTAATAATTTAAGGCTGGCTGTTCACCCACATCAAGTGCAAGATGGATAATGGGAAAGGGTTTAGCATAAGGGAGCATTATAAAATGCTTTAATTCGCTGACTACCCCCAGTTTATTTAACATACTGGGTATACCTTGAATCATTAATCTGGCAAATGTCATTTTTTATGTGATTTTTACCACATGTGATTTTATTTTTTTGATTGGGTGCAGTAAGTGCTGTTCCCATAGCAGATGTTCTCAGTTCTCATGTACCTAATTATAATTTTATAATATAGTCACCTACAGAACTGTGCACTGTAATGTATCATTTAAAAGCCCACTGTTCCTTGCACATTAAATTCCACTTCTCTGTTTCAAGCACAACTCTATTTTCAGCTATACACAGCTGGTGATACACAGAAGAAAGGAATCAGGCAATCAACTGGAATTTTGATGCTGTAGCTTGGGAGACATGTTTCGCTCTATGCTCATGGACAGGAATTTGAAACTAAACTATTTGAGATAAATGCTTTTTGTGATAACAGGTTTTATGGTATAACTGTAAAATGATATATTAATTAGAAGCTAATATACCCAATACTAGCTGTAATATAACCCACTTTTCTTCCTTTTTTACAGAACAAGATTCTGATCCTGCAAAGACACATTCATGAGTGATTTCACACATGAGTAATTCCATCAAGCAAACTCTGTGCAAATCTCCAGAGGATCTGGCACTAATATTTCACTCAGCAGGTGCTTATTTACACCTATAAGTGGCAGCACAAGCAAAGAACAATGTCAGTCACAGGATAAATACATACATATTCCCTGCAATTCCTCCAGTTTGTTTAGTCTGTGCTTATTCCATCTCTAGGTTCCTTAAACCTTGTGTTTCTTGATCTGACACTTGGCTTGAGAAGTGTTAGTGTGGTCTAAGCACAACTTAAATGTATCTGTCCCTTGCAGGAAGGGTTTGGTCAGGGGCTGAGAAAGAAAAATGTTAGATGTTTCCAGCTCATATTTTCACAGTAACAGTGCTCAAAGAGCTTTACTTCCCTAAGCTTCTAAAAATAAGAAAGAAACATTCATTTTGGCAATACATTTGCTTATATATTTCTATAATTTTGACATTTCAGTAATTGATGAACATACACATACCATATAAAGGTGAAGTTCCAACAGCACATAGAAGTTATTCTAGAAAAAGTTGAAAATATTCAAAACTCCTATAGAAAATCTGTGGAACATTCATAATCTTTCTTTTAACTAAGTGTCCTTCTTTACACTACAGAATATGCAGACTTCTTATATTTTGATTTTGGGCATGTTTAAATTTATGTTACTGAACCTTTTTCCATTGGTTTTTACTTTTTGGCCCTATGACATGTAAGTGAGATGTTATAGTGACAGTAAGCTTTCAATCTGGTGATATTTAAGGTTAAAATAGCTCTTAGGAAATACTTTTGGCTTATCTCTGCTAGCTTGGTTTGTGAAATATCCACAAAATGCTGACAAGTAAGGCTAAAGGAAAAGATTCATGGAACATTTAAGAGACTAATGAAGTACAGAGACTGAGACTGCTCTGGACTTAATCAGGGGCACCATCACCCATGCTTCAGATGAACTTTCATTACAACGCTAATCTTTTTTTGCACAGAAGTTACCATTGGGAAGTTTTTTGGCTACTCAAATTATTAACAAGGCACTGCCAGATTAAACATTTTTTTATCATGTCCTATCACCTACACTTAGTATCTGGTGACAGAGAAAGATGGTAGTTGCAGAAACAATATGCTAAATTTATCCAGAGTTTCAATAACACTTACCTAAGATTTAATCAAAGTATCAAAATACATTAATCTCAGAGGAGACAGGGAGCCAGCAGCAGCAGAGACAGTGTTGCACAAACATTTTTCTAAATTCCCTAAGATTAGCTGTGAGTCTTGATACACCTATAAGACCAATGTGATCTCTGAGTTGTTACTATTTACTGATACTCCATATTGGCCTCATTAATGTTACTGTTTCATAAGCAGCTACACACTGTAGCAGTACATCTCTGAAACTCGCAGTACATATTTGTTCAAATTAGGTCCTGTAACATTGCATGATGTAAGTGACTCCAGTATAGCTGTTATGAGCATTATGCACACAAGAGTGCTAAAAGTTACTGAGTCTACATGATAACATAGACAAAGGGATTAGTTTGGAGTTTCTTCTCTTTTAGGATCAGGTTTTGCTTTTGACAGTTAATGAAATGTTTCCTATTGATTTTATTTTGAACAGAAATGACAGTGGGATCTGACTTTCTGGGCCTATTTATAGTGGGCTCTGTTACTGATTTGCTCTCATATATCTTATGCCATAAATCTAACTAAAAGTTACAGATCTAATACACAGAGGATCCAAATAGTCTGTTGCCAAGAATAGTCTTCATCACAGCTCCAGCACTGGTTAGAGTACTACAGTTCTATTAAGACAGCAAGGAAGAAACACCATGCCATAATTCATTAAATGACTTTCCCCAGGGTGGCTAATACCTTTTAACAGAAAGGTAACATTCTCAGCTGGTGCAAAGTGGTACAGATAGTGGAGTTGTACTTCTTTATACCAGTTAGGAATATGTCCTATAGTTTGCAATTGTGCAGTACCATTTAATTTAACTGCTTCTTCTCGTGTCCTGTCTGAGATTGTTGATGACATGTATTTAGCAGAATTTGCAGATTCGTTAAAATGTGACAGAGCTTCAACATGAGTGCTTTTGCTTTGGCCGTTATGGCAGTGGGAATCCTGAGTTTCAATGAAAGTCTGTAAATACTGAAACACGTTTCATAACGGGATAGATCCTCATCTCATATAAATCACTATTATTTTTTTGAAGTCAATGTGTGCCAGTTGAGGACTGCAATGGAGGGAAAGCTGCTAGAGATGAAACAATGCACTATGTAGTGGGAATACTTTTTACAACGTATTTGCCTGTAGGAGAGCTTTAACAGTATAATGCAGCTTGATAGGTGGGTTACTCTGAGAATGATTTTTGTACTGCATCGTGAAAATATATCATGATATGTTGAGGCTGCTCTGCTAAGCACTCTGGCTTACTGAAAACTAACTTCATACCAAGGCCTGCTAAGGCCTGATCTTAGATGTCATAGTCCGGAGGTTGCCCACTTGATCACTAACTTACCATAATTCTCCAGTTCTACTTCTACTTGTGATGCACAGGAGTTGATATTCTAAGTCACCATCAATGGCTTGGAGTCCAGATAAAGGACTTCTCCACTTTTGGTGGACCACGGTCTTTCCACAGGATTGTCAGGACAGCAGTTCTTAGAAGGATCAGGTGGCAACAGGAAGAGGAGACTGGCCTGCCAGACTCTGAGAACATTTCCATGAACTTTGTAGTCTGCCGTGCATAGTCTGCCTCTCAGGCCTATGACTACAGCTATCACTTGCCAGGATGCTGACAGTTTGCATGGTTGTTTGAGATACGAACATGATTAAATAATATGGTTCTGTGCCAACATTACATTCTGTGAACTGCAAGTCAGCAAAGGAATCACTGTGAGCTTCCAAAAGCTTACCAAAATCATCAAAGGCAGATGTTATCCCCCACAGGTCCAAATGAAAAAAAACTCAGCCATGCTTGGAGTAGCACTATAAACGTATTTTGCCCATGTAGCACGTGTGTTAAATTCTATGAAATAGTTATCTGCATGTGTGTTTTAATGCACATTAGTCTATTTTAATGTGCATTAAAGCATCACTAAAAAAAATAGGATTCTTTCCTGAATATAGGCACCTAAGCATTCTTACTCTAGAAACAAAGAAAGGATCACATCTTTCCTTCAAAACATGACAAGAGGAGGTGGCGAAGGTGGGGGTAGCTCAGTGGTTAGTGTACTCATCCAGAGGGTAGGAGACCTAGGTTTAGTTTTCTCCTCTTCCTCACGACATGTAAATTCCCATCTGCCAAGAGAATGCCCTAATCACTAGGCTATAATCACTGGGTATTCCAGAACTGGGGAGGAGATCATAGACTCATAGACAATTAGGGCTGGAAGAGACCTCAGGAGGTCATCAAGTCCAATCATGAGCTCAAAGCAGGACCACCCCCAACTATACCATCCCAGCCAAGGCTTTGCTTACCTGGGTCTTAAAAACCTCTAAGGACAGAGAGGAGGAGCAGAGAAAAAGAGGACATTCAATCCCTTCTATTGACACTGTTTACTTTGCTTAGAATAATTAATCAGTACTTGAGTCAGAAACAGGGAAGGTGAGCAACTTGGAGAGCAACACAGTGGTGAGAGCACTCACTTGAGCAGGAAAGACTGCTCCAGAGACTATGCATTTTATCTTAAGAAACCATTGTAGAAAAGAGCTATTGGAGCAGGGATTGGAACCCAGCTCTCTCTTCTCTTTAGGAAACTACACTAATCTCTAGGCTAATGACTCTGTCTCTCTCTAGCCTGATGACTTATTTATTTCACGCAAAACGTTAACATAAATTTTAACAGGAAGGATTAAAGACAACAGTCACTAGGGCTGTGTGTAGCTTCAGTCCCTGATTTGATCTGGCAGAGATTCAGCCTGATTCGGTGGCCGAATCTCTGAATCCGATGTGAATCAGAGAACACTTTAATCTCCCTGAATCGAATCAGAACCCTCTGAATTGATTTGGAGAGATTCGGCAATTCAGATACAGACACAGCTGTACATTTTTTTCTACATACCTTTAGATAGCAGGCATCTTGTTAATGCTGCAATGCTGAGGTGCATGGAGTGTCCCACAGAAGTGCGGGGGGCTCCCCAGCGTGCTTGGCAGCAGACCCAGAAGTGGACCAGAAGCACTCCCGGTCCACTTTTGGGTCCCCCAGGGAGCTCACAGGGGGCCCCCCTGAGCTCCCCCCAGCTTGGTGACTGGTCCCTCCTGGGTCTGGGGGGGCACCCAGGTCCCCCTGTGTCCAATTGTCCCCCCTGCGCACTCCCCAGCAGACCCAGGAGTCCACTTCCAGGTTCACTGCTGATCACATGGAAGGCTCCCCCACGCTCCTGTGGGACGCTCCATGTGCCCCAGCATTGCAGCGATCATGAGCCATGCCTGCTACCTCAAGGTACAGAGAAAAAACTTTTAAAGCTGTGTCTATGTCCAAATCACTGATTCTTTGAATCAGCATCAAATATTCAGATTTTGATTCAGCTGAATCGAATCAGGGACAGTAATCCAAATCAATGAATCAAATCACTGTCCCTGATTCGGTCCTAATCTGAATCCGAATCAAATAGGGCCTGCTTTGCACACCCCCAAGGTCAGTCACTTTGTTGGTGTTTTGGGCAGTCTCCTGGGAAGCAGGAGATGTAAGCCTGAATACATGTAAAAGATGGGAAAGAAACCCATATCTGGGGCAAGTTCTCTAACCATTAGTCCTTTAGATAAAAGCGAAAGGCAGCAGAATCACTTTCTCTGGACATTTTTTGAAGAGGAGCAGCAGCTGTCATGCCCAATGTGGATACTGATCTCTTATGGATGCCCAGGGCACATTTACCAGTTTTATCAGGCAACACGCAAAAAGAGATACCTTTTATGTGGCTCATGCCAGGAATTTCATGTGATCTTCAGGGTGCCTTGCTCAGAACTGTCAAAGGCGTGGGTAGTTTTGCACATGTCTAGAAGCAGAACTTTACATGCCTGGAGTCCTTTAGGTATTTCATTTCTCAACATTATAGACCTTAGATGTCTTCAGGGTTAGGCAGCAAATGTGAGGGGGTTTTGAACATTTTTTTTTTACTTAGGTGCCTATAGTGGGAGCTGGATAGAACATAGGTCCCTGACTGTTATTGGTCTGCTACATGTTCAAGTGTGACCACTAAAGGTGTTTGAGAATAGCAAAGACAACAGTAAAGAAATATATCTTGCATGTTACAAAAGCCCATATTTGAACCCGTTGTTTCTAAAGTTTACCCCCTATTTATTGGATTTGATTTATATACCGCCTTTTCCAACAGAGGTTTAAGGTAACTTGCAATAGAAGAACACAATAACTTACAAAACAGTAAAATGCTTATAGTACAGGAGAAAACAACACAAAAACCCACTAAACAGTCCACTGACCTTTGCTTGCTAAAGGCCTGCCCAAATAGGAGGGTCATACAGTACTTCTGAAAGATGTTGAGGTTCAGGCTCTAGAAGCTGTCAAGAGGGAGGAAGTTCCAGAGTTGAGGGGTGACTACTGAGAATGACCTCCCATATATTTTTGCTAAGCAGGCTTGATGCACTGATGTTACTTGCAAGAGGTTGCTCTCGGCTGGCATCAGGGATCACAGTCATAGAATCATAGAAAATGAGGGCTGGAAGGGACCTCAGGAGGTCATCTAGGCCAACACCCTGCTCAAAAAAGGACCATCCTGATTAGATCATCCCAGCCAAAGTTTTGTCTAGTTGGGTCTTGAAAACCGCCAAGGATGGAGCTTCTACTACCTCTTTGGGTAACCTATTTCAGTGTTTTACTACCCTCCTAGACAAAATTCTTCCTAATATCTAACCTAAAATTCCTGTGCTGCAACTTTGGACCACTGTTCCTTGTTCTGTCATCTGCCATCACCGAGAACAGTTTAGCTCCATCCTCTTTCAAACCACCCCCTCCAGGTAGTTGAAGGCTGCTATTAAGTCCTCTCTCCATTGCCTCTTCTCTAGACTAAATAAGCCCAGTTCCCTCAGTCTTTCCTCATAAATCATGTCCTCCACTGCCCTCACCATTTTTGCATTGGCCCTCTCTAATTTGTCCATCCTTTCTGTAGCGGTGGGCCCAAAACTGAACACCATACTGCCGACGTGGCCTCACCAGCACTGAATAGAGGGGAATAATCAGTTCCCTTGGAACACACTTGCCAATGCAGCCCAGTACAGCGTTAGCCTTCTTGGCAACAAGGGTACACTGTTGGCTTATATTCAACTTATTGTCCACTGTAACCCCCAAGTCCTTTTCTGCAGAGGTCTTGCCCAGCCAGTCAGCCCCCAGTCTGTACCGGTGTATGGGACCATTCTGTTCTAATGACTGGGCAATAAGGGAGAAGACAGTCCCTTAGGTATGCAGGGTCCAGATCATTTAGTACCTTATAGGTCAAAACCAGCACCCTGAATCACACCTGGAAAGCTAATGAGAACCGATGCAGATTCTAGAGCAATGGATGTACTTATTGGTGGCGGCCCATCCCCATCAGAAGGTGTTCTGTACCAGCTGCAGCTTCTCATCTGATACTGTCTTATAGTAAACCTGCCTACACTAGAATCACTTGAAATATTTACATTTGTTCAGCTATATTTTAATTTGTGTATCTCTGGACTTACTTTTCTTTTGAAAGGATTTTATTCAACATGTGAGAGGATAATTTATTGGGTTGGTTTTCTATTGTATTGACTGAGACAACTGACTTTTAAACAGGTGAAGGTCTATGTTGATACAAAATTAGGTATAATATTCTGCCTAAGAGTTCTAACATATTTGTAAAAATGCTGATAGCAAGAACATAAAAATATATCCCTACTACTCCTTTGTAAGCTTTTTCATATGAAGGCTATACTCTACTGTAGGAACATAAATTATATTGTTGCATCCTGAAAATTGAAATTGCCTAAACATATTGTGGAGAACTGGTGGCTGATTCAAACTGATTAGTCCTACTGTAGCACCAGACTGCTGTTACAGATAAGTACGCCAAAGGGATAAGAAATCAGGTAAGTAAAAAATAATTTCATGCATTGAAACTACATAACACAGATGTAATTTTAAAAATTAAAAAAAATGAGAAAGCATTACTTTGCATAACAAAAGAGTAGGTTAGCCCAAGGGTTTTAATAGCATTTGCTATTTCAGTGCAATTAGATTTAGCTCTGGGGTGCCAATTAGAAAGAAGGATTAAAAATGCATACATACATTTTAGGAATATATATTAGGAAGCTTATTGAAACTGCCTTTTTGTATTAGATGTTACAATAATCTGAAATTGATTTTATAGGATTTTTAATGAAGCTTAGCATCCCATGCCCTTAAGGAATTTGTCCTTTTAAGCAAACTCTTTGGAAGGACACTCCTATTTTACAGAGAGAAACTGAAAGTCAGATCGAACAGGGGAAAAAACAATCCCGAGTGCCCAAAAGTTAGACATTCAAATTCAAACTATGGCACCTAAGTAAGCAGCCTCTGTTTCAAATACGTTAGGAATTCAAAGATCTCATAGTCAAAGTGGCACAGACTCGCAATAGACTGTTTTGGTTCCCAGTTGTGGATATTTAGCCACTGTGACCCTTACCCCTGACCCTGATGCTTGTTCAGTGCAAGTGCCAGCATCACAAATCACATTTTCTAAGAACAATGGGAGCTGTCAATTTTGTGGCACATCTGAAAATCAAGTTGAAACAGAGACATGAATTTCAGTGTGAGAGTTTGAAAAAAGCAGCTTGCCCAGCTCACTCAGAAAGTCTTTGGCATGGCCAAAAAGAGAACCTATCACCCAAGCCTCTTTCTTGTACATCAATATAAAACTACCCTCTGAGCTAAAGCACAAAGTTCAAAACTGGATTCAAATATCTCTGAAGCTGAGATGCGATTGAAGCGATTGAGGCTGGGGTTTGTGTCAACCCTTTGCAGAGAGGAGAAGCCTTAAGTTTATTTCAAAATCCTACTTTTACCAGGCTTTGCAATATTCAAATTGTATATAAAATGCCAGCAAATACCATTAAGTAAAATGGTGTAGACCAGGGGTTGGCAACATTTTCTGGTGGGGAGCCTGGAATGGCTCAGCTTGCATCAGGCTAGCTTGGCTTTAGGACACAGATGCTGCCACCACTTCTCCCTGCTGCTCAGCTGCTCCATAGCATGGCAAAATCCCCCCGCTCCCTCCTCCCACCAGAGCCCAGGCAGCTGACTGTAGTATGGTGCAGGGACAGCTGCCTGTCATTGAATGCTGATGAAACCACAGTTCCACAGGCTCGATCCAAAGGATCCAGCCCACAGGCCATAAGTTGCTGACTCCTGGTTTAGACCCGAGCCCTCAATCAGCCCCTAAATACCACAGCAGTAAGGCAAAGCTTTAATAAATACAGGCAGTCCTCAGACTTAGGACACAATTGGTTCCTGAAAACCATGTCTTAAGTTGAAATGTTGTAACTCAGAACCAATTTTCTCATAAGAAACAATGTTATAAATGGGGGATTGTTTCCTGAACCAAGGCCCGATACCCTATTTTCACCAAAAATACCCCAGAATTTTGCACTCAATCAATTATAGATGAGTAATATAGCTACATCAATGTATTTATATCGTAAATACCAATCATATTGATTTGTAATGACTTCTTTGGGGTGACTTTGCTGGACTTTTTGAAGGGCTCTTGGTTGGAGTCTTCTCAGGAGTCTTGGCTGGAGGTTTTTGTGGAGTCTTGTCTGCTTTCTTAAAGAAAGTGTCCAAGGAAGTTTGAACAGATGTTCTCCAGGGAGATGAGTGATGCAGTTAATTTGTTCGCTGGCATGGCATGGCATGGCATTGGATCAAGCATTCTAAGTCGAAACTGGCGTTGTAATTTATAAATGTTGTAAGTGCAAAACATTGTAACTCAAAATGTTGTGAGTCAAGGACTGCCTGTATGCCATAACCAAGAAATAGAAGATGCTTCCTATACTGGATTACCCCAGATTGTACAGGATTGATATAGCTGCATCAATACCACCTATTCCTAGCCTAGGTGTAGAGAACTAGGCTTTGGCAAGAAGTGCTGCTCTGCTCTGGCAATTCCTGGCTGACACAACTGACATACTGAGGTCATTACCAGATGACATGAATAACAGCAGACTGTCCAACTGATGGCCTGTGGGTCACATGCAGTCCCTAATGGGTTAGCCTGCTACACCTGGGATCCCAGTCTGGGCACTGCTCCTCCACTGCTATCTTGCAGCTGCTGGAGTCTCCAAGCTCCCCCTCGCTCTTTTGGTTTCTTCTTTCTGCCCCTGCCTCGTGAAGAGAGCCTATGGACAGAAGGTCTGGAAGGACGCAATGGTGCTGGAGTGGTGCAGTGGGGAGGGGAGCTGGGGTGCTGGCACAGCATGTGGTCCCTAGCCAGTCAGAAGTTGGACAGCCCTGAATTAGGGCATCCTTAAGGCTGAGCTAACTTGGTGCAACCTTGTAGAGCACATAGATAGTACACAAGTCAGCCAGGCAACATCTTTGAAAGGACAGCTGTAATATTGTCAGATTTGTCTGACCACAGCATTTTAACAAACAAGTTATAGCCTAAGAGCCTGCAGATGCTTAATCATGCAGTTAGCTTTTCACACATGCACTAGCTGTATACGTAGATCTTGCTGAGCCTAATTAAAAATATTCTACAGCATACTCCTTCAGAACTGCAGTGTCAAAGAATTTCCACAACGTTTCATTTTAATGAGGTAAGAAACCCCTCCTTCCTGCCCCCCCCAAAATAAGGCTGCCTATACACATGCACCAACGTATTCTAATTAGAACGCTCTAGAAAGCTCTACAAAGTGTGTCAAATTACCTTTAGTTAAAGCATCTTGTGGCCATTTTTAAATGCATGGGGGCTTAATACATGTAATGCTGTGGCCTTTTAATTAGAGCAGCTCTCCAGGAACTCCTATAATTAAAACACCACACCTCTCCTCTCCCAAGCATGTGTATAAGCAGCGTAAATGATTCAACATGATTTTTTACCTCTAACACAAGAGAATGAAATGATATACATCTGGTGTTTTGTATATAAATACTAAAATTAGCTGTGGCTTTTATTAGGCCATTCTACCCTGCTTTGCTCATATTATTGTATCGGTTTAAATACTTGAATAACAGGTAAATAATATGTGGAATTTGATCTGAATTAATTATGCAACTCTGCTATTTTGTGTAAACTTTTGGAGGAATATTTGCAATTAGTTGCTGCATGTGGATATGCTTGAAAACATGAGACAGCTTCCTGTAGCAGACTTGGGGAGACCACCTCTTCACTTTTATTTTTCAGGTTTAGCTTTTTAAGGGACCTGTATGAAAGTGCTGAGCATTCTTTAAAGAACAGCACTCTTAAAAGAAGAGTGTGAACCTGGAAATGTAATTAACATAAAAACTGAGTTAAGAGTAGTTACAGATATTTCATCTACTAATTTGGGGCAAGGATAGTAAAAAAAAATAGCACATTTTACGCGTTTTTCTAATGTATTCTTTCATTTTTTTGAAATACAACTAAATATTATGCAAACTAAATGATTATACAAGAAAAACAGTGAGAGACCATACACAAAAAGTTGCCAAATGCACCAAGTTAATAAACTGAAAAAACAGACATTGTTTCTCTCATTTTTTTTCAGATGCTGTAGTTGCAGAATTTAGTTATAAAAACAGTACAAAAAATTTGGACAGAAGTGCGATGTTTAGATTGATAGTGTTCTGTCAGAGCCAAGCTAAGCCAAATGACTTAAGTAGCTTTGAATGACTCTCACAATAAGCTATTAAATGTGTTACCTGAAGACCGGAGGTACATGATGAGAGGAAATTCTTATATATAACTTCAAAGAAACTCACAAAATCATTTCCAGTCTGGTTCTTAAATGACAACTGAAAAACTCCACTGATCAGCATACACAGTGAGCAAATACAGCAGTCTGGCTATGGAAGGTAATGTTGGAAGTTTGCTGCATAAAGCAACTAAGAGAAAAAAAATACCATTCTGGAGATCACAGTCCTCAAATATACTTAAAAAGTATCACTTAACATTTAATAAATATACAAAGACTTTCTTATCTCTAAATTAAATGCAATTATAGGGGTGCCATATCAAACAATTTAGATTGATTTAACAACAATAACTCAATTGCTTCATGTTTGTGGGACACCTTCCTGAATCTAAATTTAAAAATAAATTTAATTTAACAACTCATCCTAGAAAAAAATTATGAACTCTCAAAAATCCTTGGGGAACAAGGAAATTACTTTCCACCCACATTATGTCAGCACTGTTTCTTCAGTTCAGGTATACAAAGCCTAACTTATCTACTAAAAATTGCAGTGCCAGTGCAGTCTCAAGTACCTTAGCAGAGTTCATGTGATATAGACCCCCTCTACATGTGCAAGTATCTAATGCATGATCCACACAATCACACCTGCTGGCATGCCACATGTGCATGGCAGGAGGAGTGATTGTGGGATTGTAAATCAGATCCCATCACGCTTTACTGCCGGTGCAGGGGGAGCCTGATCTCAAGCTCCCCCTATATTTGCAAGAGCTCCTGTGGCTGGTAACCCACTCAGCTGGTGGAGTTCTCCATTATGGGGCTACTCCATATACCCCCACAGCTTGGAAACTGCAGCAGCTGCAATATCCTAGCTGTGGGATGCATGGGGAACCCCCATGGATGGGAGTCTTGTCAGCTAATGGGGCTTCTAGATGAGGTGGCTTGTACTCCCGTGGGTGGGATGCAGCATAAATTGGGAGCTCCCAGTCTTAGGGGGTACACATGAGCCCTCCCAGCTTGAGGCTTTGATCAGTGGACAGGGCTCCCAGCTGTGGGGGCACAGGCACCATCTACAAATTAAAGCTGAATAGAAACCAGCTATAAAGTTATTACACATTTTCCAGAAATAACTTTATAGATAGTTGGACCTTTTTTAAGGCACCATAGATAATTTGCATGTGTAGCCAGTTTAAATTAATTGAGCAATTAGCCAGGTACTTGAATAATACATGTAGCATGTAGAGGGGGGGCATAGTTTTCCTTAGGCTAAAACAAAACAAAAAAGGCCTCTGATTTCTAAGCCATGAAGACAAGATTTTGTCTTCATCTCCCACTCCTGGTTTTATTTTTGTTTTATGACACTCTGTAACTTGAAAGAGCCTCCCACCCTCTGCACATCAATACTTCAGATTCTTGTTTTGTTGAAACCTTCCTACACTCTTTTCATTGGTGATGTGTCTCTGCCTTCTTGCATTTGAGCTCTTGTCCGCATACGATATTTCCTTAAATTTCCCTGTAAACTCTCTGGAGAAGAGATCTCCATTTCCAACATTTTTTCTAAAGTTCCTTTTAAGTTTGTGGCACTCTATAAAATGTCAGTAGGAAGGCCTACTGTTATTGAGATTATGTTTTTTCTTTCTTGTAAAAGAGACAAAAGATGCACTTCTTGTCACTATCCAGAAACATGTAAAATCTACTGGTACTCTCAACTTTGAACCTTTCAACAAAACTCCAAGTGAGGCAGTGCAGCATGTGTACATTTTTGGCCAGGACATTAGTGAAGTACTTCAGGGTAGTGAAACCCTGGTATCTCAAAAGAGTGGCTTATTTTGAAAGCCACGAATACATGAATATTGTGTTGATGAATCACAAGGATGTGGAGAAGCTTGAAAGAGTCCAGGGGACAGCCACATGCATGACTACAGGTCAAGAGACCAGGCCTTATGAGGAGAGGCTGATAGGCATGGGATTTTTCAGCCTGGAGAAGCGAAGGCTCAGGGGTGACTTGGTGGCAGCCAGTAAGTATATTAGGGGTGTGCAACAGGAACTGGGAGGACGCCTGTTCACCAGGGCACCTCTCAGGAAAACAAGGTCTAACGGCCACAAACTGCTGGAAGACCATTTTAGACTGGACATAAGGAAAAGCTTCTTTACTGTCCGAGTCTCCAGAGTCTGGAATAGACTACCCCCAGAAGTGGTGCAAGCACCTACTCTGGATACCTTTAAGAAATGCTTGGATGCTTAACTTGGTGGGGTGATCTGACCCCAGCTAACTTCCTGCCCCTTGGGCAGGGGGCTGAACCCAATGATGATGCAAGGTCCCTTCCAGCCTTAATGCCTATGAAATCTATGAAACAAAAAGGAATAGGAAATTCAGAGAAAAATGCCTACAGTCTTCATTTACTGTGACAGCTGCTAGCAGATTTTGATTGACTAATTGTACTGTGAAGATGGACAACACTGGTTTCATATGAAGAATTGGGTAGAATTTATAAAAGCTGTAATTGTTTATTTTAAAAGTCTTACTAAGGTAAGACAAAACCAATCATATTATATACCCTATATGTTTACTATATACATGCAATAAATACAGGGCCACAAAAAACTCCAGGTAGTCTACTAAAAACAAGGATATAGAAATTTTCCCTAAAATACAGACTAAGCACAGTGCACAGCAAAATACTCCATTTATCAAGGTGAGTAACGTATGTGTGACATCTCCTGGGAATTTCTAGTTTCCTTATTCTCCTCTAGGATACCATAGTGCTAAGTGAGGAAAGCTATTGTTGAATTGTTTGGCATATTTTTTTCTCTATTTTGGGAGCGGGAACCTGAAGCCATCTATCTGTATACAGAAGAGGTCTGTCCTGGTCTTATCCATACCTACAGGAGGAAATAGTTTGATCTGAATGGTCAGTTTACCCCGGGTATGTCTGTGGAGGATGGGAATGGCCATTCCATTTCATTGCAGTTCTGGCATCTGAAGAGGTTGGTTATTGCTAAGTTTAGTTATTGCTAAAACATGCCCTCGGGTTTTACTTGCACAGTAACTTTGTTTGATTTCACTTATACTGATGTTAGGTGAGTTGTAACAACACAGAAAGCCAGAGCCCCCAGATAAGATTCATTCTGCAAGCTCAGCAAATGGATTGTGAACAACACTCAAGAGTGTGCATAAATTGCCCTTGGAAAGGAGCAACAGGGGACTCTGAACCGCTGAATATCAGAGAGGTCGCTGCTTCTTAATACCACACAACATGAAAAAGATAACAATGGCCAACAGTCTAGAAAGCCTGGACCTACAAACATATGCTTTCAAAGTAGAGTAGCTGCTTACAAAATATCCTGCAGCCTAGAGCCCCTATTAAAACAAGACAAGTAAAAGTCACAGATAAGCAACAAAAAAAAAGGGAAGACAAAAATTTGGTCACCTAGTCACATAAATGAGCTTAAATAACTGCTTTAATAGAAACAACCTGAAGTTGGGCTAAAATTTAATAAAGCACCAGCCTGAAATGTCTGAGTGGACCATTCAACCCGAAACAAAAGTGGAGCACTGAAGGAAAGGGTGCATTTCAGAATGCTCCAGTGTTCGAGTAGCTGTTAAGGCAGGGGCGGGCAATTACTTTGGGCAGAGGGCCACTTACTGAGTTTTGGCAAGCCATTGAGGGCCACATGATAGGCAGCCAGGGCAGATAAATATTAATTTTCTAAATTTTTTAGGGGCCTCGCGGGCAGGATAGAATGGGCTGGTGGGCCGCATCCGGCCCCCAAGCCGCATTTTGCCCACTCTTTTGTTAAGGCAAACTATAGGCTTGGATCTGCACTTTGTTACATCACTGATTTCAATGGTGTTATATCAGCATAAAGATGATGTCAGAGGGTCCAGAATTTGGCTATATAAATACACCAGCAATGAATTAACTTGAGATGTGCTTTCTGAAAGAAACCTTCTTGAATGACCTGAAGTTTGGACCATCTGAGGAAGCCAGATATTTCTGACATTGAATGAATCAGAACTATGGGTATCCCTGGGCACATTTACATGTGCACCTGACTGTGTAGTTGTTACTGCAAAGTCATTCAGTACTCACAAATACTAAATGACTGCGCAGTAACTGCCATTCCTGTGCAGTCCCAGTGGCACATGGTTTGTTTCCAACTCTACTATGCATTAGTGTTGACGTCATGGTTCAGACCTGCTGATGCTACGTGGCCATAGCTTGTCGCTACAGCGATGTAGTGTCTCATGTAGATGCGTCCAGTGTGCCGGTATTACTACTCTATCTCTTCTCCTGAAGATTCCCTTCCTCCCTTTCTAAACCCAACATCCCATTCTCTTTTGTAGCTGCCTGAACTTGCTGTACTTCTCCTTTCCATCCTGTCCACCATCTTCAGAGCTGAGGGTATTCCACTTTTCCCAACTACTTTTTAGGTTGGAGATGCTTGGTAAGGCTAATTTTTTCTCTCTTCCAATCACATTAAAGATGATGGTTTTCCTCTCAAGAACTCCCTCCCTCACAATTATGTAGTTGTAGGAGCAGAATGTAGGTTTGTTCTTACTACTGTCAATATGTACTCTACAATTTGCGAAAAATGTGGCCATAATCCTTCAATCTCCCACAAGTAACCTTGCTCAGACAATTGAGTTACTTGCATAAATAAGTAATTTATAAATAATAAATATATATTCCTAAACAGTTAGCTGTAGGATGAAACCTACTGTATCTGCATATACATTTCTCTTGGTGGAAAGATGCCAGTCTTATAAGTATGCACAGTACCAAAGATGCTCATGGAACAATTTATATGAAATAAATGAATAATACTTAAGCAATGTTAAAAAAAGTGCTAAGATCTGTAGTACAATAAAATGTTTTGTATAAAAGCAATATAGCAGTCTCATGGGTAGTACTCAATCAGTGATTGAATAGTTAAAAGTGCACAGACATTTATTACAGATAAAATTACCTGTAGTTAAAATAAGAACCAACACAAAGTTTTTGCCCAAAACTCAAAATGAACCTTCTCTTTAAAGTTAACCAAAATTTGGCTTTCCCTCAACCCCCACAAAAAGAAGTATTTAAATTTCCTTCTTTCCTCCCATGCTCTATTTCTCTCTCTCTCTCTGATATGGCCAGGAATTTAAATATTTAAAGAATTTACATATTCACTTGTAAACTTTGTGTCAGTTTAACAGCCAGCATAAACACTTGATTTCCCCATTGAAATAAACTGTACCAATTGTACCATTGGTATGAAAACGCTGAGATCAGGACCCATTTCTGGTGGACATTCCCAAAGGTATGTTTTTTGCTCCAGTTATTTTTTCTCATCGCTTACAAAACAGCAAAGATCTTTGTGTTGTGTAGCAAAAGTAATTCAAACCTCAAGAAACTGTGTAAACAAAAGCTACTGATATATGTTAATAAATCATCAACGAGCACCCAATGTACTACCTGGTTCCAGCTAATATTCTTGGGTAAATGACAATTTGTAATGGCCTGTCAGCGTTAAATGGAAGGAGATTATACTATTATGTTACAGGGTAGCAGACTGGAGGCGACAGAACAGCTGTGATTGTGTAGAAGTTATATCTTTGTGCCTAGAGAAGGCTGACACAGGATGTATGTATTACAGTCTAAATGCTGCTGGAGAACATGAGAAGCTTGCTTGGTAAAGTACTGCAATGCTAGCACTCACTATTCATTGATTCTGAAATAATTCTTGGATCCTGTCAGAGAATTTACAATTTTGCTGTGCGTAGCAGACGTACTTCGTAAAAAGCGGACATAATTCTCAAAGTCTTTTCTGTGGTGCAAGACTGAAGATTTACGTGATTAACAGAATGCTGTGTTTATGGAGTGTACACTAGAAGCCTTCGATGCATCACCAACCACCTGCTTTTCAAAGATCAATGTTTTATAAATCAGAGTTGTTAAAACTGATAGGACCATAAACTGTTGTTATGAGCAAACCCTGCTATACTATTCCATATATCTTCTAATATTTTAATAGAGTTTGTTAGGAACAAAATGTGGTTTATATATTAGCAGTCATCAGATATAACAAGATTAGAAGATTAATTACTGATTTTGACTTCCCTTAAAGGTAAGGCCAAGAAAAGCATGTCAACTCCACACGTCTAGACTCAAAGTATCTTAAAAAATTAAAATAACAAGGCCTCCCCAAATCTAGTTTGTTGGCAAGGGGCGCAGTTTTTATTTATCTTTGTGCAATAAAAACATCTATAAATAAAAAGCAAGCACCTAAAGACAAGCTCTCTCACATTTCTGCACTCAGAGCAGTAACCTTTTATACTCAGGACTTCAGAAATTTTGACTGCATTTACTTCCAAAGACACCTCCTGGGCTCTCCATATGCAGACTCACTTTTTCAAGAACTAACATTGCATTACTAGACCTAGAAACCTGACCTCTAAATGAAGACCTAAAAAGTTGCCTTATGGTCTTGAGGAGCAAGTGGACTAAACTGGTAAAAACATTCCACTGAAGCAAACAAATTAATCTAACATGGCTATTCATATAAACATCTGAATATGTACAAACTGATGCAACTGTTTCTGACTTTTTGTAAGCAGACTGGGAAAAAATGAAACAACCCAAAAAGTATTTTGATCCCTTGAGCTATTCTAAAACTCAGCATAAAGCACATGAGTTGATAGGTTCTTTAAGGACTCTGCCGTGTAACAAGCCAGGTGCAAAGTATCATGCAAAATAAATCATACTTCTTTCAATTACAGCTTTGAGATTTTCTTTTAAAAGTTATGTGCCATACAATCTTCAGTTTCTAATCCATCTCCACGGTACCAAAACTGGCTAGAAAACCATTTGCTTTCTCTCCAAAGAACGTTACACTATGGAATACACACAGTGAACTATAGTGAACTGCAGCATCAGTCAGCCTTTTCAGCTATGTATGTTTAGTAACTATTTGGTTTCACACTGTTTTGATTTTATGACTCATAAGCTAAGTGCATGGGCCTTAGAAGTAACAACTTGTACTGTTTTCAGATCCCACTTGTGGGCTTTTCCAGTATTTTGCAAATGAAGGCAACACATTCTGAATGCAGGTTTCCTTACAGTATGACTGCAGGAAACAACTCTGGGTGTACCAGAACAGTTATGCATTGTTTTTAACTTCCACTGGATGCAGATTCACCAAGAGGTTTAGAGGTTAAAGTGATCAAAGATTCTCTGGAACTCAGCAGACCTCTTTGTTGCACATTTGCATCATCTTTTAAAGCTGGAGCAACACTTGTTTTCAGGCAGGCACGTAGGAGGAGACGTAAGAGTCATTTGTGTACACAGGAATTGAAAAACAACAGAGGAGACTTGAGACTTCTCCCCTAAAGAGCACTTTCAGAATGTTTTTAAAATTAAAGCTTCACTGCAGGATGGATGCTAATGTCAAGGACATACAAACATATTTTACACTGAGTAAACCTTGAATGCTAAGGATTTCTTTTTTGGCTGGATTTTCAGAAATTAAACATACAGTTTTATGTTGAATGTATTGGATTATGACTCATGAGACCTGGATTCAATTCCTAGCTCTGGTACAAGAATGTTTGGTCCAGACTTTTGGCAAATCACAGTCTCTCTGGAGATCACTTCCTTATCTGTAGAGGGGACACAAGATTACTTTCTTTCTTCCCCTCCCTTCATCTTGTCTATTTTGATTTTGACCTTTTAAGGACAGGAACTTCTCACAGGACCTGTCTACGTGGAAAAGTTACTTTATAGAAAACCAGGGTATAAATTGACTGCTCTGCACTTGCTCCCCAAGAACAGTCTTAATGGGCATTAACAATTCTAAATGCAAGAAGGTACACAAAAACACCCTTAGGGTGTCTTACTGTGTAGTGCAATGTGAAGAGAAAAATCTAGACTGGCTCTAAACAAGATACCATGAAAAGGAGGCTTTGTGCAGAGCTCTGTGTTACTCTAGTCACCCTAGTGTGACTATTTCTGACACCCAAGCTAGATCATTTAAAAACAGCTAAGGTCTCTCTAATACAGCACCAGTGTTCAGTATAAGCATTACAGATCCACTTAGGGAATCAGCACAGTGTAGTCAGTGAGCTACTAATGTACTCCCTAGCTTATTGTGTAACAAACTTCCCCATGGAGACATTGCTTTTACTGTCTCTGGGGGCCAGTTGTTAGTTGAAGCCATTAGCGGTTACTGTAATGCAACAAGAGAAAATGAATAGAAATAATAGAATAGCATAAGTGATTGAATTAAACATGTCCACAAGGGAGCAAGAGAATGTATCTGCCAAATGAGTTACATGAACGTGTAAGACTTTTATGTATGTTGCACCTCAGCATTAAGTGTATAAATAACTTTTAAAAAAAATCTAGCCCTTTCTTATTAAAGAAAAAAAGCATACCAAAAATATAAATTGCATCCATTCCCTTTAAAGTCAAAAGGATTGTTCAGAAGTACCACATTTCCCAGTGTATAAGACCCACATGCATAAAAGATTCATTCCCTCTATCACCATGCTCCTTAAAATGATTAAATCATGGAAAAGTTTTTCACATAAATTTGACTGAATTTTGGTCATTTTTCCCTTGCTGTGATTTCAATTATTACTTGTCCCATAGTTTAAGACTTAATATAAGGCTAAATTTTAGATCTCCATTTTCAGGAGAAAAAATATACTGGAAAATAGTTGGTCTAATACAAAGTATCATCTCTGAACCCAGAGTTCTAGAGTTTTGCATTTTTTTACTGGAAAATATGTAATGCTTATTAAGAAGCCAAGGAAAGGAATGAGAAAAGAAGTCGTGATCCAGTATCCTACAATAGTGGTTACAAACACCACAGTTTACAGTAATGTTACTCCAATGATTTGAGTTTTTCCTATAGAGTATTTTATTAGGAAAGTCTAGGCAGAATCTGGCTTACTAAGTAGACAGATAAGAAAAACTGTTAAGAAAATAAAACAGTGGATGCCTTTACCACCTCGTTTTTTTAAATCTCCTGTCATTCTAAAGATGTCGGATGCAGATCAGTGCTTATAGCACATAGCTCAGTTTCATGCACATTTTTAGATTTGTTTTCAGTATTACTTCAGGCTAAGGGTGTTCAACTTTGGGCCCATGGGCCAAATGTGGTCCACGGAGCCTTGGAATCCAGCTCCCAGGGCTCCTGAAGGGTTGGGAAATACGATGGCAGGGGAACCGTGGCAGTTAAAACTGCCCTGCTCCCCCATGCCTGCTGCCAAAATCCCAAGCCCCGCCCAGTGGGTTGGAGCTGGGTGACAACCCTCCCTCCATGCATGGCCAGATTGGAGCTATCCCACACCACCTTCCTTCCATGTCGGTGGGCTGGGCTTTGACCATGCTTCCCCCAACAAGTCTGTGCTATGCCCTCTTCTATCTGGCTAAAATGGTCTGGGCCATGGCTCCTTCCCTCCACGGGGCTGGATCACACCTTCTTGCTTTCCACCAGCCAGGTTGCGACTGGCCCACACTCCCTTCCTTCTGTTGGGCCAAGTCATGCCTCCTCCCCTTGCCACGCCATGCCACACCCATTCTCCTCCCCTCCCATGAGGGGCTAGACCACAACCCCTTTCTTCATACCTAGTCAGGTTGGGGCCAAGCTATACCCTCTCTCTGCATGGGGCTGAACCATGCCCCCTTTCCCTCCTCCACATTCCATGTGCTGGGACACGTCCCCTTCCACCACATGGCTGGATTGGAGCTAGGCTGCCCTCAGCCCTCTCTGTGCAGCTAGATGGTGTCCTGCCATGCCTGCCCTGGGTGCCAGATTGGGTCCACCGGCTGGATCTAGCTCATGGAACAACCAGGCACTACCAGTCTGGCCCACTGGATGAAAAGCACCACTGCTTTAGGCTATAGGAATAATTTAACAGCAAATAAAGGCCCTTCACCTTATATTAACTTTAAGAATCTGAGTAGATTTTACAAGCATACATTTTTGTACTATGGTGAATTAGGATTTAATACAGCAAGGTTAATTAGTCAGGGGGGTAAAATAAACTTGGAATACAACTTAGAGGGCAAGGAAAAGGCTTAAGAAGTGTGAATAGAAGGTGAACACTAAATGTAAGAACAGATAAAGGCAATGGAAAGACTGAGGTAAAGCCCTGATCATATTAAGAGTTGATGGATGGCTTGCTCTTAATTTTAGTGGAACCCAATTTCAAGCTGACTAGCGCAACAATAGGCTGCAGCAGGGGCTTACAATGTAGAAGGTAAAGACTGGCTAAACAAAGATGATGGGAACGACAAAGGGGCAGGATTATAACAGCAGGAATACTTTCTGGAAGAGATGCAACTAACAGTTTCTTCTGACATGGTATTTATTAGTATAGATCCTGTTCTTTATAATTTTATCTTAAACTACTAATAATAAAGCTTACAAACTACATTCTAAAAAGGAGGGGGAAAGGAGGGGATTATCTAGCCACTGCATTTTAAGTTAATTTTATTTACTAGGCAAAAAGTAAAGATATTACCTATATCTGTAAATGCCTTCAAAACTGTATAGCTGCAAGGATGTTTCAACCCAACTATGGGTTCACACCCATGGTCATCATGGGTGACTTCAATTACCCAGACATCCCTTGGGAGGAACACTCAGCTAAGTCGGATTGGTCACATTGCTTCCTGACCTGTATCAAAAAGCTCTACCTGACTCAGGAAGTGCACAGGCCAACCAGAGGTAATGCTCCCCTAGACTTGGTCTTGGCCAAAGGAGATGATTTGGTGAGCAACATGAATATAGAGGCTAGCCTGGGCGACAGTGACCATGAAAGCATCATGTTCTTTGTCCGTCTCAAGGCAGGCAAATCAGCTAGCAGGGTTGAAGTTTTGGGATAGTTCCCAAGGAGGACTATACAAAAACAGCCTGCGCTTGTAGGAAGCAGATCAGTGAAGCTAAGGCGATGACTGAATTTAAACTAGCAACAGAAATCAAGGACAATAAGAAATCCTTCTTTAGGTATGTAGGGAACAGGAGGAAAACACATGGAAGCATGCGGCCATTGCTTAACAACTCAGGACAGCTGGTTACCAACACTCAGGAGACAACTGAACTCCTGAATGACTACTTTGCTTTGATAATTTACCAGACTAAGGGGAAAATCATACTCGATACGGTTCATAATGGGATGGGGTGAGAATGACCACTTTCCTACTGTTGACACTGAGCTAGTGCATGATCAGTTAGAAAAGTTACACATTTATAAGTCAGCAGGCCCGGGTGAACTTCATCCAAGAGTGCTGAAAAAGCTGGCTGAAGTCATTGTGGGACCTCTGGCGAAACTCTTTCAAAACTTGTGGCTCTTGGGGGAGGTCCCTGAAGACTGGAAGAGGGCCAGTGTTGAGCCCATCTTCAAGAAGGGGAGGAGAGAGGACCCAGACAACTATAGGGAAATTAGCCTAACCTCTATCCCAGGGAAAATCCTGGAAAAAGTCATCAAGGAGTCTATGTGCGATATGCTTACAGAAAGTAGGATTCTGAATGACAGCCAGCATGGCTTCATCATGGGCAGGCCTTGTCTTACTAATCTCATCTCCTTCTATGAGCAGGTAACTCACCACCTGGATAAAAGAGGAGGTTGGCATTGTATACCTAGGCTTCCAAAAGGCCTTTGATCTGGTATCCCATGATGCTGTCATAGGAAAATTGGAGGATTGCGGGCTTAACTGCATGACAGTTAGATGGGTAGAAAGCTGGCTGTGTGTTAGGACCCAGAGATTTCTAATGAATGAATCTGTGTTGTCCTGGTGAGAAGTGGCCAGTGGTGTCCCTCAGGGGTCCATGCTTGGTCCAGTGCTTTTCAACATCTTTATCAATGATTTGGATGTGGGGGTGAAGAGCTTGCTGGCCAAGTTCATGGACAACATCAACTTATGGGGGAGCATGGTTACGCTTGAAAATAGGCTGCAGATACAGGCAGACATAGACAGGCTGGCAAGTTGGGAGGATTGGAACCAGATGAAGTTCAACATTGTGAAGTATAAAGTGCTCCATCTGGGGACGAACAATCCCCAACATACATGCTTGGTGGCACCAAACTGACTAGCAGCACGACTGAAAGAGACCTAAGGGTAATAATAGTTCATATGAACATGAGCCATCAATGGGATGCTGTATCCAGCAGGGAAAATAATACTCTGGCATGCATCAACCAATGCATCTCATGCAAAACCAAAGAAATGATTCTTCCACTTTACTCAGCATTGGTAAGAAACCGCAGCTGGAGTGTTGAATCCAGTTCTGGACACGGCACTTCAACAAAGGCATGGAAAAGCTTGAGAGAGTCCAGAGAAGAACCACCCATATGATCAGAGACTTGTAAGGCTAGGCATATAAGGAAAGGCTGAGGGGCTTGGGTCTCTTCAGCCTAAAAAAGGGAAGACTGAGAGAGAATTTGGTAGCAGCTTACTGCTATATCAAGGGAATGCATCAAGGGCTCGGTGAACAACTGTTCACCAGAGCACCTTTAGGGAAAACCAGGAGTAATAGCCACAAACTCCTGGAAGACCATTTGAGGCTTAACACTAAGAAAAACTTCGCCCTTAGGGTGCCCATACTGTGGAATAAACTCCCTCCAGATGTGGTGCAAATCTTCAAGAGGAGACTGGAGAGTCACATTGCTGGGGTCACTTGACCCCAGTTGTCTTTCCTGCCTAGTAGAGGGGCACTGGACCCAATGATCTTGCGAGGTCCCTTACAGCCCCTTACAATCTATGAATTTATGAACTAGAACTTCCTCAATATTATTTTATACAAATGATGTAATAGTCTGTCATCTGGATGATGCCCAAATCCTTAATCCTGTGCCTGGGGAATGCCTACATTGACACAAAGTAGCTACCACATTTAAAACATAGGCTTCTTCCATGTAAGGATCATGCCAGCTGAGATGCACAGTGCATACAAGCATTCAAAGAAACTGCAGGAAGTTTCAGAATTTTGTTCCCCTGGTAGAATGAGTTACTGTTAAAGCACTGTAGAAATGTTAGAGGGGTTAGGCAGGTGACATACAGACAGTCTCTGCTACAGAAAGCCCACAGCCAGAGGCCCCTATGCACACATTCCAGCATGCTCCCCAGCTGCCAAAGTGTGCCAAAAGTGGCTGAGTTCACAGTAATGACTGGCTGGTCTCCTCAGGGGACCATGTTCTTTAGCGAACACCAGCTTACAATACTCCCTTCCTCCCTCCTTGTTCTGAGGTTTTGATAGAGGACCCCCAGAGCATGTTTCCTCTCAAGTTAGCTGCAGGAGTGTCAATTTCTATTCCAGCAGCCTGCAATGGAAGTTGTGGGAGCCTGGGTCTCAAGGCTCTGGGTCCTGTGCAGGGGACACAGCTGCCTCTGCATCCTCCCTGCAGCTGTCTCTCTGAACCTTGGAGAGCAATGTGGGGCTAGTAAAAGGGGCTGCGCTTTCCTGTCTCTGAGCAGCTAGTGGGGTGGGGCAGGAAGGAAATCTGCTCAGCTGGACCAGTGGAGTCTAGCTTGACTTACAGATGGTTTCCCTGGAGTGGTGAGGGGAGCAGATCAATGAAGGTGAGAGCCTGGAGAATAGGGCTGTAGATTCTATTGGAAGAGTAAATGTACATGCAGTCATTTATTTCCCAGGGAGAAAGTCTCCTGGGAGCCACTTTTATCTGCCTGGACTTGGGTTAATTTTCTCCCAGAACTGCCATTTTTGATCTGGGAGAAACTGAAACTGTGTGAACACTTGCACACGTAGGGCTTCTATCTGCAGTTCTCCTAGTAGGAATGCAACACACACATAGTCACAGGGAGCAGGAGGAGAATGTAACAGCCCTGACCTTACTGCCCCTGGTAAGCTCTCATTTGGTATCTGGGGACCCTGGTGTTACAATGTGCAGCTCAGACTTTGTGAGCTTGTGCTGCTTTGGCAGGATCATGGTAACATTATAACTGACTTGTACAATTATAATGTAGATATATTCATTTAGGAAAGTCATTCTTTGCCAGTTCTCTTTCATAATGATCGGTAACAACGAAAATATTCAGATAAGGTGCTAGTCAGAGGGCAAGGCAAGATGGTATACACTTTGGAAGTTGGAAATAACAGGTTCATATTTAACTATATTCCCACTGCATCAGCCTAGGACAAAAGGACAGGCCCTGCCCTGAAAATATTATATATGTGGATTAAGTTAAAAGATTACAGGCAGACACAGGGGCTGTGTCCAGACGAGTGTAGCCATGCACTATGTGGCACCACAAACCCACACACTACACATGCAGGCATTTGCCATGCTGCTACCTTGCAGTATCTGCACGTGGGGGGGGGGGAGCTGCAGGTTTGACCCCTAGAGATCCAGGGATCAAAGTAACCCACACAGAAAAAAATGGGAGCAGTGCACATGGAGGCAGTGCACAGCTCAAAACTAAAGCCTGGGTAACTGGAACCCCACTCCAGTTGTCAGCCAGGCTCCAAAGGTACACGAGTGCTGTGGCTGCAGCTTCCCCAGCCCCCAGAATCCCAGGTAAGGCTGCTGGGGCCAGCACAGTTGCTGGCCCCAGTCTCCTCTACCCTACCCAGGGTAATCTGCCACGTGCCAGAGGGTGTGTGGCATGGGCATTCCCAGGGCCCAACTAACAGCAGCTGCTTCTAGTTGTCTCCATGGAACCAAACATTCATGCGCATCTGGATGCGGTACGGGCGTACAAGGAAAAAATGAGCTCTTAGTTGACAGCTTTGATTCCTGCAGTAGAGTATTCTGTGTGCATGAAATTCTGGATAAAATTTTTATATCCAAAGCAACTTGTGAATAGCTTTTGATATTCAGTAACATGCATATACTTGTAGCTGCAGCCTACCATTGTTTAGTTGTACAGAAGGCAAGTAGAGGTCCTTTAGAAAGAGCACTGGATTTCCTGAGGTATCACAAGTTCCGTTATACCACAGAGTGCAACAGAAAGGAGTATTTTTTCCTAATGGATGACCCTAAGAAATTCTGGCATTTGGGTCATTTGGATAAACACTTTATTGATAAAAATCCAAGTTGTGATCCAACCTTCATTGAATCCTTAAGAGTTTCACTTCCTTCTCTGTCCTCTTATGCCATGCTGTCCCTTCCCCCTTCTTCTAACAAAACAAAATCAATTTTTCCCTTCCTCACTCTTCCTGTGCTCTAACCCTTTCTTTTCCTAGGGTCATATTCCATGCTTATGTTGTCTGCACCTCCTGTCAGCTCACATTTCCTCACTGGTCTTTAAGCTTGTGTGTCTCAGTTAGCTTCAAATCCCTATCACATTCTTAGTTACTGGCATTAAATTATGTCCTTATGTTGAATGTATCCAGTTCATATCTTAGCTGATGTCAAATCCAGCATGGATTTACTTCTTACATAATGTGGGTGGTCTACATATCACCATATGGCGATACTATGGCGTCATGCTTTAGTACTTCCTTTTGGAAAAGGGAGTACTAAAGCATAACGTAGTACAGGTGGATATTGCACCATGTATGTAGCGCATGGGAAAATGTTGCTGCTCTATCACTGTAGTGGTGGAGTATACCCAGGGACCATGCTGTTATGGCAACGTAGCTGGTGATCATGTGTAGACATACATGATGGCTACATCACTGTAGTGTGCCAGACAGTGATGTAGTGCATTGCTACAATTGCTGTAGGGTGACATATAGATGCACCCTTCAAGTAGTCTCTTTTAAAATCAACAGGAATGAGATGAATAGGGGATCTAGGACTGGTTTCTATTGATATTTAAAGCCTTGGACTTTCTAAGTTTACCTTTTATAACCAGTCCCAGGTGTACCTATGTACCTGTACTTGAGAAGCCCAAAGTCTGTCTGATTTGAATAGGACAGAATTATATCCAGGCAGAAGACAACAAACTTAAGGACCAAAGATGGATATGCCATTAAAGCAAGTGCTGGGTGGATATTACAGAGGAGCAGGGTAGGATGTCTTTTATAGGTTTACTGTAAGAATAGCAGGTGGAAATATGTTGGAAAAGGAAAAAAAGCTGTTTTCTAATCAAGCATAAATTTCAACCTAGTACCTTTTCTCTAGTAAGTTGAATGAAGGTCCCTGTCAAAGGGACAAGAGGGTGTAGTAAAAAAGATAATTATAATATTTGACCTTGGTTCTCTTTCATATATAGGCTCTCTCAACAGAAAATAGAAGAAACATGGTGTGCTGGGAGATCTGGTTTTGGTACCTCAAGACAAAAATCTTTAAATGGATACAGCAGATTTTGTAAAGAGACCTACTTTCCTGTGGGTAAGATCATAGAATCATAGAGAAGTAGGCCTGCTAGGGATCTCCAGGGGTCATTGAGTCCAACCCCCTGCCTGAGGCAGGAGCATCCCTATCCAAACCTAATTTAAACTCTATGTAAAAGACTAGCACCCACCCTGACATAAAAAAGACCTAACATCGTAACATGCCACAGGTAAAGCAGGAGAACCATGCCAACCAATGTCCTGAGTCTATGAAATGTCGTCAATAAATGCTCAAGAGATCCCAGGGAAGAGGGCCATGCCCTCCCCGCACAACAAAGGAAGGCAAAATCCCCCACACTCTGTACCAATCTGACTGTGCCCATCTCGACTCTATTATCCACTCCCGCGCTGCTTTGGCATGTGCGCCTCGTGTTGGACGCATTGGAGGCTTGTGCAACCTCTGGAGGGGCCCTCGTCCACTTCGGGGAGAACCCCAAAACTCTCCTGCCACAACTTCAGATGGATCTTCAGTGGTGGGGTCTCCCATTAAGGGTACCTCAGGAGTTGTTGCACCTCCTAGCAGATGTACGTGGGGCTTCACATCCCCTACACTCTGTCTGTATACCAGTCCTTGTGATAAGCCTCTGGATCTTTACATGGCTTGCCTTCTGGTGATGTCAATTCCTGATCTTCGTGCCATCTTTTTGTTGTTCGTTCTACTTTTACTCTGATTGACACTGAAGCCTCTGATGCTCAGCTCTCAAGGACATCTCTCTGGCAGCCTGGTGGTTCCTGGTTGGCTCCATATGCTACCGTTGTCCTTAGACACTACCTGTGTCCCTCTGCCGAAGTCCCAAGGACAATAAACAACAAAGCAATAAACAAGAACCTATGCCAATGCAAAGAAAAGGGAAAGATAGGAAGGAAAATGACCTGCTCTGACAAATGGAAACACAAGCGGAAAAAAAACTGAAGAAGGGAGGGGTCGTTGGTCTAATCAGCCCTTCTACCCTCCAAGCTCTAGCTTGTGCCTAGCGCATTTCCTTGGCACAGCTCCATGCTCTTGCCCCAGCCAGGGTCCTCTTTGGCTCTTCCCTGAGCTGCCTCTGATCTTGCACACTGGTGCTGCCTGCAGCCGATGCGGGATGCTTTTGCATCCTTTGCTGCCACTGATGCCTGACCCTGCACCAGATCTTGTTGGTTCTGCCGGTGCTGGGTGCAACTGGCTTGGGGGATCCATGCAGCCTCCTCTGCTCCTTGCATCCCCACTTGCTCATTCTTGGAGCTGGCTTTTATTTCTGCCAGGTGGCATCCTTCTCTGACGTCAGCCGCCCATGCCAGCTCCAGCTGCAGATAAGCGCGGCTAATAAACCATGCGGGTGTTTTTCCTTGGTGTGGTCCGTCTGGCCCTTGGCATCCTAAAACAGGTAAGCAGTTATCTTTTCTGGGGTTTTTCCTTTGGGGTTAGGTTACCCCTGTCCCGGGTTCTCCTGCAGGTGGGGCTCCTTGCTCCTCCATGCTCGTACCCCTGGGACACTGACCTTGGGGTAAAATTCCTTCTTGACCCCAAAGATGGTGATTGGTCTAATCCTGAGTGGAGGGGCAAGACCCTCTAGCCAAGAACTTCCAGCTTTGGTCCCAACAGGAACATTGGCACACCACAGTCAAAGTCCCAGCCTTGGTTGCAGCCAACCTCCAATCCTCCAGTGAGGAAGGCTTAAAAACACCCTGACACATGTAGCAAAAATGGGGGAGGAGGGGAGGGAGAACCAGAAAAGCCAAGAAACATGGGAATTACCCATAGTAGAACATAGGCATATAGCTAGCTATGCCTAGATCATTCCCAACCAGTGGCTATCCAACCTCTTCTTGGACATCTCCAGTGATGAAGAGTCCACAACTTCTTTAGGCAGTCTATTCTATTGCCTCACTATTCTAATTGTGAAGAAGTTTTTCCAGATATCCAATCTAAAAACTTACTTCGCTGCAACTTCAAGCCATTGGTCTGTGTCCTCCTCTCTGCAGGAAGAGAGAAAAGGTACTTTCCCTGTTTATGGCAGCCCTTTAGGTATTTGAAGATTGCTATAAAGTCCCCTCTTAAATACCTTTTCCACAGGTTGAACTTACCTAGCTCCTTCCGCCTCTCCTAATATGATTGGTTTTCCAAGCCCTTTATTATCATTGTTGTCTGTCTCGGGACCCTCTCTAAATTCTCCATATCTTTTTGAAAAATGTGGAGCCCAGAATTGCACACAATACTCCAGATAAGGCCTAACCAGTGCTGTATAGAGAGGCACTATCACCTCCTGTGTCTTGCACCTAATGATTCTGTTGATGCAACCTAAAACTGCATTAGCTTTCTGTGCGGTTGCATCATACTGAAAACTCATATTGAGTTTGTGGTCTACCAAGACTCTTTTCCGTAGTGCTGTTATCCACCCAGGTGTTACCTGTTTTATATTTGTGTTTTTGATTATTCCTCCCAAGGATGATGAAGAAGTTCTCCTTTTACAATTCATTACATTTATCCAGAAGTGATTAAACAGGGTGTTGCAAAGAAGACCAGTAAAAACTACAAGCAAAGGGAAGTGAAAATAGTGATTAGACATGATCTTCCTAATAGACTGTTAACCATAATCTCTACCCTTGTACAAGCATATCATCCGGGCTCATTCACACATTACAATAATGCAGATTCCCCATACTGATGACAGAACTGCCGTAAGAACCACTCACTTTATGGCAGACTCATATAATCACAGCAGCTTCATTAGGGGTTTTTTAGTCTCTCTTCTAAAGGTACATAAAGCCATCAACTATGTCCACAGATCTTCAATATAATGATCAGCATTCATGTGTATACAAACTATAGCTAATCAAGAAGGTGCCAAGGCTAACGCAACATGTTAATAGCTTACAATGAAAGTAATGACTTTCAGATGCAAATGTCTGCAGTCAGGGTTATAATAAATGCCATAATTAGCTTTTAAATATACAGTTGCACAGGGTATTTGCAATTAGGGAAGCTTATTTGATTTCTGACAACGTCTGTATTTTTTTCAATTCATTGATGTGATAAAAGTCGCAAAATGTTAGCAAGCTCAGAGCTGATAATAAAACTAAGTCTTCCATGGTGGCAGAACATGAATAAAACAACACCTGGGCCTGACGTGGTTCTCTTCATTTCAGAAAACACACATATTCCATTATTAGTTAGAAAAAAAATTGTAATTGTCATCCTGATTTAAAAAAATGCATTAGATTTGATTTCAGTGGAGAAAAATAAAGTGATTCAATTGTTTCATTTTCTGAAACAATTCTTAATTTTTACGAAAGAACAAACAAATGAGGAATTTAAACATAAGTCTGAAATAGGAAAACAGAGCAATCAGTAGTTCTTATTTGATTTCTTTGCAAATTTCCTCATCATTCTTTCACTGATTTTGAGAAAGAATCTACCTACTAGTTCCCCTACTTATCAGTAGTTTGTAGTTTGTTTATTAATGTCTGGCCTATTTTTTTGCTTTGTCTTTCTTTGAGATATTTTTGTCATGTGTTCTTTCCTTACAAACTCATGCTCTTTGTTGAAATTAAAGCTGTGACCTTCATTGTCACCACTATTAACATCATATTTATTTGTCCTAGAAGAGAACTGTCCTAGTAAAAGGGTAAGTACCGCAGCAGAGGTAAATACCAAAGTAAAAATGATACCCCACATTTATTTTATAGCAATCAATACCCCTTTGTAGTAACCTATTTGCAATCTGTCTTACTCTTAAACAGCTGTTGCTATTACAGGGAATGTCATCTAAGTTCATGGAAAGAAAAATGTGTACCTAATGTCATATTTGACTACATGGTAAGGAAAACATTTTCCCAGAGGAAAAGTTGTCGGTAAAAAGTTGTTGCTGCAACCAGGAATCTATTGTACTGCTTGAAATTGTCAAGTGATGTACAGCATCTTTTGTTACCTAAGTAGGTGGTATCTTGCTAAGTGTGTCTGTATTGAATCTGTCCTGTGCCTCATTAAACCTGTCAGAGTTGGGGCAGGAGCACAGTAGAGAGGAATATTAAATACCAGTGTTCCTCTATGTTGGTGGGGCAGGTCAGAATTACATGGTGGCACCTCTTAAGTGGAGTTAGGGCCAGGACTGGATCTCAGAATCAGGGAGTCAACAGTGGGTCCTAAACACTGCCCTCCTTAGTGCAGAGTAGGGGGTTGGGCATATGTGAAAATCTACCCCAAAAAGCTGATTTCCTTTGGTATAGAGAAGTGTACTTTGCAGGCCTATTTTGCATAAATATAGTCTCTTTTTTCCCCCTCTTTTCCTGCCTTCTATTGTTGTAATTGTACTTGCCAGGAGAAGCAGGGTCAAGAACATCCTGCCCCACCCCTGGCCCGGGCTCCTGGGTTTTAAATTGTCACATGTGCCATCCAACTGGTCAGCATACATGATCTTAAAAACATGTGGGGCCACGAACTACAGCAGGGATAGCTTCCACGCTCCACTTTCTAAAAGATATAACATAGGGCAAAACATCTTTCTCCTTAAGTCCTTTCCTTACTCTGCTTTTATTTTCACGATCACTCTGCCAGCCATATCATCCCATAACCTAGAAGCTGTTTTGTCCCTGCTTTCTCTCTGACCTTGATTAAAATATTTTCATCTTTTCTTCTTCCACACTTCCTCAACGATTCAGGCAGTTTTCTCTCTCTGCATAGCAAGAGCACATATCCATGATGTTATTTCTTTATCTTGATTTAATCAATTTGAATTCTGACCTTCCTGAAATTTACCTCACTTTTATGGGTCTGTTTTAAATTTACAGCTAAGACTGTTTCTCTGATCCACAGGCATGAGTATATCCAGTGAATAGATAAATAGAACGGGACAACCACCCCAGTGGTCAACTTGGAGTTTGGGGTGAAAAAAAGCTGCTGCTGTTGGCAGTCATGTGATTGTAATAACCACTACATTGACAATTCAAAACTGTCACTGTCTCTATACCCTGGGTGCCTGGCCATGTCTCTATGCTGCTGGGTATCTCATCCCTCACTCCTTCACAGAATCCCTCAGTGAGCAATCCCAGCTTTTTCTTATCTATCCTACACATCCACTCCTGTTTCTTTGGCCAACATGGAAGAGATGACATGAGATACCAATGTTTTTCTCTCACTGATCAGGTCCTCCTTTCAGCTACTTTTATATTTTTTCCATATAAATATAAAGCACGAAATACAGATCTGTACTGGTGGTATATTTAATGATATCTGAAGTCATCCTCTAAATGACAATCACAGACCATACTTATAAGCAAGGCACTTTGAACTGCTTCCAAATGTAAAATATAATTACTGCCAGAGCATTTAGTTTTGCTGTGCAAGGAAGAACACCTTTTCTTTATTTTTAGTTTTTCTCACCACTTAATTAACAAGACACGGGAGCAATTTTAGTCAGGCATTTCTAAAGGGGCTTGTGCTATGCAATTAATTATTGTTTTAATGGAAAATTTTCAGCAAGGATCTCCTGTCTTTGGACGAGTCTTACAGATTTTACGGACGCTGACTAATGCCAGACATGTCTAATTAAGTGGCAGTGGGTCCTATTCAGATACATCCCTAGTCCGCTTATGTGCAAATCACTTGCTTTGCATAAATAATTGTTTCGTGAATTTTATTAAACTCTCTCATTCAAACCTTTCTTTTCTGTAAGTAGTAGGTAGAAATGCTCAGAAGTTCTAATAAATAATATCACCCTAAGAAATCCTTACCTCTGCATAGGAAAAGTCTAAATTGACAACATTTAAAAGTGATGATTTATACAAAGCGAAAATTTAGAGTGAGGAATTTTTAGGATTCTCATAAAAGGATGTCGGGATTAGGTCAATGTAGATCAAGAGCAGAGGCCACCAGCTGCAAGCAAGACTAGTTACCAGGGAAAGACGTACAATCAATTGGTTTTAAAATTTCATTATTTACTAAATCCTTTTCTTGGCAAGGAAAACCATTAGTCACAGAATGGACATTATATTTAAAACATACAGAATCCCAGAACACCTTATGTCATTGAATTTGCTTTACACTATCTGGAGAAAGAAAATGACTTAAGAATTATTGAGCATATTCTCTAATTTTATATTTAATGGTAAATGTGATCAGACAACATTCCATAAACACCTCTTACGATAATTAATAGGTATCAGCCAAGTAATGCTTTCAGAAATGCTACAAGGGTTTTAGCATGTGCCTGAAGGAAAGGAACTTCTGCTCATGAACTTCTGCTCACTTCTGCTGATTTGAGCTTATTTTGATCTCATTTCCATTGGCCTTTCTACCCTTTTTGGCTCTGAACTCTTTAATTCTGATAAAGGTGCCAAAATAAGGAGCCTGCCTTGCAGACTACTTCTCTGAAATCCATAGAAGGAGAAGAGGAAAAAATGTAGGAATGTAGGAAATAAATACTGTTTGCTCTCAGGGACGTGGGACCTATTTTTGCAAATTTTTTTATGCTTGATTACAGTGGAAAAAAGATTCTGTAAGCTCAGACTGAAAGAGTCCAAGGAAATCTATTTTAACAGTAAAGGAAACCAAAATAATGCTGCAATGCTAAAGGACTAGAGTTGAAAATCAGAGTAAATTGCAGTAGGCTGGCTTCGCCATCCTTATCTTCATTTTGATAGGGTAATCATGCTTCCTAAAAACTACATCTGAAGGATGCTAAAGGGTCCTGAAATAAACTTCTGTGTCCATAAATCATCAAATTATAATACTATAGCTTGATAATTACATTATAATCATGTAACACTGTGACATGCTGCATTATGAGGCAACAACAAAAACATGACAATAATGAGATGTGTCCATTTGTTGAGCAAAAAAGACATCTAACAAATGGCAACTCCTGTTTTATTTTTTGAATGAATTCTATCAAGTACCTCACTGCCCCTCTCTAGTCTGTAGGGCTAAGTACAGACAGTCAAAAAGCCCAAGGCCAAATCAATACAGTCTTTGCAGGTTAGTTTTAACTGCAGAGAATAAACTGACTAACAAGTGAACAGACATTTACTTTTTGCAGCCACATGCCTGAAGTGATTCAGACCAGGCACCAGGGGGTGCCAGAGCATAGCTCTTTGGCGCACAGCCAGCATGGGCTGTGTTTGCTTCCCCTTCCTGCTGCCCCCAAGGTCTCTGGGATTTGCAATCCAGAATCACAGCAGCATGACTCTGAAGGGTTGCTCATCACTTCCTCTACCTGCTTCTGGGTGTCTCTGGGATTTGTAGTCCACAGTTGCAGCCAGCAGTAAGTTTAGCAGGGCAGGACTTCTCTGTACTCAGGGGAAGGGGGTTTAACTCCACCTCCCTGACCCTAGACCCTGGCTGGGGGCAGTCCCTGCCTCCCCCCCACAACCCTTCTGTGCTGAAGCAGACAGCAGATCCCAGCTGAGGGCTGAAAAGCCTGCTGGGGGACTGTGATTTAACATGAACCAGGAAGGGGTCTGGGACAGAAGTTTCATAAGGGGGTTTGTTCCAAAAGTTAAATCTGATACTACATTCAACCAGGTTTATCTTAAACCAGTTTCAGCCATTTTGAAACTGGTTTGCGTGCACTGAACTTCTGTTCTGTTACAGGTTAAAACCAGTTTCTGACAACTTAGGCTGGTTTATGTATAATTTCTCTCCCTAGCCTTGATATCTGTAATTCTGCATTTCAGAGATGGTGTTCAAGGGATTTGCTCCAAAAGCTAGATATTTCAGTTTGGAACTGAGATTGTAAGGAAATTTACTACTTAAGAGCTCTGGTGAGAATTGTTTTAATACTTTTTTGGACCTTCTATAATGAAATCAGAATAGTAATTATTCTGTACTGCACCACTGTCTTCATAGACATCTTTATATAATATAGCATAAGCTGTAATTAAAAAGTTAAAAATGTAAAGAAACTGTAAAACTACCATTGTAGCCATAGCTAATTTTGTCTTCTTTTAACAGCTCATGGCTGATAAATTTCATAATGCAAGCAGTGTGACTTTTATAGATATGAATGTTGGCATAGCATGGAGGAAGTGCACTTTTGTATTTTAATATCCATAAGTGACTGCTCTTCAAGCTTCTCTACAAATAACTAATATATTAGGGCCCTGATACCAGAAAGTACATAAGCTTGTTCTTAAATCTCATTGTCTTCAGCTGCACATAAGCATATTCTTTTCTCATTGGGGATGGAATTGCTCACATACTTAAAGCTAAGCATTTATTATAGCATGTTAGTGAATTGGGACCTAAGAAAGAAATCTGAAGTAAAACAGATTTTTAGCTTCAGGTTTGAAATTATAAGTTAGAAAGCAGGCTTCTTCCTCTTGTATATAGCTTTTTGAATCTAGGTAAAACTGTCACCAAGAAAGAAACTTAAGCATTTTATTAAAATTGCCGTAGGACCTGGAAAACTGGTTTCAACTCTGCACTTTTGCAACAGAGCAAGACCAGAGATATTTTTATGCTTTCTGCTTTGCCAAGCATTTTATGCATACTATTTCCTTTTCATAATTAATTCCAAAACTGTCCACTCCAAATATTTTTTCCCATATCTGGCCACATGATGGTGTTCCTTTTCTAAGGATAAACAAATTCAGTTTATAAAAACATCAGTCACGATTATTGATGTGAACATATCTTTATATAGTAAAAGCATCCAGAGCATTCTCTTTTGGTTTGCTGTTACAAAGGGGCAGCCCGAGTAGGTCTGTCCCACCTACACACCTGACAGGCCATCCTTTCTGAAATTAACACTGGAAATCTTAATGTTGTTTGCTTTCTCTTTCTTTTATTTGCAGTAAAGGAGATTTCCTTAATATGGATAACCTAATAATACACTGGACACAATTGCTTATGCAAGGGAAGCCCATTTGTACTCTTTTGTAGTTGCATTTTTACTTGCAGTCAGAGGATTTAACTGTCAGCATATTAAAAGGTGTAGCACTGAAGAGGATAGAAGAAAGTGTGAGCTTGCAAATTAGTTGTCAAATCTAATTAAAAGAGAATAATGAGCAAAAAGCTGGTGGCTACCATTCCTAGTGTATGAGTGATCTTGCTTTGAGGTAAGGCTCGAGTTTTGAGAAGTACTAAAAAACAGCATTATGCCTATATAGCAAATACAAGTGAGATAGGCAACAAGTGAAAAAAAAGAATTCTAATGAAACAAAACTGGAAGGTAAGTCTAAAGAAAATGTTGTATATGGGAAAGTTATTCATTTTCCTTGAAGGCAATAAAGATGAATGATACAGTTTAAAATCATTTATTTTTAAATGCATTAACAAATTAATAGTTGGCCACACTTTTGAAAACCATCAGGAACCTAACCTAACCTAACCTAACCTAACCTAACCCAACCCAACCCAAACAGGTCTGTAAAACCAGGTACTTTGTTCACACTAGGTATTTATGATGTACTTGCAAGTGTTTTCTGATGATAGTCAAATGATCTACCATTATATTTAAAACAGGAATATTTAAACTATACGAGGAAATAAAGGAAAGTATAGACCAAATATATGCCAGTATATTTGCTGATAAGACCCATACAGATAACATTCTTACTCTCTTTAGCTGCATGCTTCTATCTCTTCCCTTCTCTTTGGACCGTACATTAAAGATCAAATTAATTATGATAATAATAGTAAACACACTGCAAGGGAAAAGCGGACATGGGTTACTAGCTGTTCCACATCCCCTGTACACATACATTTTCCTCAACATAGAAAACCCCAAGCAAATCAAAGTATCTGCGATATCTAGAAGTCCTTAACATAAGTCCCAAGACAAAAAATTCTCATACCTCAATGATGTTGCAGGATGGTTCACTAATAATCAACATTTTCTCTGCCTTCAAGAAACTGTGCATGCCAAACAGGTTTTTTGACATATGTTATATGACATTTAACCAGCCTCATAGCTTTGCCCTTTCCTTTGCTGCATCCAGGAGTTAGTTATGAATGATCTTTTTAAATGTCATGTGCTATAGATGCTTACTGTATGCTGATGGCTTTCATTTCAGCTTAAAAGAAAATAAAGTTAGCTCTATTCATTTCCTTAGATAAGACGAGCAAACATCCTGATGGGTGTGAGAAGAGAAAAAAAAGTACTTTACATTTTGCAGCGGGCTCAGTAACAACACTTATAAAATATGAATGATTGAAAACTGAAGCCCTTGATAGAACTACAAGCCAGCCTCAGAGGCTGAATTCAGTGTTTCTGGTATGATACCCAGATGTACGGTTTATGAGTATACATGTATTTTTATGCCTATATGCAAAGACTGTTTTATCTCTCTACTGAAAAGCAAAATAAGTATGCTCCATTCCAGAAAAAACTCTTGCCTATAAAATCACACCTATTACGGTACTGCAGCATTCAGCTCACAATGACTGTGAGGGAAGACTTTGATACTGCACATACTTATAATGTGTACAAAAGTCATAGGTCACTGCTGAAAATTTCAGACTATTAGGTGTTATTTATATATAAGCATAAGTGAACTGAGGGGAATATATATAACTACTGAGCATTAAGGAAAAACACTTGCTGAAACTTACCTGAGAACACAAAGTCAAAAACAAGTAGGCCCAGAATTTGATCACAGCTCTTTTGAATGGTAGCAAAGGTATGTAAATATTTACCAAGATTTTTGAAGCATCCAGCCTCAGAAAATTTAAAAGAGAGAGGTGTACAGCAAATTACAAAAAAGCTCCATTGGAAGCTATGCGTAGTGTAGCACAGGAACTGTAGCATATGGATATCCCTGGATCAAGATTCAAAACAAACTAGGGAATGTGGATACAGGCAGTCCTTGGACTTATGACACAACTGGTTCCTGAAAACTGCGTCTTAATTTGAAACATTGCAACTCGGAACCAATATTCTCATAAAAAAAATGTTATAAATGGGGGATTGGTTCCTAAACCAAGGCCCAATACCCTATTTTCATCAAAAATACACCAGAATTTTGTACTCAATCAATTATAGATGAGTAATATAGATACATCAATATATTTATATTGTAAATAGCAATCATATTGATTTGAAAGGACTTCTTTGAGGTGACTTTGCTGGACATTTTGAAGGGCTCTTGGTTGGAGTCTTCTCAGGAGTCTTGGCTGCACGTTTTTTTGGAGTCTTGTCCAGTTTCTTAAAGAAAGTGTCCAAGGAGGTTTGGACAGATGTTCTCCAGGGAGATGAGCGACACAGCAAACTTGTTCACTGGCATGGTATTGCATTGAGTCAAGCATTGTTAAGTCAAAACCGGCATTGTAAAGTTGAAATAGGGTGTCAATTTATAAACAATGTAAGTGCGAAATGTTGTAACTCGAAACGTTATAAGTTGAGGACTACCTGTATATAATTCCCACTAATTTTAAAGGAACTGGGAATTAAGTTCTTTAGGCAACTTTGAAAATCTCATGCTTTGCAGACTACAACTTAGAATCCTTGGTCTTGCTGGTGATGGAAATCCCCACATATTAAGAGTCTGTTTATTGTAAGCCTTGTTTTACTCAAGGCAGTGGAGTTCTACCAGCAGTGATTCGACCCCACTCGACCACTGGACTTAGGATATGTTGGCCTATATATTACAATAATCACTTTTGTGCACCAATGATTTGACAGAGCAGTTTGAGAGGAACAGAACAGGCAAATGAGCTCCATGCCCTGCACGTTCCAGAACTTCTAGTCCTCTCTTTCTCTCTCTTTCTCATCTTCCTCCATTTGGATCACACAGGCCTTAGGAAGAAAGTAACTGCTATGGAGCAGACTACACACATGGAGACTGGTCTCAAATTAGCCCTTGAGCATGCTTTTTCACCCACGTCCAATTGTTGGAGAAATAAGAGACTTGCTGACCGTACCTACCACTGCAGTCTCTTCTCTCCCATCAATGCTTTGGAGATTTCTTGAGTAGTGGGTGTGCAGGGTAGTTTGTTTTTACTCCTAGTAGAACGCCTCCAATTCTACCCTAGGTAAGCTCCAGTGTTTGTACTCCCAAATGTCCTGCCAATGTGTCCTAGTCACCTGTGGTTACATTTTCATAAAGGTCCACAGTGTAGATTTGTTTTAATGCCCATTCAGTACTTACTTTATCCACTGAGATTACAAAGCCACTGCTGGAAAGTGATGTAGTATGCTTTGTGAAGCAGGCAGCTATCCATTAGGACAGTAAGGGCCAGCCTTTTTTGGAAGGCTTGCCACAAACTAGCACCATACCCTCCCTGAGTGCCACTATAATCTCTTTGCTGTATTTGCTTTTCTGCTTTATGCTTCCTGCCCTGTTGCCACAATACTGCCTGCTCCCTCCCCAGCCTAGCACATGCAGAAGCTTCCTGTGACGCAGGTTGGCCACCCCTGTATTAGGAAAAGGACTTAGGGCTACAAATATGTCCTTTAATAGCTGCGAGATATAACATTATTTCTGTTTCTTATTGATGACACTAGATTTGAATGAAAAAAGAAGTGAAAATCTTTGTATTTTCTGGAATTAAAGTTAGCATGTGTGCGTGTACACATACAAAAACACACAGACACTCTTTCAGAGAGACATACAGCCTCTTTTCAGAGAGTATGAAAAATCTAAATCACCACTCTGATTTAGTAAAAAGATACAAAATCACAGGCAGCCAAAAACAACTTCCATAAAGATTCACAGAAGTTCAGGAGCACTAGTTGCCCTACTACATGAAAGAAATCAAGTCTGATACATTTACTCCATGTATATTTGGTTTCAGATGGCTGAACATGAAGAATTTCTAAATTCCCTAAAAAGTTCCTTTTTGATTTAGAAACATTCATGCACATGTGCATGCACACACACACATGGGTGCACACACAGCAGACTCTTGCACAACTGATAATCACAAATAAAAGTTTCTAAGCATTAATAGCTTTCATGTAGTCTATGCTCACTCTGCTTGCCCATTTCTTGAGGTACCTCCCACATACCTATTCCTAGATTGTTGAACTTGCTGTCAGGAAGGGCCTGATGCTTGCAGTGCAAACTGTAGCATTGTGTGGTGATGCTGGAGCAAGCTTTGAAAAAGTAGCATGGGTACACAAAATAGTTACCTTTGGGCAAAGGTATAATTTGAAAGTTCCATACCCTGATCAGTGGCAGCCCATTGGGCAGTAGTGTTGGCTGTTATTTTTGTGCCCTGGTTGCCCACACTTGGTTATTGCCTTCAGGATAAATCAGCTTGTGCAGAGCTCTGGGCTCCTGCAGATGGATTGCTTCTGGATTCTGAAGGAGCTTGGGTTTCTTTATGCACACTACACTGCTGTTTGAGGTGTAGATGTGCAGAATACGTCTACATTGCAACCTAGGGTATTTCTCAATGCAACAGGCGCATCTACACATGATGCTATGTTACTGTAGCAATGTGCTATGGTGATGTAGAGTCCGCAGGTGTTTACACATGACCAATAGCTACTTCCCTATAGTGACGTGCTCCCTGGGTATAGCGCGCCACTGCAGCGAAGTACCTGCTAAAAATAACCGTGCGCCGTGAAAATCAAAGTTATATTTATACAACTTTTCACAAAAATATTTCCTGTTCTTTGTCAGACATCTTAAAAAAACTATTGCCCCAACTGGCCAGAAAACAATCATTTCTTCTAATTTTGTTAGGGAAAAAAAGTTTCATTTGACTTTCCCTGACCTGCTGCAATTGCAATATTGTGTCATTGCTGAAATGGTAGTGGTAACCACACTGATTATGTATTCAAGAGTCACATTTGTCAGAGCAGAATGAATATATACAAACACTTGGTTCATTTGAAGTCTAAACAAGCTTTCAGAAACATCTTATGAAAAATAGGAATCACTACCTACGTTCACATAATTACATTCAGATGCTACCACTGCTGTGCTAATGTATCATTTGATGTGGCACTATGGCCCCTTCTACACTTTCAGGTAAAGGCGCGATTGGATCTAACGCGTTATCCACACCATTGAACCTCCTGCCATGCCACATGTGCCATGTACATGTGGCATGGCAGGAGGTATGACTGTGGGATTGCGCACTGGATCCCACCACACCTCATTGCCAGAGCAGGGAGAGCCCAATCGCAGGCTCCCCCTGCGCCAGTAAGAAGCAAGCTCCTGTGGCAGGGAGACCTCTCAACTGAGAGGCTTTCAGCAGCAGGGATACCCCACATAACCCCAGGGCTGGAGGATCATGGCAGTTGCAATCCCCCAGCCCTAGGGGTTTCACCCCCTGCCCCAGGGCAGCTGTGCCCTCTGGATGCTGGGATCCAGCTGGGTCCTGGCACCCAGCATTGGCAGTTGCAAGCCTCTGAGTCCCCAGGCTGCTGGGAACCAGAGTTGATAACTGCTGGAGCTGAGTCTTCCCAGCCCCACCTGGGCATGGTGCAACCCTGCTGCTGGGAGTCCTGTCAGCTGATGGGGCTCCCAGTCAGAGGAGAGACCCTGCTACACATCTAAATTAAATCTAGATAGCAACCAGTTCTAAAGTTAGTACACATTTTTGAGGTCTAACTTTACAGCTGGTTGGAGCTTCTCATGGTGTGATTGCTACGTTGCACATGTAGCTGCTCTTAAGGTCATTGCACTATTAACCAATTAATTGCATAATACCTGTAATGTGTAGAGGGGGCCTGAGTAAGGGCTACCAGAATACATATGCTTGGGGTAATAGGACAAGCAGCCATCACAAAAAACCTGGCCAAGCATCTGATCAGGAGGGAAATATCTGTTAGCTTGTTTGTGCTGGTCTTCTCAAAGATATAACCTGTACTGAAACTGTTCTTTTCTCTATTCCTAATATACCAAAAATTACAGGTTTCTCTTTTCAATCATTACTCGCTGTTGAACATGGATGGTGATGCTGCACTCACTAGTGCTAATGAATACGGGCTGTGCTTGTTGACATCTGCATTCATTAATGCACAGGCTATTAGTTCAAGACAAGATATTCACAGACATTTTATGATGTCTGTGTGGCCCTTTCATCTTGTTCCACCTTGTCACTTTACTGATAAGTAGATGAAGTTACCTCTTATTAAAAAAGGTAATGATAATTGAGCTGTGTTGAGAATAAAACCTATGCCATTAGCATGCTGTACTCATTAGGCTATTCTCAATCTGTGTTCCTGCTTGCTGTCACAATTGCTCAGCTTCAGACTAATAGAATCCATCATTCCCTGTAGCTGCAGTGATTACTTTTGTACTTTTTCAGTGTAAATAATGGACCTATTTCAAGCTCCTATCTTTTACATTAAAAATGAGGAATGGGTACCACTGGCTGGGCTGTTTTATTTTATCATCATCAGGTTGCAAGGACAATTTCCTTCAGATTTGGGAATTCTCATTCACACACAAATCAACTACCTCCAAGTCATTTTTCAGGTGTAGAAACAGCCATTCACTCTAAAACTTTTTAGGTTTTTTAAAAATCCAATTGTATCACTTTGTTCATTCTTAATGATCTCAACTGATTATTCTAGACTCAAGTGAGTTTTTTAAAATTCCAGAATAGTGTCCATATAGCTGTAGTCATTTTTCTCATGAGGTCTCTGGTATCCTGGTAACTATCTTGAGAATTTCATACAGCTGACCTGAAACCGTTCTTATTTTAAACAGAAGAACATCAAGTGAATGCTATATCTGATGGGGTTTCTCCACTCAATTCACTTGATTTATCTTGATTTTTAATACTTTTGCTTCACATCTTCATAGATTCATAGGGATTCATAGATTGTTAGGGGCTGGAAGGGACCTTGTAGATCATCGGGTCCAGTCCCTCTGCACTAGGCAGGAAAAGACAATTGGGGTCAAGTGATCCCAGCAAGGTATTCCAGCTGTGGTCTCACCAGTATGAAGTACAGTGGGAATATTGCTTCCTTAGTTTTGCATGAGATGCATGTTAATGCATGCCAACATGTTTGCCCTGCTGGCCACAGCATCGCACTGCTGGCTCATGTTCATATGATGGTTGATCCCTACCCCTAGGTCCCTTTTGGCCGTGGTGCAAGTCAAATTGTCACCACCAAACCTGTAGATATGTTGTGGATTGTTTGCCCCAAGATGAGCACCTTACACTTCTGAGTGCTGAACTTCATCTGGTTCCAGTCTGCCCAACTCTTCAGCCTGCCCAGGTTTGCCTGTATCTGCAGCCTGTCTTCTGGCATGGCCAGACACCCCCATAACTTGGTGTCATCCACAAATGTGGCCAGTGAGCTTTTCACCTCCACATCCAAATCATTGATAAAGATGTTAAAAAGCACCAGTTCAAGCACGGACCTCTGAGGAACACCACTGGCCACTTCTTGACAGGATGGATTATCTGACTGTTGTGGTCTCTTCCTTCCTATGATTCTATGATGAACAAAAACTAAGCGGAAAGATAATTCATTGGACCAAATTTTCTGTTGGTGTAAATGAGCTAGGGTCCATTAACTTAAACGGATCTTTGCTCATTTATGCTAGTGAAGAATTGATTCCTGTTGCTTCCTGTGATTCCAGACTTTTCAATTTAATTTTATTTAATATTTTCTTTTATGTTTTTCCTTCCTTCCAGCATTAAAAATTTATTATTGTTTCAATGAGAAAATTTCATTTTGTTTTAGTAAAAATTTGCAACTTTGAAATTGTCTTTGTCATTGTTGGTGATCCCTCATAATTAAGGATGATCTTACCAGGGATCCTGGTTTTCTCCGACAAAAAAATCCTCAATTTTTGGACCAAAAAAGCAACCCAAAATCCACACCTTTCCATGATTAAAATGAAACACAATGATATGTGCATGTGTGCATGTGTGCGTGTGTATATGTATATATATATAATTTATATATTAGTGGTGTTTCATTTTAATCATGGAAAAATGCGGACTCTGGGTCACCCCTTCTAATCCAAAAATTGGGGATTTCTTTTTTTATCACAGAAAACCAGGATCCCTGAATCAATGATCACTCCCCCAGCTCAAGTAAAGGGTTGTGGATAAGTCTGTTGATGGCTAAGAAGGCTGATCCTAGAGCTGCAGGCTCTCTGGCAGATGCCACAGGTGGTAGTTAAAAGGAGGGTTGGATCACGGATTTCTTGGTCTTGTTTCCTTTCCTTCTGTTTCTGTCATTTTTCTGCCTCCAGGGTGAAACGTTTTTTTTCAAAACCTTTTCTCACAAGGCTTCACCATGTAGCCCTGCCCAGGGTGAGTTTCTCCCAACTTGTGGTGTCAATGCCACACTTCTTCAGTGTGTAGAAGAAGTGTAGAATCTTCAGTTCTAGCTGCCATCTATTTTTAGTGAAGATATAATAAATTAGTCAGAGCTTGACACAACTAAGTCTAGGAGGGTCAGACACTGTTCTGAACATCAGTGTCATATGAGTTTCTAGAGTACTACTTGATATGCCCATTAGAAATAATGGAATTCCTTTGACAAGTAGAATTATTACTCATGAATCACTTTCACTAAGATTTTTTTCCCATCTTTATGATGCTGCAAATTATTGGTCATACCTTGGGTATAAACAATTCTATACACAGTTATGACACTGAAACTTCTCTTCTGCCAATGAATAGCAGAGATCAAATTTTGGCCCACAGGACCCTGTTCATAAAGATTTCATATTATTCCATATATGTGCCTGTGTCAGTGCACCTTTGGGTGCCTGCCATTTTCAAGTGGAGAGCAGGCAGCCAGCAGGTGTGGGCCAGCCCTGATGAGGCAGGCATTTTAGATCTAGGCCCACAGGGCTGAGTCAGCAGTCTGCTGCAAGCAGCCAGGAAGCAACAACACTGGTGGAGCTGCTGCTCACAACACCTTGGAGGTAAGGGAGGAATTATGGGGATGGCAGGAGGTTCCTAGGGAGCCCAGGGGGGTCCCAAGCCCCTGGAAGAAGGCTAGGGCCAGTAAGAGCAAGGCCTAGCTAAGGCATGGGACTAACAGCTTGCAGGCCTACAAAGTGACCAGGCAAGCCCCAGAGTAGATCTGGCAGGGGTGAAGGCAGGGGCTTAGGGGAGCCCAGTTGAGTTAGGCCTCAGGCAGCATTGAGGGGATGCTAGGCCAACCTGGATTAGGGTAAGGGCTCTATGGTAGGACCCAGGAGGGATCCCTCTGGAGTATGGGGGTCAGCAACTGCTAGACTGACTTTCTGATCCCTCACACTTGTCAATGCAAGAGGGCCAGGGCCAGATGACCAAAGGGCAAATAAGCCTAATGTGAGGGGTAGGCCAGGCCCACGGCAAGGTATATGGCACCCTGACAGGCCTGGAGATGGGGCCAGAGCACACAAGGGCTGAAGGTCCCTTTGATGGGGATGGAACATCACTGCTACAGAGGGTAGGGGTCAGCCAGCAAGCAGGCTGCTATAAACTCTGAATAGGATCAGAGTGACAGCTGCGCCCAAGGAGAGAGTGAGCCCAAGTTCATCATCCAGGAGCCCTAATGAGAAACTAGACTAGGGCGGGTAAGACCAAAAACTGCACCCTGCCGGAGAAGAGTGGTTTGGTGGGCTATCCGTGGCGTGACAGTCCCTCCGAAATTCCAAGCCAGTTGTCTCCCTGATGAACGGCAGGTAGTGGCACCTTAAAACCCCAGCCCCCACATCCTGGTGCATTACCCACACCTAGGGACAGTTATGGGGTCCAGGCACATCTCTGGATACCTGAGTTCCACGGGGTGCAAAACCCTGGAAGCCCTAGCAAGGGGGAAGAGATGCAGAGTGGCCCAAGTGAGACGGCATATGTGGAAGGTAAGAGGGCACAGGTGAAAGGCCCTAGTAAGTGGGCATAAGTTGAAGTCCCAGAAAGGGGGTGGTTAGGCCAAGGTTGATATTTGGATGCCTGAGGCTATAGTTAGGCCCAAGGCTGAGTGATGTGGCTCAGTGGGAGTCATGGGTGGAAGGAGTGAGTAGTTGGCCCTAATAAGGGGGCAAGAGAGACGATTTATGTGGAGAGGGGCTTGGGTCAGAGCTGTGCCGGGGTCAGGCAAATTGGCGAGTCACTGTTCAAATGAAGGTTGTGACAGGGCCTGAGATGCTGAGCGTCGTCCAGCCAAGGAGTGTGAGTAGGCAAGCCTGGTGGCCTACGCAGTCACTCAAGGGACCAGGGCAGGTTGAGTGTGGCCCAGTGAGGGGAAGCATGTAAGAGGCCCTGTGAGAGAGGGTGGAGTACAAGAGGCCCCAGTGAGAGAGGGCAGTATGAATGAGAACTGATGGGGTGGAGTGAAAGGATGAATGCATGAGGCCTAGCAAGGGGCTGAGTTTGGCCTGGACATGAACGGGCCAATTGCAAAGAGTAATTCAAGGATGCCACCTGTGAGGCATGGGACATGATAAGGGGAGGCCGGAGTCATGTACAGCACCCCCTGGCATCAGGGCAGTAAAATGGGCAGCCTTCCATATTTATATACCAGTTTTGGGAACAGCAAGTTGTGGCAGGTGAGCCTGGGCAGAGTGCTCTACTTAAGACAGGCGGGCAGGCCGAGGTTGAGACCTGGCCCTGAGATGGCCCCTTGTCACAATGCCTTAAGATGCCTTTTGTGTTAACTCATTACCACAACATAATTTCTCAGTAGAAATGGTAACAATGCAAAGATACAGGTTCTTCAAACACATGGCTGGCTTATCGTTTCAGGAACCAATTTGTACACTTACTGTACTACATATGAGAAAAGCAAAAGTTAAACAATTAGATATAGTACTATATGGGAAAAATTTAAATATTAACCAACCAGTTTGATTAATCATTTCATACTAGAAATCAGTCCATGCATCTCATAAGGTACTCTTTAAAAGAAACTTTGCACTTTGCTGCAGATATCTGAGAATGGTGGGAAAACAACATGCTAGTTAAGTCCATAAAACTTCCACTCAGATGAAAGACATTCCACTGAGAGGAAAAAATCTCTGTACAGGTTTATTCAACCATGCATGCCTTATATGTTACTAATTTAGCACATTACCCACAAACAATTTCTCAGTCACTGCAAGTACACTCAGTTCAGCTACCAGTCCTTGATAAAGATTTGATCCTAATTAAGCTTAATGATTGTATTTTTTCTCTGCCTCAGTGATGCTACCATAGATCACAGATGCTAAACAAAACATTTCAGACCTTCTTTACCACCCCAACCCTTCTTAATGCAGTTCTTAGTTTAAAAAGAACTCTAAAGTTCAGTAAATGTTAAACAAAACTGAATACTGTAGTTAAAAATAAAATGTTTAGAAGGAAGGTTACGGAAAATCATGCCTCATGCATAAAAATGGCAGTAGAACTCCTTTGATTACTAAAAAATGGACAATTTGGGTCCAAGGACCTCTCACTGAGCAAGGGCCACTTGCTTACATAAAGTGATTCACATATGTAAATGCTGACATGATCAAAGCTCCAAATAATCTTTCAGTATACTTTACAACAAATCTTGGATGGAAAAGGTCAACTTGTTACCAAAAGCCATTTTATTCAATGTCAATGTTTTTCAACTGAAAATCATATTTTAAAGCTTGTAGATTTATTTTTTTGTCATCTTAAAATAGTGTCTATTAATTAGTTTGCCTTCAGTTATTCAATTATTAGAGTGTTCTTTTTGTGAAAGGTAGCAATTGTTTAAAACAAGGTGAATCGAGATACGGGTTTTGTGGGGGATACGATGAGAATTGAATCAATATATACTGACAGATTAGGCTTTGCTTAAGGCTTGTGGAGATTGATCATTTCCCCTCAGAAATGGAAGGATTATCATTAAGATAAGGTAACATATCTGGCAAAGTTAGAAAATACACAGGATTTAGCTTAGTCAGCATTTTGAAAAAAACTGCTTCCTCTGTTGAAGAAATGGTAATAAAAAGCTTGAGTTCTTTGCCCCAATGGCTTAAACAAAATAAGGTAGGAAAAACTTGATTTACTGGTATTTTCAAAAGTTCTGTAGTTTTCCCCAAATAGAACATCTTTAAGCCTAAGACAGTTAAGGATGAAGGAAAAAAATGCTTTTTAGGATAAAATCTTGGTCCTACATTTGGCCTGAAATTCACATTTGTTCCTTCACTATTGTTTATATTTCATCACAACAAAATTCACACTTATGCTTAATTTTGAACAATTAAGGGGCCATTCTTGTGTTTAACCTCAAGTATATTCTCAATTTGTTTAACCTCAGAGCAAACCTGATGAATGATATCTTGGCGTCTAAAAGCTTGTATAATCTCTCTGTCAACTATACAGCTAGTCCAGTAAATGGTATCATCTCCAGAAAATCTTTGCCTCCACATATTCCCTGGACCATCATAGCTACAATATAACTCTGACGCTGCCACATACTTGCTCAGTGGTATTATCAACCCCAACCTTTAAAGTGATAGTTAGGCCTTAAAAAAATAAGTCTTGATACTGGTTTGAGAATTACTAGATTAAACCTCTCCCCCATCAACATTTTAGTTTCATCGTCTTCGTCATCATGATGTTTCTTTGGTTTTGTAGCTCTTTAGTACAACCGGCTTGTGTCTTCAAAATTATTCTATAACAGTGAAAGTTAGAATTTTTAAAAATGATGTTGATATCCTCTGTAAAATGATGATTCTAGGAGATCAGGCTTGTAAAGGATGCTAGTTAACATGATAAAAGGTACAAGAGTTGTCAATACTTATTCAAATGCCTAAATATGGATTTTAGTTTTAACATTTTATAAAAATGAGGTGACTTCATCATTCCCATTTCCAAAAATGACTCAGACTCCTGAAAACAAAAGGACTTTATGCAACACAGCTTGTACTATGAGCTTTTTATTATTGGAAGCTGAGAACATGAACAAAAAGGTCAAATACTAGTGGTCTATAGTGTTAACAAGGAACTTCTGGCCTTCTGTAGGGTCTATACCCTAATAAAATGGGATTGGGTAAGACAGATTTAACAATACATCAATAAAAGTTATCTGCATACAAGAAGTTACAGCAGCAGGCATTTAAAGAAACAAAGACAAGAAATGGTTGGTATGGTTAGTAAAAAGGTGCATAAAGGAGCTATCTACTTTGGTTTTTAGTTACTGTCTTTCAGTCACAGAACCTGTTTTAGAAGTAATTCTTTACTAAAATTTCATATGACGTATGTGCACAAAGTTGTGATTTTTTGCACAGAAAGACAAGCAACAGATTGAGCCTCACTAGGACCATTCATGGGATAAAGTGGTTTTAGCATTTGGAGACCAATTCAGTGCCATCAATTTGTATCTTCTTTAACAATTGTAAGGGAGGAGAGCAGGCGCCGGGCTGGGAGGGAACCCAGACTGGCGCAAGCCGACGCCGCCTGCATGTAGTGGCCAGCGACAAGCGGCGGGAACTTGAACCTTGCAGGAACCCAGAAGTGGGAGGCGCCGGGGCTACCTGGGCCCATTCAAAAGGAGTGCCGGTGTGGACAGATGGGTCCGACGGCGGCAGAGCCGAGAGTGATGGGTCCAGGAGCTGTGGAGCCAAGGTAGACGGGTCCGGCGGCAGCGGCGCCAAGGGAGACGGGTCCGGCAGCGCCGACGGCGGCGGAGCCGAGGGAGACAGGTCCGGCAGCGGTGTCGGCGGCGGAGCCGAGAGTGACGGGTCCAGGAGCTGCGGAGCCAAGGTAGATGGGTCTGGCGGCGGCGGCGGCGGCAGCGGAGCCGAGAGTGATGGGTCCAGGAGCTGCGGAGCCAAGGTAGATGGGTCTGGCGGCGGCGGCGGCGGCAGCGGAGCCGAGAGTGATGGGTCCAGGAGCTGCGGAGCCAAGGTAGACGGGTCCGACGGTGGTGGAGGCGGCAGAGCCGAGAGGGACGGGTCCGGCAGTGGCGGCGGAGCCGAAGGAGACGGGTCCGACGGCGGCGGAGGCGGCAGAGCCGAGAGAGACGGGTCCGGAGGCATAGGAGCCGAGAGAGCCAGGCCCGAAGGCAGCGGAGCTGCCAGAGACAGGCCGGAGGCAGTGCGGTTGGGATCAGTGGATCCGGGGATGGTGGCACCTGAGGCGGCAGAAGCAGACACTGCAGAGGCCAGGAGAGCGGCAGAAGCAACAGCGCTCTACCGGACCAGGGCCAGCGGCCAGAGCGGCTGGACCTTTTGGGGTAGGCGGGACCCCGGGGCAGGGGTCCGCACACCAGGCGGGAGGCCTAAGAAGGTCGAAGACGCCAAGGCGCCGCGGGGTGCGGCACAGGGCCCGTAGGGAGCAGGGCTGGGATTTTGTTTTCCTTTTTCATACGTTTTTGGACTTTATCGTACCTTATCGTGGGGGGGGCCCGCGGCCCACCCAAGGCACAGGAGGCCTGGGCAAGGGTGTAGGGGTGGAGGAGCCCTCAGGACAACGGTATCCGGGAGCCACGCCGGACAACGACGGAAGTCTCATCCCCGGACAGTACGCGCCACACCAACTGAACAGCATATCGGGTAACAGCAAGTCGTGGCAGGTGAGGCCAGTGCATACACATATCCGGGTTGGGTGAGCCCTTTTGTGAGCGGGGAGGCTTCGGTCCCTTCCCCGAGGAATTTGGGCGGGAGGGACTCGGCCCAAGGGGAAACGCTTACAACAATGAATATGAAAAATAACATTTGCTAAATCAAATTATGATAACTAAGGCCCAGATCTTGCAATGAGAGGTCAGTGGACCTCCCTCTTTGCTGAGCCCTCTGAAGTCAGTCTGGCTACTTGCTGGTATAAAACTTACCCTGTTTATATCTCATACTGAAGATTAGATATGTATCACTGGAGGCATGCTAAATTCCATGTAATAGGTGTTGTGGCTAAATATGATTTATCCTGTTAAACTGCTGTGGATTGTATCTTTTCCAATGACCATATTTTGCATTATTTATGAAGAGGACATTTACAATGCATTGTTTTTTCCTCTGTGGATGCCCACATCAAGTCTTTTATCTACCATTTAATCAGCCCAGAAGAGTTCCTCCTTCATTTAATTATAAATCTTTGGCTAGTCAATAGCAATGCCTCTGAGAGAAAGGGCTTGATATGATGAATGACACTGGTAAGTAATTTCAGGATTTATAGCTCAGGTTTAAAAAGAGTTATTCAGACATTTTCTTTTAATATCTCACAATACTTTACACATTGTTTGCTAATACTCCTGTTACCTAATTCTCTTACTTAAGGCACAGGTAAGCACATAGGGGAGTCTGTGTATATCTTTTTTGATTAATCAGAACTTGATTAAGGGCAATTAAAAACCTACATAACCTGCAATATGTTATAGCATATTATAGTTAACATTTGCTGATTTATTTTTTTAAATAAAAGAATCAATGCATGATGTCTGTGAGTGATAGACATCTGGATTCTGAGATCTATTCTTGTTTGTTTTTTATTGAGTGGGAAAAATCATTTTTGCTTAGACTAATATCACAAGGACAATTTATGTTGTTTACAGGCAATTCAATATGTACGTCTCATCTAAGTTGTTTTTAACTCTATTTCAGCCATTCTGCCTTTCTGTAAGTTAAGACTGTAATTTATATTGGAGAATAAAAAATTGCCCAACTACTACAAGAGGAAGTGGTATGTCCTCTTTAAACCACATAGCTAAGCCACGAAGCCACACAGCATACATATTTTACTATGTACTGCCTGATATTAGGGACAGCTAGAGCACCCTTGTAAAAAGGCTAATTCAGGGCTAAACTGTGTTTTTACTGCAAGTCACATGTATAGGGTAGTATAATGGTACCCAATCTTTCAGTCCCACAGACTGGAGGAATGGTACTGGGTTGATCTGTGGGCTGGATCTGGGGCCCACCTTTGAACCTCTCAACAATGCCCCCTCACCTTTTTTTCCTTCTTCTTTCCATATCCTTTGTAGGAAAATTATTTTAATCCTTTCTATTTAGTATCCCTGCTCTCTGCAAGTCCATTCATAGCGTCTGTCAAAGTAAGCCGCCTATAAAAGCTTATGCCTTTCTGTATGAGTTAGTCTTTAGAGGTGCCACCCTGCCCTGCCTTTGGTCTATATCCTGATGTTTTAGGACTGTTTTCTACTGTGTACTGCCTTACACACCTTGTGGTAAGGAGACAGGAGAATGTTGCTGACATGTCAATATATAAATTAATTATTTGACATTAACACCTGTACAGATCTTAACGTTGTGAGAAAAAAAAAATGCCTTCTAGATAAAACCAGTTTCTGAAACCTGCCTGCAGTACCAGAAGTTTGGAAACTGTGACTACATCCAAAACAGAAGAATCAAATGATAACTGCTGTTTTTACAAATGAGGGCATGTTTAGATGAAGTGGGGGCTCTAAATTGAAGTGGTGGGTTATAAAAACACCCCTGTGTCGTGCCCACACCCTGCTGACTTGTGTGCATTTCTGGGGAGGACAGGAAGGCAAGCTGCCGGTGGGCAGAGCAGTCCCTGGGCTGGGGGGAAGGGGTGCTGGTTCTTCTTTCTGCAGCAGTCCCGCCCCCCACACGGCACTTGCCCGCAGACACCTGGCTCAGGCGGTCCTGGGGGGCACCGCAGCCGTGAAGGGAAGCACTGGGCCCCTGCACAGCTCCGGTAGGCAGGCAGGCTCCAGGGGAGGGGGAAAAAAAAGATCAGGCTCACCGCTTTTCTTGGGAGAAGCCTGCTTTCCTGGGCTGCTGCCAGGCTACCTGCAGGGCTTCCTTCAGAGCTGTGGAGCTGTGCAGAGCCCGGTGCTTCGCTCCGCAGCTATAGGGGCAGCAAACTAAAACTCCTCGAAGGGGTTTTGGTTTGCTGCGCCCCAAGTCATATAAGGCACATTTCCTACGGTGGCTGTAATTAATGCACAATATGCTGCTGAGGCGTGCAAACACCGGCACCACTAAAGTGGTGCAAAAGCATTTAGCCTGCTTTAAAATGTTGTGCACACATGTCTCTCGTTTCATCTATACATGGCCTGAGAGTCCAAGTGATCTGGGTGCAATTCAGAGAGATTCAGACATGGAAGGCTCAGACAGGACAGAGGGTTTGCCTTCATAACAGATCTTCCTCCTCCCTCTCTTCCCCTCCCCCTGTGTAGGGTAAGCTAATGTGATGCTGCTTTAGTGTCACAGACAGTGCAGCATATATATTGCCATTACCAGCTTAGTTGCCTCCAGTCTTTCAAAACATCTGTTTGCCTTCAGGTAAAAGTCTTGCAAGGTTTGTATCACTGGATGTGTATAGGTCACATAGTTGTACTAAAAAATCATCACCTGAAATGCTAAAATATATTAATAGTATCTTTTGCTCATTCCTCAGCATAAGAGTTAACTCACCTTGCTGTTCTGATTCTTAATCTGAAGAACACTCCATAGAGCATATATATTTTTAAGCTTACTGACCCAAAGCTTACTAAATTTGAAAGTAGAACACCATACATGTGTATATATTTCTACTTTCCATAAAGGCTCATCTATTCTGAACCTTTTGGATAGGACAGAATATATATCTAATACATAAATACTGAGATTCCAGGTTCACATGAAGGTGAAATCTGGTAGTGAACTGCTACCTTCTGCTATTTCTTCTGCTGTATTTCCAGCACACAGGACCTGGGTTATTTATTGAACCATTTAAATTCTGTTGTTGTTTTGAATAATACCTATCAACTAATTAACTAAATTGCACTGTAGGTAAAGCAAGCCAACTGACTGAGCAGCAGAACTTTGAAGCTTTTATTTCAGGTCCAAGTTCAGGCACCAATCTTATATTCCTAGTTCTTGAGTTGGTAGACAACCTTAGGAACCTAAGGAAAGATAACGGTTATTTGGTTCTTGGTGGTTTAATACTGAAGTCTTATCAGCCTCAGTTTTGAAGGTAAATGTTCTTTTAGCTTTCTAACCAGAAAAAACAGCATCGCAGTCAGAAACAAACAATACTGTCCCTTTCCAAAACATTACAAATATTTCTCTCCAACACATTTTTCTGTGGCTTCTTACATCAAACATTTATATGGAGGAGGGAAAGAACAGCTATTATCATCACTTGATATTTATACAGTCTCATAAAACATGTTGGCTTATAAGATTTAAAAAGGGAATATTAATTCATAAATATGCTTGTTAAGTAATTGCTGTGTGTTATTAATTCATTAATATATTTGGACAAATTGAAGGGATTCAGGGAGAGAAAACAACACAAATTTAGATAAAATAGGTGAAACATGCATCTCTCCTTATGAATCCCAAAGATAATCCAAACTTGAGATCCTTTAGACTGAACCTTCACTTTTCAGATAGCTGATTGTTCTGCACACCTGTTTCAGAGACAGAATAGAGTGCTAACAGGGATAAAAACAATGCTGTTAACAATGGCAAATACAAATACACAATATTTCTAAAACTTGTAATAATTTGGAAATAAATATTTCAGTAAGCTAAAATATATTCAGGGGATCTAAGTGCTTTGTCTTAATTATCTTAAACCTCACTGTGGGCCCAATTCTGCCACTGTTATTTTAGATTAAGAACAGTCCTCACTAAATCAGTAGAACTAGTTGTGGAATAAAGTACAAGTCTAGATAAGAGTGGCAGAACCCACCCCTATATTAATCTGTTTTTACAGCTGTATTGCAAATTCCAAGATCCTTAATATGTGTAGCCGATCTTTTCTTTTCAGTATTAAATGGTCATCGTTTTCACTATTGTTACTGTGCTCTTGGTACTTTAAGCCAAGACCATGGTTGTGTAATGAAGAAGAAATTATTTGGAAGAGGGACAGAAATGCAACTAGTAAGACATCTATCTGCCTTGTTAACTACAACAGCCCTTAAACTTAATAATAATGATTCATGGGAAAGAAATGTCACAGTGAGAACCCAGCTGCTGTGTGCAATTAATTCATGAACATATTTGGACAAGTTGAAGGAATTCAGGGGGAGAAAACAACAGTAATTTAGATAAACTAGGTGAAACATGCATGTCTCTTTATGAATTCCAATGATAATCCAAATATGGGGAAAAAGTCACTTTTTTGGGCAAAGCCACAGAAAGGGTAGAACATGATAAAGGCAGAGGGAATGACAGAGATTTTTTCCATTAACTGTCAGTTTATTAATTGATAATCACAGCAATGCTTATTAATTCTGATCTTATTTATACATAAATCAGAATAGAATGAGGTCTGTAATAGTTACTACTGCTGGACTCGTGTGTATCAGCCATTTAGGCATCCAAATATACTGGGGGCTGTATGATACTGGTATGTAGGAACACTGTCTTCAGGCAAAAAGCTGCCTGGCATTTTTAAGTAAGAATGCCCAACATACCTATTTTTACCACTTCAAAGGATAGAATCTACATGAAAGTTGAATTATGACAAAATATTAACATTTGTTTATTGTAAATAAGGATTTCACCTTTCCTTTCATATACTGATTGAAAATCTCTTTCATTATTGCTGCAATAAAACCAGTCCCAATCTCTAAACAAATATGGTAACTTTTAAAACAAATACATAACAAAGTATCTTTCAGATCGGATCTTTCTGTTAGTTTGAAATTAACAATGATACCAACTGATTTCATAGATTTCATAGACATTAGGGCTGGAAGG